>NW_020799099.1:26703048-26760002 GCF_003259725.1 Athene cunicularia
GGGGGGCGGGGGGCGGGCAGGAAGAATGCCTCCTGAGAAAAGGGGAAGATTCCTGGAAGCAAAAGTAACACTCTCAAAACGTATGCCACTTTTAAGAAGTAATTACTGTGAGGAGTTTGTGTGATAGTCTAGTTATTCTTTACTTCATTTGCTTTCCAGAGACTCTACAGTCTATAAAAGGACTGGAAATTCCTATAATGAATACTACAATGGAATTTATTATGCCAGCAGAATTAAGCTTGTGTCAACACTTCCACTGTAAAATCTTGCTTTTAAGAGTTTGTAATAAATACTGCATGCTCCACTTTATTTCTGAATAAGTCAAAATAGTATTGTCTCACAACATAACACTGTTGCAGTGATATTACTGACTTTAAATGAACAAAGGTGTTGATTAACAAAGATGAAAGGGGGAAAAGAACCTTATTGCTTCATCACTAAGCTGTTTATTTTTGAAACAGTGTGTTTGAATTTTAAAATGTATAACATTGGTTTGATTTTTTGTTTCTTTGTTTTGTTTCCTTTTATAATTTAATGCACCACCACTCTGATTCTTTCTGTGAAGAAGAATTTTTTTTTTTTCCTTTTTTTCCAAACCCATGTCAGTTACAAAATTATGTTTTGGTCCCAATTTGAAAAATGACACTCTACAATTAGTGTGGGAGATGAAGGAGAAAACAGTCCTCATACATCTGCAGAAGCAGATTAAGTGGCGTAAATGATATGAGAGCGGATGTACCATCCTTTCTCTGTTCTACCTTACGTGCCTTCTATTCACTGCGACAACAGCAAATCTGATGTTGCACAGGAACAAAGCAATGTTCAAAGCTTTTGAGTTAATACTTGCTGGATTTATGGATTTACTTCAGAAATCCTAACTTTGAAAGGAGAGAAGAAACCAGGTGCTGTAAGAGCTCATGGTAATTAGACTGGGGGTAGGGAGCAGCTTTCCTGTTGTCTCAAGTGTAAGTGTAAAATATACAGCACTGAAGACTTCTGTGTTTGAGACATTACTTTCTGTGTAATTTTCTCTCTTTAGCACTCATTCTTTTGTTAATATTTGTATGCTTTTTATTTTCATGAAGCTACCAACACGATAGGAATGGCAGCATAGCAAATTAATAAAAATATGTACATGACACACAGGTATAAATAGTAGGAAACCAGAGCTAATTTCATGTAAAGGTAACCACTGAAACAGAAGCATATGCAACCAGGGATGTTTTTATATTAAATGAACAAGGTTCAGCCTGTGAATGCACAAATAAAGAAATGCACATATAAAGAAATATCAATTTTAGTTTTGAAACATCAATACTAGACCCAAGAGATTTTCAATAACCCAGTGCCAATCTGGAGCCACGTTACTAATTTAATGTAGTTTTAGGCCTTTTTTTGAATTATATCAATTTAGATAATCAGCCTCAAAATTTATATTCTGACTGATAAGTTCTTACATTTGTAGCTGCCAAAAGAAGTATAAACTGGGATTTCTTGCAATATGAGGAGTGAGAAAGAAGAAAAATATATTTAGAAAAGCATTTGAATACTGTAAGATATTTTAGGTTACAAAGAAGCATGTCATGTCTATAAAGAAGATTGAGTAGTGTAAAATTCTCCCAGCTACTCCAGAAACCGTTCTTAACAACAGAAAAAAGTACCATTAGCAAATTGAACCAAACATTAAAATGACTGCTAGTGAAATATTGAACATGGGTTTCTAATATATCAAATACACAGCAAAGTGAGAGAAAGACATCTGATCCGGTTTCTTTCAGAATTCTGAGTGATAACCAGATGAACGAAACAAGTCATTTCAACCCCATTAACCCACATGTGTCCAAATAATGCACAGACAGTAAAATGATTTCCTTATTATCCTTCAAGCTATAGGTGACAAGAAACAACTGCAAGGAAGACACAACCACTAAAAGAACAATTATTCACCTAGTCCTGGCTTTTCAGGTAATTGACTCTGTAAAACCAGTCTTTGCTGGGCTATATATTGTCTCTAAAGCAGTGGAGTCACAGACAAAACCACAAATTGTGGAATCCATTGTAATCTTTAAATGGCAGTCCTGCTAATTTGGGAAGAAAGTTGCACTAATGAAGATATGTTAAAAAATCAACCAAACCAAAAAAGTATTAATGCATACCTGGGTTATGAGAAAGCAGAATTTTCAACTTTATGAATGCAGCAGTTTGTGGAATAATTACCTGGGTGAACCACAGTCCTCCTCTTACGTGGAAATAAAATTACACGCAAAGAACTTCTGCAATTCCATTTCTTTTTCCTTTTGTATACTCTGGGTTCATCTACGTGGTATTATTCCAAACCGTCTCATAACAAATAAAGTTGTATTGAATATTGCATTTTGTGTTCCATATTCAGAATTCAAAGTGCCTTGCAAAAAGAAGGTACCATCACCAACATCCAACAGGGTAAATTAAGAAAGGGAGAGTGACTTGCTCAACATTACATTTGGCATCAGTGGCAGCGCCAGGATTATAATGCTGATTTCCATTCCGACAGGTTCCCAATTTGAAGGAAGAGGAGGATGAGATTATATTATTATGTTAAACCCGGAAGCATAGTCTTTGCTTATAATAAGACAGAATCTGTAGTTCCAAATAGCAGTCTCAACTTCTCTGTTTTCTTGTAATGCATGAAATCCTTAGTGATCTGGTCTGAAAAAAAAGGAGATTTCCCATGTAAACTGAAAGAGAAGATCATTACTATGTGATCTATTTATCGGTCAGTTCATTAAAGGTGTTTCTGGAATATCACAAGATACAAAATATGCACACATTTTAGTTCAGAGTACGCCTCTATCATCAAAGAAAATTCAATTGTGAAATCACTTGAAGCTCATAATAATCTAACTGCAACCTTGGCAGAGAGTACATTAAGCAAAGATCAGTATTAATTTGGACAATTCCTCCTTTTTCATGCTAGTGAGAAAAGATTACCAATAAAAGGAGATATTTTAAACAAGTATTCATATTGGTAGTCTTCCATCTTTTGCGCATATGCATTTGTGAAGGAGATATACAGGTGTAGCATGATGTAAACAGCGTGATCTGCTGTGCACAATCTATATGTTTGGATATTTACATGCATTCCTGCTTAAAAAGTGCACTGCGCAGACACATCCACAGCAGACCATGTAGGAAACTTAGCAGCTGACAGACTGATGGGACACCATCCACTTCTTAAAAATAGAAGAATATAAAATGATTTGGATATCTGCACATTAGGGAAAATGTCAATGTAAAGGGACAGCAAAAGCATGGAGATAAGAGGTCTCCAGCCAGGGTCTCACAGACTGAAGGAGCACATGGTAATAACACTAAAATTTTACTCTGCTTCAGTGGTGTCATGCACCGGAGGTGAAGAGGTGCATGGGTCAGGCAGCACCCCCCAGCACACAGCCCTTCCCTCTGCGGCTGCCCAGTGTGCCCTGCTGGCTACCCAGCAGTAAAGAGGATCTGTTTGTGTTTGCTATTTGGTGAATGAAGCCATATTCATACGGCTGATACAACTGAACTGACAGTCAACATACTTGCAAATGGTCTTAAGTTCTCTTTCAGGGTCCTGTGAAAGGACAAAAGTATTAGGCAAAAAACCTCAGAGCATGTGTCATAAAGTTTTCTAACTTTGGGTAAAAGGCTGAGTATTCCACAATGAATAAAACCCAAAAAATGTAAAGATCTCTTGCAGAATGAACGCAACACATTATTTTCCTGTTCTTCCCACATGAAGCAATTTATTTCACCAAAGGATAGCTCAGGAAAATGTACTTCACAGTATGTAGCTTCAGTAAACAACTTTGCTGGAGCTCCAATAAAAAGAAGTAGTTTAAAAGAGTACAAAATTAAACATAATGCCTCTGCTTACCAAAAATACTACACCCACTGTAAAAATTAAATCAAGCACAATAGGCTAAGGGTGCACCAAAGAACTTAACACAGCAAAGAGAAGACTAAACTTTCAAAGTAAAGATATTCTAGATTGCACGGTGGGAGATTGCTAAGAGATGTACCCAAGCTAGTTTTTTTTTTTTTTAAATTAATTTCCCGCTTGCTAGACTTGAGTCTCAAAGTACTCATGTCACATAAACGGCCATTGCAGCAGCTCACTCCAGGTGCAGAAGTTTAGGATTTGCTGAATTAAATAGTAAGAGATTGGAGCTGAAGAATTCATGGTACAAGAATTAGGAAATAACCAATACATTGAAACTTTTTTTTTGGTTTAAATCTAAACATTAGCCAGTTGCCCAAGTCACAGTAAACATATCACAGGACTGTTTCTAAGTTTTTATGCATATTGTATGTTTTAAGCAAATGCTCAGCCTCTTGAAGTCTTCCTCAGCCATGTGCAACCACAACCAGCTCTTGTCATTACACTCTTGAATGGCTTTTCAGAAAAGAGCAGACAGCCTTTCTAAATCCCTGTGCCACCTTGCAATGTTTTCCTCTATGCTTTGCAGATAATAAGCAAAACACAACACGAAACGGGAACAGTTGGAGTATTTGGTTCATTGAATTTAAACACAATGCATGTCTCTTTTTAATCTATTAAATGCACATTCCACGGTCAGCTTAAGTCGGCTACAAAAGCTGTTCATTTTTTTCCTTGCTGCTGTTCAGGTACCCATTATACAGCTTTTCAAGCCAAAGAAACAATATGTTGGCCAGTACTCCAAGAATTACAATTTACCCTCTCCAAAGTAAATGTGCTTGCACAGGACAAAATATTTCTGCTCGGAGTCTGTGACAGCTTTACGCCTATAGATGTCATGAACCCTCTCTTCCTTCTCCTCCATAACAGTATCTGTGATAAGACTCATGGATCACAGAACATTGCTATAACTATAGAAAAGTTCACTTTTTAATTTACTAGGTCAAAAGTCAGGTTCAGCAAACAAAAATCAAACAATAAATATTGTCTGCAATCCCACTATATAATCTCAGAGTCAGAAGTTTGCATAACATGACAAAATTAAATATTTTCAAGTATCCAGGTGTTCGTAACTCTCACTACTGCATTTCTTTAAGATGGAAGTAATCATCCTCTGCTTCACAGATAGGCTGGCCCTTCCAGGCTGTAGCCTTCCTCTTCACACTCTTCCTCCATGGTCCAAACTCACTGATTGATGTATCTGAGCTACAAACTTTCCCATTCAACTCCAAAAACACTTGTCTTCCTGATCTCTGAGTATTCCCCCACCCCACCCCAAGAAGCACACCACAATACAGTCCCACCAAAACCCCAATTCATTTCAAGAGTTCAGTCCCTCCGTATCCAAGCTTGCAGTTGCCAGCAGCAGGTAGTGGTTGACAGGCACTCTCTGCGTTGCCTGCTCTTCCTCCTGCACTCTCTTTATGCTGCCTTTAAAAAAAATCAGGTTTTGGCAACTGGCCAAGTTACCAATGGACAAATTAATATCCCCCAATTGAGGTATATGGGACCCTGGATGCACCTGTAGCTAGTACCGATGCAAAATAAAATGCACTAGCTTGAGCCAACATTACAGCTGAGGCTTACTACTAGTAGCTGCAGCCCAGACCAGTGATACACTCTTTCTGATGGCAGGATGGCAAGGACAGTAAAACTTACAATGAAAAGAAGAAAATGCTAAGATAATATTCTGATAAAATCTACTTCTTTTATGACCTGACAAAGTAATAATGACTCTGAATGTAAATGAATGAAGTGTGGGAGCTGAGTTTCCTTCTACAGCCTGAGAGAATCCATACCATGCAACGCATCCAAGAAACCATCGCACAAGACAGCACATTTGGCACCCAGGTGTGAAGGCATGGCAGACCTCTCACAGTACAGCATACCCTCTGCCAAAATCCTTCTGTCCCTGAGGGCATACCCTCACAAAGGCAGTCAGGAGTGCTCCTACTTTAGTAGCCTTTGCAGGTGAGCTCCCTTCAGTCCACCTGAGCCAAGGTGCCCATTAACAGGCAGGTCTCTGCCACCCTTATTTTTAGCATCTTACACTGCCAGGAAGACTGAAAGCAGTGTAAAACTCAACTCATCCACCTGCCACTGAGAGGTGCACCTGAGCCCCTCAGAGCTCATCAAACAATCCATTCCCAAACATGGCTATCTTCCTTTGCAAACACCACCCTTAGCCTTGTGCTTAGTTTCTTCAGCCTTCCCACACCTGGGTCCCTTTTCAAAGATATGTTCCTGCCCGCATTTTCTTTTTGCTCAAAGGGGAGATTTTCAAAGGCTGTAATAACGTGAGACCCTGCAGCTCACTGGCTCCCAAGAGGTGCTAGGTGCTTACCTTAAAATGTGTCCATAAAAAGAGTTCTTCTGGCTCCTTCATTTTTCCTCTGTAGAGATCCAGAGCTTACTTATTTGCACAAACAGCTCTTCTCTGCTTACTAGTTCTACTGCTTAACTACTAACCTAACACTGATCTGAAACATCCAGAAAGACTGCATGCTTCCACTTTCTGGGGTCCATTAGCACAGCTTGAAGGCAAGGTGAAAATACATAGGCTCAGGTGGTCTAGATTCACTGCTTGCATTGCAGAAGAAAGTGTACAAAAAGAATATATGAAAGCGAATAAAGCTACATATTAGATTATAGGATACTTATTTTAATCTTCTTATGTTTTCCTATGAGAGGGAAGGAAATTTAAGTTTTAGGAGACAAAATAATCCCAGCTGAGGAATGGGAATCCTCTTTCTGCCAATTGGGAATGATTTCTCTAGCCGTTTTCCTAAAACTTAAAAATAAATCTGTGCCTGGCTTCTTCTCTTGAATTTAAATAAGAGTGCTTTCATGACCTCACTACTTAAAACTGTCCCACAGGTCACAGAGAAGAGATTTTTCACTGCAGCCATTGCTCAGAACAACCTTCAAGGAGACTACGAGAGCAGCCAAAATTCTAAAATCCATTAAGACTGCTTAAAATAGTTGAAAACTAAGCTACCATATTTGAGGCAACAATTTTACCCCACCACACAAAGTGGTTTAACATGATTGAGTGTGATTAGTATAGCAGTGATATGCTAATGCAGGTACTTTGTAGAGTAAACTATTTATATAGAGGATCTTGTTCACTGCTTTCACACTGGAAAGAATGCTGCTCTTACTGATTTAAATGCCACCCTGGAGCATGGGTAAGGGAAACTGCAGCAGGGCTTAAATAAATACTCTATTTGTTGTTTCACATTCCCATGGGACAAAAAGAATTTATAAGTATCGGGATAGTTTAACTAGCTCTTCATTCCTCCTTTTCCAGGAAGTGACTAGGATGATATCATTTGCCTTTACATATTCTCTCAAACAGAATAACCAGGACAGGTCAGTCTTTGAAGCAGTGGATGCTTCCCGCAGTTGACTCCCAGGGGTACTGGTCCCCAACCCTGCATCCTGTGGATATTTACATACTGGGCTATGTGTGAGCTGGTGGTTACCATCATCCTGTGTGGCACTGTTCCTGGCATTCCTGCCTATGGGCAACATGCCATAAAATTGCTCTGATGTAATTTCCTAAATGACTAGCAACTCCTGATCCCTATTTGCACTTATGAGGTAGGTATCTTTTGTCACGGCAAAGTACCTTTACCAAGTCTGAGAGAAATATGGCTATGTTCTTATGCACTATGTAAAGCTAAACTAAAACACAGAAGGACTATTAGGTAAGCTATTTGGTAAGAGTTCAAAGGCTATCACTTATACAAGAAACTTGATCTTGAAAAATAAAGGCGTGATTTCACACAGGATATTGGCCTAGATATAGGCCTTTTCCTATCACATAACATATGATTATTTCACATCCTTATCTTCAGTTTTTAACTTGAAAGTAATAATTAACAAAGCAGATATGAATCCTTAGAAGCCTACTCTGGGAGAAACTGAAGTAAAAGAACTTGTCATTTATCAGATCATAAACATTACGAGGCAGTTTGATGTCTAGGTATATCCTTTACAGTGTGAGGAAATACGTGACTCTGCTTATTAATTCTTAATTCTATGATGATTTGAATATCTCAGTGTTAAGATGTAGATTTAACATTAGTGGAAATTGTATGTGTGCTAAACACAGAATGGCTGAGGTTGGAAGAGACCTCTGGAAATCATCTGGACCAACCCCCCTGATCAAGCTGGGCCACCTACAGCCAGTTGCCCAGGGCCATGTCCAGATGGTTTTTGAATATCTCTAAGGAGGGAGATTCCACAATCTTCCTGGGCAAACTCTGCCAGTGCTCAGTCACCCTCACAGTAAGAATGCGTTTCCTGATGCTCAGAGGGAACGTCCTGCTTTTTTCTCTTTCGCTTTTGTCTCATTTATTTGAGGTGTTAACAACTCATCTCTGTTTAGAGATGGCTATGCTCTTGAATTATTGTTACCAATAGTTAAAACTTCAGTTTCAAAAAACTGCTAAAATTTTAATTTATCTGAAACTGATGAAGAAAAAGAGAGTATGAAAAAATGTATGAGAAAAGGTTGCCCAACTTGAGCAGTGTCTTAGGGGAAATTACATGTAGAGGAGGAAAGCATATATAGCACATTGACAGTGCTTTGTTACAGGAAGTAAACAGTCTGTATGGCACTACTGCTTTTATTGCACACTTCATAGTGCATGCAAGAAACATGTCGATTTTCTTGTGTAAATCTGTTCTTCATTATCCCCCTGCCTTTCTGGTAGTGAAACAGCTAATCTGCCCCTTTTGAACACATTAAGCTCAGGTGTGGCAAAGGGAATCAAGCTTGTGACACTTAGGATAACCATCTCTCTGTTAGGCAGGGCCTGCGCTGAATTTCAGCTCTCTCTGATCACATCATATAGAGGACACATTCATTTATTTAAAGGGGCTGTGTTTTACAGCTGCTGCTGAGGATGTTATGGCCTGTAATTCAAACTCTGGCTAAAGGAGTCCCAAACTACTGATTTGTGGAATTTGGAAAGCGTAGTCTATTTGTACGCTTTCAGTGACCATTGCCATGAATAGAGACAAAAACACTGAACTAGATTAACATCTGGTCTAAAGCAACACAGACCTTCCACTTCTTTTCTTATTCACAGACTCCTCATTCTTCATAATCAATAACCAGTTTTCTAAGTGGAAGACAGCATGTGTCCAAGGACCACATGAAGATCATATCTCTCAGCAACATGTACAGAATGCTCCCCAAAGAGCCAGATGCCATGAAACAGTCAAGAAAGGATGCCCTCTCACCCTGCCCCCACAACCAAGAGGTTATTGTTCCTGCCTGTATCAAAAATTTGTGTTTAAACTCTGAGGTTTAATACACAACATAACATGGAATGAGACTGTTGTTATGGTTTACTGAATGAATCAGAGCTCTAGTTATGTAAGTCTCTGGCTGAAAAAGCTTTCTCATAGCTCAGACATACATTGTCTTTCAACACTCTATCTTCAACATGAGACACAAAAAGTAACTAAGTGGGTCACAGGTAAACAAACTTATTTTTGAGGCTTTGCATGTGGGGCACATCCTTTCTGGAGAACAGTGGTGGAATTCTGTTCATCTGAATTCCATACACCCTTCAGCAATATCAAGCCTGCTACGACTTCACAATTATGTGAAGCCCCCCAAAAAGCCAGTTTCCGCCTAGCACCTCATTTGTATAAGTATGCCAGAAGTCAGCTTAGGCATGCATGCATAAAGATGCTATTTGTTAGATAGGTCACCTACTTTTCCTCACTGAAGAGTCTATTAGTCACAAGAAAGAGACGTCACCCTGAAGGCAGAAAGAACTGGGGGGGACCCAGCATTTTACCACCTGAGGAGATAGAGAGTTATGAGTTTATTTTACTGTTTTTGAGGGAAATTACTCAATTTACGACAAAAGGATACAGAATAAAAAGCAATTAGTGAGGGTGAAAAGTAGATCCTTTTCTGAAATTGTGGAAGAACTTGAGTGAAATGAAAGCTTAAACATCATTTTCTTCTCATCAGTCTGTAAATGAAGCCTTTTAAACAAAGTGGTGCAGTTAATTTTATTATCTTTTGATTCACAAAGTTGCTAACTGTACTGATCACTGTGTGATGCTGTTCTTTAAAAAAGAACCCTAAACATCATGGCATTCACTGGCCTTCTGTCTTAAATGAGTTTCATGTAGGTGCTCTCTGAGATCCCAAGGCAGAGATGACTGAAGCAGGACAAAGTGACAGATAAACAAGTTTTCTTACCAACCTTGTTAACTTTTGGGGAATCTGCACAGTAAAAGAAAAACAAGTTCACTAAGAGAGAAGTGGTTTGTCACTGTACTCTGAACAGAAGAGACACCAGAACCAAGCTGACTTTAATCTATCTTCAGCACTGCAGAATCTGAGGAAGGCAGCATGGGCTTGAGTCAAATTGGCACTTCTGTCTTTACTTCACTAGGGAAAATAAAAACTTGCCAAATCAGCTGTATGGAAAACCATTCCAGACTGCAGAATTTCTTGAGATTCTTCACTGAGAAATTTGTTCAGAAAACAGGCCTGTAAATGGGGTATTCCTATCGATTAACCTCATGCATCTAACAGCTGCCTCAACCAGGAGTGCCAGACTTCAACTCTATACTTGATGAAGACAAACGAGCTCAATGAAGACTGACACAGAGCGTGATTCAGAGCAGGAATCTAGCTTGCGTGCTCTGAATCACACTTTCAAAAAAGCTGTCATCTTTCTCCCTTGACTGAGCTGTAAACTTATTTTTCTTTCAACAACCTAGGGGAGTTTCAGTAAGGCAACAGGCAAGCTGTCTTCTCTGAAACACTTTGTCCAATTTATGCTGAAAAAAGTAGCCCTATTTTTACTCTGTGATTTTGGCAGACAAACAAAAACACTATCTCTGGGTTTAAAAGGGGCATGAAAGGACTTTGAAAGGCAAGTTGTCTGATAAAACATCCCAATGCAAAAAATAATATGAAGAGCAAACTTAAACTAATTTAAATATCATATCACAAACAGCATCAGAAAAGTAAGCTGGTCTACTTAGCTTTAGAGCTTGGCTGGAATGAGAATCTTGCAGTCATGATTCTTTTAGCACATCTACATGAGGTTTTATGAGAGAGCTTTTAACAGTAGCACTACTACCATGTCTTCAGAAGTCAGAGTAAATGTTTCCAATTTTTATTTCCAGAGTTTGGTGCAATCAAAGTGAGACTGTTTAAGCAGCTAGTATCTGAAATGCAGATTTATAAGGGTTTCAACACAGTCCTCTGTCAGAAAGGACATCAGGTAACAGCTTACATTAGCTGATGCAGTAGCTCCTAAATAAGGTAGCTTTGTGCTTCTGTCTGTCTTTCCCTTCCACACACTGTGTTGTATCATCCACAAATTTTTTTCTCCTCTTCTGATGAGAAGGAGCTGTGAGCCTGTGCAACCGGGAAGACAAAGAGCAAGGAAACTTAAAAGAGTTTAAGAGCCAACAGATCTGCAGTTAACGCCCTTGGTGAGTAAAGTTTTGGTGCTGCTCCACATCACTCCCATGCTGGCCATGGCTGACAGGAGGGTTCCAGGAATGTGAATATCTACAGAATCCATAAAAACAAGGCTCACCATCAGTCGGCAGCTCCCCACCTATTCCTCTGGGGGAAATAATTACTTTTAGCCAAAGCCATTTATTGAGAATACGATAAAACTTACAAAACGCAGCCTACACTACTTGGATTTTGTGTGTTTACAGGAGCTACTTTATTCCACTCAGCTGTTTCCACTGCTTAGGCCCATTGGAAACAGTCATTTCCCTCTTTATTCCCAAACACTGATGCTTACATTAGTGCAGTTCAGCAACTCACGGCTTAAAAGAGACAGCAATAATTTTAAAAAAATCTCCACAAAGATGTAAGATCAAAGCTTACAACTTCCATTCCACATAGAAACCCACAGGCTTTCTATCCACTTGTGTCAATCTTTTTTTACACACACGGCATCCTTGGCATTCGGCTGCGATGACGTGTAACTGTGAAAGGCACCGTTGTTTACTTGTTAAGTAATTCATGATTAATAACTTACTTAGTTTTTACCATGCTTTTTGCTTAGAAACAGAACATAAATAATATTAATGAAACAAAACCCTGAGAGGAACGTTTCCTGGATGCTGTGTGTAACTGTAGGTATAATAAGCCTTGGCTCACCTCGAGGCCGCAAGAAGTTAATGCTTTTCAAACATCTGACTGAAAAATTTCACCTTTGGGTAAGAAAATCTTCTGAGGGAGAAATTAAAACCTCTCAGTGGAGGAATTTTAAGTAAATCAGGAGAGGTAAAGTTAGGCAATTGTTTCTCTAAGTATAGTGTGAAATAATTCTTTTATGCTAAAACTGTACATACTGTAATTGCTACATTTATTACATGCAGTTCTAAAGTTTTAAATCAAGTATATTTTTCAAAGTTTAAGACCAAACCTGGCAACGTTCAAGGAATCCTAATTAAACCCAGAGCCATGCGTCTCTCTTTCATCCCTTCTGCTGGCCAGCACCGTCCCCGCGCTGCCTGCTGAGGACAGCCTTGCACCTGGGGCTGACAAAACCTCCCAAGAGAGGAAGGTGTCAGGGAGCTACAGGCCTCACGGTGGGGGAGCTGTCAGCAAATTAGGAGACTATGGTCATTAGCACCGTTTCTCTCTTGTCCTCTTCTGCTGTATTTGCCCCCAGCAGCCCTGGCCTGGCCCAGCCCACCCACATCCCCTCACCCTTCTTTGCCCTGTCCCACATATTTTACCCCACCTCACCCTTCCCCGCCACCAGGAAGTCACCAACATGATTCACTGTGACAGCAGCTCCCCTGAGCTGTCACAAGGACATCTTCAAAACATTTAAATGCTCTTCTGGATGCAAAGAGCACAGAAAACGGCAGGAGACCAAGCCTACCGCACACAGACAGGACGCAGTATGGGTGCGTCCCGCCAGACCACCAGCAGAATTTGCCCGCTGCCGGGGGCAGCTGCTCTACCCAGCAGGACAGAGGACGTAGCACAAAGCAGAACTTGCACTCTTCATTGCTTCGCTCAGTTGGTATCTTTCCCAAATCCTGCCCTTTAAAACAACTGAGCCTGTCCATACTCTTTAAGCTAGGAAAGAGGTGGAGTGCTAAATCCCCTGAATATCTGAGGGCAAGTGGAAAAACAAAGTCCAGGCAGTGGTAGTGAGACGACACAGCTTCAGCATGGAGCTGAGGAGGAGGGAAAGAAGTTATGATGCTCGGCAAGAGGATGGCAAACAGGAGGGATGGTGATCTTGGATCAGGTGAAAAAGACAGCACTGTGGAGGGGGGATGTAAAGAGCAAAGGGATAAGGAATTCAGCTGCAGGTCTATAGCAATTGGGAAGGAAACTGGTGCAAGAAATTGGCAAGGAAGAAAAGGAGCCAAAGCTCCTGGGGGGTGGGGTGGGGGGCATAGAAGAAATACTTGTGACCTTTGGAAAACATTATGCTATATACCCTGTACGGTTCCAGAAACTCCCCATTCCTCCGCTGTCACTAAATACCTAGCCCAAAATGCATGTTATGCCTTCTTCCACTACCAAGTCCACAGAGAGGATGAGACCTCCTGCATTTCTTATGGCAGAAATTTCTGTAACTGAATGAAATTTTTAAATTCTTCTGCTAAAATATGATGTCATATTTTATACCTTTATTTTATATCTAGCTCTTTTATCTTGAATTGTTTTTCAAAAGCCCTTTAAATCATAAAAAAGGACAATATTAATACAGAAAAATCCTCAACATCCCTGCAAAACACTTTTTATTCTGGTCAAAGACTCAAAATTCAGTAAACCAGGTTTCTTGTGTGACCATAATTCTGCATTCTGATACAGGGTTAATATTCAGACTAGATAATTATATGCCACATTTACACCAGATATTTTTCTATTTGGTAGGAGGTGAAGGGTGGGGCAAAACAGACCAGCTAAGACAGAATCAGAAGCCACCTGAGAATGTGCCAGAACTGATATCAGAAAGTCATGTCAACTTGCAAAAATCCTCACATTTTCATCAGAACTCATTTTCACAATGGAAAAAATAACAGAAGATGTTATTTCAAATTTGATGGCTTCACATCCACACAATTTTGAACATTCTGAATGTTTATACAAAGAGCATCACATTTCTTCTTTCCCTTTTTTCTTCTTGTGGATTTACAGTAAAGCAGAATTAATAAGGCAAGTGGAAGTCCTGGTAACAGAAGACATTTGTTTTCATAACTGACTTTCAAAATGGTAAGTAGAAGATCACCCTCTTTAACTTTTCCTGCTATTGTATATTGAACAGATACAAGTATGCAACCACACAGAAACATTTTTTCTCCCCAAATTAGCATTATTACTTTATTTGTTGATTCATTACAATCTGCAAATCCAATAGTCAAAAAAATAAACTAGGCATAATGTTAAAGCATTTTACAAGCAAAATACTTTACTGTTTCTTTTTCAATTCGCATAGGGTGGGCTAAGTGTATTGGTTAAAGAATACAACCTACAGAAGAACAAAACCATAGTTCATCAAACTGTACTGAAGGGTGTTACGAACCTGTGAGTGAACAGTACTTAAACAGCTACAACCGTCAATGGAAAACCATACACTTGAATATTAACAAGGCTGCCTCCCCATGACCATGATGCATCATCAAGGCTGCAAGCCACTGGCCTTCTTTTCTTATGTTGTAGATCATCCTACTTTAAAGAAATTAAAGAGTTAAACAAGCCAGAATGCATCTACTTATGCTCATTTCTCTTCTACCTGAACAAAGGCCAGACTGGAGAGAGGGAATTTTTAAAGTCCGCTTCTGAAACTACTTATAGTAATGTCTGTCTCTCATATTTTCTGTCATGGAGCTAGCAAACTTGGAGCTTCATGCACACATCTCTATTATTGCTGTGCATCCAGGTAAAAAACTTTTTTTTTCACTGTGTAGCAACAAACTTCAGAGAGATCAGGATCCTTTCCCATTGTAACCACATCTCTGTTCCTCCTATGTATAAATCTGGCTTTGAAGTCTCACAAAACTAAAAAATAGTTGTTCTAGGCTGTAATAAAAAAAGAATATTAAATACCTTTGGTAAAAATAGATATATTTAAACAAGTTTAGAAAAGCAAATAGTTATATTGTCAAAAGGAGAGTATAAAAATGTACACGATAAAAAATAACAAACAAACAAGAAATCATCAGCCATAGTAGTAAGAATAAAGGCACTGTTCTTTTCAATGTTTGCTTCCTTAGCTCACGATATTGTCCAGTCTTCTTTCTAAAAGGCAGGAGCTTCACTAGAGCATATGGAAAAATCCAGTCCTTCCTACCAGCATGAGACAAATTAAGTTTAATTCGGACCAAGACAGTCTGTTTTGAACCAAGTTTATACAACAGAGAATGCTTCGATTTAGAGTACATAGGAGTAGTTGAACACAGAAAGAAAGGTTTCAGGTGTTTTCAACCAGAGGCCAGATGTACTGGAGCTGTAGAAATGAGACAGCCAGCAGGATCAAGTCTCCACGATGTGAGCCTTCTAACTTTATTTTTACTCCTACATTATAAATCCATGTATTGTCAAGAAAACTGTGGGGGACAAAAACAATACATATATTTTAAATCCCTCATTGATGCCTTTCTCCCATCCTTTCACTGGGCCTCCAAACAGAGCTGTCACACAACATATAATCCCAGTTTGGCTTCTCCTCTTTTTAGAGATCACTGTAAATCTTGAAGATGGAAGATCCCCAAAGCAAACAACTGAGATTACAGAAGGAGATAATGCACAAGCCCCATAATAGAATCAGCCATTGATTGAATGTGCTTTGAAAGAAAACAGCACAATTATATCATGTTTATCCTTCAGTATTCCCTTTGCACACACAGTCACACTCCTCGTGGTGTTCCAAGGGTACATCTGTCAATGATTTATGCAATCCTCGGACACCAATCCTTGGCTTCAGCTGAAGAACCTAGAGGAGAAGCAGCCAAGCATCAAGAAAACAGCAAGTGCTTCATCACACACCTAGACTACGAGATAGATTGCACTGGAAACACTCTGGATGACAGGAAGCATATTAAAAGAAATAGGCTCTCCTCAGCTGAATTTCTTCATTTATTCTACCCACTAATCATTATTTTTGCTTTTTCCTCAAGTCCTTTACAAATTTGATTAAAACATGTTGAACAAATACTTGCTTTTATCAAAGAAGAGAGTCTTGAAATTTCATATTTCTACTTAATTTTAAGGGCTAATATTATAGTTAACCCAATGGAATTCTTAGATAGTTCTATATTTAAAAATTTAGCTATAGATTTGTAACAATGGAAATGGACAGATATCTGTTCCTTCATAAAGTTCAGATCTACCCCTAGTGAAAGCTGAACAAGGAAGTGTAGTTTTGATATATTTGAACTGCACCAGTAAACAAATACCTCAGGAATGACTTAATAGTTCCACAGAAGAGTACTTTAATAAGGAAGATATTACTTTTTTATGTAACACCTCATTAAAATTATTTTTTTAAAATTACTACAAGTGTAATATATAAAATTCTAAAATATTAATATCGGTGTATTCCTATAGAAAAAATTAATTCCTTAATTAGCTTTCAGTATTTCTAGACATGGAAATGTAAAAAAAGCGCATACCTCGTGGTATTTTTTGGTGACTTTTGTTGGTACACACTGGCACTCATTGCAGCTCTGGTGACAACAGGCACAGTTTCCACCACAACGTTTCACCAGGAGGCACAATGGCCAGAAGATGGTGTCAGTTCGCTTCAGCTCCTCCCTCAGTGACACTGAGAAGTTGCGAGGAGTACAACTGTACAGCCGCACCTCCTCCTTTAGGAGGTTGAGATCGACCACTGCAAAAAGACAGACAAGCTGGGGCTTTTCTGATTTGTAATCCAACTAAATTGGTAGTAAATCAACTTCAACAGTGCAGAACCTTTGAGGAAAGTTCATTTTTGCACAGGGGGTACAGGTTCAGCACACAATTATAACACTACAATTATATGAATATCATGAAATCTAAATGAAATGATCGTTGCATAGGAATATTCACCAATTATTTTATAACTCTGGCAGAGTTGGTTCAAAGTAAACAAAGCAAGCTTTGGCTACTATGTTCCAATTAATGTTTTATCAAATCAACTCTAATGTAGTTCCCTTTGTTCATACTCAACCTCTGAGCTCTAGTATTGTTGCTTTTCTATATTAATTCTGGATTGGAGAAAAGCACATGACAATTAAAGATCCTGCAAACCTCCAAACACATTTTCACTCTTTTGCATAAAGCATTCAAACTTCTTTCCAAACCTACCACCATTAAGGGACAGAAGTAATGTCTAATTCACAGGGGTATTCTATCTGATTTAAAATAAATAAATAAATAAATAAATAAATAAAACCCTATGATAATATGGCTACTGAGACAACTGAAATAGAGGTCTTGAACAAAGAAGCAAAGAGCCTTAAACCAACTGGTTTTGAGCTAAATCAAGAGAAACTATGGGAATAAAAACCCCACAGTGCATTAATGTTACTTGACAATTAATTTATAGTTATTGCTAGCAGTTTGGAAATAAAAAGGTATAAAATAAAGCTAAAATATGTTCCTGATCTGAATCACCCTCTAGAGAAATACCTTTTTTGCCCCCTCTATATGTAAAGAGCCTCTAGAGCTCACCAAGGAGATCTTCAGCCTATCAAGGCAAGATAAGACCTCTGAATTCTGTTTAAACATGTAAGATATAAAGAGAACTTAGAAGTTGCATTTCTCTAGTAGAAATGCTCACTAGTACTGTCCCAGGAGATCTTCGGGCAGCAATTTCATTCCGTGTTTCTTCAAAAGTTTCTTTTGCAGACCATACCCATATACTGGCATCCATAAGTAAGGGGTTTTGCTGTGAAAGGTCAGTTAAACACACTGAAGGTTTTTCTCTGTTTGCACTTACAGTGAATGCCAAGCTGGGGCACTTCATTCCATCACTATCAGGTTAACATAGGCTCCTAAATAAACAATCCGATTTTTAAATGCAAGGAGTGTGTAATAACTCCAATAAAGTTAATGATAGGTCACCAGCCTGCCTCCCACACTGCAAGAGCATTCCTTGGAGAAAGCTGAGAAGGGAACAGAGGGAAAGAGAGACAAAACTTCCGGGGGAGAGATTCACTGTGAGAAATTAGAAATGATTTAAGCTCTTCTGATCAGCTAATAGCTCTAGGCTGAGTCATTTTGAGGGTGGACATGTCTACCTCCATTAATCAAGGACTGTGGATAGGAATGGAGTACTTCTTTCTCCTGTTATGTTTTCAAACATATAATAAGTAAACTGACTGAATAAGGATAAAATGCCTAAAGCACAATGAGAGAAATGCAAGTTCTGCTAATACTTTCTACTGGTATATTTCTACAGAGACTGATGTGCTTGGTATAGTGAATTTCAAAATAAGCCTATGTGTCCTAACACAATTGCTGCTCAGCCCTTCACCATGAAAAACTGAAAAGGAAATCTGGGCACTGATGACTCTTTTAGTGTGCCTTACTGGTACAACAGGCTTCAGGAGAGATGAAAAATGTCATGTTTGGTTTCCATGCTTTACAATGTGCTAAGGTATATTGCTATTATACCTCACAATGAACCCTTGCCCTACCTTATGTAATTCAATTTCATTAAAAGGTCTGTGGCAAATTTATCTAGTGCTTATATAATCACTTCTTTGAAGTGTGTGAATGAAGCTGTTATTTTTTCAAAGAATATCTGTCTGTCCAAAATTTATTTTAACACACTGTGGGCATGAAGCTAGATGAGAGAATGTATATATTCCCTTAAAAGTGTTTACTTAACCACAATAAAAGGTTACGTGGATTTCCCAAGTGCACTGAGTTACAGTACCTGTTATAATGTGAACATTTAAACACTCCCTTCAACTTGGCTTCCACTCACGTATCATGTTTGACACAACAGTCAAAGGTCTTTTGTCTAGCACTAGCTCAGAAGGAATGGAAGGCTCTGCAGTAGCACATGAATGGGAAACACTAAAAATAAAAGTAAGGGAAAAAGGAAGAAAAGGGAGAAAAAATGTAGATGCATGTAGGTCTACAGTAAAGGCTATTTCAAAAGTGTGCCTTCACAGGCACATACAATTGAAGTAATCCATATTCACACCAGCCTGAAAGTAACAGCTCTGCAATTGGCAGTGCAATTGTCTGGCATCTTCTGGGGTGTGTATCAAGTACCACAGGGAACCCTCTTTCCCAAAACATTTTTTAGCTGAATGCTGCTCTCAAAGTCAATGAAACAAATTAAATTATGGTTGGGGCACTTGTGTGTGGGCACAGATAGCCGCAGGATGGTTTTTATTCCTAAGAACCTTGGAGATGTTCCTGGAAGTGTAAGTTTACTGACAACAGGACAGGGCAATTACAAATCCCCAAACAAGAAGTAAAATTAAAAAAAAAAAAAAGTCACATAACCATTTGAGAAAAGCATCTACTAAGGACTATGGTTGGACTGTGACTCTGTTCTTCTTAAGCAGACTTCAGAATATGGTCTAATGATTATGCACAGATTTCTGTGGGAAGCAATGAGATTATATTTTTGTACAGCAAACCATATTTTTAAGGATGTTAGGATGTTTAATATTATAAAAGAATTTAGGACTATATGTAGACATCAAAGCCTCTGAACTTGGTGTTTCTTCTTTCCTGGCTAGAAGGTTTTGGAAGCATTTTATCCTGAGAAAACATCAGACACAGAAATTCTGTGGAATTTAGGTTGTCTAAATATAGGCTTTTACATATGAATTATTAAGTAGGAGTAGAGGACAATACTTTTCTCTACATAAAGTAACACACACTTTTAATTACATTTTCATTTAATCTAGATATAAATTGGTGTTTGTCTATGAAAGCAGGACAGTAATTTAGCTTTTACACTGAAATATTGCAAAAAAACCCAACCCTGATCTAAGAATAGAATCAAAGAGTTTGAAAAAACCAAACATTTTAGGGCATGCACTTTTCCCAAACATTTGTTTGAAAAGGTTTTTAAATACAGCAACATTCTACTAGAAGGAATAAGATTTAAAAAGTATAAAAAAAAAAAAAAAGAAAGAAAAAAAGAAGGTTTGCTTTCTTTATCTATTGAGCAGACCTAAAAGTTAATACGATGTCATCTCAAGTGGACATATTTTCCACCTCAGGCTATTACATTACACACTCGGTAATGCAGTCTGAGGGTGGTCTCTTAAAGATAAATGTGGCAATACTGTGATATGTTTATTCAGTGAAAAAAAAAAAAAAAAATCTATTTCAGCATCTAATTAGAAGTCTTTAAAAGATTTACTCTGATAGTTTCTTTCTAAGATATGTCTTGCAGGGAGTTCTTTTTGTCTACATAGATGTTATCCAACACCTGCATTTTAGTTTATGTAAGGTTTCACAAATTACATTTTGCTTTTCTCCCACTTACTGTATGTTTATGGCATATGTTTGGAAAATACTGAATCTCTTTAATTAGGAAAGTGTTAAATGACTATCTGAAAGGCATGGTCCATTGCTGAAAGCTTTTAAAAAGATCTCCTCTTTGACTCTTGATTTAGTTGCTGTGTGCATAGCTGTAGCAATACATGTAGGGTAGAAGTGTTGATTTTTAGGCTCTGATCCAAGAATTAGCTGTGAAAAACTTAAATTTGAGTTATGAAAGGTTTTACTTCCTCCCTTTTTTTTTTTCTGATCAGATGATAGACTCGTTTACATTTGTCAACAGAACAGAGTAGTCTATTCAGTTATGCTCATATATTTTCATTCCCATGCTGTATGGTTGGCAAGGAAGGAGGTATTGCCTGAATGCTACCCATCCACATGAAATCCATAAACATGAAATAGTGGGTGGCATCTGGATGATATGCAGTAGAAAATTCATGAATGTCAAATTTAGATGGAACAAAATGACTTGCTGAACAAGAAATAGCTCCACGAGTCTTGAAATATATCATCTACTTTACATCTGATTAAGTTGACAACTGCATGATCAGACTGACATGGATAGAGGAATTTCATGAGGTATCATGGAAGAGAAACATTTAGCTAATTGTTCTCAATTCATATGGTGTAGAGACTGGAACAATTCTAATGAAATAAACCAACTGTTCACATGATACAGTAAGTGTAAGAAATTACCTATCTCCACCCCAAAATAAAGTTTTTGCCCTACACAGAAAAAGAAACCCATAAAATTAGATTGAGTCATCCATCCAAGATGCCCTGCTACTTTGTGGAAATAAAGATCTCCCAGATTCCCTAGAGAAAATTATCAGCTTCTATTTTTTTTTTCTTGGTAACTTTATCCTGCTAAATTCCTTTCAGTTTTGAGTTGAGTTGTTGTAATTTTTTGACAATGTAATGGTGAGAATAGCTAACAATGTTCTCTGCTGTATTTCTAACATATTCCTTTCTTGGAACCAAAATTCAAGGTGAAGAATGCTCTTAATTACTGTTTCTTTGTTAAGAAAACATACCCGTAGAAAGCTGCTAGGCCAGACAGAGAGTAATTTACCTCTTGATTTTCTCCCATGAATATATGCCTTTCCAAGAAGTTGCCAAGTTGGCCTGTACAAATCTTCCAAATCCAGTTGCCACCGATCTGGTTCAAGGTACCGGATAAGTTCTTCCACAGTACTAAATCCAGCAACGGCATTGTTTAATACATCTAACGGTAAAGCTGATGGGGGTAGCAATGATGGGCTGGGTGCTTCTGTGTGGTGCTGCAATCAAAGCCAAGAGAAGAGTACCAGTCAGAGGGTTAATGGATCTGCTTTGATGAAGTGCTGTACTTTATGAAGTTACATAGCTGGGAAAGTTTATAAGTGGCTAGCTTGTTTCCAATGTACAGTTTACCTAATAAGACAAATTACAAGAGTCAAAAAGTACCTAATTATTCTTCAACGATAATTGTAAACAAACTTCCACTAGACAGAGGTTTCCCACTTCTTAACATTTCTAGCCTTGAAGATAGCATTCCAATATACCTGTTCTTTGAAGAAGTTCACTGAGTGAGGGACAAGATTTTAGAAACAGAACAAAGAATGACTTGAAAATATGGTTCCATTACAGGCAATTAGTGTAAACCTCTAGAAATCTGAGGAAACACACATTTCACATGCTGCCTTTCCTCTGAAACAGCCACAATCTTTTGTCTTGTCTTTCAATGTAAAATATGCACATAACCTAGCACAAAGATAGCAAATACTCCTGCTCTTTTCTATAGATGAAAAAAAATTACCAGTTGTGTTTTAGACAGTACTAATAATTATGTTTCTAATTAAACAATCATGAACAGAGTAAAACCAACATCTGGCATTACTGTAATTATTTCTCCCTTAAGAGGAAAAAAAATCCATGTTCCCAAGGATATCAAAAGTAGTTAAACGGTGAAACTGAGCACTGAAAAAGTCTATCTACTTTCCCACAGCACAAATCTCACTGACAAACTCACTGGATCAGGGGTGCTCAGTCATAGGCAATTCAAGCAAAGTGAGACTTCTGTTTTTGCTCACTCTATATTCTGTTCAAAAATTATGGACTGATTTGTATTTTCAGAAGAAGAAAAAAAAGGCAGGAAGGTAAACCTAAGCAGGAAGCTGTTGCCGCATCACTGTAACTTTCTTTAGGCTTTTAAAAAGGCAGATATCACCACAGACATTACGTCCGCAGTACTACACCAGAGCAATTTATCTCGACCATGTAAGAAGGATGAGGAAAGATTTGAAAATTTCCCTGATTTAGGGGATGGGAAGTATGAGAAATCTTGAACTTAAATGCATAGTGCTACATACATCACTGCTCTCAAGTGTAGTCTATATAAGATTTAGGGAAAATTTATTCACTGTAAGTACAGTCAGGTTTTGGAAAAAGTTGCTCAGAGAGGTTGCACAATATCCATCATTGGAAGCTTTCAATACATGACTGGATAAAGCCCTGAGCAATGATTTGACCTCAGAACTGACCCTACCCTGAGCAAAAGGTTAGAGACCTCCTGAGGTCCCTTGCTGAATTTTCCTACAACATAGTATTAAGAATGAAGGACTGAATGTTCCTCCAGTAAGTGAACTATCATGCTTCTTGTCCCTTCCCCATGCAGTGCCTGTCAGTACTGCACAACATTTACATACACATATTTATTAGTATGTATTTATAAATATTCAAAAATCTTCATACCATTTAGTGCCAAACGGCACTCTCAGTATGCTGTGAAGTGTATACATATTTTAACTTTTTCATCTGTAATGTCAGATCAGTTGTATTCATTTAACTTTTCAAAATGATCAGAGAAATTGATGAGAAATGTAACAGTTATGCAGTAAAAAATGATGTAATAAAATAATCCTTGCAACACTACATACTAAACAGCAGTTTTCTAAAATACATACGTCTGTGATAGCTGTATTTCATACCTATAATTATATTTTCATTTCTGTGCTCTCAATTCTATTAAATATGCATTTTTGGTTTCAGCTAAATGTGTGGTAGAAGGGGCAGCAAATGGAAGTAACCACCATGCCCTTCCTATTTCTTGCTTCAAGACTTTTTCTCTCTCCACCTACAAGAAATGCAGCCACTAGAATGATTTGTGCCGCTTTTTAACTGGGAATCTTACAAAGATAATACAAAATATAGATCTAGTGTGCTGCTACTGTTAGCTTTACTGTATTTTCATTTTGTTAATCTAGCATCATTTCCAATAGAGTGAAATAGTTGCTTCCCATTCTGGATGAATGTGGATTCCAAAAAGTTAAAATATTTCTTTTCCTCTTCTCTCCACTGCCCACATTAAAAATAATAACATGTTGATCCATATATTAGGTTATGATAATAAAGCAACAGATTCTGGTCTATAATTTAAATATTTGCTCTTAGCAAAATATGCTACTCAGCAAGTTTCAAAATAGTGCTGTGACACTATAATTCAGATGGTCAAAAAAATAATTCCAAAATTTTTCTTCCTGTTTTTCTCCACAGTGATGTATTTGTAACAGTCACATTTCCCAGTTTGAATGTGTAGGGTTTTGCTAAGGTAAAAAACAAAATAAGGATCAAATGGTAGAACTAGTACCTGGAGGAAAAAAAAGAAAAAATCTTCTCTTTTGTTTCCAGCTGAAGAATTTACTTTGGTGTCTCACTTCTACTGGGATTTTTTTTTTGTTGCCAATGAAATAGATGAATTCCAGATGAAAATCCATTGGTCTAGAATCTATTTCTACATTTCCACTAATTCATCGATTTGTGTTATTCTGGATTCAGTAGGCATTTGCCTGAGTTAAAATATTATGAGGATAACATGAATCATTGCACTTAATGGTAACACAATTAAAGTTGTCATCACTTTCTAATTATTCTCACAACAAACCAAAGCATAAAGAAAAAGCAATTGAAACAGCAAAATTGCACAACTTCGAAGATGTTTTAAAGTAGCTAAAATCAAGATTAAGAATGTTGTTCCTAATAATGTCTTAGTCAATTGAAATGACAGTTAAAATGTACCAAAGATTAAAGATAATTGATATAATAAACCTATAAATGCTGTAATTTATATTTATAACATAATAACCTTTATGAAATATCAATTCAATAAAATGTTTAATATAAATAGTAATTCAAATTATACTCTACAATGCTATTACTTGCTAATAGGTACTATTTATTTTATAATTTAAATCTTTTGGACAGAATGTCCAGGACAGCATAAATGGTACTCCTTCCTTTCACTAAAATTATATCTAGGAATTTTATACAATTTATAATTTCACTTGGTTTTCTCAGTTTTATTTTGTGTTCTATAGGCAATCTTTACACCCACAGTAAAATGATTTAATGCAAGAAATTAAAACTCCACTGTTGGACCATACCTTTTAGAAGAAGCAAATACAAAACTTCATCATAACTCTGAGATGTAGCATCATAGTTGCAACTTCAAAATGTTGAAATGCTCCTTAAATGATCTCTCCCTCACTTTATCGCAAGTCCATCACTTCCATTATAATTCCAATTAAATAATCTTAGATAAAAATCCACATGACTAGAATTTAATCTACATCTCTCTTGATATTCCTACTCTGACCCTTGCCTCCACCTACATGCCTGACACAAACCGGTGTTGTCAAGCCACACTGTGAAGCATTACCGACATCCATACTCAGTAGGTCTGAAAGATGCAATTTCACTGCAGAACGGTGGCATGAAAGCCTCCCAGGAGAACCACCAATAAGCTCTAGCTGTTTTGCTGCACAATGTTGATGGAGACAGTGAAGATGATCTTACAATGAAGTTGCTATCTGTCAACTGTACATCTGTAGCTGGCATCATCTAACTTACTCCACAGAACTATATCATGCCTCCCCTTGCAGGTTAGCTCACACATAATCAACATTTGATATAATAGACATCTCTATCTAATAGGGGAGACATAACCAAAGACAGCAGACACTTGCTTAAGTACAGCAGTTATCCAAAATAGCTTTCCTGATGGAGACCACTTACTAGGAAGTGATGTTCTCCAAGCTTTTCTACAATAAATACTAACAGTAAACACCTTTTCTGTCATAGCAGCACATCCTCAATTAATAACAAATGTTTTTAGTTTGAGACCACCTTCTTTATTTTTTGGCCTGAGCTGAATAATTTCTGTCAAGACAGATGTGAAAAATACATCAGCAAGCTCTGTATTTTAATGTGATTCCTCTAGTAAACAAAACACACTATGTTTTTTGTTTCTGTGCCCAGGAAACAATTTCAATTTACTTTAATAAGAACAAACATGTTTAAAACCAAGATAGAGCCAAACAGTTGCATCTTTACTGTTAGTTAAAATGATTCAGGATGAAAACCAGAGCAGAAAACATAGGGCTTCTGCTGCCCTGTAGAACAGCCAAGAATGACAATTGGTGTTGGATCAAACAGAATTTTCATTAGGTCTGTTTATATTGTATTTCTGCATGCGTACTTCGCTCTATCAAAACAATTACCTTATAGAAATCCCCTAAGGTGTTTACAAGCATAAAAGACAGGCAAATAGACCAAATTTAGGCAACACTTTAAGATACAGACTTGGAAAAAGGAAGGAAATAATGTAAATATCAACTCCACAAAACTATCCAGCCCTGAAGATTATACAAAACAACAGTACTTCAGAAAAAAACATAGGGAGTAAAATGCATTTTAGGGTGCTCACAATGGTAGTTGTGCCCTATTAAAGGAATCAAAGCTACTCCATCTAGCCTCGTTTTCAACGGGGAAAGGATAAGACGCTCTTATAAGCAGAATAAGCAGGTGACCATCAGTGAAGCTGTAAATCTGAGCAAAAACTGCAACAAATGAATTTGAAATTATGTAGTTGAATCTCAGTCCTAAAGGATGATTTAGTATATAGCCTAAGTTGAAGACTTGTGACTAATTTCTTGTTCTGACACATATTTCCTATGTGATCCTGAGCACAATATTTAGGCCACAGCTTCATGGTGTAAAGCATCTGGCAGCAGCATCTCCTTGCTACGCCAGGATGACTGTGTATGTGGCTGCATCATAAACAGAAAATATTCTTTCTGAAAAAGAATCTTTCTCATCTCCTTTTCTCTTTAACCACAACCATATTCACAGTGCAGACCTCCAAAGGCTTATAAGCCATCACAACCAAAAGCACAGAGGCTACTAACACAAATATGTTTAGATTCATTCTGGCACCAGGAATTTCATAGCATTCAGGTTTGTAACACAGCCTTATCAAATCTGTAAAATGAACAGAAAGGCAATTCCTCGATCTCACAATTTCTGTGAGAGAATGAATGTAACAACCACATATTAGATGCTCATTACTGGTTTACCTGAAGAATCCAGAAGTATTTTAGATAGATAAAAGGTAAAACTTTGGATACCAGACTGTATGGTATGACCCTTCTGTTCTGCCACTATCCATCTGTTCCTTTCTTGCACTGAACCTGCTCCAAGAATAAACAATTCCAAACAAACCTGCACTCACCTACAACCTACACAAGATCAGCTCTTAAGCACCATCATGATCTAAGCAAATCCTTCCTTTTGCTCCTGTCTCATAGGGTAGGACTGTCAAGGTACTGACACTACCCTCTTCCAGTTAAAGGAGAGGCAAGAACTAATTTTGTTATTTGGCTGCAGCCAAGAGCAAGGAATTTCATGTTTAATAACGCAATCACTCAGTTAAGACTGGAACAACAAAAACAAGTGAGTCAAACACTTGGCATGACAGGACACTTATAAGTAGTGAATAATATGTCTAAAATAAGTCCCTCCCCACAAAAGAAATTCCCATTTTTTTAATTTTCTTGTCTTGAAGAAAACATTGTCAAGCAGTTTGAGCGAAAACCCATTCATCAGTTGGCAAAGTTTGGAGAAACTGTTAAACATCAGCATTTAATCAGAGTAGAAAGGACTCTGTAACAAAGAAAACCTCAGAGGAACCTCCCCTCCTCCAAAAACCAACTAGGATCAGTACTTTGAAAGAAATAAAATATTTCTTCTAATGAAATACCCTTACAGCTCTTTTTTTTTTTTTTTTTTTTTTTATACTCACAATAAAGAAAGCCTGTTTTCTTCCTTTATAATCACAAGTAGCCCTCCTATTAGCATCATTAGAAGCTACTGAGGGAAAGCAGATATCTAAGTCTTTCCGAGTTTGCCCTGAGGACATAGAAGCTTCTTGGCATAACAATAGTTCTTTCTTTTCTCCCATAAATACATGCGTTAATAACTGTGAAAAGACTCTAGAAATCCTGACCTACCTGAAAAAGAGCAAACTTTTACTTGCTGGCATGTATGCAGTACAAAAAAGCTAATCCACTTCTGAAAGTCTGTCACTTGCAAAGACATCAATAACCTGCACCACTGCTATGCAAAATGTTAGTCCTGTTCAAGTAGCCATGTAGGAGGAATAGAAATGATCTGTAGCTGGGCCTCTGTGCAACCTAAGTAGAGATATCAAGTTCCAGGATCCTCCTCTTGTACCTCCAAGAAAAGAAATGGAAAAAAAAAAAGAGGAACAAAAGCAGATAATCAATTTAGACTGCCAAAGCTGGGAAATAAGGCAAGGATATTTACTTGCATGTGACAGGGACAGAAACCAGGAAGGCCGACGCAGTTCCCATCCCTTGCAGCACTTATTACTTCTTTAGTTGAAGTTACTGTCACAGCAGCGAGGACAGTTGCATGAAACACACAGCAGCTTCAGGGTTGCTAAATACATAGGTCTGGTAAATTAAGCTCCAGCGTCACTGAAGTAAACATACATCTTGTTCAGCTATCCTCACTTCAGTGACATAACTTCTGCCAGTCAGAGGACATACAGGTAGAGGTACCAACCGTCCCCAATTTAATCAGCTCCTGCACACGAGACCAGAATGCAGGATGATAGCATCTTCTTTCCTTACTGGGCCTCCAGCTCTCTGTCTTTCATAGGCTCCCTAAATTTTCTATTCTTATATTGTGCTACAACTGCTTATCAAAACCTTATCCAGCCACTCTTCATATGAATGCAGGTCTTTCCTTTTATCTCACTTAGGACCTTGCGGAGGAGTATCCATGTGCTTGCATCAATTTACACCTTAAAGCCAGACAGAGATGGCTTTCCAAACTCTACATCTAGTATTTTTGTTACAGCTCTTTGGGGATTGCTTCCCAAATTGTGCATTATTTCTACTTCCCTTTCTGTAACTGCTAACAGGAAAAAAGGTCACAAGGGAAGTGGAATGTGTCCGTGCCTTTCTGTCTTTGCCTGTCATGGGTGTGAATAAAAAGAATAAAGATGTATAGAAATAGTGTTGGGAGCAGCCTAACACTTCCTCAGGTTAAAGTTTTGAGATAAAATGTATTTTTTGAAAAGTTTTAAATATTCTCCCAAACAGAGTTTCTGTACAGTTCACAGAGAAGACCTGGAATTCTAATTGTGCTGAAAACAACTGGGAGATGCTCGCAAGGAAATCAGCAGCAAGGAAATAGCACAGGATGTCTCTAACCAGCAGCTTTCTTCTGGCAAATTGCAGCTTTTTGCATGCAGCCTGTGTACCCTGACATCCTTTGAAATACACACCATAGGTGTGAGAGCTACTGTTGTGAGGATGAAGATGACGCATATCTAGAGCAAGTTCATAATCTCTCAGAGGATGCCATCAACAGCAATAATCTCCGGAAGCCATTTTCAAAACTACTAGTGATTTGGTTAGTTATTGTCACATGTATAATCATATACATGTACACATCTGTATGTGTGTTTATATACAAATAAAAATACTTTTTTTTTTTCCTGTGATCACATGTATCAGTAATAATCCACACTAATTCATTTTAAAAGCAGAAAGAAGAAAACTAATGCTCACAGTACTGTATTGTATGGAAGACCTTTTGTCATGATGGTCATAGTGTTTTCTATTCCTAGGAAATATATACACACAGAGAACTATCTATCTTGGATGCAGTTGCATGGAATTATTGATTTTTTCAGTGCATCTGGTGAGTTTCACTGAAGCAGTGCAAATTACTTCATCAGGATTTCATAAGCACTATAAAATTACAAGACTTCTCTCTCCTGTCTCTCCTCTTCTGAAAGTATTTGTTATTCTACAAAATGATTCAGTGATTCTTGTATTCTTTTGGGCAAGAATTTCAATTCACCGATTTATACTTTAAGTTAATTAAGGAGAGAAGAGGTATAAACAATTCTGCTTGAAGCTGTCGCCAGCATTTCTGGCAACTGCAGAGGCCTCAAACCATGAAGCGTACAGTCCCTGCAAACCCTAGAATCCACAAAGCTTGCAGATTCAGCCTTCTAGTTGTAAGAGAAGTTAAAGTTTTGATGCCTTTCTACCTTTGTCATGGGTTTTTACTATATTTCCTTACATTAGAAGTTTGTGGCCATAGTACTGAATTACAAGATTCTAGATAGAAGATTCAAAGAAATGCAAGATCTCTCATGACTTGGACACATTTTGACTCAGTGGCCAAACACCCAGACTTGTTCTGAAAGCATGCCCTGACGTACTGAGTTGAACAGGGAGCATTTAAAAGCAAACACTTAGTCTGTAATGAATCAGGTCTAATAGCACAAAACAAGTAATGGCATAGACAATCTCCATGACAAAAACTTCCAAAGTGAAACCAGTATGTTGGTTTTCATCCAGTGTCCCTTCCTCAAATAATTTGTCTTTTTGTTGTTTTCAGATTACTGTAGATATGCAAACTAATTTTAGGTATATGATCCCTGAGTTTTGGTTCCCATAAAGTCTACTTGTGACAGAGAAATATCTAAATCATAACGACTTCCAAAACTTTAATTTTTCATGACAACTATGTTCTTGTTTATCCAACTCTCTCTTCTAAATGAGACTTTAAACAAAATTTAGTGAGCTCTCCCCAGTCCATACAGTTGTATATATATGCAATAAGAAAAAGTAAGTCTACTTTTGTATCCTAGTAACAAATGCAGAATATTTTGATTTTGGAACTTCAGAGAAACTTGCCTTATAACATTCTCAAACCAAACATATGTGGTACATTTAAAACTAACTACATATTTACCTCATGCATGTGCACATACGGTGACTACAACTGCACTTTAAAAAGTTAAAATCCAGTAGATATTTTTCTTTCTTGTATTATTTGAATGCTTAATAAAAAGATTTAGTCTAGTTTGGAACGTGGGCAATACTAATATCTGTATACACATTTTAAAGAGAACAAAGTATGTGTTTATGAAGACAAAGTACCTCCTGAAAATAACTGAAAATAGACTGTGTATTTGCAAAATGAAGTCCCAAAGTAATTTACTGGAGTACAGTTTCTCTCACCCCAGTCTCATAAAATCTTTGTCTGGAGAAAGCCCTGCAATGTGTCTTGTACTTGCAGTATGGTGCTAAAACAAGCGAACATTTAAGAAATCATGATCTTCCAGTCTGATAGCATTTTTTTCTGTATTCACAGAATAACTTATCCTAAACAAGTTAACAGCTGCAACGAATCATTTCAACGTGTGGAACGTGTGAGGGAAAGCTCGCCTTTTATAAGTGTTGCTAAAAGTTTGGTTGAATCACTTGTAATGGATGTTGGCAGCAGTCTTTTGCCTTGACAAACCTCTGTTCAGGCCAGTTGGGTATTCACACCATGTGGGACTGCTTCTGATTCCTGGATGTTAAGTTTTGAAAACACAAAGTATTTTCTTAAAGAGTAACTGTCCTCCCTATCTTAGAACCTTCCTATCAACTTTTCCTTACTATGCTAACTACTCATCATAGTATTTAAGAACATTTAAAGTTTATCCCCTGCTTATGTATCATTTCTCCTTGTTAAAAGGCCATCTGGAGTCTCATGCCCATTTCCATGCCCATTTTGAGGGCAGAACTTGATATTGCTTACTTCCTGTATTTCTAATAAACGTGATGTTTTCTCCTCACATTGTCTCACTGAAGAGCTAAAGTAGGACTCTAAAGAGACCCTTCTAAAACTACTTCTTCATTACATCATTGCTTTGTGCCTTTCAGAATATATCCACTATTGCCTTTTTGTATTTCAGCTATAAACTCTAGAGGTAACTTGTTTTTTGTTTTATGCTTGAATTGTACTTGTGATTAAGGCGGTAGGGTACTTCATGACTGTTTTAACAGTAATAACAAAACTTTGCACTAAAATATTCTTTGATGGATATCCAAAGATACTTGAATGAACGCATGAGTAAACAGCTGAATAAGCGTTTTTCAAATGCTGGTATAAACAAACCCTTTACGTTCTTTTTGTGAATATAAACTGAAATGCAAAAATATGTAGGGTCAATAATAGAGATATATAAATATTATATACCCTATCCAACACTTAATTCTATTGGATGAATCGGATTATTTCTTCTTTATATATAGTACAGTAGCATTGCAACCCATATATTTTGTCCATTAAATGATATTTTCTAGAACATCTTATTTTGACTAATGTTGTGTCACATCTGCAATTCCTTTCTAGAAGGGAAACTTTATAAAGAATTATATATCAAATACTGAGAGCAAGAAATGTAATCCATCTTCTCAGTATGCAAGCCCTGTATACACATATGTTGTAGGCTGAAATGCAGAATAGCTTTTACTTCAGTTAGGAGAAGTATTTGCAACAGAACAATCTGAATTATGCTTAAAATGTGAAATTATCATCTAAAAGGAGGAATATCATTGTAATTGAACAAGCAAGAATGTAAGACCCACCCTCAGAGCACAAACGAGTCAATACAAAAAAGAGATTCCCACAACCAAACTGCAGTGAGCATGGAGATATAATACAATGAATGTTTGCTCAGATCTTATTGCAAGTGGGGTTACCATGATTATTAATCAATGCATTTATAGATACACCTGAAATTCATAAAGGAAACACATATGTATCTGTTACATTTATGATGTAAAGAAGGATTTTTTTTTTGTTGCTGTTGTTCTGTTCACAAAGTTCTAGTTCTTACTTGACGGACAGTAGTTCATAAGGAATAAACAGTAAGCATAAATGCAGCTGTTCTGTATAGAAAAAACTTTTTGTATGTTCTTCTATGACAGGGGATGTGGTCAGCTATAATTAAAGGACATCATGTTTGCAGACCTTTTTTTAAAATTACTCATTGTACTCAAAATACATGAATACTTATAAAAAGCTTAACCAAATGGAACAACAGCAAGTGTTTGGAGTCAAGGAATGAACTGCTTTAAGTTTCTTCTAGGTATTTAGAGATGGATAGTTGTTGTTAACAAAATGTTTACTTATCCCAGTAGGTTCACAGGAGGTTCATCAAACATTAAACACTAGAAATGACTGTTTATTACAACTGGAAAGTGCATTTGGCAAAGATGATGAAAATTACTTCTACAGTGCGTGCAATTTTAATTTGATCCTTCAGCATACATGTTAAATTGCATTCCACAACAGGTTTCTGTTCATTTCATATCACAATAAAAGGAACACACCCAACATTCCTGTACAGCAGACATTGCAAATCAGAGCTTGTCCTGCCTTGAAGGTAGAAAGTCCTTGAACAAAACATAACTTTACAGGGAAGGACCCTCAGCTCTGTCCTCACATATCTGTTCTGTGTCATCAAACATATTAGAGATTTACCATATTTTAAGATTTGTGAAGAAAACTTTCTACTGTTTGTCATATTTAAATTTGCTTTGTATGTAGCATACACATCACAACCCAAAAAGCATGGTAGAGACTATGGCTACATTGCCCACATTAAGATTCTCTGAGCAAGCCAAATTCAGAATTTTTGAGCTAGCTTTTAAAGCCCTATACTGCTAACCAAAATGTTGTCCTAACATACTTTTAACGTACATTAAACGTTAGCAGTATCCCTTCTACCTACATATTTTCCACTGTCTTTATCTCCTAATTTCCATCTCATGTTACCTCATTATACTTTCATATATATTATACACACAAGTATAGTGTATGTGATTACACAACAATTGAAGATTAATCTGGAAAGTATGCTTAATAAGAGAAAATTAAGGAAAACATTTTAAAACCCCTTGCATTTAGAAGTAAAAAATTAAAAGCATAAATGCACAAAATAAACAGTGTTACAGGTGACAAAAACCTCAACAGGGGACAATGTGATCCTGTTATGAAAAAGGCATATCTCATTGAGATAGATTCAGAACAGCACCATAAAGCCAGACCAGTGAGCTGCCAGAGGTCTCAGCTGAAACGCAGTGTTCAGGTTTATCTCCAGCACTTTTAAGATATAGGCAGAGAGAAAAAGAATATTCAGAGGAAAGAGCAAGAAGAAAGAGAAGACATGAACTATGATAAAAGATTGAGTAACACAAATTTCTTTAATCTTGACAAGACTAGGCTGACAGGAGATGTGATAACTAACATGTAAGACAGCATCAGATGATCAGCTGTTCCCTAGTCCATCAATGACAGGGAAGATTTATGTTAGGTATTAGAAAACAATTTCATACTATGTAAAGCAGTGTAACAGATGATCAGGAAAATCTCAGAAATCTTCATCCCTGAACTTCAGGAACAGTACAAATATCTAGCAAGAATGAGCTTGATCTATCTACACCCTGCTTAGGGCAGAACAACAGCTCAGAAAAGATCCCACTGAATTCCCTTCCACCCCTGCATTTCTATGATACCATTACACAGCATCAATCTGGAAACCTCACTGTGTCTAGAAAATATGTAAAATTATGATGAGGGAAATGCCGAATTCTAGAAACAAATTAATTTACATAATTTTAAATCTGTGCTATTGACTAGCTATGCCCCACACTCTTCTGTACATATAACCAGTCTATTATACCTTTTTCATCAGTGATTATTTATCCATTTGTACATTTTAACCCTCTAGATCTATTAATGCTGTAATATGACCCAATAACTTCATGCCTGTATACCAAGATACAGAATATTTAGTAAAAAAGTATGTTAGGTTTTTTTTGGTGCATGTCAACCCACAAGCCCTTAACTCACAGAAGAATATGAAAATTAATGATACTCCAATTTTGGACTTTAACTGCTTTCTCTTGAAGAAAAGTAGGAAGTCACAGGCTTTTAATAAAATTTTGTTCCTTGGGAGCAACAGAAGTTCATTTGGCAGTATCATTTACAATTTATTTGAAGCCTCAAAATAGTATGTAATATAAACCATTTAAGGAGATGTTTTTTGTATCAGCTATAAAATAAGAGTAGACGTGTGTCTGCCATGCTCTCCTTTTTCAATCTCTATGGCTAATGGCTATTTAATATGGATCTTTCAAAGATGGTTTGAAAGCAGATTACTTCATTCTATCTCTGGTACGCTCCCATGAAATTTTGTGCTGCTTACATCATTAAAATATAACAGGTTGAATTTTAAGGCACCACTACAGTGCCTCAGCCTGATTCTTGGTGTTACTAAAAAAAAAAAAAAAAAAATCCTTCTCAGTCCTGTCATTCACACATGTAAAAAGAAAAAGAAAGAAAGAAAGATTAAATCTGCCAAGTAATAAACCCATAGTATTAACAAATCTAGTTACTGACATCATCTACCTGGACTTGTGCAAAGCATTTGACACACTCATCTCACATGACATCCTGGTCTCTAAATTGCAAACATATGGATGTGATGGATGGACCATTCAGTGCATAAGGAATTGGCTGGATGGTTGCAGAGTAGTGGTCAACAGCTCGAGTGGAGAGCAGTGACAAGTGACGTTCCTCAGGGGTAGGTATTGGGGCCAGCGCTGTTTAACATCTTTGTTGGTGACATGGACAGTGACATCGAGTGCCCCCTCAGCAAGTTTGCAAAGGACACCAAGCTGTGTGGTACAGCTGATACACTGGAAGGAGGGATGTGCTATCCAGAGGGACCTAGATGTGGGCCTGTGTGGACCTAATGAAATCCAACAAGGGAAATCCCAAGAAACAAACACAGGCTGGGCAATGAGTTGATTGAGAGCAGCCCTATGGAGAAGGACTTGGGGGTATTAGTGGATGGAAAACTGATGATGTGCCAGCAATGTATGCTTGCCACCCAGAAAGCCAACCGCATCCTGGGCTGCATCAAGAGGAGTGTGGCCAGCAGGTCGGAGGAGGTGATTCTCTCCCTCTACTCCACTCTCTTGAGACCCCACCTGCAGTGCTGTGTCCAGCTTTGGGACTCCCCACAGAAGAAGGACATGGACCTGCTCAAGTAAGTCCAGAGAAGGACCATGAAGATGATCAGGGGTCTGGAGAATCTTCCCTGTGAGGACAGGCTGAGAGAGTTGGGGTTGTTCAGCCTGGAGAAGAGAAGGCTCCAGGGAGACCTGATAACGGCCTTCCAGTACTTAAAGGGGGCCTGCAGGAAAGATGAGGAGGGAGTCTCTGTCGGGGTGTGTAGTGGTAGGATGAGGGGTAATGGTTTTAAACTGAAAGGGGGTAGATTTAGATTAGATGTAAGGAAGAAAATCTTCATTGTGAGAGCGGTGAGACACTGGCACAGGCTGCCCAGAGAAGCTGTGGCTGCCCACTCCCTGGCAGTGTTCAAGGCCAGGTTGGACGGGGCTTTGGGCAACCTGGGCTAGTGGAAGGGGTTGGAACCAGATAATGTTTAAGGTCCCTTCCAACTCAAACCTTCGTACAATTCTGTGTTGTAGAGGAAATCTCATTCTCCTGAAGACTGCTAGTAAGTCAACCGATTTCCATTAAGTCTGAAAGAGCTTCAGTTATAACACTATCACTGTCCACAGATGTGGCTAAATTATGCCTATCTAAACTGGTCAACTAGATCAACTTTATATATATATATATTTATATTTAATTTCATTAAATTGGGCTCGTTAACATAATGTGACTAATGGTGGCACTCTAACAAAAATTATGGAAAAATCATGGTGACTTATGTTCTCAACCAGGCCATTAGTCTTCCTTGTAATGTTTTAGGCAAGTTTATTCAGACATTGGTTATGTCCCCAATGCTGCAGCCAGAACTTCTAACACTACCACACGGATATAAAGGGACTTCCCTCTGTGTGCACACAGCTGCATCTTACACATTGCTTCTCTGTTCTTCACATTCACTATGCTCTAAAGCTACAATGTCAAAATGCTTATCTGCACAAGAAAGGAAGTGTCACAGACTAACGCTGCACTATTCTTAACCCATTTACAAACCACTGTTCTACCTTATATTACATTTCAATGTGAGGTGTGGGGTGGTTTTTATTTCAAAAGCATGATTTTAAAGAGTTCTAAAGCCGTCTGCAGAGGCACTGTTCATTCTATTTCTCAGATGTACCCTTTTAAAAAAAGTTTTTAATACCCATTTGAAAATAAATATTTACACACTGAAACATATTTTTTTTCCTGTATTTATACTTAAAATATTTTCTCCCTCAGTCTCTTATTTTCCCATTCACTGATTCAGGAATACTGGGCGTTTCTGATGATTTCATGGAGAATATATGGAACTAATTACAGAACACAGACATCAAAAACTGTGGTTTTCTAAGCTTTAATTAATTGTGGTTTCACAGGCTGCTATTCATTGCAATCTGGGAAGTGGTTAGATGCGGGGTTTATTATCAGTTTAACTAAAGAGCCAAAGTGTGAAGCACGGGTTCCACCTGAATTTTCCAGCCCATAAAAAAATATATGATTTTCTGTGAACTGCAGACATTGTTTTCATTCTGTTGAACCCAACCTTACACAAAGTTATTTACTGCATTAGCCTAATAGACTGAAAGATACCAGCAACCACAAGTTTATCAAGATAGAAAGTGTGCTTCAAAACCATATGACTGAAAATGCTCATCTGGATGCTTGATAAAGCACTGTTTCACAAATAAGACAAATAAGACGATAAATTAAAATGCTATTAAAAAGACATTATTTACAAGCATTGATCACTGAGTATATATCTTAGTATGTCTTTTCCTGGGCATGAGGGACAGACATTACAATCTGCTGCAGAAGAGGAGGGGGGAAAAAAAAAAAAAAAAAAAAAAGCCACTTTGTAAGGAAATGCTGGTCAAGAACCCTCATTGAAGAGAACTGTGTTGCTACTTCTGGTGGGATTTTCTTCCACCTGCCCTGCATAGTGAAGTCGCATTAGACAATCCTTTTGTTTAAATAAGAATAGAACCCCGTTCTGAAAGTTCTTAATACAAGACTGAAATGTAATTGAGATGTACTGCATAAATTACACATATGAAGCAATGTCAAACAAGTCGGGTAAATTGACTGGGATGACTGCTATGCTTTGCCATAGTCAATCTAGTATTTGGAGAAAATATTTTCTGGTTTTGTAAATGGTTAATTATTTAAGATACCTAATTGCCAAGAAGATAGTAATATAATGTTCTTAGACTTCTTCCGATATTTACTATTTAATTTGAGGCAGGTTTGCATCTTGCAGATTATCTGTCCAGTTGTGCTGGACAAACATGAAGATATGAATGAACAAATGAGGATATGTGAGCACAAACCACTTGTGGAATGGGAAGGGATACCAATTTTTGTTTCAAGTACATCACCATAAACTTGATATAATTAACTGAATTTAGATGAGTAAAAATTGCCTTTGTAAGTTTATATAGCAGTTAAAAGTTCAGGAGAGGACATTTTGCTATTCAACAATTAAGGTTATCTTTTCTCCTTAAACACTATGTTAGTATTAGATATGAGTTACCTTTGCAACTACTATGTGTTATAAAAGAGAATTCTCAGAAACATGTTTTAGTATGCAACTAAAATACTGACACCTCTTTCCTTTTTTTCTCCCACAGAAAATTAAACTAATTTTTTGAGATAAACACTGATTCTGATCTCAGAATGATAACATCAATACTACTTTTAACCCAATTACCATCAAAGTTAAATTCTTCCAGGCAGTCTTTACTTCATTTCTGAAACTGGTCCATGGTATATAATTCACTCGATTTGAAAATTAGAGGAATAGGTAGCAACAGTGAAATAAGATCTCACTGGGCAGAACATTATTCAAATATCTAGAGAAACAATTATTTGCCAATTAATTTATAAATATATTTTAAAAAAACAATAATCTGTTTAAACTTGGATAACATGGCCATTATTTTGATGATGTGGTCATTTCAGACTCCAAATCCTAATATTTCCTGTTGAAGGCAATGGCAACTGCTTGTTTAAAAATCTGTCACCAGTCCCACTGTCTGTATGACAAAGAATTAGAATCAGAACACCCAAAGTTTTCAAGAAGTCTACAAATTGGAAAGTACAACATTATCTATTATTGCAAATTCAGTAGTGTGCTTATCACTATATAAATAGAAATGAACATTAAAATCGCATGCAATAATAAATTCAAGTTGATGCATTGTTAGAATAACTTTAAAATACAATTATTCTACTGACAAAACCAACAGGAATACCATTTGTAAACACAATGATTCAACCGTGACTGTTTGGCACTATAACTATTGCCAGTTATTCCCCCTCAGGTAACCTGACTATTTTCTCTTTCTCCTCTGAACCTCAATACACATCAGAAAACAGAAAAGAGCTGCCATCCTTTTCCTGCAGAAAAAAATATCAGTGGAAGGTACAAGTGCTTTACTGCAAGGAAGCCATGGCCTATGACAGACTATTAATGGGGACAGAACACTGTATGTGACAGAGCAGGGTACACTATATCCAGCTGTGCCCTGTGCAAGATGTGTTTCTTCCTGGTTCTCTTTAGGGATTCTCTAAATGCTTCATATTAGGAGATTATTTTTTGGTATTTAATTAAAGAAAGAACAGTGTGGAATCTTTCATAAGTATGTATATTCTCATACTTTATTAAGGAATTAGATTTAAAGAAAAATTAAGGATGGAATTATTTTTTTTTTTCTTAAAACTGTGTTGCTAAAATTATTTTCCTCTGGTTTCAGATTTTTACGATGAGATCACCTTAGTATTTTGCCACTCTTCCAAGTACTAACCACAAAATTTAGGCCAGTCCCTATCTATACATTATCCACTGGCATTTTTGTGTGGCACTAGGTTTGTAAATTATAGCTTTGTGTGGCTTGCTTAATGACACTCCTTAGGCTCACGTAATTGTTTTTAAAATTAAAGAGCCTGCAGAGAAAAGTTGGTCTGGTTCACACTTGGGCAGCTTTTAATTAATTTATTTTCCAAATTCCCCATGAATTTGTAAGCAGTTTCAGGTATTATAATAAAATATCAAACCTTATCATGTAAATTTTATTTTTTTCCTTCTGTAACAGCATGGCAGCTCTATTCTCAATTTAAAGTAGCACCTCCCCAATGTAATTTTTAAAAATATTAAATGCACTAGTAAGAGATGCATAGTTCATAGAAAAGGAGTCAATAATGACAAAATATAAACTTTAAACAATGGACAGCAACCACAGTCTCACAAAAGTCCATGGAAGTGTACCTATTATCTAAAGTAACATCCACAAAATGCCCTTGCTATTTCTAACACTGCTACACTCAAATATTAGGTGTTAGTTTCTCTTCTTCTGTTTAGTCTTAATTCTAAGAAAATGTATAAATTCCTTAACTACATAGAGATACCTTCTAGTAGCTTGCAAAAGTAACAGCTGATTTTACTTTGCTCTTCTGTCATGACATTACCTCAAGGGTGTTCTTAGGCTTTAACTTAAGTAGGAATACAGCACTGGCTCTGCAGTATGTAACCAGAACAGTTCCGTTTACTATAGCAAAGCAGAAGGCTCCTGTGGGGCTGACAGCTGCCCAAAGACCTGCACTTGTGCTTCACCTCCATACGGTGGGCTTTGCACAGGGTTCAGGTTCACCCATCTCTCACATTTGCAAAATACCAGACATTCTATCTGATCACCTCTATCACATCAAAGATGTGCAGGTTTTTTCCTTAAGTTCTAATATTTTTAGATATGTTTTGTTAGCAAAGTAGTAAATTACTTCAAAATTTTATATCGTCTTTCATCCATGTAAATACTAGCTCTAAAAGTAATTATTTTTTTATTCTTAATGACAATTTGGAACATAATTAAAAAATTCTCTAACAATTTTTCATTTGTCTTTATACAGTTGACTTGGCCATTTATCTTTGATTTTTTGATGAAAAGCTAGGCTGTACTCTGAAGTGTTTTATATCAGCAAACAGTTTCAAAACACTCTAACGAACCTTAATTCTACATTTATGGTGCATCAAAAGATGTACCGCTATTTTAGGCGCCTAATCACAACTTTTTTTCTACATGAAAGGTGCCTATGGCTTTCTTAAGCAGAAAGGCAATCAAAAAAAGGTAAATACAGTATTTAAAGTTATATATATTTATGGAGCGCAAACAAGAAGAGATCAATTACAGAATTTACTTTGACTAAAAGACAAGAATTACAAGCCATCAAGGCATTACACAGATGACTCAAGAATGGGAAGTATTTTATTATTAACTTTTGATTACCCAAAACATCTCACATTGAAAAGCTCAAAGACAAATATGCACACATAAGTCAGAAGAGTTCAGAAGATCAGAGTGATTTTCAGAAGATAAGCAAGGGCAACCCTATTAACAGCTTACATATTAAAAGCCCACATATATGCAGCTCACTGTCCTGCCAGTTACCAAGTTAAAAATGATTTGGCATTTGTCTCTTTCCCTCGAGAAATACAGATGATGACTGAGTGACTTTGACAATTTGGCTCAACTCAGTTATCTTACCCCTTGGCTACCTAGTTATTTTGGTCATGTCAGCCAGCAGGTAAGTTCAGGGTCAGTTGCACAGAGTTAGCAAAATTTGTCTACAAAACAATTTTAGATTTTAGATGTTTTGAAGTGTCAAAAATAGTGACCTTTTTACATTCACATGCAGGCATAATAAAGAAAAATATTGAAAATAAAAAGAGAAAATTCAAATTTAAGAAACTAACTTTACTATGCCAACTATTCACAAAACCATGATACTGATTTCTAACAAAATGACCTTAGCACAGCATCTGTCTTGTTAAAGACAGTAATAAATAGAGTATTTATCACACTGTTAGAAGAACATTTAGAATGAGAGATGTCTACTGAGAAACTTAAATACGAGCTACCAAACAACACCAGGGCTACATAACGGACAATAAAGTGTCAAATGATTTAATTATCTACACCACTACACTGAAATTCCCCATACCACCTAACAGACTTACTCAGATGAGACCTGAGAACTGTTGTATGGGGTGTTAGGGTAGAGTTAGTATGGAGTTCCCCATAGCAATCCTTTAGCAGCTCAAAGGGAAGGGCTATCAGGAACCACCAACTTCACAATGTCTGTAGGATTACATGCAAACTTTCTTCCAAAGGCTAGGCCATCTGCCTTCACACCTCCATTTTTCAAGTGTCTTTGAAACTGATCTTTCATGCACTAAATCACCGCCTTCAATTTGAAGCCCAGCATTTTAGTTCTCATAAATGATTATTTTTTCTTCCTATGATTTATTGCGTATCTCAAAAGTAGAGTGAAATTAATACTCACACAGCCTGAGTATTCTGCCTCTGGAAATGTCTTTTGCCAAACAAATTGCCCTCCACTTTCGCATGCAAGGTTTTGTTAATTTCTTTTTTTTTTTTAAACAATCACAGTTCTTCAACAAAGTGCACCAGCTATCAGGAGCAAACATGGAAGCAACTCTTCTGAATTCCTTCTCCACCACCCTAGCCAGAGATAATTGAAAGAACAGATGCAAGTGAAACTTTTCAACAAAAATCCTGGCTTCTTCAGCCAAACCTTTCATCATCATCATTAAAAAAGTTTTGAGTACTTATGAGAAGCTAACAACTGACAGCTCATAATCCCCATCTGTAACACCAGAGGCCAGGTACCACTAAGACAAGACAGGTGCAAGTTTTGGTATTCCCATAGTGCTTATTATCTATCCCTTTTTAGAAACAAAAGGATTTCTCTTAACACCACTACCAATACCCCACATTAATCTTTCCACAAGCGAACTCTTACCCTGAAGCTACAATACAGTGTTATTACTCTGTCAAGAATTTTTTTCTCCTGAATTTAAAGAGGTGCTTCCACTAGTCTGTGGAGTTAGAGAGTGCAGTCAGTCATCTACAGAAGCTGCTCTGCAGCTGATTTGATGTCAAATGTCTATAGCTGCACCCATCAGTCCATTTTTTCCATGCAATTCTGATGTTCCTAAGAGCCTGTCAGATCTGGACCATACCGTAAAAAATTAGACAAGTTGCACTGAGTAAGTCTGTTCTGCCCCAAATTCCTTCCTTTCATTCCTGTTTTCAACTTTTTCTACCAGAATTATAGCAAGAAAAATTAGCACAGTACACACCACTCTAGTTACTTCCTGTTTTTTTGGGGTGAGGCAAGGGATAGGACTGCAGCATGACTAAAATATTAATAATGGATAGGGACATGACATGAATGCAGCTAAAACAGCATAACTGAAAATTATGGTGCTGCCTGAAACCTAGTATCAAATATACATTTGCTTACCTTTTTTTTCCACTAGCAAGCATGTCAGACACAACGTCTCAGTATTTGAAAGCACAAAAAATTTAGGACTGTGCCAGTTACACAGGGGATTACTTTGAACATGGGACAGAGTCACTTTGCTTTGGAATTTGTAGAGAAGCCATCAGCATGCTTTCTCAAAAAGCTGTGAATAACATGTTGATCCTGGAAATTGGAAAAGGGATAGTCAACTAGACAATTATGTAATACTTAAAACATATAAAGGTAGCTGAAAAAACAACAGACCACCCAGTAGAGCTAAAGGGACCTGGGAGAGCAGGAAGGTGGTGTTGGAGGGTTGGGGTTTTTTTGTTTGGCGGTGGTTTGGGTTTTGTTATGTGGGGGTTTTTTGTTTGGTTGTTTTTTTTGGGATTGGGGGGGTGGCTTGGGTTTTTTTAAGCAAACATATAAGTGAGAAGTAGCTTTTATAACATTTAGTAAAGGTTTAAATACAAAAAAAGACACAGACAAATAACTGAAACATTGCACTCTTCAGAATGGATATGACCTATAAGAGTGAAAAAATAAATTTGAACCATAACTACAGAATAATTTTAAAAGACTAAAGGAACATTTGAACATCGTTATAGAATATTTATGTTGAGGTAGCATCCAACAGCTCCAATTACATGAGATCAGTGAACTTACACTTTAAGAGTGACACGTTTTTATATATATATATATATATATATATCCGTCTGAAGTAAAGGAGTGTGAAGTTTGTGCTCTGAGGCTACAATCTGATTAGAGCAAAGGATGTTGTGAAGGCATGAAGTTTACCTGGGTTCAAGGCGTACATGGACAATTATTTGCAAGGAACATCTGTTACAGATTACTAAACAGACAAAGCACACAGGCTCGGGGAATCCCCCTCCTGCAGAAAGTAGCTGGTAAGTGGGCGAGTACAGGCGGAGTGAAGAATCACATCTGCTTGACCTCCTTCCAGCTCCCCCTGCCATCCATTTATGACCACTACTAGTTGTAGGCTCCTGGGCTATAGAGCCTTGGGTTTGTTTCAAGGCAGCCTGACATTTGGGAAACTGGAAAGGCAATTGGAAAGGCTTAGAAATTTGACATTACTGCTAACTCTGTTGAGTAATAAATTTTCAAATTCACGTGACAATATAAATAACACATTAAATGCTTTACTGTAGTACTACTGACTGATAAAGACTAACCAGCTTGATCTGATCCTCATTCATTTACAAAGAACCATTTTAGAAGTGAGATTTTGAGCAGCAGGAGAGAATCTCTCTGAAGATCAGTTAAAGAAAAGTTGGTACAAGTAGAGATGAACATTTTAGGCTAATATTTATAGTTGCTACAGAGTGGCAGTATTATTCTTCTCAAATACTACTTGAAAAAATTTTATCAGTTAGTATAATGGTAGCCATTTCATTAAGTAAAAAAATCACAATTTGAAATGTCCTTCAAACCCTGATGTCAAAATGCAATAAAAGACTTATTTTTAAATCTTGAGTTTCAATATTTGTGTTTTACAATAATGATGCACTATCATAATGAAGACTCCCAGAATATACTCAGGAATACAATATTAAAATGTAATGGTTGAAACTTATTTTCATTAGGTGATGTGTTCCCTGCTTATTAGAAGGTGTAAATTTCAGTGTCTATTTAGTCAAGTTGAATGACAAAAGTAACACCCAAGGCAACAGCTGTGGTAATCCACAAGGCTGGTAATTCACCCTAGTCTACTTTCCTCATGTACCATGTATTCTATTCCTTGCATAGTTACTGCAGATTGGATTTTCAGCATTACTGTCTTTCCTGGATTTGTAAACATTTTTTTTCCTTTTTTATTTTCTCATTGGTTGGCAAAATATACTTCTTTCAGATTGTTCCCAAACAGAAATAATGTTACTTAAGATCCCACATACACCACCTATACCACTCCCAGAGTCATGACATTGCAAGAGACTTTTTTAATTGCTCAAGCCAAAACCACTCCTCCATCTTTAACTTCTCTTGTAGATTTTTTGAAAACAACCGAGTACACATTAAAACTTATACATGCAGAATTTCGGAACACTAAGAATAAATGATAGACCACATAATAGTAATACAAATTTTCAAATTAAATAAATATGCATAAACTTCTGATGAAAATGCTGACACACACCAATAAAGCTTCCAAATAATAAAGTCCCTGACAACACAAATCCTTATTAATAAATAGAAACCTAATAGAAGTGTCTATTTATTTACAGAAATTAAAGAAAAGAGATTGTCTCATATATTTGAAATACTTTCCCAATATGTTTCCTAATTTTTTTTACTTTTTAGAGTATTTAAAGAGGTTACACATTGTTTGCACTGAATCATCCTACTAACTGCTTTCATGTGGGAATAGAGGGTTAATATGTGATCAAAGACATCATTTGGGAAAAGGAGCAAAAGGGGCTGTCTGCTTTTTCTTGACAGTTGCAGTATCCCATCTCTTGTTTATGGCAGTAATTTCTGCTTGAAACAGGTTGCCAGAGTGATCTAACTTGTACATAATACTATTGATGACTAAAAGGAGAGCAGTTTCCACAAGCTCTTTTCTACCTTACTTGTTTTTATTTCCCCCCAATCCTGTCTTCATACAGTTTAAGACTTACGTGATTGCTCCATAACCAGTATCAGTTATATTACTTGTTGAACACTCCTGAACTTTTCAGGAAGAAAATCTACTGAAGTTGTTGAACAGAAAAAATGAAGTATGATATTTGAGGTGTGGTAAACATAATTGCGTTTAATTTTGAAATTTTTGTTATTTATTTAGAAAAAAAATCAGCTGATTTTTTATATCGTTTGCCACAGTGAAACTGGGTGGGATATACAATAAACATTAAAAACCAATGAATCTTAGTCAAATATACAATGAATTTGTAAAAAAAAAAAAAAGTCTATCCAAGACAACAAAATTACTACTTCCTACAAAAAGTCAGTGAAATGATTTCTCATTGGTTTCAGCCTGAGCTACTGTAAAACTATCAGGAAAATACAAAAGAAATGGTATATCTAAGCCCGTCTCTCTGTGAGTCTACTTCAGAAATACAGATTTTAAAATTTTCTATGATGTCTAAGTGACAGAATGAGATATGGTCACAGGAAAACAAGATATGTTGATTTTATTAGCAAATATCCTTCAGAGATTCTTTCTGCTTCTCCTCTCATTGTAGTCCCATGGATAATAGCCATCCTCAGTTTCGTAATTTTTGTAGTTCTTTGATTAACCTGTAGCATGTCACTCCTATCTATGTATTTTGGGGTGATATTTAATGTCTCATTTAAGAAATTTTAAAGGAACTTCTCTTTAGACCTCAAGGACAAATTTAATGCAAAATTAATTCTTCAAGGAAATAATTAGTCCAAAAACCTCTCTGATATACAATTTACTTTGTGCTACACAAAAAAAAAAAAAAAAAAAAAAAAAAAAAAAAAAAAAAAAAAAAAAAAAGGAACATCTTTAGTAGCTTTTTTGATTTATCCAGGCTTAGGTTTCACTATACCTAATCACTGGAAACTCTGAATTTTCATTTAAAAGTCCTTCCCATCATATGAAGGATTTTCACAGTCCTTTTTCACTTCACGTGGCATTGCAAAGTGCTAAATAACACTTGTACACTCTCCTACTGCTTCAAACCACCTTGGCTTAAACAACCCTGAAATTGTGTTATTTCCAAAATCTTTTAATTACTTCTTAAGAGAGTGTAGAAAAACCTTTGTTTAGGAGATCAATAATGTCCTTTATGATGTTTCTGGATGGATTATTAGTTATTGCAGCCAGAGTTAAGCCTCTCAGGCTTTGGTACTGACATGTGAGATACACACCTGATATATGTGAAATCTGTGGACTTTTGAAAGGAAGGGAATGTTAGGTAAGAGCTTTCGTTTCTCTATTCTGTTAGTAAGCACTTCTATTAGTATTTAGATTTTATTTGTCTTTTCCATTAAAAAAGCTCCATTAAAAAGTTTCCACAAACAAAATTAACATGCTCAACCCTAAAAGAGCAATTTGGGTGAAATAAAGGAACAATTATTAGATAGCCCTGAACAGATTATCTGCACAGTATCAGATTTATTCTTCATTACTGTTAATAGCAAGAGAACTATTAACAGCATCTCTGCATCAAAAAAAAACCCAAACCCCTCTTGGATTGAAATCCAGGTAGCCATACGTGTACTGCACCAAAATCACAAAACACCTGCCACATCACTTTTAAACCAGGTCAGTCTTTATGCAGCTTCTTGGATTTTCCTCTTCATCTTCACTTGCATAGAAGAGGGTTAAGTCTGTTCTTTGCAAAGATCTTTGGCATGATCTTTGATGACAAATGACATGCTACCATATGCCAAAAAAGACGGGGAATACAGTCACCCCCAGCTTCAACTTTAACTGGAGCTGCTTTGTTCTGAGTGCCCTGAATAATTAATAACTACTTTGGCAATCAGTCATGCATTCCTTAATGGCACCTCAGGCATCAAGTATCCCATTCACCCACTCCCCAAGTAACAATGGACTTTATTACATCAAGTTTTCTCTGCCAAACTTGTAACTGACATAATTTAAACTAAGCAAGTCACTAGGAAGACTGAAGCCCAAACATATATTATAAGTGTTTATAAGGTTTCCCTCAATTGCATGTGGGTACTATATGGATTAGAGCTGTAACTGGGGGCAAGTGAGAAGAAGGGGAAAAGAAATGAAATATGGATTGGTTTTGCACTAAAGTTCTAGAAGGGTTTAGGTGGTATAGTGCTGCCAAAACCAGGACTTTTAATAAATGCATAGCTGAACAGTCAAAATGCAGAACAACCGCTAAGCAGCCCTTAGTGAATAAAGCAGCTCACCAGTAAGCACAGACTAAGTGACAGGGCAGAGCATGAAAAGAGTGACTAAGAATAACAGCTGTGCTGAAAATAGCATAATAATTTTGAAATAACACAAACTACATTTCCTTAGTAAGAATAAGATTTCTCAACACTTCCTTTCACTTTATCATATTGCAGACAAAATTAACTTGCAACTATACAACAGAGGAAAGGAAGGTGGGGTTATACCAGAATTAAAGAATGTTCTGGATGTATCCAGGGTACACAATTTAAAATGGAAGAAATTAAAATCCTTAAACTGTAATTAGCTAGAATCTGATGAAAAGCTTCATGTTTTTCTCATGGAGTATTCTGCTTGTACACCATACGTGCACTGCTTTTATACAGTGCCTTACAATTCCATGGTAAACCTTTCTAAAAAATTATTTTGCATCTATCGACATTGGAACTGCTATGAGTCCTTCTGAGTGACTAGATCTTAGAAGTAATCAGATCAATAGCCATTCTCCCCTGACTTATTCATCATGTGAAAAGTTGGTTTGAAATATAATATACAAAGTAAAAAAATAAATATATATATATATACACGATAAATTACAGCAGATTTAAACAAAGCCATTTCTCTTGCTCTTTAGAAGACCTGAAAATGTGTCCAGTCCCCCTCTCTGTGTGTGGCCTCCAAATACAGAAACAAGCTTGCACTGTTTTATTTCAGTTTTGCTTCATTTCTCCCCAAACAATCTCTCATTGCTAGTCTACCAGGCATCTCCCCCTCCCCCTCTTGTCAAAAAATTAGGAAAAAAAAAAAATTAACTGTTTAGGACCAATTCATTGAAGTGAATCACTAAGTGAATCAGTTATGTTTCTGCAAGAATTATTTAAAATTTACACCCATTCCTATAGCTGACATCTTTTTTTTGTGGAGAGGCGGGAGGGGAGGCTGTAAATTTTTCTTTCTTTTGAAATGTTGTGTGAGATAGCATTACAGAATTTTTTTTTTTTTTTTTTAATCAGTTTTCAACTGCTTTAGGTACAAGAAACAGGTCTAACGCTGAAACTCAGCAATATAGATTTCATTTACAGTCTGCAGTCTGTAATGTGAAATTTTATTTTGCATGGCTTATTAAGACATAATTTTTGATTAAAAAGGTCACAGCCCTTTTAAAGAGAGGTTTGAAAATTAATACTCACAAACCAACGAGCAGTTGTTATACTGCACATTCTGGAGCTAGTTCTGAATTTCTGTGACATGAAGGGGGCTGATCTTGCCTGTTCCCTATGCAAGATAACATATTTGGTTTCTAAAACATTTTGTATGTGTACTTCTTATGCTATATGAGCTTTGTTAATGGAGAAAAACAGGGAACTAAAAATTCATCCTATGACGTCAACTCTGGTTTTGTCTATTGAATAAGTGATGTAAATATTTTGAAGATCAGAGAGTTGTTTTTCAAGTGTTGATAAGAAATTTATAACCACTTTTCCCCATCAAATGCCAGGGAATAAAATCAGTCCGTTTGTAAAGCATGGCATAATTATACATACACTCTGATATTTTTAGGTGCCTTTGTTTAATCCATTCCATAGAAATTGGATCATACATAAGTCAGGTAGATATGTAGCAGGTAGGATGCAATACTAGAGCTGCAGCAACGAAATTTGGCATGAGCTCACAAATACATCTATTTAGGGATTTTCTTTTACCATTTTCTAAAAGTAAGCATACTTACTACATTCTTCCTTCAGGTGTACAAAAGTTTAAACCTGGTCATATTTCAAGTTGGTTTGAGACTGATTTGACATTTTATTTAATTTCAAAATTCATCGTTATCAGGTCCATACTACTGTACTAACAAAAGGGCCTAACTCACAAAAGAGTCAAATATGCAGATCAAACTTTTAATTGCTTTAGGAATAGTTCTTAGTAAGGCCTAAATATTTAAAAATACTTACAGAAAAACTACAGAAAATAACATACATATGTGTACACACACAGTACTACACTTCACTGACATCATCACCAGTATGCTAAAGTATTGTGTAGAAGATTATGTATTGTTGAAAAGACATGTGGAATTGTTCTTTGCTTTTCAGTAACTGAAGTTTTGCAAATGGGGAAAAGAGGCAAAATTGGCAACAGCAATAAGCAAGCCAAATGCATTTTGAGTGAAGTGCGTGTCAGTGGGGTTACAACATGGATTCTTTTGATCAAGTTTTTATTGAGCTTGCAGATATTTTCCACCAACAAAATACCACAGACCACAGAACGACTTCAGAGATTCATGAATTATGAGGAATTTAACAAAAATATTCCTTACCCTCTTTAATAAGGAATACCTATTCTAAACCAAGTCAACCCTTGTTCTGCTCCACTCTAATTTTTCAGAACATCTCATCCTTAAAAATCTATAAACACTGTTTTGCTATCACAGATATTTCAATTTATGAAAAAAGGTTAACAGAAATCTGTTGACAGTGAAAATAGTCACATTTTAGACAATGACTATTGTTTAATATTTACGATTTACAACCATTAAAAAACACCTGAGAGGTGTCTAAAGTACAGTTTCCAGGGAAAACGTAGTGGAAAATGAGTACTATGCATTGTCTGCTTTGTCACAATAATAAACCAATCAAGATGCGTAAGAACATTTCTGGTTTTGAACTAGGTATAATAATTTGGCTGTGTATGTCTAATAGCAGCAGACTATTAAAAAAAATAATTTCTTCAATCTTTGTAACTTCTCAATAATCTTTCAATGCCACTCAGCTGATTCTTATGCTGATTTTTCTTTTCAAAACTAGAAAAAAAAGGGGGTTTGCCATTGTACTGTATTAGGAACGCAAACATTTTATTGAAGTTTCCACACAAACAACTGAGCCCACAACTTCCCAGTCCAAAGCCATCCAAGAAGAACCACAAGAACACTCAGTTAGTTAAAAAACAGAAATAAAATGTACAATTCAGGAAGACAGATTGCTTATCATTATTATTATTAGGAAATAAACTGTAATTAATCCTAAACTATTAAAAGATTATTTTGAGCTACCACTTCAAAGATTTTGTCTTCCTGAAATGCTCCAATCTGAAACATGTTACTTACTGGCATAAGAAGTGTATAATGGATGCAGAATCCAGGTTCAGAAGGAAAATATTCATCAGACACAAATCTTATTCTGATTTGGTTTCCTTTGGAGATTTGTCTGCTGGGCACACTACTGGAACCACACCAGCGCCCTAAAACAGTGCCATCACTAGGCTCTTCCACTTCTACAAAGTCATACCTGAACAGAAAAGAAAATAAAATGTTTATTTACTGATAACATTTCTAAAAACTTCTTGCTTTAATCAATAAATTGAGTCAGCAGTTTGCAATTTCTTTTTTTTTTTTTTTTTTTTTTTTTTTTTCCAAGTTGCTACTGGCTTAAATACATAATAAAATCAGGCAGTGAGGTTAAAAAAATAAAAGCAGAGTTAGCTTTTTGAAAAGACCCAGGAGTATGGTTCTGTTTGCTCCTTTTACGGAAAGCAATTACAACATGTGGGTCAGGGCACAATAAAGTCAAAGAAAAATGACTGAAATTGCCTAAGCATGGCACAGTAATTCATACTGCGGTATCACCAGCAGTATACTGCATGTCACCAGTGAATGTTCAGGGGCTTTCTGGTGGGGAAAACTTGCCCTCTTGAAATACTGGTGGTGAATAAGCTCCTGAAGGTTCAGGTGACATAGGGAAACTTGGAAGTGCATTTAGAGTTTATGCATATCCCAACGAGACATTTGTTGAGCAAAGACCTAGACATACTGTTTGTCAGACAGAAACTGGTATTTTGGTAATATGAACAAGAGATACACAGGTTGGGAGCTTTGAGAGAATGAAACATATTGAGTTTGATTTAGTTTCACTGGTTTTTAACATGTGGTCTGGGTATCCCTGGGGATCTGTGAACAACCTCAAATAGATCCATGAAAGGTAACTAAGAAATGCCAGTCAATTGTCATCAATAAGCTTCACCATGCCCCACAAGGTCCTTGCTTCCACTGGAAATGTTTAGGGGGTTCCCAAGTCATAAAAACATTGAAAGCCACTGCTCTAGAAGGTACGTCTGGTTTCAGTGTTTTAACCTGTTTCATGTCAGCTCCCTGGCTGCCTATTGACAGAATAAACACTAAGCATTTCAGCTGGATTTCCCCTGCTGCAGTTTGAAACCCTCCCAGCCCCAGCACAGCCCAGTGCTTTGGGAAGGTGAGAGTGTGTCAGTTAAAGCACAGCAAGCATTTGGAAGTTCACAGCTGCAGCTTTCTGAGTCAGTTTTACTTTTAAACCACAATTTGTATACTAAGCACAAGCATAACACACCCCTGAGAAAGTTTCAAAGTTTCTGATATTTTTAATGTTCCGTTACACGTGTAGTCATATATTAAGTACATCTCATGCAAATCTAAATTGGTAAATAGACTGAATCCTTTCCAAGGGTATAAACAGCTCTACTTCTGATGATAGCAAATACCCATATTTTAAAAAACACGCACACACACTCTACCAAACATGCCAAGCAGTATTTAATGTGAAAATTATTACCTCATAAAAATTTTCTACTAAAGCTTTTTCTAGATTTTTTTTTCAGTAAAGCTAATCTTTATAATGATTCCCAGTTCCCTAGTTAGACAGCGGGCAATAAATTCTTGTGTTGCATGTTTGTGCAAGACTGACTTGCACATTTATTATCTCCATTTAAAGGACCAGTATTTTTTTCCACTTAATTAAAAATGAATGCAATGAATACGCTCATTAACTGTGTTCAAAATCCATTACTGCCATGTACCACAGGTTTAAATCTTTGTTGAACTTACATACTAATTACTTTATCACCATCTTTCCCCCCCCTCCCCAACCACTAATTCCTTTAACTGATCCACCAGTGTTTTTACTTTATGAGCAGGTATACAACTCATTACAAAGGCAACGTGTACATTAATTGTACTAAGACTTCAGGGCTCAACACATTTATCAAATTGATTCTGAATCTTTTTCAGAAAAGATTCTGAAGTTTTTTTTAAGATCAGTTTATAAAGTTTGTAAAGATAACTATTTTGGGTTTTTTAATTAAGAATATGAAAATAATTATCTACTTTTCTGATTTGTAAAGAGTGAATAAGAATCATTACATTTACTGACTTAGGCTTAAGATGTCTGGAGGGTCAGGCATAGTATAGGTGTTAGTGCTTCTACATAACTTTCAGAGTACCTTCTACTGCACCTTTTGGTCTCCAGGAAGCCCTGAAGTAAAGAGAAACTCAAATTCCGTAGTTTAAATCCTAGACCCTTAAAATATATGTTAATTCAGTCCATTAAGTTGAGCGGTAAAATGGAGGGAAATAATTATGCTGAAAAACCCAAATAAAATTCAGCTTTCTGATGTACATGGCAGATCCAAATAATTCTGTTTATTGGGGTGTTTCTTCTGTATTCAATTCTTGCCTCTTTGATCTTTATATGTGATATTTGTAAACATGCTGTCATTTTTCTGATTTTTCTGCGTGTTATCAATGTTACCTTGATTGAGAGGTTTCTCAATTATCCTTCCCCCACACTAATACCATTCTGATAATCAGAAATCCCCTTGTCTCCAAGTGATGAATCTGGTAGCAGTCTAATCAATATACAGCACTTGCTTGTACTGCATTGCAGTGTGCACAATTACTATTATCACTACTTAAAGGATTTATTAAAACTATTTTATAAGTCAATTGAATGTAACTTTCTCATTTCAACATGGTACAGTACATGTGGCATGGTTTATAACGATTACTCATTCTTTTATATTCATCAAACAAGTCGGGTGCTGTAGATTTCTGTTTTCATAAGCAAATAGAGGAAATATTGGTTTCTTGCTGTTGAACACATATGTAGGTGTAGCTCACTGCACAACATAGATATTTCACCATCAGCAAGTAGAATCTTTAGAAATTTTGTCTACATCAACAGAAAAGCATCCTTCACATGTTTCCCGTACATAATGACAACTTTAGTGAGTAACTTTATTCCTGTCAGTTATCTAGGCTGAATGTGCTGCAAGAGCCGGCCGAAAGAATCTTCTGTGCAACTAAAATTCCTTGCATCTGGACTGAAGTCTGAACTTGCTGTGAAAAGTAACAAAACAAAAGTGGTTCAGATACTTTAGGCATTTACAAGATTGTGCTACATAATTCTGCATCTTCATGTCACAGGGCTGAAAAGCAGCAGGGACAATAGCACAACCCTCCAAAATTATTTCCTCTTCAAGAGAAGCTTGTACTTGAAATGCAAGAAAACTAGGATAAATAACCAAGAACTGAGAAGCTGTTTTCCATCTGCAATGCAATAAAAAATGTTAAACTGCACAATGAACCAAACAAAGAATCTTTCTTTTCTGTGCAGTGTAAAAAGGAGAAAATACAACCCCCTTTGACAAAGACTAAAGAAATGCTCTGATGGTGTATCTACGTTCAATACTTTATTCAAATACTACTTAAGTAAAATTTATGACAAAGAGGTAGTCCAATTTCCTTTCCGGGGATGAAAGATGTTTTTGCCTTTAGTCATGATGCCCACAATGCCTTCCGTTATACCTGCTGCAGAACATGTATTCCTCCTCCCCATGGCCTAAAATGCCCGGGACTATGGATTGAATTAGCAGGCTGAACAAAGACAATTCATTGGAAAAGAGCAAGGAAGCAACAGAAGCAACTCTAAACTTCAATGCCTTTCCAACCAGGAAATGTATTTTCCAGGGGAATAGGTTTTCCTCTCCTTTCTGTATTTTTTCTGCGGTACACTGTCATTTGCTAAACATACCCTGACAGGCTGTTTACCTTGGCTTGCAGTTTTGTGACCTTTTTGTGCCTTTCCTCTGCCTTCGGAATTCCACCAATATATCAATAAATGTAAGAAGCAGAAACCCATGGGGTAAAATACTGTCACATCAGTGATGTTGGACCTTTCCATCTGCATATAGATGCGTGCTAAACAAAAACTAGCACACCCATTAAAACAGCTTAAGAAAAGTGAAAAAGATTTTTCCTTCTGCCTTTGATAAAAACTCGTTTCAATTTTTGTTTGGGTTTTTTGGGGGATTTTTTTCTTAGATGAAGAAATAGGAAGTTGATAACTTTCCTTATGCCGGCATAGCACACCAAAATAACTACCTCAGCTGCAGATCAAAAGCATTCAAAGTCCCCTGGCAGTTCACCAGACAAACTGTTATTGAATAGAACTTAGATGGCTTATATTTGGACAGCTTCAATTTTGGAAACATTGGAAACTACTAAAAAATTGTCATCATGAAAAAAAATAATTTTGATCTTTTTCTAAGCAAAATTTTAACACCATCATTCTAAAGGAAAATTTCCTCTTCCAGCTCCACTTGAGATAATTTTAATTTTTGTTACTGAAATATTTAAATTTCCTATGGAACAAAACGTTAGGTTTCCATAATTTGACTTAGCTGTGTATTTGTATAGGCAAAACTATAAGGGTATTTGCAACACCTTACATAGTCTTAAATTCTTAGATCACTTTTAAATCACATCTGCAAGTAATCATGTTGCTCTTTGTGAAATAAATATCTTTACATATAGAGGTAAGTAAGGCTAAATATTTAGCTTGAAGACATTTTTTTCAAAGCTTGTCAGCCTTACTTGCAATAGATTTTGCAGGCCACCTCCAATCAATCCAACTCTCCAGTAATGCTCTGATGAGCAGATTCATGTTTATCTGAGTGGAAAAGAATCACAGAATCATCTAAGTTGGAAAAGACCTTGAACATCACCTAGTCCAACCATTAGAGGGAACACTAGAGGATAACAGAGGCACTGAAATCCATGGCATCTAATGGCAGACCTAATCTGTTTAATCAGCCTTGTTATTCCCATGTTGTACAGCCTCCAGCAAAAATCCATGATGGGACAAGAGGAATGAAAAGCTTATGACAAAGGGTAGGAAAATGGGAGGACGCCAGGAAGGAAGAAGGCAGAAAGGAAGAGAGTGGCATGCTTGATTAGAAAAATAAGTGGATTTCAGGCAAACTACAAGCCTACAGATGTAGCAATATAGTTGTTAAGAGTGTGCTGCATCATTCATTCAATAGAAAAGAAGAAAGTTCTCCACCTATTACCAGTACTGCCCCTCTCACTGAGGCTAAACTTTTCCTCAAAGACCAAGGCACAGAGAGAAAAGACATCTTGTGAGATGAAAATCAAAATGAATTAAAAATTAAATAACTGGCAATAATGAAACTGCAGGTACTTGTGCACTATTTTTCAGTTTATATAATAGGAAATCTTACTTCTGGTGTTATCTTTTTTTGCCCTCCGATATGGCCAGGCCAGGCAGTACAATCACCTGTCAGCCAAGTTTACAAGCTTCAGAACAGCTGTTTAATTAATTCCTTTGCCTTTCAAATGCATTAATTTACATCATACTGCTTTGTATTTGTTGCCAGATAACAATATCTATATGAACCTCAGACTGGGAAAGATCGGCCCATTTAGTCCAGTCACTCCATTCAGCCCAGTAGATACAAATTCCTGAAGTCACAAACCACTAGCAGTGCACATCAGTAAAAGTTAGCTATTAATAATTGCACTTGCCAGCCAGGTGGCAGAGAAAATAAAAAATTCTCAGATGATACAGAAAGCCAATTTCCTGGATGAATGAAAGGGAGAAGGCACCTTGGCTGAAATGCAAAAATGAAATAAAAATGATTCCACATGATGTTGTCAGAAATGTTTGACTGGGGCTACTCTGAGTTACAGTAAAGTCAGGATACTGGAAGAAAACTGTTTAATGAAAACTACATGATATAAGATTTTAATAATTTAATATATTCCCCTTGGATTTTGTCTTTCCAATAGGAGTTTCTGAAAAAAGTTACTCAGAGTCCTTTGACTCCACTTCCTGGAGTTCACAGCATGGGCAAGTCACCCCTAGAATTCATCCTCTTTAGGAGGATTTGGCAGTGTCTTCCACTATAAGAGGAAAGGCCTTTGGATTACCCAAAAATTGAGAAAAGAGTTACATTCTGTGTTTTCTGCCATGCTTGATGTTATAATGCAAAAAACAAAAACAAACCCACCCTCCCAC
>NW_020799099.1:26760052-26850157 GCF_003259725.1 Athene cunicularia
ATCCTATCCAAATGGATCTAACTTGCAGAACAGACGTATAATAAAATTTAACTTCAGTATGATTTCACTTTTGCTGAAGAAGTTCTAGCCAATGAAGAAAGAGTCCTTTAAGTATCACTGACATGTAAAGTCACCTAAACAGAGGCCAGCCCACCTATATGTGCAACATCTCATAAAAAACAGGTGGCCTAAATGAAACACACTGAAATTCTAAAGCAACAGCTGTAAGAAAAGATCTTTAAGGACTGGTCTTCACTATAACTTAATTTCTGCTCTCAGAGTCTGTGGGCTTTGGTGCATTTTTTTTTCCAATTTGAAGCCATAGAAATTCTGGGGACTCCTCACTGTTTTCTGAATTTTCAAATGAGGTGGCAGCAGCAACCCCCTGCATCTTCAAAAGGGAAGGTGTGGTGGGGGTGGTGGTAGGAGCACGAATGCCAGCAGCCCAGCTACTTAGCGACATGAGTCGCCATGAACACTGTCTGCACCAGTTCCTCTTTAAATACAGAGTTCATGTAAAGGTCTTTGTCCAGTTATTCAAAGCCAACTTGAACTTTGTACTTACCCAGGAGATAACTTCACCCTCTGTAAGCACAGTCCACAAGAAGCATTTAAGACTGTCTTGCAGTAAGGACAGCCCATCAGTTGTCCAGAAAAAAAATTTTCTTAGGAACTAGACCTTGATAAGGAACTCACTGCCCTCAAAAGCCCCAGAATTAATTCTTACTTTATGTGAAGTTTTTTTTTTTTTTTCCTGAATCTATGTTTGATATTAGTATGTTCTTCACACATACATCAATATTGCCTTTATAATATACTCGAGGCAAAACAAAAAAATTTATTATTTTCTCTGTGGGGCAGGGTGTGGGTTGGAATTTAATCTTTTTTAAAAGAAAAACATACTGACATTATTCTTTCATGCATATGCGCTGTTGATGCTGTACGGTGCTTCCATGCCAAGGGGCCAAACAGAAGCAAAGCATTTATCCTCTTTTTTACTGAAGCACTCAGGGGTTGCAGTTATGCATCTGTATCTTACTCCACATGCTAGATGTACAGATTTGTAGTAATTACAAGAAAGGAACTCTACATATTGTAAGTTACTCATTATGTCTTATATTACAGAGAAAGGTCTCTTTAGAAAATTATATAACAAAATTAGCCTTTTTATTGTGTTTACCATAACTTATCACTCCATGGTATGCATTTGACACAATTTATGTTAAAAAAAAAAAAAAAAAAAGAGAGATAGAAAAGATGATGGAAAAGCAATGAATTGACATGAAAAAAAATTCCATAGTAGTACCTGTATCTACTGATCCTACACACAAGAAACAGCACACCCAGATATAATATGAATAAAAAACTGATGAGGTCAGTTTTTTGTACTCAGAAAATGATGCTTAATTATACACAAACATCACTTCCAACAAGAGACATCATTTCAAGCCAATAGACCCAATGGAGCATAAAATTCCCAAGTATCCTGTCAGGTCTACATTTTCTATGAAATAAAGATATTCAAGGTATAAACAGAGAACATTTTTAACTGCCATTCACCAAATATGGATTGTAGTCTTTGTGCCAACCTACTCTGAATGCATCTATTTTAGAATATGTAGTACTGTACATTAGGAACTGCCTTATGGAAACACAGATTCATTCACAAATGTTAGATGGTTGCCATGGTTCTCTCTATTTAATCTCTCCTCATACTGATTAGTAACAGCCTGAGGCTTCTAACACAACCACACAACTTTCTCTGTACTTGTACCTTGTTATTTAGGATACACGAAAAAAAAAAAAAAAAGTTTAATCCTTAGATTTCAGTTTTCTTCCCCTTCATTCACTGTAAGCCACTTTGATCATAAATACACATTTACAACACTAAGTGAGAGGGAAAAACAAGACAGAGTTCAAACCCCCAAATTCTACTCTTCAAAGATTTGAACACTTTTCATGAAAAGGATGCGCTGGTTGTGATTTGGAGAAATTAACTGTTGCATTACCACTCTCCAGTCTACCAGAAAACATATTTCCATTTTCTGTGGATCTGCTGAAAAGTTGAGGCACCATGTGAAGCTGAGACATACACATTTTGCATAGTAGCTTTTGTCACCTGGTGAACTAGAGTCAAAGCACTGCATGCAAAAGTAAGAAATCCAAAGAAATGTATCTCTTCACCCTCCTCCCCAAAACACTCCTTTCTATCACAAGTTTACTTCAGTGTCTATTGATAAACGAGTATTGCTGAAAACATATCCTTTCCTTGATGACTAGTAAATCGGTACACAAACACCTCCAGGAAATAAAACATCATGACTGGTATCTGGGTGCACTGGTAAGTACTTACGTATCCTCATCTTAAGCACATGAATATCCTATAGTCTCTGAAAGTAACTTCTGCCTTGTGGGAAGGAAGGGGCACTAACTTTTCCACAAGAATGAGAAATTGTAAACTAGATACATCAGTAAATGTACTTCAGGCTCTAAAACAAAACAATTCTATATTCGGACAGCAACCCTGTAAGCATATGTTAAACTACTGATATGGATAAAGCATATAAATAAGTATTTTCAGGAATACAGCAACCACAGAATTCAGTCCTGTTCAATCTGTGTTACAAACTAATTTATATTGCTATAACTTCTGTTGATACCTTATTTCAAGCACTTGAATAAGAATTTTATAGAAAGAGACATTATAATCCTGCAGGTCAAAAGTAGAGGTAAGAAGGGTAGAAGATGGTTTCCCAAACTCCTCCTTTTAAAAGGCCATTGCCAAATTTCTTAGAAGCCACCCATACTTATCTTCTTTAGATCAAAGAATGGCAGGTATTCCTAATGTCAATCAGGATAAGAAATGTGTTTAGCTCTCTTTAAATTTGGTCTAAAATTGACACATTATGAGTAGAACAGAGATACAAACCAAAAAAGTGAATCAAATTTCATACCAACATTACTATTAATCAAATACTAAGATGAATTTGGGAATACTGGAAAGATGGAAAAACTTACTAACATGTGAATCAGCTTGCAAATGATGCTCCAGTCCATTTACTTACCTTGGCCTTCATCTTAAAATGCAAAGGAAGTTCCACAGGCAGTTTGGAAAACTCCTGTGAGTTTCCATCACCTAGGGTTACTATGCTATGCTTACCTTTTTCCTATTTGACTACATATTCTCCTGTAGCTATATAAAATATAGTGAGTAAAAAAGATTTTCCACAAAATTAAGAAGTCACTTGGAAAGGTTATTATTTTTTCAAGGACTAGGAAATAGATAACATCTACATGAAACATCTTCATGTCCTGTTTCACCTTCAATCTGTCTGCTTTCTGCTACTGACTGCATGTATGGACCACAGATTTCTTTAGTATCCTGCGCAACTTATGAATTGAAATAATAATGCATATAACAAAAATGGTAGGAATAATGTTCTTATAGTGCTGCACACTAGTACTCCTATTCTTTGTCATCCTTCTCCTGCCCCTGAAAAGGAATAACCATACACTTTATTATTATTATTATTATTATGTACTTACAGTGCAACACAATGTGGAAAAGGTTATCACAGTTCAAGGTCCTGCTGCACTGGACACTATACTCTTCAAAGCATATTTCCCATCAGAGATGGCCCACTGCCCCCAGACAATGTACCAGCTCAGTAAGTATCCTACTCATGCAGTACTACACTCTCCAGATTTTGGAGAATGAAATGCCTTACCAACTTTTCCCCAGTACTTCTCTGTAAAGTCTGGTATATTTTACCCTGGGAATTACAGTGATCATAATAAATCATATGTTCCTACTGTACAGATCAATATTTTGTAGAAAACAAAAAAAAATATTGAAGCTCAGAGTTCACATCAACAGCCAAGGTTGTAAAGTATTCTTTCTAATCTACTAGAAAATTTCTGCTTCTACTCACACTGCTCACAGTGGTCAACGTATCTGTTCCAGCTTCTGTGAATCCATAATCACGTTTACCACTGTTTTTCAATCAGCATTTTAAATATTTATTCTAGTATCCTAAACGGTAATTCTTTTTTTTTATGTGCATTCCTTATATCCTGGAATGTAGCAATGGCTCCAGTCAACAATGTGAAAACTACTGGCTAAGCAATTTCCTAGTAACATTCAAAGGCATATTTTGGAAAACAAACACACAAGAAATTCTTAAGGAGCATTTTCAGCATGTGAAGATTCACCCAGGGCAGTGCAGGCAGCACTCCTTCCGCTGAAGCACCATCTGATGATATAGCATCATTACACACCTGGTCATTTTTCCTATTCCTTTCCCCTCTCTCCTGCCTACCTCAATGGAGATTTGGGCTCCTATCTATGTTTATTTAAATGAAAACACCTTTATTTCTTTAGTTCAGTGACACAATAACATCTGGTCTCTTGGCTGCTACAGGATTTACCAATCCAGGACAGACCATCTGTCATGAAGTCCAATATCCTGCTTCAGGACAGGCTAGTAATTGCTACTTGAACAGAGAGTGAAAAATCCCTTTAACGTAACCGAGCAGTCACGTAACACCACATGAGGCAGAAACAACGTGTTCTCAACCCTAGCAGGAGATTAGTTTTCACCTAAAGAGTGTAAGGTGTTTCCTCTCACTTCAGTTTACCTAGTTATAAATACACTATCATCAAATTATGCAAACCTATTTTTAATCCAGTCACAGCATATAAGCATATAAAGCTAGTCTGGAGCAGTACTTCATAATTGCTGCTAGTTTACTGGTCTCCCCCTTCTCATGTGACTGTCAAAAAAGAAAAAGATCTATTTATTTTGTCTTACAAACCCCCTAGGACACTCCCACAGGACTATGAAACATTTCAGAATAAGTAATCTTCCTTTTTGGAGTTTCTTATGCATATACATTTTCTCAGATACCTTGATGATTGGATGAGAACAGATTAATGTAAGTTGCTTTACATTTCATGTCTACTTCATCCTAACAGAGCAGCACCAAGTGCAAGAACAAAGTGTTACTGATTGGTCTGACAATATTTGCTAGCAAAGCTACTACAATTTCATGTGAGCAACATACATTGTTAAAAGTCTGATGATACACATAAAGAAGCAACCACAGCATCTAGGGCTAGAGAGGGAGAGAAGAAAGGAAGAGGAGAAGGAGAGGAAGAGAAAAAAGAAAAGCTGTGTAACAGGTGAAGAAACACAACTGTCCATCTAGGAATAGGACAGTTGGTATGTCTGCTATCCCTGCTGATTAAAAAGGAGAAAGCTGCTTATAAACCTGACAGTGATCCTATGGGCTTAACTGTATTTAGACTTTCAGTAACAAGAAAACATCAGGGAGGAGTGCATGGCATGTATAAACTGGAATATTTAGACACTACACAGGGTAACTTTAGATTATGTTGCTGGGCCTGCCTTTGCAGCTTGCATTTCTCTTGACATTAGGACTTAAAAGAGACACACCAGAAACTGCAGGTGGCTACAGGGCCTGTCTATACTCCTGAGCTCAGGTGGTGTTGGCACATGGTATGTTTTTGTGCCCCCTTATAGCAGGCATTTACTTCTATCTTTTAATAAGTGGTGGGCTGGGAGCAGAGGAACTTCATTGATAACAACTGTTCCCAGAGTACCTGAGACAGAAGAAAGATCCAGCAGTACCACACTCATTTTCAAAGAAAATAACTTCAGTCTACACCATTGGAAACACAGCCAACTACAGTAACATGAAACAATTTTAGAAGCAATAAATTAGGATTAGGACCGTTTACAAAAATATTTTGATACCGTGGACATAGTTTACTTTATTCAAAGAGCTTGCTTGAGACTGGGAGGACTAGGAAGGAATTTTAAGGAGCCTAAAATATTTTTTAAGTCAATGAGTATAGCCTCTGGTGTGAAAAAGGAGTAAGGGATTATGTCATCTGCCCACTCATCAGCAATCACTCTCCTAACACTCATCTGGGCTGTGTAAATAGATATTAAATTACTTGCCAAATAATATCCATTATAGTGTCCTTCAGCAACAGCGGATACTAAAAATGAATGCTGGATTTACTATAAAGGAGGAAAAAGGAGGTAGGCAAGAATGCACCGGTAACCCCTTAATTTGTGCAGCATGTTTTTCTGATCACATCGTGTAGGCTAGGCTGTCCTCCCATTCCACTCAGAGCAGCAACTCCTTCTCTTCCCTTTCCTTATGGTTCACTCTGATTTGCTTAGAGTACAATTTTGCATCTATATACACTTTCTGCAAAACTGAGTTTACTCTTTTTGAAGCTTAAGTGTATGTTAACAGAGCAGTCTTAGTTATAACCATACTGCATTTTGGTTTCCTAATTTTTAATCTTCTTTTACTGCCTGCGATATCTGTTTTGTCACATGTACAAAACTGCTAACATGAGAATGCAACTTCTAATAAGCCATAGAGAACCCAAAGGAATGTGTATACTTCTGGATACAGTACACACCTCTGCCACAGCGTGAACTATGGACAGTAGCTAAACCAGCAGAATGGGATCTGCTGAGAGATTAATTAGTGTTCCAGTCGTCTGGTAGTCAAAGAATCAATTTTTTTCTGGACTCATGGAAAGTTGAAAAGAAAGAGCTTTCTTTAAAAATGAAATAATAATGAAAAAAAGAAAATACAAGGAACCTCTTTTTTTCAATGAAATCAGAATTGAAAAGGCACAAATCCAGATATTTATTTTGATGCAAAAAACTACTTTTTTTTTTTCCTCGAAACATAAGGAAGCAGGATGTATGAGTTTACTGGACTTTCCTGCATTCATTAAACTGGAATAATATTGTTACAACTGAACTCACATGAAAGAAATAACATCTTGTCATTTTTCTTTATATGTAAAAGAACAATTTTTAGATAACCAAAGGAGTCTGGTCCTAAATTAATCTAACTTCTTAAAAATTTTGATCTTCATTCCCCACTCCATTTAAATCCACTTCCATATTTAAACCTCTCTTGAACTGGTATCACTAGTTGACTTGCAAATGGATTCAGCAACTGAAAATCAAAACCAACAAAACCAACCCCACGAACACCAGAAGAAATTACTCCATCAGCTGCCTTAACATAAGTTCTATGGCATTTTCTACACACTGCCCCTAAAATGCTTACCTTCCTGCCATCACTAATCAATATTCCTACTAAGGACTTCACCTTAATTTAGCTATTTCATAATAATTCTTTCCTATCAGTATTTCAATCAGTCTAAGGCATTTGAATGCTAGAACTCATCCCAGCCATTTAAATTATAAGATCCCCTTTCAGACTCTAAATAAAAATGATTAACAAGTAATTTATGTGTTGAGGGAAAAAAAAAAGCAGTAAAAAAGAAATTGTGTACTGAGGAATGAGAGTTCATATGCTTTTATAATTCCATATACTAATGAATTTAATCCTATCCAAATGGATCTAACTTGCAGAACAGACGTATAATAAAATTTAACTTCAGTATGATTTCACTTTTGCTGAAGAAGTTCTAGCCAATGAAGAAAGAGTCCTTTAAGTATCACTGACATGTAAAGTCACCTAAACAGAGGCCAGCCCACCTATATGTGCAACATCTCATAAAAAACAGGTGGCCTAAATGAAACACACTGAAATTCTAAAGCAACAGCTGTAAGAAAAGATCTTTAAGGACTGGTCTTCACTATAACTTAATTTCTGCTCTCAGAGTCTGTGGGCTTTGGTGCATTTTTTTTTCCAATTTGAAGCCATAGAAATTCTGGGGACTCCTCACTGTTTTCTGAATTTTCAAATGAGGTGGCAGCAGCAACCCCCTGCATCTTCAAAAGGGAAGGTGTGGTGGGGGTGGTGGTAGGAGCACGAATGCCAGCAGCCCAGCTACTTAGCGACATGAGTCGCCATGAACACTGTCTGCACCAGTTCCTCTTTAAATACAGAGTTCATGTAAAGGTCTTTGTCCAGTTATTCAAAGCCAACTTGAACTTTGTACTTACCCAGGAGATAACTTCACCCTCTGTAAGCACAGTCCACAAGAAGCATTTAAGACTGTCTTGCAGTAAGGACAGCCCATCAGTTGTCCAGAAAAAAAATTTTCTTAGGAACTAGACCTTGATAAGGAACTCACTGCCCTCAAAAGCCCCAGAATTAATTCTTACTTTATGTGAAGTTTTTTTTTTTTTTTTCTGAATCTATGTTTGATATTAGTATGTTCTTCACACATACATCAATATTGCCTTTATAATATACTCGAGGCAAAACAAAAAAATTTATTATTTTCTCTGTGGGGCAGGGTGTGGGTTGGAATTTAATCTTTTTTAAAAGAAAAACATACTGACATTATTCTTTCATGCATATGCGCTGTTGATGCTGTACGGTGCTTCCATGCCAAGGGGCCAAACAGAAGCAAAGCATTTATCCTCTTTTTTACTGAAGCACTCAGGGGTTGCAGTTATGCATCTGTATCTTACTCCACATGCTAGATGTACAGATTTGTAGTAATTACAAGAAAGGAACTCTACATATTGTAAGTTACTCATTATGTCTTATATTACAGAGAAAGGTCTCTTTAGAAAATTATATAACAAAATTAGCCTTTTTATTGTGTTTACCATAACTTATCACTCCATGGTATGCATTTGACACAATTTATGTTAAAAAAAAAAAAAAAAAAAGATACCTAAGCAAATATTTTCCTTCTTCATAGCCATTGACTAAAGACAGTGCCTGTAAGTTTCCTCTTAATACATTTGTTTTAGTCTTGTGAGACTGAACCAAATCTTCTAATTTTTTAGCCCTTGTCAACAATTTCCTAATAATACATTCATTAGCAACGCATGATTGTTAAAGCCGGTTGGACTACAGTTTCTACCGCAGAACCTTATTGTTTCCTGAATGGAAGGGAATAGCTTGGGCACAGTTCAGTCACAACAGATCTGAAGTGAAATCACATAGTTTATAGTAACATTAGGGAAAAAGCAGGTAGTAAATTTAATGCATGTGGCTTTGTATCATGACGCATCATCCTAAGAATCCTCAGAGGAAGAACATTTCTGATATTAAGAGTTAAGTATTTAATTTAATGTGAAGAGGAAAAAAAAGTCACTACTCACATAGATTTTACCCCATGTTAGCACTGACCGCTGCCTTGAGCTTAACCAATTTTCTTCAGGCAAAAATTCTACATATTGCACATATTAACTAGACAAGCTTTGGGAATTCTTTCAAAACATTATAGATAAATGCTTCACTTCTACAACTACATGAACGTATGCATCTGCTAAAAGCCCCTCCACACCCACACCCACCCCCCCAACCAGACCATAGTTCATATTTTACATTATTAGAGGACTGAAGAGAGTTGGAAATGAGTATAGCTATCATAATATGAAGATGATAGTCAAATGGCATCTATTATTCAATTATTGTTTGGTTCCACATTCTTTTACTCATGTATTTTATCCTTATCATCCTATCTACAGTAATTGCACTTTGGATTTGTGACACATTTCTGTGTTTTATTATATATAATAAAAGTCAAACAATCTGTAAACATCTGATGATTAAAAAGACCAGCTGCAACCACCACTAAGATGAACCTGAGCCATTCTGTGCACAGGGAAAGAGTGAGTTTGACACATGCTACTAATGTAAAAAAGGGGTTGGGGTGTGGGGGGGTGAGGTGTGTTTGGGTTATTTTCCTGTTGCAGCCTTACATTGTAATGCTCCAATGTACAACCTACCCACAACATCCGACTGCCTTCTAAAGGCAGCTGTAGCATCCACGTTCTTCCTGGACAAAAGCTAAGTCTAGGTCATGTCACAGAGTTCATCACAGAGCTCTTATCACTGCATGTTCTCAGGGACAGAAAGCAACGAATTTGGACAACAAGCAAGAACTGAGCAAAAATCAGTCTCTCTAGGTCAAGAAGAGTTATGGCATCTCCCTGATGATAGGAGCTGTCAGGAGCTGAAGTCTAACGGCTTCATGACTAAAACAGCATTGAGGGGTTAGCATCATGAAAATAATGACCTGTCATACCAGCTATCATATCAGCAGAAGAAAAGCTGCTTCTTTCCTTCATCAGAAAGGGTGGACATACAGAATGTAAATCCACTATGCCTCTGTTAGATAGAAACTCCTTTATGTAAGGAAAATTCACTGTCAGTTCTATCATCTGAACAGTTCTACATAAAACAGCCAGGAGACTGCATCCTTCTCCTTTTTAGTTTGTTTGGTTTGCTGGGGCAATCTTTGTGTTTGTAACCTTTTTCTTTTTCAAGTCACAAATTAAACAAAGTGTACGAGAGTGAAATTCCTGCAATATTGCAGAGATTTGCATATCCATATTATCAAGCAAATAACCTAAATCTCTTCTGAATACGTGCATGGATCTAATTTCCACATAAACTGGAGTTTGTGTTCACTTTGGAAAGGACACAGTAGGATTCTTAACATTTTGACCATAGAAAGGATGCAGCACAGATGAAGTAGAACTATTGTTAAAAAAAATCATTAGCTGTATTTTAAGCAATGCAGAGGTGAACTGCATAAATTTTGAACATATCACAATTGTACAACCCGGACAAAAACACCTAGAGGAATGCAGGCAAAATATCAGAAGTTTATTCTAAAAACCTATAATTTAAACTTTGTTTCCAAAACATACAGAACACAACAATCATTCTTAAGACTGGTAAGAATTAGCACAACTACTAGGACTATGCATTTTAATGCTGTTCCAGGTAAGGCTGTAAAAGTATTTAAAAGTATTTAAATTTAAATGTACAAGTATTTTAAGTGGAGACTAGACTGGTAGCTTAATTGTATCTGTAAAATGTGATATTCCTTCTGAATGAAAAGACATCACAGAATAGCTTGAAATGTCAGAACTGACTTTGGAGAAATCCAAGTGTGGAGGTCAGGTCAGCCGGATTCGGGCAAAAACTTGCCATAACTTCAGGATACAAGGACATTTCTTACCACTTCCATTGTTTTCCTGTTATAGAACTACGTTATATACCTGGATAAGTTTTTGTTTCATTTTTTCCAATGTGTGAGCAATATTTGGATTACTGTGGGATTTAAAAGCTGCTAATTATCCTAAGATAATATACTCCACTGTATTCTCTCATTAGCCCAGTGAGCTGATACTACAGGGCATTACAGCCTATAGCGATGTTAGAAAAATCTCTGTTATTGCACAGAATATGCAGCTTAAGAAGCAGGTAGAGGAACTGAAAACTGTGACAATGACCACAGCAGGTAATTCACAAGGTCCTCCCATACACTAGAGAGGAGAGAAAGATATCCTGGTATGAAGTGTAGGCTGTTGCATAGAATGTCTAATGTTACCAGGCTGCAGTTTTTACTAGTTTCAGCCATAGGTCAAAACTAAAGGATCAGGTCACTGTAAGGTATAAAGTTAAAATTTCATGTCATATTTTGTTCTGTCCTTTGTCATATAAACTTGCCTTTGAAAAAACTGTCAAGTATTCTACAGCAACAATACTGATGTGTGTGTTTCAAGATGGCAGAAGCACAGTGGAATAATAAGGAGTATGGGATGCAGTCAATTACAATCTTTAGCTTTTCTACAGAAGGTAGTGGAAAGAAAATGAAATAATTTTATTAGGAACAATGAGAGATAAGAAATGCAAGACATTACTTATAAAGAGATATTACTCTAATAACTGGTAACTTACTTGGGCTGTGTAGAATTGTTTTACATTACTAAAACAGAGATAGTTTAACTAATTCCTCAACTTGTCAATTATTTATACTCCCTTCACATCAAACAATGTATACTTTCTTTACTTTGTTATGGAATTTAAATGTCATAGGAACCCTAGCTATGTTTTTTTTCTTTTGCTTAAAAACAACCATATAACTCTCTTTTTCAACGAGTCATATCTTTCAAGCCAAAAAGCCCAATGTGTCCTCAAAACTGCATCTATCAGGAAGTGCATTCATACAACTTCCTGGTATCCCTGCACAAATACAAGCCTGATGAGGTTACGACTGAATGAAGATTATGAGGGAGCAGTACTTTTATATTCAGCACATTGTTTACTTAAAATAAATGTACTCCCATTAAAATACTATTCTAGTTATAATATTAAAAATATTTTAACTTATCTTACTTTTTTCTTTGCAAGTGGACGAATGAGTCACCCTACCTGGATTTTCTTTCACTTGCCACTTCACTCTGCCATATGCAAAGAAAAGAAAAAGCAAGCTAAGTTTTCATTTAAAGAAAAGAATCATTGTGCAAAGGGAGTGCACTCATCTGAGCAAACATATGTTTATAGTACTTAGTATTTATATTTGACATGGCCTTGACAAATACTCCTTTCAGAATTATGAAAGAGATATCTGCCCATATACTGTGAACCTCAGCTCCCAAATTATGTGCAAAAGCAGCCTCTAAGAAATTCGAATTTGCTATCAAAAGTTCTACAATATACAAAATCAACTGAATTTAAATTAATTAGAAAAACTGAAAGCAAGGATCAAATTGAATGTGAGTACAAGGTACTCAAAAATAAAATCCCAAACACAACAACAAAACAAACCAAAAAACTACGTGGAAAGAAAAATCTTCTGTGAAGTACCTCTCCAGGAACACATCAAAGGAGGAAATGACGTATTTTATCTGTAACTTAATTTACTGAAAAGAGTTTATACAACATACCACTATTCACACATAGGGGGTTTTTATGACGTGTTGCAGTGATGGCAGATACAGGATACAAGAGTTTAGGATCTCTCCCTTCCACTCACCCACAGGAAGCATATAAATAATGTCAGCCCCTGCTGCCCCACAAAATATGCAAAACATAATCAATCAGATGGCTCGGTTCAGAACTACATTCCTTCTGATGCCTGTTATGTCATGTTGCCTCTCGAGCTACAAAATCTTCAGCTGCAAATCATAGGAAGGAAATAAAGATTCCACAGGTCCTACAAAAACCTGTGCAGTGATTGAGCAGCCAGAATACTTGCAGTCGAGAAAAGAGAATGTGATTGAAGAATGTCAGTTAATGCAATACTGTAAGTGCTGTTTTTCATTGAAAGCTGAAAACTTGACCATTAAAGGCCATTTAAATATCCTGCAGTAGGGTGTTGGGATTTTTTTGAACAGAGATGTTGCATGGTGCTGTGACCTGAATTCAACTTCAGGTAACTTTCTTATCTAAATTTTCTCTGTAAAAATTAAACATTCATTCCCCTAACATTCTGTCAAGAATATCTTCTCAGATGTCAAAACTTTTACTTGAGAGATTAATTATTTCTTATTTTTGTATCATAAAATATCTGTGGCCCAGACACTGAATGCAGAAGGAAAAATGAGAGGATCCCAAAACTTTCAAGTATGAAATCCTTCTCTAACACTACAAAAGAAAATAATAAACTAAGACTTTAAAAGATGTATTTTATAAATACATTGACATGTGGGTGTCACATTTTTGCAAAACTCAAGCAACACTTTTATTCCATCCCACACACCTCTGTTCAATTTTTGTAAGTTAAAGGAAAGGAACTTACTTGCAAATGTCATCTTCTGGGTCCTCAAGCCCAAATCTTTCATCAAAAGTAAGCTGTATCCATACATTTTCATCTACTGCTACTAATCTCCACACTAGTACAGTATTGCGTGGGTACGTGTGTGGAAACTTGGGGCTGTGAATACTTCCATTAGTAGTCACAGTAATTATCTTCTCATGCTGAGGATCCTGCACGCCTGTAGTAAAGACAGAAAAGAGATGCATCAATATTCATTTTTTCTCCTTTTTCTGAAGTGTTTGTATAGTATGCACAGATAAAGATACCTCTGTTTTGTTTGCTTTTCTTCATCTTGCAGGGAATTTCTGATCAGAAAATTTAAATAGTACAAACTACCCAAAAGTGATAAGTATTACTTTGCTGGCAAAAAGTTATTAAATCTCAAGTCTCAACTTTTACTCAGAAAGCAGAACAGAAGTTCAAGTGGAAATAAGAGAAACGTGACTGCAAACACCTGAATGAAAGACTGGACTCCTTACATAAGCCCAGCAGCCCAAGGGACTACATCATGCAGCCTGCTGATGGTTTCAGTTCTTTATTACTGGAGATTGCAGAGAGATCACACACAAGTACAGGGAGAGGTTTGCTCACACCTACCACAAAAGGGATGGTTTAGATTTGTCTCTTGTTAATGGAGATTGCCCTACATTTATTGAGTCCAGTGATGGCTGCCTCCTTCCTGAGGGCTGTATCAGAACAAAGTTATCCCAATACAGGAATGAAACCAGGACATGCTTGGGAAACCTGGGAAAGTCACCAAGTATAAGAAATCAGGCCTTTACTGATGAGCTTCAAGCAAGGTTGTTTCTGAAAAATTCTTCACAGCATTGTTGGACGAAATACATGTAAAATTAAATGAATGTCTTACAATGAGGCAGTAAATTAATTCAAAAGAAAAAAGCCAACTATATTTGATTTTTAAAGCACACAGTAACACTGAAACTACTGAAAAGACTCTTCGGGTTATGAATTTATAACTGTGAGGAGTTACCAAAAGGAAAGGACTCCTTTAGTGAGCAGCAGATGTGCCTTTCAGAGCCCCAACAACTCTCTTCACAGTAACTCAAGAAACTTCATTCTCAAGTGCCCGGTATTCACAGGAATTCACATTCAGCAGCTGGACTCAGTTCATATTGGGTATTTAGCTGCAAAACCCAGGAACTGACCTAATCTGGATACATTTTAACACTGTAACAAAATGAGACTACAAAAGTTGATTCCACAAGCACATCAAATGAAAAAAAAAATCACCCTCCTTATGCTATAGCACATGACTTTTACTATCTTTGTTTTTTTTTTTTTAAAAGTCTGTATACAATCAGGTTTGACATTTCAGTCAGTGAATCACAGGAATTCTCAGAGGTACCTATTAATAACTTTAGTAACAAAACAATCTTGTAGTTTTGTACTGGAGAGTTGTTACTTTTTTTTTTTTTTTTTTTTTTTTTTTTTTTTTTTTTTTTTTTTTTTTTTTCTCCTTAGCTATTAATCGTTTCTTTCAGTTAAATACTTTATCTTCCTTTTCTGATCATTTTATAACCAGCATTATGATAAACATTCATTTGAAGCTATGCAAGACATATATGCTTCAGCCTGCTATGAAAATATAACCTGCAATTGTACCTTATTATAGCTACATGTAAAGGCTGACAGCTAAATGAATGTAGTCCAAGAAAGAAGGCCACAAAAACAGCATTACGATTTTAAAATAATTAATCTATACTTAAATATAATTTAAAGTCTGACAGAGTTTTGCCTTCTATACTGATAAGACCTGTGCCTTCTACTTGTGGTATGAACATGGTAAATTTTCTTTTAACTGGAATTGCTGCTAATATAAAATGGATGGAGTTTGGTCTTGCCAGCATCCACACACAGATGCAGAGGACTGACTGTCTTGCATACAAATAAGAGACAGCATGCAGTAATAATAATTTTTTAAGCAGCACAAAAAAGGACACAAAACCCAGATTCCTAATTTAGACACTTCATTGGGTTCTTGTTAGCTGAGTCACAAGCATTTTTCTATAATGTATAGTATGTCAGCTGAGAGCTGCATGTTAAACACAGGAGCCAACAATAATAAAAATTACTTTCCCAGAGATTATTACACCAGAGTGTTATTTCCAAAGTATGCAAAGGACCACCAATTCAGACAAACATGTCAAAGTGTGGTGTCTGACAATACTATATTCAGTGGTTCATTTTGTCTTTAAAAGCACACACAGAATTACAAACCATGTTATATTTCACAACATACTAAGAAAGCGTTTTCTTTTGTATCAGGACAATGGTAACAACAGCCCTGCAAGTAAGGACTGTAAACAGTCCAGGCATATCAAATGAGAAGTCAGTAAAAAGGGGCAGAGGAAAGAAAATGCATGTGGCAATTTAGTGAACAGAATTTGCAGCATCTCCATCCAGTACCTTCAGCTCCTTCATTTTGTAAAGGAAAAATATCTACTTTAACACACAACAGTGTTCCGTGAACATATCAAACTCCCACACATCACTTGCTCCTTTTCAAATATTTGCTCTTGCACAGTGGAATTTCTTCTCTTACAAAAGAATTATTTTGTATGACTACAAAGGCAAGTAATTGCTGTCACTGGAGAATGAAGCTTGCTATTTGTCTTCAGATAAGCTGCAATATTCTTTTTTATTTATTCTACATAAATTGTACCATTGTACCTCAATAATCTAGCCTTTTTCTACTAAGTCCATGCATGTTCTGAAAATTTCTTTCAAGTAAACTGTGTGAAGAGCACAGCTACCCGAATGTGGCTGAGACTACAGTCTCTATCCTTTGTGGATTTTAGGGATATTTTAGGAGTAAATCAGTCCAAGTTACACTTAAAAGGGAGTAACAAGTTCAGTCAGATTTACTGCGGTCAGCTGTGTAACTCCAAAGCCATATATATGGCTATATACATTGCTGCCGTGATGTCTGCCTTTCTATTAACAACCATCCTCCCCATCCTCCCCCAAAAAAAAGATCATGATAAAATTATTACTGTACAGACAGCATTGAACAACACTGAAGAATCAGTTCAGGCAAGGACTGAGGTAGGCAACGCACCATTTCAGCCAGGGGGTAACAATACCACACAAGGGAAACAGGGACAGACAAGGATCAAAACAATGTATTTGCATCTTCAGTAAAAAGCTTCATCAGAAGATGGGCAAATGAGATGACCTGTAGGAGAAAGTCCTGGAAACAGGGCACACTAGATGGGAAAAATCCCTAAACTGAACCAGGGATATGACATGGTTACACTTACTGGGAAAGGACAGCACACACTTAACACAGCCTGAAGTTGAAGAATGAGTTGCCGCAGCTGTCTTTGATGTGGTACAAGATGCTATCACCAGATTTATATATCTATCAAGGTAGAAAGTCTACCCCTGAAAATTACAAGATTCCAGGCATTCTGAAAGCACTGCAGTGCCTAACCCTTCCACCGATGTGGTAACGCAGATGAAAAATCACGGTATCGCCAAACAGATCAGCAGATGCCACTGTAAACTGAAATTAAACCCACCGACTAGACAAGCTCATTCCTGCCTACTTCAAAGTAGGTCTCTTCCCCCATGGGCACAACACATCTCACAAAGATCAACGCTGACACTTTTTAAATATAGCAAATACCTCTTTCCTAGTATATCATAATCACTACATTTTAGTGAGGGTCATGGGTAAAACTCTGAGAAAACACATACAGTTCAGGAGACAGACGAGGAGCTGCAGAGGAAGAGAGGAGCACCATGGGTGGAGTAACGGCCTCAGCACTGATTCACTTAAAAGGCTGATTCACTTAAGAGGTCACACAGTACTAGTAAAATTTTTAAAACTTTTTGCTAAACCTACGCTAATTTCACAACAGGAGAAGATGAGAGTACTGCTAATCATGCACTGTTAGCATATTATTTGGTTAAATACATTCAATAGCCCTTAATTAAGAAAATCAACTTTTAGGCCTTCAGAAACAGCATTAGCTCATGTGTGGGTATCACTGCTCTTAAAAAAAGCTGAATTCAAACATAAAGTTTCAGCTCTAAATATTTGCCAGTTAATACTAGAGCTTTTTCAGATATACAGTAATGTTGCAAGTATGTGTGAGTCCTCTGCTGTAAACTCAGAAACAGAAGATGACAGTAACTAGTTATTCATTACCACGGAACTTCAAAGAGAAGCAGGTTTTTTTAATTAAAGTAATGGAAAGGATTTCCTGAAAACATTCCCATATAATTTTTACAACACTCCACATATGTACAGAAATTGAGACTTTGCAGAAGAAATTCTTTGAAATGTAACATAACATGCCATTTCTTTCTTTTTCACCAGACTTTCAAAAGTATAGTAACTTGAGGCATAAAGGGGTACCCCTTTCTCTCCTCTGTCTCTGTTTCAGTTGCCTCCAGGCACTTCTTAGCTATTATCTGAATGTAACAGTCAAAATGGAATTTAACTCTTTTGCTGGGTACAAAGGAAAATCTGGAAAATCGTCTGTTATTGGCAGAAAATTGAAGACAAATAGCTCTGTTCAATATTGTTCATATATAAAATGAATATCAGGGCAAAGCTGCTCAAGGTCATACAAATACTGCTTTGAAGAGAGCTCTGGAGGCTTCCAGTCCCAGCTTGTCCTTGGGTTACAATTCCTGCTCACACTACAGCAGGTCACCCATTTGAGGGTTAGCTTTTTCTAGCCAATATTCAAGCTCCCTCACAGATGGAAACTCCACAGTGTCTCAGGATAACCTGTTCCAGTGCTGTACTATCTCCCAAGGTAAGATGGTTTTCCTAATGTCCAATCTGAACCTCTCAAGCTGCAATTTCCAGCCATGGGTTTTCTGGGTTTGTTTTGGTTTTACACTCTTTGACCCTACCAGGAAGAGTTTAACTTGGTCACTCTTGCAACTGTTCTTCAGACAACTGGGGGCTGCTACTAGAGTTCCCCATAGCCTTCTCTTCTTCATACTAAACTTGTCCAGCCTCCTCACCCTCTACTCACTGCCTACCACCAACTAGATGCTGAGCCTTCAAGCCTGGCCATCCAGCCAATTTTCAACCTACCTAACAAGCAGTTCTGTTCTTCCCAATCATTGTGCCTCAAATAGCACAAAAAATGCTTTTGAAGCACCCAGGGTCTGTTTTCATCATCAACTTTTCAAGTAATGAGAAAATAAAACTTCATAAAGGCTTGCTATCTCCTAAGATAGCTTTCCTAAGTGGTATGGTTTGTGGCTTTTCTGGGTTAAATCTCCAAGACACATCTAGCCTTCTGTGGAATTGCCATTTTGAGTTCCTTCTAGGTTTTGAATCTTGACATGATTCTTCAGGTATTAATATGAAATAATGTAGAGAGAACTGCACATATTCATAGTACACACACATAATATACACATATGACCTGTCAACTATTGTAGCATAATAAATCCAACTTCTGACTAGAAATCTGCTAATTTACACAGGTATTTGTGTGTAAATTAGCAAACATAATAAATACAACATTTAAAGTTGTAAATACGGATGTAAAGTAACAAAGTAGAAACATGCAGGAGAACTATCACATCTTGTTTAGATTACTCCTCCCTCTGACACATACTTACCTCACACACTTGAAAAGGCATGTAAAAAAATTCCAGTTCACAAAACTCAAGATGAATGCACAGAGGATTGTATTTGGATTTTGGTTTTTGTTGGGTTTTTTTTGTTTGTTTGTTTGTTTTTGTTTTTAAATTCTACAATTTAACCTATTCCTTTTTTCTTCAGTTACTATTTTGAGTTCAAATTTGTACTGCTACCTTAGGTACTGAATATCATACGCTATTTAACTTCTGGCTAAAGGTCCTTCTACTGAAGCAACGTAAAGAACATTACATGAAGGACTGCACACAGATGAAGTGAGCAGAGAAGCAAAAGCTTTCTAACCAGTCTTCAGGAACCCTTAGTTTTGGCAGTTGTCCCAGCAGAGAAGGACAAAAGGAAGAAAAATGAAGGAAAAATAAAAAGAAGAAAAAAAAAATACATCATTGGAGAACAGAGCATGGAACTCTAGTAAGAGATTTAATAAAGTTTCCAAACAGCTGCATGACTTAACGTCTTGCAGAAGATAATCATGACTAATCATCCACTAACAAACCTTCTTTGATTCCAAATTGTATCAAGGAAACAAAAATGAGTTTATACTTTTACTTTACAAGTTTATACTTTATAACCTTCAAGTATTCTGCCAGTGCTTTGCCTAGTACTCTGGCTTCTGCTCAAAGAAGAGGATGGCAATTAAACAGGGTCTTTTATGCATGGTAAATCTTCTTGAAATAAAAGTAACCTCTATTGAGATCTGTTTTCAGACCAAACTCTTTTGGAAAGCAGTCTTGGTCCTGCAGTTCTCAGTATCTTTTAAAACTAGATAAATACACGTTTTAGCCAAGATAAAGAATTCCTTTTGTTAAATGTTAGATGAGGTAACTTTCTGGTGTTATCACATGCTTCAAGATCTAATTGTTCTGGAGTGTTTCAATAAGCATTTATTCTAACGTCCACAGGTAAAGTCTTGGCTGCACTGGAATCAATATTAAAGCTACTCCTGACTTGCATATAAAAGAAATTCCATCTATAATAAATACATAAAGCTGTTGGAATAATTATTTTATAATGGGCTGAAATATCATAATCTTTTTTAAGTCACAGACCAATAATTATCCTGAATTAAATAGGATTATTAGTATGTTCCATATTTGTAAAATAAATATATATTCCAGTTATTCAAAAATTAACAAAAAGCTCTGCAATATAACAATTAGAAGGTAAAGTGACTATAGCAATATCCTTTTTTCTCTTATGGATAAAACAAATGTCAATGTGGTCTTTTTCATAATATTTTTTTCACATCTGTTCTTATCTCAGCTTTTTCCTAATAACAATACTATACGGTAAGTAAACATCACATAACTACAGACTCTAAGTCAAGGACTGCTCCTTATCTCTGTCCTCTTCCATTAAACTGTTAGCTTGAGTGACCCAAGTCATCTCAGACAGAAAAGGCATCACTTAAGGAAATAAAGTTCTGGCCTCTTCCCACACCCAAAACTATTTAGATATTTAAGGAATTAATCCAGAATCATGAGTTGTTCTGGAGGTGCAAGTGAAGAGGCAAGCATATAACATTTCCAGCAGAAAGTGCTGTGCAAGTTTTATAGGCACTATAGTTAATTTCAGAAAGAACAGAATTATTTGTAGGTGCACCGCTATAAAGAAGCACAGAAGTATTGATAACTGTAAGAGCATACATATTTAAAAGATTACAGAATGGATATAAAAGAGTCTCCTTGCCAAATACAGGTAGAATAAAACACCGAGAAGATAATCTGACACCACATCTGTATTTTGTAAGCAAGAAGAAAACACATCAGGCTATCACCAGTGCACACATTTTTAGTTTTTAATGCTACTGTCTGAAGAATTACTCTTCAAGAAAATAACTCTTATTCTCTATTTTTCATTAGTCATATATGGTTTAGATAACAGCTGGGCATTTGACTCCCACCTATATGCCATTACTCTATTACATACAGTAAAAGAATCATTCAAAGTTCAGCAGCCGTGATGAACAAGATAGAAATAAAAATACCTGTTGTATGGATAGCAAAAGAACAGCTGCTTATACCCCTATTTTTCTTCCCTTTAAGTGATTTATGATTCATTTATATTTATAGTATGGTCTCTAAATGCTGAAGTAGTATCTGGAACTGTGATGACAAGAAAAAGCCTTAACAAAACGTGTAACTACTCAAACTATTTTTTTAGTTCCTAAGGGGGGAGGGATGGAAAGAGTGGAAAGGAGAGGAGAGAAAGGAAAAGAAAAGTAAAATAGGGAAAAAAACACCATTCTGAGTGAATCACTCCCCCTGCCTGTTCAAGGATGGACAGATAGTAACCAACTCCATAATCTGTAGTATCAAGGGCAGATAACAGATCTAAGCAGCCTTAACACCTGATCTTCACCCATCAAAAGCATGAGGTCACCACCACTTACCTTCATACAACAAAACCTTTTCTTCCACTTTGTCATCTTTCTACAAAACATCTCTCAACAGTTTATTTTCTGCTATATTCCAGAGCATCAATAAATTACATAATATTTTTTGTTTTCTGTATGCTAATTTCTCTTCCCCTGTGGAAGGGGGAAGTGTTTTACATATTCTGCACTCACAAGTCCCTCTATAAAAAATGATGTGAATAGATACTGAAAACCATCAAAGTTGAAACGAAGCCTAACAGTATACAGCAATGGATCCATATTCCAGGTGTTTCTAGTGGAAGACCAGAACCGCAGGAGGTTCAGTCTTATTTAACAACGAACAGGTAGAAGGAGAAGTCCTCAATGCTAATGAGCTCTAAAAGGGATGGGCTTTTGAAACTTAATTACTCAGGTTTTAACAAACATGTGATTAAAACAGTCTGGGATAAGAAGAAGAATTGTAAGTCTCCTTGGAAACATATAGCTTACTATACATGAAAACTGTTGTCAATAGAAAAGACATGCTGTAAGATTCAATGATGAGAGAGACCAGGAAGCAAAGAACAAAAAGTAAACCAGGAAAAGGGAAAAAAAAAAAAAAAAAAAAAAAAAAAGCATTTAAAAATCTTAGGTGTTTGGGAGGTTGGATGGAAAAATATTTTCAAATATGTAATCTTCCCAATTCTTCTGCTACTCAAAATACTTTATGTGTTTGGGTTGTTTTGGGTTTGTTTTTTTTTTTCCCCTATGGGAAACTGATTTAGCAAAGCTTTGAAAAACCTTAACTAAATTCTTAAAGGTAAACAAACATCAACATAAATTATAACTAAAAATAGTGTGTATGGCAACAACAGAAACTCAAGTGAATGTGAAAAACATCACATATAAATGCTCAAACCCAGCACTTCCAATTTGTTTTCAATTTTATTACAACAGCACTTACAAGCTACATCCAAAATTAGCTCTGTTAGTACTAGAGACCACACACATACCCAGACAGTATCAGTCAGTCTGTCCTGAAAGACTTCAAACCAGCCAAGGTAGTAAGGGATAGGGAAACAGAGCAGTATTACCCCGATTTTCCAGACTGTGCATGGCACAGAGTGGTTACAAGTGCAAGAATACAAAACCATGACATGAATGTGGATCTCCCCTTCATCTCAGTTAAAAGCATTAGGTTTCAATGTCATCTCTTAAAACCTACTTGTATCTCATTTTCTATGCTCCCTGTATGCTTTTAAATCATGTTATTCATGTCCTTTACAGAAAAATTCTTTAAAATCTGACCCATTTGAAAATTTCATTTCTTGGTCTTAAGTCAGACTTTGTTGAAAAGCAAGGCTTAATTTTATTATGCTCCTTTTCTATACGGTTCCTTCAGTTTATATTGTGCAGCACTTCTTAAGAGCAGATACTAGTAAACATTTGGGGAAAAGATTATCCATAGTCCATGTGGAATTCAGTCTGAATAAATAGACTGTATGTATATGGTATGTGTTAAACAATTACATCTCATTTTAGGTATTATTCAGAATGAAAATTATAATCCTGTCCTGATCCTGTTTCAAGACGGAAACAATAAATTAAATAATTAAAAAACCCACTACACTAATCTTTAGAAACACCAGTCCTGAAATGTTTTGGTTTGCTTTTTCCGTTGTTTTGCTATTTGTGTGGATTTTACTTTTTTAATTCTTCACACACTAGAGTGTTATAATGCTAGCAATACAAGCATTTATGAAGATCATCAGTCATATTTCAAGTTCTCAAAAGGAAGCATTGTTCAAGATAATTTTGAAAAATGTTACTGCTTAGCTATATGAAAATATAACTCCAGTTAACATTTTTAGTCAGAAAATTACAGTGAAGATGTTATATAAGAGGAGACATAAAAGAAAACCACAGACTTAAGGGGTTCATACACTACAATTGAAGGTGCGACTGCAGCACATGTAGGGCTAGTTTTAACTACAGAGCAAAAGTAACTGTAACACTAAACCCAATGTGGCATTCAGTTCAGTGTCAAAAATGCAGAGGATCCTAGGCAAACTATAACTTTGTGCCAAACTTTTGATACAGAAATAACATTGCTACTGGAAACTCCAAAAATCAGGTTAAAGCTGCCTCAGGCTCACATTACATATACAGCAAATTAACTTCCAGCATATCCTTATGTTAAAAAGGCAGGAGAAACAAAGAAAGTATCATAAAGAAATTATCTGGCATCCATTCATATATTTTCTGAACTGGACTACATTAGAATTCCAAATTCAGAGACAAAATATTACATCTTTAATATCCATTAAATAAAAAAAAAAAAAAATTAGCTAGTTATCTGTTAAAACAATGCTTTTGGAAAATTATAATGCCTTCACCTCATTAAAATTTGATTGCTAGAAGATGAGTTGGCAGAAAGTAGTCATGGAGTATCAATATTGATGTGCAGAAATGAATGCAATGCAACTGTTACTGAATGGGAAGAACTTCAAGCAGACAGAGCTCATCACAAAATCAAACTTGAAACACTCATTTCTAGTATCTTTGCATGGAAGATGAAATCATGCAACACTCTAGAAAAGTACTCTTTCAGAAGAGGATTTGCATATCTAGAAGCAATTTAGAAAGGAAGCACATGTCCAACTACCAAAGACAGTCTGTCTTCCTGCAAGGAGAAGATGAGGTTTCATACAGTATAAAAACTGCCATATGGGGGAATAATAGGTTTTACAACTCCGTCTGTTAACAGGCATCTCTGATTCTGCTGGTTATTGAACTCACATGGATGTGAACACCAAGGATATCTTTTATAGACAGGCTATGATGACAACCAAACAATACTTAGAATAACTGATGAGAATTTTCTTAGGATAATACAAAATTTCCAGCTTCAGTGACAGAACTCTTACCATTCTCTCTAACTTTAGATAAAGTGTGACACATGCCATTTTCAGTTAATTGCAAGTGGTATGAGCCTACCTGATCTTTCAGCCTTTATTCACACCAGGGACTTTACGGAAGTCAGATGAACAATCTTCTCACATTTATACACAATTTATTCTTACTTTACTCTGACCTTTCTATTTTTCCAAAGACAGACCATAAAGGCACACTAGAACAGCCATAAGAGACCTATGTCCCACAGCATATATAGTACAGCAGCCTATTTTAAGTAAAACCTCTTCCAAAAGACCCTTTTGCTAATCTAGTATAGCAAGTGTCCTTGAGGAGGGCTAACAGCAGGACCTTGAGGACCGTCAGTCACAATTCATGTCACTGAAAAGATTATATGCAGTGTTGGAGTCCTCAGAAACCTATTGGTATACTGATTTACTCTTCATTCCCCAGTACTGCCATTGTTCACCTTATTTCACGTGTTAACTTATGATTTTATTTATTCACATACAAATGTATAACATTTCATGGCTGAAGCTCAAGCTTTTACCACTAGATCTTTTTCTGCCTACTTTTACTATAAAAATCTTACAGAGCTCTGTTTAACCCAAGATGAAGCAGCCTTACAGGGAATCACCTGAAAAAGCTCGACAGTTGCAAAATGAAGTGAGATTTGAAACTCAAGTCTCTCCAATATCCTTAATTTCAGGTAAGTTCTCCATTTGTCAACCTTTTTAAAACTACCAGAGAGAACCATTTCTGGTGTTCCCAAGGGTCTTAGCAATGCTGTACAGGACACATTCCTTCAACATAATTCAATCACAGCATTGCATCAAAAGCTACTGTTTAGTTTAAAATCCAGCATTCAAGGTATGCTGCTCTCTGCAACAGTGTCCTCCTCAGTGTTATTCAGGATCACGTTTAAGAAACAAATCAGTAATCAGCCAGATCTGCCACTTTACCTTTTTTTAAGCTTTAACCATTGCCAAACCGTCCATAACATTCTTCAGTACTCTTCAAATTCTTTGGAAAACACATAGGCATATGGGAGGATTAGGGGAAATTGAGGGTTAAAATGCATTCTGCACAATTCCCCTGCACTTCTGGATAACAAGCAAATGGTGTAAAATTAAATGAGACCCTTAGTCTTAGTAGTGCAGCTTGATGCCTGCCCCGAGGAGACTGGCTTCAGTTTAGACAACATAGGTTTGGTTCAAGATTCAATGCTAGAACAAATAGTGATATTCCTCAGTAGTGCAATATGGCTATTGGAAGCCCATCTGTCCACTAATAAATAAATGCTGCTTCAGATAATTTATCCTAGCCTAGGTCAACTGTAAACTAGGCCAGGATATTTGATGAAAAACACTGTCCAGTAGCTTCACACACCTTTCAGAAGGTGTTTTGGATGCCTGCTATGGCTGAACCTACATCCTCACTTGAACTCCTTAAGGTGGAACTATTCATTTCACAGGCACAGCACTGCATTTGTTAACTGTAGTTTGGACAGGTTGAATTCAAAGTTCACATCACATTGCATGAGTCTCAAAAAATTAAATCCCATCATTATTTACTAAAACAAGTAAAATAAAAAGGATTTTGCCCTAGTTACACTTGAAATCACTACACAATGACTTGAGTGTTAAACCCCATGCTGTAATTGTAAAAGGGAATTACATACTTTAAAACAGAAGAAGAGTGTAGCAATTTCAATGAATTGAAATTGTGCCTTATATTAAGGCACAACCTTTTTCCAGGGCATAGCAGCATCTACTACAAAGAAGAGAACAGATTTTATGAATAACCACATCTTGATGCACATTTCATTTATAATTTTAAGGTTAAGAATTCCAGTGTATTCCCAACACAAGGCATTTATCAACAGTTTCAACACTATTAGATGAAGCCGGTAATTCAGCTGCAAAACAAACAAGATAGGAACATCAAGCCTTCAAGTTTATGCTCTCATGTAAATTAGAAAACAATTAATATATGTATGATCTAATACACAATCACAATTAATGGGGCATTTGAATCACCTAGTGATAAACGGTCTACAATAAGCTAAATGTGCATATCTCAAGCATATGATGGTTGAAGTAAATATTTTTCATATCTGATCAGTTCCCCTCTGCAGAACTTCACTAATATCAGTGTCTACAAACTTTGATGGTCCATAATTTTGTTTACTTAGTCCACCATAGCATTGCATGAAAAAGAATTCTATACACACAGAATGTCTAAGACTAATCTGTAATTTGTTAATTCAGTCCTTATTGAAATGTCTATTCAAGTTAATCTTATCTTCTTATTTATAGGCACCTTAGCTGAAGTCTGTTTTACGAAAATCTTGCACAAATAAAAAAGGCCAAAGTGCTATAGCAGCTGTTTGTAACTGATTGAAACTGAGGGCTTGAAGTTAGGATTATAATATGCCACAGGTAAAGTATTATCTGCACATCAAAGCCTCACTGCCATAAAGAAATATGAAGAGCTGGATGCCAAATGTGGACTGCCTTCATTCTGAAATTGAAGAAGAGAGCAAAGATAACTGAGTGAAAATCAACTAAGAACTTTTTTTCTTTTGAGGGGTGGTGATGTTGTCTTGTTCTTATCATTGTTGGTTTTTTTTTAATACAGTATAATATCAGGAACTAAGTGTAGTGAATAATTTTGGTCTTCTGCAAAAGAAGACAAGTTAAATAATGTCATAATATCCTTTACAAACCTGTCTTGATGACTGGTGATTTTACTGTTTGAGGACTCCTTCCTCACTGGCCAGATTTAAGAGAAGTAATTGATTTGCCTCTTGCTGGTTGCAATTTAATTTAACACAATTTATTTGTGTAGTGACAGAATGGTGAAGTTAGCTTCTGACATTATTCTCTCAGAAGATTATGTTTAAACATGGGCATTACATGCAATTTTTCTGGACATGCTCACCCCCCCCAAATTTCAAGCAAAATTCAAAGGAATTTTTTTGAGATGTCTTAAGTTCACCTCACTTAGTGTAGGTCTTCAGCAAGTCTTAGGGCATGAGAGGGTGAAAAGCAGAAAGAGAAGGATTGTTATTTCATGGTATTACCTATTTACAACCAAATGTTACTGGAACAGTTGATTTCACTGCAAGTGTAATAGTTCCTCTGCAGTGAGAAAAGTTTTCAAAATAAACTTTAACTTGGAGTGCACTGTTAAAAGAAGAAAGGCTGGACTGCAAAGGATGAAAAACCATATTTCACTTTAAAACAGGACTTTTTTAAAGCTAGTAAATACAGACTTGCTAAAAGATACATTTTCCTTCATATGGTACTGACTTTATTTTCAAATTTCATTTCCACCAAAACATTACTTTAGAGAGAATTAGAGTTCACTCTCTTTACAGTAATTAGACTAACTATGAACTATGCTGCAGTAGGAAACACATGCTGATACATAAAGAACTGATAATTTTTATTATTAGAACCTACAAAGTGGAAAAAATCCCTATGTACAGAACTTTCACCCAAACTATTTAAACATTCTTGGATAAAGAACAGGAAGCATTAGGAGTTGCATTGCTGCAAAAACAAGCCACATGCATCTGTATGCAGGCATTTATTGAAGAACTGATGAGAAAAATCTAAGTTCTTCCATCAGTTAAGAATATTTGTTACGTCACAGTACAGCAGTAGCAGCTCTGTGGTCTGTAAAGTATTTTCAGATTTCACTCTGTGGTTTACAAAAAAAACCCCCACTTTTCCTGGAATAAGATCTCATCCTAATCTTTTCAGTTTTTATGGCATGTCTAATTACTGCTAAGTGCTCTTCTGGAAGTCACATCAAATCTACTTGTAAGATCCAGGGATTTCACAGCACAAGTGAAAGTGAGAAAATAATTTTAAAAAAAAAAAGTCAGTCATCATCTCATTTTGAAATTGGCCAAATCTGATGAAGGCTAAAGTGATCACACACTCTCAGCTCATGGAAATCCAGATTTCCCTCTGGAAGATTCTTGTTTTCCCAAATTGGAAGAGGAGAGCAAAAACTGTTTCTGATATCTTTGAAGACCAGCTGCAGGCCTAAAACTAATAAAGATGAAAGTCTTTGTGCCCACTTCAGAAGAGATGGATGTGAAATATATCAAATATCAGAGGCATACATGAAATCAACAATGCCAACAGCCATGTTAAAATAAGTCCATACTATTAGAATCATTACTAGCAGAAAAAATAATTAAGGGTAGAAATTCAAAATGTGGCCAGATTCAGACTGCCACTTTCCCTAGGATTTTTCAAATTACAATCCAAGTATATCCTTAGATCAACATTAATGAGTCTAATTGTTCCAGTGTCTTGACATGGAAACATTAAAAACATGCTCCAGTTCAGCAGGGACTTTGAGAAACATTAAATAGACTTTAAGAGTGACAAAAAGAAAGGCTAAAGATCTCACCACCAGGAGCCCAGGCAACCCCATGAATCAAAAGCTCAGAAAGTGTCCTTCTTGCCTCCTGCAAGTTTAATTTCCCATTTGCTCCATCTTTCTACCAGGATTTACTGCAGCTCTGAAAATTCCAACGGCGAGGCCCTTCCCCAGTGTGCGAGAGGCTAGTTCACCACAGCACAGTGCTGATGCTTTCTCATGTCATCATCATTAGAGCCAAGCCTGGAACTAGTTGCATTACAGAACTGGCTTTAAAACAGTTCCCATCTCTGATATCATATATGCACACCATCAGAAAGCCACTAATATCTTCTTTTTCATACACTGGTAAAAAGCAATTTCTTCAAGTTTGCTGGTCAAAGTGGAGAAAACAGAACGACCTGTTTATACAGATATTCATTCTCTCAAGCGCAGTTTTTCTGGGTGCAGTTTTCGTGAACCACACAGTGACCATCTAATGTATTAGAAGAATGGTACTTAACTGTGAGATAACAGACAGAAGAATGAATGTATATTAGGGCATTTCACATGCTTGCTATACTGACAAGATTTCCTTTGGGGGACTTCCCATCAGGGCTGGAAGTTTCCACAGGGGTCTGCATTTGCACTTTTGTCCACTGTTGCTTATTATCCTTACTACTTCTAGAGACTGGTCTAGGAAAATGTTAGGCAAAAGCCCAATTGGAACAAAGTAACCTTTGTAAAGTAAAAATAGTGTAGATTAATAAAGGGGCTGGAAGCAGAGTTTCTTTCTTTATTTTGGCATTTTTTCACATACAACTCCCTCCAACCCCCACCAGTTGGAAAACTGGGTTTCATTCCATTTTCTGGTACATCCTGCAGATGACAGTAAACCTGCTTTATCCATTTGAGAAATCACTTGCTTTCCTTGCAATTGCTGTTAAAAGTCAAGCTGATAACAAAAACACTCCCTTACTCACAGACACACATGCCATTCCCCCAGCCCATACCCTTCAAGATCTAACGCCCAGTGAAGGACGAGATCACTTCAGAGAAGAAGCCAGCAAGACAGGACATCTACTCACAGCTCAGCCCAAAGTCATTCATTAAGACCATATTCTTGGATTCACCAAAGGCATTTAGTTATATCCGTTCAGGTTTCCTATTCTAATTCCCTTCACAGGACCAATATTTTATTTTTTTTTTCCCCCCTATTAGTGCTACTGGAAAATAATACCATATGAATATAAAAGCAACATGGACACTCATCAGCAATTCCCAATTAAATAGCACAAGGACTTGTTTAATTCATCTTCTAAAGCTTAAACTTTTACAGTTACGGTAATAAGAGGAGAGAAAAAGCCACTTCTTTATTTGTGTTATATCATTTTAATAATATTCATTCAAATTCTGGTTATAAGCCAAAATAATTGTGTCTCAGTGTGAAAAGGTAGGAGTTAAAGTAACAAGATTAAGGGCATTTTGTGTAAATATAAATGAAAAAAAGCATCTTGTGATAAATACTTGCTATATCTATCTACTCTTGGAGATAAATCCTGAAAGATGATGAGAACCATCCCCTTTTTCAACAAAGTACGTAATTATGTTTTCACCAGGCTCATATTACCAACCCGTCTGGGCTAGAAGACCAGTCTTAGATTGCTAACATAACAAAACCTTACACCTTTAGTATAATGGAATTTATCTTAAATCAAAGCAAAAAATTAACCTAAAACATTTGATGACCTCCAAAGCTAAGGAAAACCCATAAATGCACTGAACAGTTCACCATTAAAGTCTAGATTTTAGTATTATCTTGATATCAGAACACAAGAAATTAATAAAATCTTCCTTTATAATTATTATCGTTATTTATTATTATTGGGGGGAGGGGGGGGGGAGAGAGCAGGGAGTTGTTTGCTTTTTTTTCCCCTTCCTTTAAATTCAAAGTACTGTACCACTATTAATACCTGAATGTTTAAATTAGCCATAGTCATTTGATGACACAATCTACTGGAATCCTTCTCATCTGCTCTTTCCCTCTTATATTCCATGTACATTACAGCTGGTAACATGGATGAAATCCAGATGTTATGTAAAACAGCTGCAAATATGTGCTTCTATATCTAAGCCTCCAGTGCTTTTACTCATACACAGAAAATGCTAATACTGTCAGTGTCTGTGAGATCAGTTGACTGAAAAAGAATTAAGTCAGCTGCTATGCCTCATTAAAAAAAGTCAAAAAGAACCCCCAGCTAAACTCAGTTCTTGACTTAAATTTGTATACCAGTTGGTTATTAAGTTACTCAATGACAAAATGTACTATTTTGTGCATCAGTTTTGTTGTTCTTTTCCTATAAACTCATTATTCATTTCATTTTACTTTCTCATTTTGATCCACACATACATAACAGCACTATATAAAAGCTGATTATCTGTTCTCTTCCCAGATTCATCAGTCTTAGCTAAATCTGCAGTCCTAGTTCATTAATGAAAATGAAAGCTCTAATTTTTATCCCACTCCATTGCTTTAATGCAGAATCATATTATTTCTATTCACAACACACTTTTTAGGTAAACTAAGTGGAAATATACTTGATCACAGTAGGAAACCAAAGAAAAATAAATTAAACTCAAGCAATATGTGCACAGAGTACAACCATAATAAGCACAGTTTATAGAAAAGGGGGAAAAAAAAAAAAAAAAAAAAAAAAAGGAGAGAGAGACATGGATGGGTTGTAATTTAGTCTCATGCAAATACCAGATTTGTGAACTTGAATATGAAGTATCAAATATCAGTGTTTGTATACATGTTATATAATGAAAAATTAGATTTCTCTAACACGGAATTAGAAGGTAAACTGAGGACAAATTATGAAACGATCCTGTTAAACCAGCTATATTAACAGTCTGTATCCAGACAGTGAAAAAAAAAAATCTATTACAATTTTTTTCTGCACATACACACAAGATGATACTGTCCTAATGCTATTACAGTCACAGAAGATGGAAGAAAAAGAACCTATGTCCACTTCTGAATAAGCAATTTCATCTTGACAGGCAATACAGAATTGTCTTTTAACTACCCACGAGGCTGATCATTCCAGACTTGTTCCCAAGACTGGTGTCTTTGCAAGGAAAGGAAAGGAAGTAACTCGCAAACCTTTTCTGTCATTTATGATGCAGAACCCAGTATATTATTTTGACCAAATTAAGAGATTATTATTTTTACTTTCCTATATATCTGTATACATACACACATATACATATAGATATAGATGCACATATAAAGGACAATTAAAGAATCATGTTTGTGAGGATGCCTGTTGGGATATACTGTGTCCTGGGAAAAGTACCCAGTTCTGTCTAAATTCTAGCTCAGGAAGAATCATCTACCTGCCTGCAGCATACTTAGCACACATGAGAAATTCTAAGCAAGACATCATTCAGGGACTCTGTAACACAACAATAGCTAACTGCCAAACTCTCTATCACCAGTTCCCATTTTTTACTGTGGAGGGGTCTTGCAGAATTTTAGCATTATTTAGCAGCTGAGCACAGTCTGAAACAGCTGAATAATAAAGATGCGAGGATGAATACAACAAACAGTAAACCAGTTGCTCAGTATGATGCTGCAGATAAGTTCTGAACACTCAGTACTGGTCTAAGATTTCAGGAAGAGACCACTGAGAGCATTTTTACAAATGTAGTGCTGCAATATCCTACTACTGTAAGACTAAGATCAGACAGAGCATTAAAGAAAACTTTGATAGGTATGTATCTCCTCGTTACTGGTGATGTAAGAAAAAAATGCTTCCAGTGAGTTAAAAATAATGTGTGTCACAAAGCACAAAAAGAGGCTGACAGTGCAGTGCTGAAACAGCTAGGGTAATAACCACCTACAGTTTCTCATTTCCATGGGTCTCCATGCATCAGGACTGTGCAAGGAGCACAGATGTAATTTGTCTCAAGTTATTTCTTTTTCCCTTTGTCAGATCATAATTTTACTGGGTTTGTTTGGGTTTGCAACAATCAATTGCAAAGATTTTCTACTGGGAAAACTACTCCACAGATATCGAGTGTTCTCAATTTTCGCACCACAGCAACAAAGTGCCCTTCCAGGACACTGCTTAACAAGTACTAACTGACCACTTGCCGTAACTGTTTATAGACTGGATTATATCTTATACATTACAGTAAAATATAAGAGATTATCAGTATGGGCACCAGTTTAGTTTGTAGAGTAATGGTTTACTGATGATTGTATTCCAGAAGAAACAGTAGAAATGTGAAAACCTAACTCAACATTCATAAAATTCTGTATTCATGATTAGCCACCAGTTTTAACTGGGAAAAATAACATCATTTTCATTCCATATTATTCTAGGCTTTTTGATTCTCAATTTTTTTTACAACAAAATGCCATTTTACATGACATAATTCAGTATCAGCTGCAGTCAGACACTGACTGTAGTGCCAAAAAATTGTAAAACCTTTAAGTACATGTATCCCAAATAAAATACCATTTTTCTCCAAAACTGTACTCCTTCATATCCCATTACTCACACTTCCCACTTCCATTTCCAAAGTCAGGAGTTTACATTTCTTACATATCAAAGATGAAGCTTTACGTTGTTTTTTTTTGTATTTTATTACATTTATGATTTTCCCTCTCCTTTCAATTTTGAAAAATTATGAAGTGAACAAGGAGGAAAAAAGGTAATTTCTGGAAAAAAAAAAAAAAACACCTCTGCTTTGTTTTTGGAAAAAAAATATTTTCACCCAACATTACTACTTCTTCCTTCCCTTCCTCAATGAATCAATAAGAAAATAAATACAAACCTTTTAATAAATAATCATTTTTACAAGTTGAAACACTTTTGATTTGTAAGGTAACTGCTTTAAAATTTAGATATATATCTCATTATATTTGTTATTTTCCACTTACATGGATAAATTAAAAGTTTTCTGCAGAAAGCTTGGAAAATCAGATATTCTTATTTAAGAGGTTAAAGGCCCTTCTTTAAGCAAACTTATGCAAACAAAATGAGAGTTCTACTGTCCTACCTTATGCAGATTGACCCTACTTTCCAAAATAAAAATGCCTCAAGTTGCTTTTGATTCTTTTAGCAGATTCATTCAAGCTACTTTCATCTCTCTAGAAAGATAAAAATCTAGATAACAGTAGAATATAGATCAAAAAGCCTTTGCCCATCATAAGCAATTTCAAATTAATGGCTCATATAACACTCCAAAGTTTACTCACGTGTCTGTTTCAGAAAGGTGTTTTTCCTGTAAGTTCACCTTCTTTCTTCCTCCTATGTGACTACCACTTTTATACTGATAAGTCTAAGAATGTAGATAAAAAAACCCACTATTTCTAAGAATTAGAAATACTAGCATAGATGTCTTACAGGATCAGAATGGAGGATTACTACGTACATGTACAGCTGTTTAATATTTCTTAATTTAATACTATCTGTGTGCTTCTGCAGCCACCAAGAAGGTGCTGTGAGTGCTTTCTGGAGAGATACAAAGACAAAACATTTTGATACCAGGTGCATCTTTCCAGAAGGACAGGCTACCCCATGTGTGTGTAGTTAGGGAACAGACAAGCTAAACAAACTAATTTTAAAGCTTATTCTTGCAGCTGTCTTCATTCTCTTAGTACAGCTGTGCAAGCTATGAAAGGTCTACATCATAATTAACTATTTTGTTTTCACTTTTTATCTTCTTCATAAGAGACATATAATCAGTCATTTTTATGCTGAAGCTTGTAATATACGTAAGTATAATTACTACTATGGTAATTAAACCAAACTTAACAAGTGCTATTTAGTCAGAATCATAGTGGCATTTACAGTGTTAACTAATGTCTGCTGCTAGTGACAAATTACTCTCCGTATGTACTTCATACAGCAAATGTAATTTCTCTTTTGGCTGCATTACTACTGGATAAAGAGATCACTTTTCTTTTTTTTTGAAAAATAGTTCCCAGCAGAAAAATCCCAAACTCTCAAATTTAATTTGGGATTAATTATAGGTTGCTTATGTCCTGTTCTGCATTGGTGGTGTTCTAACATGGGTAATCTAGTAGGATTCTAACATCCTGCTGTTACCTCCTTTTTTCTGTCAGACTATATGTAAATATTCATAATTTTTCATAGCTGTATTATGTAAATACACTTTTTTAAAAAGTCTGTATAAAATATCTGAGAGCTTTTCCAGTCTAAATACTACCCCAGTATTTATTCTCACTACTATTTGTGAGGTCTCTGATTTCTGTAATCACTCTTGCAACTTACAACTCTCACCAAGATCTAAATGACGCACAAAGAAACAGCTTCTGCCATCTCCCTGAGGACTACTCTCAGAATAATACATTTTTCATTGTGATTAAGTCCAGTGGGATGCACTCCTCAGGAATACCAGACAGGCTGAATTAGCAGCATTTTCAAAGAAAAGTATTCAGAGTAAAACTATTTTTTTCAGTCTACCTCTGAAGCCCAACATAAGTCTAACAAAATAAAAGAATTCTGTTTGTATGGCTCACAAGTGGTAAGAGTCAACTTTTGTCTCACAGAATCCAAGTTACAGTCAGGAACGTTATTACGAGCACACTTGCCATCTGTACTCAAACACTAATGGCGCAACTGGATTGACTGTATATGGACAGAAACAGTCTCTGAAAGATTTGGATTACAAAGCAGATAAAATATAACAGATGTGCCCATCAGCAGGCAGGCTGGCATTCGCTCCGCAGCAGCTGAAGCTTCCAAGAGTAAGCATACTGGAGTAATTCATCTGTTTTGAGCTTTCAAGTCACAAAAAAAGCACAAGTTCAAAAGTACCCTGAATGGGGGAGGGAGATTTCTTTCTTGGACCATGGATGATAAACAAGCTCTAGCTCTAAACCCTGTAGTGCTGGTCTACTCTGGATTCAGCCTCAGCCAACTCATTCTGCAATTCCTGCATATGCCCTGACTCCATGGCAAGCTGGGCAGACCAGCTCCTTGTCCACAGGGACCCCAGGCACATAAGAAATGGGGTAAAATGAGAGCAAACACTGTGATGCAAACCTGCAATGAGCAGTCTCGCCTTACCCACTTGACTCATGTAGGTTTAAGTGTTGCAATGTCCACAAGCCCCAGTATACCCACGCTAAGCAAAAGGCCATGGAGAAAAGCAGTTTGATTTGAAGACTGGTCCTTCCCCACGGGAGAGGGCACTGCCTAAAGCTCGCTACGAGAGGCAATAAGCACACCTTTATACAGCCAAACTTGGGCTCCTGCTTGAACCAGATCTAAGCATTACACACTTCCGTCAGCATCAAAGGTCTACCTTCCTCATGGGAAAATGGAGATGTTTGAAAATCCTGGAAAAATCTCCTCAGGCTAGGAACTGATCAGCTTCCCAAATTCCAAGCAAGGCTGTTAAGGCAAAGGGAAGGGAACCACCACTACCTCTTCTTGTAATCTTGTTTCTAAGTTACCAAAGTCAGTAACAGATTTACACTACAATTTTTTTTCGCAGTATGTTCAGATGGTGTTCCACATGCAAAGATCATTTATTGTGTATGTCACCATGTTCAAGGGGATTTTTTTTTTTAAAATTCCATCTTTAAATATTTGCCAAGATTCTACCAGAGTGGCAGGCATATCTGACCAAGTTTTATCCTACCTTACTAGTTCTGGAAGAAATGCAACAGATAGAAATACTGTTTCCAAACTGAAAGACAGAATTTTGGAAGAAGCCCAATTTCCTTCCACTCCACTGATCTGAGAATGACATAATGACCTGAAGAAGTCAACTGCCAAATACTTCTGAGGTAGGCTTCAGGAGCACCAGATGGCATTATTCAGGAGTTCTTGTAAGTCCTGGTCCTACTGACTGCCTAAACAGCATTAAAAAAAATTATTTTCCATATGAAATCCTACTTCTGACCAAAGTAATATTTCCACTACAAATGCTTAGAAGTGACAGAAGGCAGACTGGATTTTGTCTCTAACCTTCAACTGAAATTAATATGTAGTAAAAATCAATACTGTATCGATACTAAAATTCTAAACAAAACAAATTGAAAATTAGATCTTGCAGATTATATGCATCCCAACCTTGTCTTGCCAGTTCCAACTTTGAAAAATTCAAGTTCTCATATCATTCAATGACAACAGAGCTTCTAGTTTTATATAAGCACTTTATTATACCTAATTATTGTCTCATTTGTAAGCATAATTTTAAGAATAAGCATCCAATTCGCTACAAGAGATTCTCCAAAGGTTAGCAGAAATACTATCTAGAGAGGATCTGAATGTCAGTCTAATGTCAGAATTTAAGTATCATAGCAATTTGCATTAAAACCACCACAGATCTCAGTTTTCAACACAACAGGACATAACTGAGTGGATGTTAATATCCTATATAAAGAGACACTTCCAAAGTTGTTGTTCTCTCTTCTCAATACCAAACAAAATAATAGTGTAATACACTTTGTTGTAACAGGAACTGGGCTGGCAGAATGAATGCCAGGTGTAAGAGCTGGAGCATTTGATTTTCAGCTGTTTTTTTTGGGAGGTCTGGTCAATTGCTTGGAGAAAAAAAAAAAAAAAAAAAAAGACTACCAGCTGCAGGCTACTACCACCCCATCCTAAAGACTGACATCATCCCGTATATCATCTATGAGAATAAGTACATAAAGATACAGAACAAGAATTCAAGTATATCTGATTTACAAAAGTCATTAATTAGCAATTATTTTTTAATGATCCTGTTATATAAAGAGAGGGCAACAAAAAGAAACATTAATGACAATGCTCTGGCTGTGAAAGAATTCCCCTCTTATTCATCCTCCCTCTTTCCCCTTCAACTTGAGTGAAAAGCGTAAGTTTGACCTGACAGCAATTATGCTTTCATTGCCACAAAATCTGATCTTATTTCAACATTACTAACTACTTTGCTCAGATTTCTAGGGGGCATTTATAAAACAGCACAGATCAACAGTCAAGATCAGAATTAGCAGGCTAGCTGAACAACATGTAAACATCTTCTAACATATGGTCTCCAGAAGGCTGCACGTGAACCCAACTGCCATTTCCCAAAACACCCAGTGGTACACAGAGCAGATATTTGCTTCTAAAGAGACTGATGTCAGGCTGCCAGTGGAAGCACAAAGTAGCGTGATATCTCCAGTACGAGGTAATAATTAATACAAGACAAAAACACAGACAAAGAACAGTTAGACCAAAAATATCAAACATTACTGGAAATGTTTTACTTATTTACACAAAATACCCAACGTCTTTGAAAGTTACTGAAATAAATTGAGGCATGCGGCAGCTGAAAGTCTGGTATTTAGTAAGGTATCCTCATCTGCAGGACCTATTTCTCTAAAGTCATCATCAGCAAAAGGCAGTGCAGTTTTTGTTCTTTGAAGATTATTCTGCACTCTTAATTTTAATGATTCTGAAATAAGAAAACAGTGTTGCAATGCCTTGGTATGTTAATGGCAACTTTAATAAGTTATTTACGTGAACTGTAAATTTACAAAATCCCTCAAAACAAACAAACAAAAAACCACATCAATGAGACACATTTCTCCCTGTGAAACAGCTTATTATTTATAACCTCAATTTTGAAAACACTTATTCATGTGCTTAATGTTAAAGACTACATTTAGTACCACAGAGGTCAATGAAATCATAAAAGTAAATTTATACCTACACAAAAAGCATGCACATAAATGAGTAAAGTGTTTTTAATAGATTTTTTTGTTTTAATAGAATTTATGTAGAAACTTCTTTTTTTTATTGTTTTTAGATGACATTTATAAGAGTGCCTTAGGTCAGAAGTGGTTTCCCCAAAGATTAATAACTGGTAAAATACAGAAAATGAAGGGCAGGTATGTATTTTGGGGGTGTTTTGTTTGGTTTGGGTTTTTGTTGTTTTGTGGTTGGGTTTTTTTTAAAGGGACAATCAATGTAGTCCTTCAAGAAACAGTGCTGTGACTACTGTTGGTGTATTTGCGATTTTTACAAAGTAGCAGAAAAGTGAAAAAAAAAAAAAGTTAATTAGAATGGTCATCTCTAAGAAATCTATGAGAAACAGAGTTCACAACAGCAACTGATAAAACTGCATCTGCAACAAGCACCAAGGTACACTTAGGAACAAATCATTCAGAGACCCTCTGAAACTATCAGGTCAAGCTTCAGCTGTGATCAGAAACTGGAATAAAAAAAAAAAAAAAAAAAGGAAGGAGGAGGATCCAGGGGATGACAGTCAGTCTCAGTCCAATTCTGGGGCAGCAAACAGAGTAAGTCCTAACAGACACTATCTCCAAGCACAAGAGCAAGGATGTGACATACAGAAGCCACCACTTACTTGCATTTCAGCAATCCATCTTCTGTGATAAGATGGCTGGTTTGGTGGGTGAGCAGACAGCAGCCCATTTCATTTACCTTGTCTTTAGCAAAGCTTTCAGCACTCCAACATCAAATATCCCATCACTTGTCTGTGTAGCCAGACTGAGGAGATATGGACTGGATGGGTAGACTACAAGGTGAGTGAAAAACTGGCTAGACCATCAGGCTCAAAAGGTAGTGGTCAACGGTTTGAAGGAGTTCGTATTGGGACTGATGCTGTCTAATATTCTTACCAGTAACGTAGGCAAAAGGAAGAAACACAAACTCCCTATGTCTGAAAATGAGAAGAAAAAGAGGGACAGGCTGGAGGGCAAGGCTGCTGTGCAGAGGGATCTCGGTGGGCTACAGAAGCAGCTTCTCAGAAGCCTGTGGAGGGTCAGCCCAGGGCAAGGCAGCTGCCAGCGAGGACCAGGGCAGGCGGAGGCAGCTGCTTACAAGGTGGCAGCTCTGCAGGAGAGGTCCTGGGGGTACTGGTGGGCAGTAAAATGAACAAGTCAGCAGTGCACCCTTGCGGCAATGAGGCCTAAACACACACCCGGCTGCACATGACACCAGATGATGGAACTGATCACTCCTGAGGCTCTTTCAAGAGACCTGTGCCCAGCGTGAGAGAGGTGAACAAACTGGAGGCAGTTCAGTGGAGAGCCAACCAAAGTGCTCAGGTGTTTGCAGCAAACAATGCAGGAGGAAGGACTGAAGGTCCTGGGTTTGTTTAGCCTGGAGAAGAGAAGGCTAAGGATGCATCTCATAGCAGTCTTCCACCACCTAAATAGGGGTCAAAGAGGAAACAGCCTAACTCGGGGCACAAACAACAGGACAAAAGCCAGTGGTTGCAAGCTGCAGCAAGACAAGGTCTGACTGAACATAGGGATGACAAGTCTTCACACAGAGCAGTCAACCACTGGGACAGGCTCCCAGGCAGGCTGCAAATTTCCATCCTTAGAGACTTTCAAAATTCAGCTGGGTAAGACCTTGAATAGCCTCACCTAACTTAGCCTTGCTGTGAGGAGGAGGCTGGACAAGGTGACCTCCCAGAGTTCCCCTCCAGACTAAGTTACTGTATGACTCCAGGATGACTGGTGTTCCAACAGCTTCATTATGATTCAGTGAAGCTAGAAAACAGTCAAACTGCAAGTCCAAAGACTACAAATGGACTTGTCAGACTCATTAATAAAACACAGTGATTTCTTTAAACTACAAGTACTCCAAAGAACCTTGCATGTGGTTGCATTTAAAGTCTGTTCTTGACCTGGATTCTGCATCACATGCAGATGAAGGCTGGCTCCTAACAAACTCAGTGCTCCAGGCACATGGACAAAGATCTGCAACATACAGCAGTTAAATAAGTGATGGAATGCAAGACCAGGTCTTTTCTTGTGTACTACCTGGCGCACTGAGGGCAATCCAGAAGAGAAAAACATTCATAAGCTTTACTTTTGTGTGTGTTCAGAACTACTGAGAAAAATATATTTAAGATTAATATAGAGCTAGATTACCTTTAAGATTAATCTTATAAAGTTTAAAAATGTTTCAACTTCAAATTATATAATTACTCCATAGAAAACAATACAACAAAAAATAAAACTTGTTGGTAACTTACATGCTATCCTAAAACACTATGATAACTTCAGTACAAAACCAGTAAGACACATTCTAACAGTCTAATCTAAAACACACATACAGTGAATTCAAGTAGTGAATCCCAAAGGCCAAGGTACCAAAAAGACCATGTACCATGGGTACTGATTCTTTTATCCTCATCAGCAATAAAAAGTTGTAATTGCTACATATAGATAGAAAATGTATGCCTATGTATCAATGACATGCATTAGCAACCATCAAATGCAGTTTCTTTTCAGGAACATGGTGGAGTGTTTCAACTTCTCACTCTAAAGAGTAAAATGGAAAGCATTTGTTGTATGCAACAGTATTACCTACATTAAAAGAAAAACTACAAAATCTCATAATTTTGTCCATACAAAAGCCAATCTGCTGGAATTATTATATGTTCATGAAAGAAATCTGAAATCTTTAACAGAACTGTACTTATTAAAAAGCCTCAAGTGCAGTTTTCCCAAAATAAAAGCTTTTCTTCCAAAAGTAATAAAAAACTCATTTAAACAAGAAATTTAGGGCCACCTTCTTTTAAGAATTAAAACCACACTCTCTCTCCCTCTCTATTTTATAACTCTACACAACAATAAATTTGATTCAGCTTTTGGAAATAAACTAAGGATATAAAAGTTGCTTTTCCTAAATATATGTATTAGTAAATGTACCCGTCCCTCTGATAAGAAAAGCAGGTGTTGCTTGTGCTATGTGAATGACAGTAGAATGGTATTTCCTGCATTTAGCATTCTGCTACTAAAGTGTTTGTAATTTTTCACAAACAGGATTTACAATTGAACCAAATATTGAGAAAGTTAGAAAAAAATGTGTCAAGACAATTTTAAAAACTGCAATTACAAGACAGTCATTCCCATTTAAGATTATGCTATCTCATGCAGCAACATGTATGGGTGTCCTGCAAGATACTCTGTGAAATTGTCCTAAACAGTAAAGAAACTGCTAAAAAAATTATTGAAATGCAACAGCTTTGAAGTCTGCTTCACAAATTGAACTGGGTAGAAGAGATTTTACACAGAGAAGAAAAAGATTAAGAAAGTATGTACCCACAGAATTTCTCCTTTATAAACTCAATAATAAGTTTTCAGAAATTCACATACAGATTTTGCTATGTATAATTTACGTGAAAGTGAACACAAACCCCATGATTAAACCTCACAGAATTTTTAAGCAACATGCTTTGATTCAGCATTGTGACCAACTGACACACTCACCAGGGTTATAAAATTATTCTGAAAATGTGCCAAAAAGACATCCTTTAAGAATACAACTCTTTCTCTGGAAATGATAGACTTACTATGAGTTGCAAGAAATCAAGTGTTCCTTGCACCAGCAATGTCCCAGAGCATGCTGCTTAGAACTGATACAGACTCATTCACCAAGCTCTCGCAGTTAGGACAAAGAGGACAAGTTCTGCATTGTATGGAATTCATGAATGTATGTGCTATAGAAATGTTTTAATGAAACAAAAGGATGATTGCATTGGTTCCACCAGCCAAAAAGACTTCTACCTACATAACAATACTAAAACACTCCCTCAAAGCTGGTTGCATAAATGGGTATTCAGTAAGACTGCAGAAGAAATGAATACACCTAACTTGGCCTTTCCTGACACCACACCAACTCCACACAAAAGAACAAATATATTAGTGATTTTTTTTTAATGTAATGTGATTTAATTATGCTTTTCCTTTTTTCCTTTAAGTTAATGCATTTTTCTGCTCATTCTCTACACAGTTTTTGCATTTAACTTAGCCTGACTACAAAAACAGATCATATGGTTGCGTCTGAAATCATGTAAGAGGAGGAGAAAAAAAACCATTCATTTTCTCTCTATTGTCTCATTAGGCATGCAGCTTCTTCAGCTGAAATGAGAGGTTGGGTGGTGTGGTGTAAAAATCTTAGTTTACATAAACAGTCATCTTTCTATGCTCAAATTTTTATTGAGAAATTGGAAAGTGACATTACAGGCAGTTATTAACATTATTTCACATAGCCTCTAGCAGTGACCAAAGTGTATGTGTAAATCCAGTAGATTCCAAGTGAAGCATCTATGGCTCAGTTTCTTAAGATAAATGGAATGAGACAGAGAAGGTAAATTTATTTCCTCCAATCACTTATATCATATCTAATTTAACACCTACCACCACAAATATTTACTGTCAGCAGTTGTTACAACACTATTCTCACAAGTTAATTTCTACAAGAACAGGTCCTTAGATAACAATGCTAAACTGTGAAGTAACTGTACAGTGCCACAAACTTTATGACTCTCTAGGCAATGTTAGGAAGAATCAATAAATCTGTAATTGTGCAACTTATCAAAGGCACTGAAAATACAGAACACAGGGCTGAAGAAAAATTAAAATAGAAATAAAAGTATAAAGTAACAAAGATTCTCTTTGCTAATTCAGAGGACTCAGTGGCAATAGATTGACCATACTAAATTAACTCTTCTGCAATGCCAACCAGAAGTAGTATCGTTCTTTGGACTCCTCTCTTTTTCTACATTATTGCCCAGATAGCTGGCAGTAAAGCAGATTTATAGAATAAAAACAAATGGGTATTATTTCTTCCTGACTCTTGTTTTCTTCTGATTATCTTCTGAAAGCTTTGTAATAGAGCCAAAGGTAATTTATAGCCAAAGTTAAATGAAATGAATAACAGGAAACTGCAAAGTGTTAGATTTCTTTATAGGGTAGCACTCCAAACAGTAGACAAAACAAACTGGCTTAGGGAGGCAGCTATAGTAAACTACGCTTCATTAAACACATGAAAAGTTTAATTCTGTTCAATAAGCTTTTGTTAAATTTCTGCCTCCTTGAAATCAAATTGGTCATAAAAAAGAAAAAGTGAGGTAACTTTAAAGGATTACAGCAGGAAGGCATCTGTTGTCCCACAGACATTCAATGCATTCATACAGTATTAGTGAAAGGGCTGAGAAAAGTGACGGAAACTCCAATTTCACAGCACTACAAAGTATAGTGCTCTTCAAGCTGTCCTTCAGTGGGCTGGCCAAACAAGGTTAATGATTCGAACTTTGAACATGCTTCCCTAAAAACCATGCTGTGATCATTGCTCCTCTGACCACCACTGCAGGAAAAACATTGCCACCAAATTTTCTGCTATGAATGACTGAAGAAACAGACCAGACAATACAATCATACAACAGTTCACACAAACCATTCACAAACTCCACTTTTTAATACATATTGCAAACACAGGAAATTCCCTCTACAAAATTACCACTACAGTGCTTCAGCCATTCTCACCCAAGGTAATCAGCAAGCTTTCAAGGACATTTACTTCTACATTCACTCTTCACAGCACCTCCATTAGATGTTACACAAATCAAACTTCTTAAATTAACATTTACTTTCACTAACCTCACATTTCTTCCCAATGAGCCACAAAAACCATTCACTTATATCTGCATGTCCAACCAGATTGACAAATAAGTCTGTAGAAAAAAAAAATGCTAGGAATGCCCTTTTTTTTCTTCCTCTCAAGGGCTACACTAGGTCAGTCAGTTCGAAGGTTAAGCTGGAAGTGACCAAAATTCTAAGAACAAGTCAACACATAGGAACACCACACAGGCAGCTAAGAGAATGGCAGGATTCACATCCTTCAAGTACTCCCATTTCTACAGTCACAATTCTTATCAGTTGTATTGGGTTTGTGTGGCAAGGTTTTGGTAGCAGGGGGGGCTACAGGGTGGCTTCTATGAGAAGCTGCTAGGAGCTGCTAGAAGCTTCCCCTGTGTCTGATGGTGCCAATACCAGACTGCTCCAAGATGGACCCAGTGCTGGCCAAGGTCAAAGCCCATCAGCAGTGGTGGTAGTGCCTCTGGATAACTTATTTGAGAAGGTGCAACAGCAAGCAGGAGAGAGGAGTGAGAATAAGTGAGAGTGACAACTTTGCAGACACCAAGGTCAATGAAGAAGGAGGGGGAGGAGGTGCTCCAGGCACCCGAGCAGAGAGAGATTCACCTGCAGCCTGTGGTGCAGGCCATGGTGAGACAGGCTGTTCCCCTGCACCCATGGAGGTCCATGGTGGAGTAGATATCCACCTGCAGAGGACCCTATACCAAAGCAGGTGGATGCCTGAAGGAAGCTGTGACCCCTTGGAGAGCCCGTGCTGGAGCAGGCTCCTGGCAGGACCTGTGGACCCATGGAGAGAGAAGCCCATGCTGGAGCAGTTTGCTGGTAGAACTTGTGACCTCATGGGGGACCCACCCTGGAGCAGTTTGTGAAGAGCTGCAGCCCATGGGAAGGACTCACATTGGAGAAGTTCATGGAGGACTGTCTCCCACGGGAGGGACCCCATGCTGGAGCAGAGGAAGAAAGTGAGGAGGAAGGACCAGCAGAGACAACATGTGATGAACTGATCACAACTCCCATGTCCCATCGCCTGTGCCACTGGTGGGGAGGAGGTAGAGGAGTCTGGGAAGAAGAGAGATGAGGGGAAGGTGTTTTAAGATTTGGTTTTATTTCTCATTACCCTACTCTGATTTTGACTGGCTATCAATTAAACTATTTTCCTCAAGTCGAGTCTGTTTTGCCCGTGATGTTAATTGCTGAGTGATCTCCCTGTCCTTATCTTGACACCCAAGCTTTTTGTCATATTTTCTCTCCCCTGTCAAGCTGAGGAGGAGTGATAGAGTGGCTTGGTGGGCACCTACCTTCCAGCCAGGGTCAACCCACCACACCAAGATTAAGGACTACATTCAGCTGCACGAGGAGCATATATGGTGGCTTGTCCTGAGGCTCTAGATACACAGTTAGGAGCCAGAGTCCACTATGGCTCCTGTCTTACCAGTGTGCTTCAATGTCAGAAATGGTTTAGAAAAGGCAAAAAGAATGACAAAGCAGTAGTTTCACAGGCATCTGTCAGAGCACAGGGTTCACAGAGAAAGGTGGGTGGGAAGAGGTCCAACCACTGAGGAACCGCAAATACAACCAGTGAATACTGGGCTCAAAACAAAAGAAAGTAATTATTTACAAAAATACATGACTAACCTGTAAACATTTTTACAAGAGAGTACTGTGGCTGCTGAAAATATACACAGATTGAAGGGGAAGCTGGACATGCTACCAGAATAGAAGTTCACTGTGCATAGAAACTGCCTCTGACTCATGAAGTCTCTGAATAACAGAGACATGGATAGTACATGCTTATTCTCTTATATATTTACCAATCTGATTACATTTGGCCACTTCTCACCCAGAGAACGCTGGCCTACACATACTTCTGAACATGCCTGCACTCATGTTTTACAGAAAAGAAAGTTACATGTGCATTTGCAGGCTTTTCTTTTAATATCTTCCAACATTCCACATTTTCATCATCAAAAACATTATCCTAAATGACAGACTAATGTAATGGATAATAATGGTATTGATTTTTACATTAGTAATTGCTTTGGATTGAATTGTAATTAGAAAGCACCTTGCCCTTATTCAGTACAATTTGGCACAATAACATGGGAAAAATCAGAAAAAGGATAATTATTGGGTTAGTAAATAATGTCTTCTAAACTGCATCACAGTTAAAAGACATAACTATCTAGTCATGTTGAAGTTCTTCCAAGGCACAGAAATCAATCTTGTCATGAATTATCGAAAATATCTGATTTGCCCAATCTGCACACAATAAATTTTTTTTAAAACAATAAATGCAGTGAAATAATTTAAATATTTAACACACAACAAAATACTATGTTGCTAACAGTAATAAACCAAGAATCTGCATTTTGATACTCTGACACAGGCTATAGCTTAGTCTACCAAACCTGCATGACCAGACACTCTCCAAGACTCCAAAAGAGTATTTTGAAAGAAATACCTCACAATCTGAGCTTTCTAACAAGATGTTTAAACACAAAAGTTAGGAGCCTACTAAGTTTTTAATACAAACTCCCTAAACGCTCCCTTCCAAGAGTGTTTTCTTTACCCTTCCTCAGGAGCAGAGCTCCTTCCTCTCTGTTCTCCCTCCAGGTGCTGTAACATTGCATTCTTTATTGCTCGTATCACGTTCTCAGGAAGAGGGATGAAGAGTGCTCCTATTCCCATTTGTATACAATCCGGTATCTTCTGGGATGCAGAAACAGCTGAGGAGAGCTCAGAACTACCTCCCTCATTCTTGGATGAATACTCTGAATAGTAGGTTAACATGGCAAACACATGAGAGGAGGGACCACCACTTCTTCCAGCCTTCTCCCTTTCAGGAAGAAATAAGGTAACTTGCATATAAGACTGCCTCACATGCCAAAGTAGGCATCCAACCCTTGCTAAATTTTATACAGGTTATCATTCCTGGAAAGTCAAGGCACTAAGTTTTTAACTCTGGAAAGAAAGGAGATCAGGAACAGTAAAGAAATAATTGATTGGTCCTATTTTTACCCAGGCAGGGCAGACACTGTGCCTGTTCTTTTTCAGTTTGATGCAGATAACTAACTACATATTTCCTGCTAACTATGATTAAAAAAAAAAAAAAAAAGCACATAACCACAAAAACACATCCAGTGTTGACAAGAAATTGAGATACAATTTGCAAACTAAATGTGATACACATGACTTTGGCTTCCTTCACTGACATTTAGCTGCCAGTATATGAAAAGGTTCTAAAAATTAACTAGAGAGACTGTAGGCTAAGAAACATCTGTTTAAAAACCCACTTTATTTATAGCTTATTAATTTCAGGCAGATGGCCCTGGATCAATATTTATAGTATTTTTAACCAACAGTTGTTTAAAATAAATTATTTAATTCAAAACCTATTAAAAATAAATCCCACAGGGTTGCAACCTCTGCAATTTTACTACTGCAGCACCAAGTGATTGGTAGCAATGTGAGGAATGCAGGTGTTGAAGAAGACTGAAGATGGAAATACAGCCCTTCAGAGAGTTTCCCTCAAATCTATTCCCAGCTTTGAAGATAAGGATATTTCAAACCTTCTCTGAATGGGGGAAGGGGGACAACAAACAGTCTTTACTCCTCTCTTTCAACAACTGTTTGACTAATAGGGGTGGTGGTCTGCTGTGCAAACTTAATATTTGAGCCTGGGTTCAAAGTATTCTCAGGAATACACGGGCTCCTTTTATACAGAACAGACTAGGTCTACTCTGGTAGTTGAGTATACAAAGCCCTGTATAAACTTCTCAGAAGGGCAAACTAGCCCATGCAGAAAACCCTGGTCCCAAGACTCCTGGATAATGCAGCACAGGGTGGAAATAAAAGCCCTTGTATCCCTACTGAAATACTCCATAGATTCATGTTGCTTTAAAACAAAACAAAAACCCCCAAACACCCCAAAACCCCTTCTGCCATCCAACTATGCTGAAAATACTTAACTCTGCCAACATGCATGGGAAATAGTGCTTTCTCATTTTTCTTGTCTCCTTAAAAGGAGATTTTTCTTTTTTTTTTTTTTTTTTTTTTTTTGCCTTAAAGAACATTATCTACATGGTCCTAATAAGTCACAGAAACCAGAGTCTGAAGAAAGCAAAATGTTATTTTGGATGTTAATGTATTATTTTACTTTCTAATTTAAACAGTTATAAGAAGCACAAAGCTCAGATTTGATATAAACACATTCAATGCCATTTAATACAAACATCTTCCTTACAGCCAGTAAGGATCAGCATGCCATTTTCAAATATATCAAGCCTGTGCACCCTGGCCACAAACATCCATTCACAGTCTAAACTACTGAAGTCCTTCTTTCCACCATAAGCAATGACTACATTGCCACATGCTCTTCAAACAGTAAACTCGCCCATCTCAGATACTTCTAATTAGAGGACAAAACTAAGCTGCTGTCTAAATTTAACAGGGAAGGCCAGAGTTGGGGATCGCAATTCTGGCCTCAAGGGCATTCCAGTCATGTCCACCACCTCCAGCCAGAGCCCACAACTCTCACATTCTCCAGCTAAGTTGGTAACACAACTTAAGAAAGCTCTACCTCCTCTGTTTGCAAGGCACCACTCTGCAGAAAAACTGTTCTCACTAGTTATTCAAAAGACATGCAATAGAAAGACAAAGTCACTGGCCCATGTTTTTGCAATTTTCATCATCATCCCCAAATATATGTAAAATTCCTAAAAGAATCACTGCAGAAAGAAGTGTCAAGAAGTGTGTCTTGTTCTAGCCACCGCATATACATATGTAATTCAGAAAATGTTGGGTGTTGAGTACTGTGTTTTCCTACCTCCCCTCCTCTTTCTCCTCAGTTACAGCAAAAAATTGGTAGAACTTGAGAAGGAAAATAAAGTTACAACACAAAAAATGCAATTAGTGGCAATCACTGTATCTTATTCTAGATGGTTTGCAACTTATTTGAAAGGCAGTTTTCAAACTTCTCAGGAAGACTGGTATATGGATGTATGTGAAAACATGTGCTTGTAACCCATCAACATGATTTGTGATATACAACTTCTCATTTAAGAGCTGCAGCCTCACAGACACTCTTGCTTACAATATATCAGACAAAGAAAGCATTAAAAAAAAAAAAAAAAAAAAAAAAAGGCATATCTGCAAAACATTTAAGTCTGAAAGGAAAACAAAAACACTGGAAAGTTGTGGACTGACTGCTTGTATCAGGCACAGTAGTTAAAACATGGTTGTTAAAAACAAATTAAAGAACAGAAATACAGTATCACTAGAAGGTTTAGAGTTGGATTATCAGTTTTGAACTATATACCATCACATAAAGACCTTTTAAACTGCCTTTTAAGTGCTTGTTCCCACACTGAGTTTTTGACTGATCTGCTTATAGCCCAGAATAATTTTGTTATCAGTTACAGTGATTATTCATTTTATTTCATCTACATTTGAAGAAATGCTCCTCCTTAAAGGATGTAATTTCTCAAGGGAGAGGTGTGTTTCACACACCCTCATCCTGGCAACGTGCCTCGAGTTTCCCAAGGCCAATGATCTTTGGGTTCTACTCACTGGTCAAACTGATGTAACTTCCAGTGTTACCAGAAACACAGTTATCTTAAGCAGTATCTGAAGTTTATTACCTCCTATGTTTAGCTTAGCATCTATAAATATATTCAGGAATTAGTTGTAAAACCCACATTAAAATCATTAAGCCCAAAAATTTACAGGAAATATTTTATAAAACCAAATAGTCTTTTGGGAAGCTGAAAACACTTTCCACCCCCCAAACAACTCGAGACGCAGTTCATGCACAGAAAAAAAAAACCAATATCATTGTTCTGCAGATTTACCAATGATGAGGATTACAGCATTGCCAGGAAAATTAAGTATCTAGAAGACCAAGTGTTTTCTGTTTTCACATAAAAGTATCAGCTCCCACCTCTAACATATTTGTATTAAAAAATCTGCAAGACTACAAAATTTTTTCCTTAGACTCAAAAGTATATTTAGAGAGAGAGAAAAACTAAAAATATTGTATATTTGTTACATTTATATTTCAAAATATTTTCTCAAATTCTATATATTCTAAACTGGAAGAAGCCATCTATAACAACTCAGGTTTTCCCAAACTGCACACAAGCATCACACATTTCTAAATGGAAAACGCAAGAAGCAAGGTAAATTCCTTAAACTCAGCCGCATGATAACTAAACATGGTGTGCAGTTGTAACAAAAAATGTAGGAAAGATGGGCTGATTTATAGCTATTAGAATTTGAGAGAAGGACAAAGGTTTTTCTTTGAAGTTTGAGGAACACAGATGTCACTTCAAGGGTGACTTCAGTAACTCCTGCTTTGCTATAAGCAGTCATATTTGTCTTACAAGCCAGTCTTAGTGTATCTAAGCATTTTACTGATAAAGGGTAAGATAACCTGAAATTGTTCAAATTAAATTTAAACGGTCCACTGAACCCTTAATGATGTCTAATCCCTTCCTTTTTGAGATTGTGGATGTATTTTCCAAAAGGCTGTTGAAAAGACTATCTTCAAATAAGCCTGAGAAGCTTCTTAAGTCTCAAAGAGATTCAGAACAAGAGAGTAACCAGATCCAACTTAAAACCAGGAAAAAATTGTAGTGAATAATTCCACTTAAAGTTAGTATAAAACACGTAAAAACTTAAGTCTTGAAAATGAAACAGTATGGTTTATACATGTGAAATTTGTGCCATGATTTAAAGATCTATTTCACAAAACATTCCTAATTATTAATTTGCATTACCAGAATCTGAATATCTGGTAAAAGTATTAAAAAAGCTTTCCAACTGAAAACTTTCTTAATACTTTTGCTGAGTGCAATGTCAAAATACTCACTAAACCCTCCTAGTTCTATTCACAATCTTAGCATTAATTACTAACAACCTTGTTTAGAAAACTTCACATTTCAAAAATAGAGAACCATTGATTTGTAAACAGATTTGAATCCATGTATGTGCTTGCACATGCAGCATAAGCAATAATCTAAATTACACACAGCTTTAAAGACAAAATTAAATGTCTTCTCTCCACCAGTTAATAGATCGTAAGACTGAAAAGCACACAATTAAATTAATCCAAAACATGTATTTTACTACTTAATAATATTACTTGATAGGATCCAATAAACTCTTAATGTTCTTCAAGAGACAATTAGAGGCTCAAAAGAGGAAAATATAAATATCCCCTGTACATATCTGGCTGCTGAAATAATAAAACAACCACATCAGAATTTATTCCAAATGACCATGAACTCAGCTACTCTTGAAAAGAGAAAAAAACAAAAGAAGAAAAAAAGGCAATCTAAATATCAACAGTTGTTATTATAGGCATAAGTTTTGTAATGACGTTTCCTACACAGGGAATTCTCACTAGGATACTGACACAAATTTATTTACTGAAAGCTAAGTAAGAGAATCATATTAAACTACAGATATTGTACTCCAAATTCCAAAGTACACCTTCCTTAGTTTCTTATGCTAACTATATTGCTTAATTGTGCTTTTAATAGCTGTATATTGTTTTATGTATAATAATGCATATATTTGTAATTTTTAAATATTTTTTTTTGTAGCAGGAAAAGGGGCTAAGCCCTTCTTAACCATATTTTAAATATGCAGCAATTTATCCTACCACTTTTGAAAAATGTGTTCGTACAAATCAGTCCAGCTACTGCTTAGCTTTCACAAAACAAGCATATGAATTGAGATTTCAAGCATTCCTGATATCATTTTACAGGTTAGAAAATGGGATTGTCAGTAGCCAGTTTCTATAAGTCAAGATTTCTCATTATGTGAATTTTAGTCTATCTATATTCAACAAGTGGTTCAGATGCACCTTACACTTGGTTCAGTGCACATGGAGAAAGGTTGAACATCAATAACTTATCTCTGCTGTTTTCCTATGAAAAAGACAATGTTCGGCTTGCTTAGACTATGAGTAGTTCCAGCACTATCAGCTGATGACTACTGAAATTGCAGCAACCACTATAATAGCTCTCTCTTGTTATTTTTATGAAAACTTGATGACTTATCATGAAACAGGGATGAATACCAAGAGCAACATCACAGTAGTTTGCATTTTTCTAATTAACTGTATATGAACATTAAGAGTGACATAAGCTTAAAGTAAACAGTTGTAATTCTTTCATAGTGCCCTAGAGACCAAGGCCTCAGCAGATGCAACTTTTACTGCAAGGAAAACTGTTGGTTCTCCAGATACTGTGTCTTGTTGCTACTGATTTTCTTTTTTTAATATTTGGCTGTTTTCTATTCTACAGCATCTTTCACCAAATCTCTAAAGGGGGTGTGTTAACAAGATGCTCAGCTGCCTGTATTGCCTAAACTGTACATGCAAATACCATTCTGAACTGTGTTTAATAAACATGGTATATTTTAGATTTTCCCCACTCTAGGAAGATACTGATTAAAACATCGGTCTTGGAACAGATGCTGTAATATGGTATTCAAAGGACTTAGCCTAACTGTGTATGGTTTGTTTTGATGAAGATTGTCTCACACTCTGCATTTCTAAAATTCATACCATTGTAGAAAGCTAGGTAATTCTGACTATTAACAGGAATCTCAAGGGAATCACATAAACTAGTAATCTCTCATGACATACTCCTGTCCTACTGAGAGATCCTTAAATAATTAGCAGCAGCTTCACTGAAAGCAACAGTTGATAAAAAGGGAAAGCTGATGTATATTCCACTACTTTACAAGGGGAATAAATTTTCTGTAAGGTCACGTTACAGTCTTCATTTTAAAATCTGTCTTGGAAAAAAAAATGGCATTCACAACTTTCACAATCTACTTAATATTCTTTAAAACTTTTTTTTTTTTTTTAAATTTAATAATGTAGGATTTCCTTAACCTCCAAAGAGTAAGAGTCAATCCTGAGAAAAATAACCATTTTCCTCATTTAAAAATATGCTTGCTTCCCACTCCCTTAATTATCGTTCTCCTACTGCAGGTCACCAGGAACTTTCAACAGACAAACCTTGCAATGTTAATCAAAAGGTTTAAAACCAGCCTACAGTAGAGAACTCAACTAAGAATTGTCTGTTGGTCCACTAGCCGACTTAAGACCAATTATGAGCAGCACACAGCAGGAGAAAGCACTGTTGTGGGAACAAACATGCAAATAGGGAAGCTTAAAGCTTTCACAGAGCTACTGCACAAATTAGAATTGCTCATAGTCACCAGTTCAATTTTTCCCTAAACAGAAAGAACTTTGAAGTGCATTCATGTAAATTAGTTTGAATTTTAATGAATAAAAACTGTTTAGAAATCAATGGGAGTTGAAGGGGAAATCAATCTGGTTTTAAGGTTGGGTGAGGCCACTGAACCCAGACAGCCCAATGCATGATGTGCATCTTCAATCTGCCACTCACCAATCTCAGTTCTTCTTCCCGAGTGGATTGAGGAGATGAACTGAATATACTGTCCCTTGTCAAGTTGCTGAACACTGATAGAGTGAACTACACTTAAGATCTAAGTTCTCTGGGCCTTTATAAATAGCTATGCGTTATTTTGCAGACTTAGAAAGTGAAGTGCCATTTTGAGATAAAGACAACTGAACTTGTCCCTCTAAGTTCAGAAGGAAGAACAACAGTTGCCCCTTTTTTTTTTTTTTTCAGGCAAAATGGATGTAAGAAGAAAGAGTAGGTGAAAAGCATGTGCAGCTTCAAATTTCTCCAGTAAATAGTTTTTCCATCGCACTCGGAAAACTACCATATTATTTCATGTATTTTTTCAAATTTCACTTTATTCTTTATCATCAGATTTTTCTCTTTTTTTTCCGCTTTGAATGCCTGTCTAGCTACCATTTCTTCTCACACCCTTCTAAATATTTTTTTCCCCTTAGAACTTAAGCAATTTCAATTGTTTTAAGGTTTATTACATTTGCCTTAGATATTGCTTAGCTAAAATACACATGTTCAGCTCATAATTTGCTATAAATAACTCTGCAAGTTTCCTTTGAGCTTTATCCAAGTCAGAACAGTATCTAGCTCCAAAAATAAGCTCATTGGAGTCCTATACTTTATAGAGGAGGGAAGTTACAACTGCCCAGCATCTCTGGTTTTCATACAGTAAGTTGAAAGTCTTTCTTTGCTACCACATGGCCTTACAGGTTTTCACTTCACTCCTCACAGTCCTCTCTGACACCACTATTTTCACTACTTCTTCCTTGTATTGAATTTCCATGTTCCAGGGGTATCAAAGTAAAAATATTATCTTGTATCCATATTTTTCAGTTCTTGACTTTTTGGTATTCATTTTTTTTTATCTGCTCATGAACAAATATTCAGAGAAATTATTCCCTTTTGATTCTGGTATAAGTTTTGGTTTTGCAGTTTCCATAATTTGCAGCATGCATTTTTACCTCTTTTTCTGCTAAAGATAACAATATCAAGAAAACATAATACAGTGTTACCACTGTGCTGCAGCCTTGCCCTTCTCAGCTTCCAACTGAAGTCTGGACTTCTAAATTTCAATTCCCTCCTAATTAAAATATTGCATGAAGTAAACTCAGCTCACCATTAAACTTTTACTGTACTTCCTTATGCCCCTACTCATACTTTCCCTCTCCCTTTAGTCTTCTAATAGGAATTTCAGAGACAAAAACCCCTAAAGAAACAAAACACACTGATGACTTTAAAGATGGAGCTTGACCAATTTATGAAACATATTTTTCCTTCTAAATTGCACAGTCTGAGGCATCCAATTCCTTGCCTCTACTGAAATAAGCTGCTTTTTAACCACCAAAATTTACAACTGTAGAGCATTCAATGTTGAGATACATGATTTACAACCACAGTAATAGTGACGAGCTGTGTCTCTAGAAATACTTTTTCTACTGCTCTATGCCACAATGAGAATGAGGATCTGACTGAAAGGCATCATGGACAATCCCTGCCCCAAACAAGCTCTAATTTAAGGTAAAGGTGCTAAGAATACATGTGGAGACCACACATTTAAAACCCAAGAGTCCACAATACAAAGAAAAAAAAAATTCCCCTTTTGCCCTACTGGTATTCTTCTATTCCAGTCAACTTACCGAAAATTAATTAAAATTTTTAAGAGGTACAGATTTGCAGGGCTGAGTTATATTTCCATTAGAGACCCACCACAAAAATAAAGTGAATATGCACAGAGTTCTCTTGTGAATACAAGTTGTACATAGTTGACATCCTACACTGGACAAGAAGAATTCTCCAGGCAGTACTCAAAAATCCCTCCCAAAATCAACACAGAAAGAAACCCTGAACAACTACAACCAAAGATACTTATTCTGACTCCTGGCTTAGCCATAGAGATCTTCTGAATCTTTCCACATGGCCACGCTACATACACAGTTTCTAACAAAGTGCTGAGAATTTGACCTAGGAAGGGGCAAATATCCAGAGGATACACAAGATTTCATGCTGTGAAAGCTATTCTTTCTCCCCTTCTCCTGCCAGATAGGTGTACATTTATTTGTACACGCACATACACATGCATGCATTTCTACTTACCCCTTCAGCCCCTGAGTTTGCTTCTGTTATCTTCAGCAATAAGAGAGAAAACTGTCACTTTAGAGTGGAAAGTTGCATTAGTTCTTAGAAAGTGTTATAGATTTTTATTTCAGGGCCACCATTTTAATATGGCTGTGTGAAGCATACAACACCCTCCTATTTAGATGAGAAATGGGTATAAATATTTCAAATATGAGGTTACACAAGGAATTATTAATTACTCCATGTCATATGAATGAGTCATGTTGGAATAAAATCCCAAGATATTTAAAAAACATATTTCCATTTAAAAGTACAGATTATCTACCAACCCCATATATTAAAAAAGATTATCCTACAAAAATATGTGAGTTGATCATTAACAGTGCCATACTTTAGTTAAAAAAAAATCCTTGCAGATGCATAACATTTCAGTGTTGTGCTCAAAATAAAAATAACTACTTCATGAAAATTTCTAACTATGAAAACTTATCAGTGTTACTTTTCTAAACAGCATCTAATGTGACCAAAGTAGTCCTTTTACATGAACTTTTGTTGTCACCAGCCCAAGATCTAATCCTGCATTCAGTGAATTCAGTCACTGTTTTGAACTTGCTTTAAAAGCAACTAATTTGCTTTTTCAAGAATTAACAAAAAAAATCCAGTACACAGGCATTATTCTTAACTACGGGTAAAAAAGGGTTAGAAAGTATCATAAACCATCATTATCTCATTTGTAACTATGCAAATACAAATCTAACAGTTCACTTCACATGGGACTGTAGGGCATTAGGACTGAGCAGTGCTAACAGCATTAAAACTGTGTATTCAAATTTCTGTTGTGACTGAGAAAGTTCTAGCAGAAAAGTATCCTAACTGCCTGTATTTGCAGATTATCAAATTTCCTTCCATGCATATTATGGAGTCCATAGAAAAAGACCCAACAGTATAAATACACAGCAACAATACATCCTCAATAGCAACTAGAGCTTCAAAAGAAAAGTCATCCTATGGAAACAACGCTGGGGTTTTTTTTAAGGAAAATTTTAGATGTTAAAAAAACTCAAACATATATATAAAACTTCCAAATCCTTCTCTTACATATAAATACTTCAGCCAAAAATTTTGCCCTAGTACAGATGTATAGTTTACATTTGTTGAACTCTGGAGCCTTTCAAGACTAAAAAACACTTGTGAGACTACTCTGAGGTAACATTTTGCCATAATCCAAGATTAGGACTTCAACTGGAACATACAATCTTGAATGCCCCAGAAATTTGCTCAAGTCTGAAATATTACTTTACTATAGCGTTCATTATCCTTGTCCTACAGTAGTTACTTTTGTGATCTCTGGCCTGTAGGCCTAATCCACAGAAAGAAAAATAATTGTTAACACAGTAGAAAAAAACTAATCACACAAATCCTCCCCAATGTTTTTATATTTATAGTGTTTCCAAAAGTAAAAATAAATTGTTGATAAAATACTGTGAGCACTAGACCCAACAAGAAATATCACTGCTACTTTAGGTGTGTTTCCCAGTATCCCATGTTCCTGGAAATGTCAAACAGATACAGATTCATTCAAATGCTGCCAAGAAACAAGTGCATCTCAAACAGCAGTTTTGAAAGGAAGGAAGCTCAAATTTACAATGTCACACAACACTACACAAGCGCATTTCCCCAACATACCAGGTGTATCTAGAAAAAATACAGATACATTGGAATAGCAGGTGGTCTGCATTAGAGAAAATTTAACAGACATGTTCCATTGCCTAAAAAACATTTTCTTACTGCTGAGAATAACTGGTTGACATTCTAAGGAAATTATAAACTGTATTCCATTTTTAAATTTTTTGTTATTCAGAAAATTTCTACATATGTACCAAAATACAGAGAAAATTACATATTGTTTAAAAATACTAAGTAACACAAATAATAATAATATAACTGAATTGCATGTCAAACCACTCATAGTTCTTGCTTGATTCTGCAAAAAGGTCTAAACAAAAGAGAAAAAGCAGGCTTAATGGTATTTGCAATACGAAGACACTGAAGTATTAAGCAATGTGCAACATGCCTTTTTAGCACATTTATCTTCTCAAAATGGGCCCTGACAATGGGCTGCTTCAGAGTATAGCAGCATACTTGATTTTTCCTTGCTTTGGCTTACACTGATCACAGGCTTAGACTGAATGACACCAGACTATTTCAATCAGTTTCAGTCTCTTATCAGACACTACAGTTTATCTAGTATTCTGTCTTCCCCAAGCAGATGTATTTATCACCTTCCTCATCTGCATTTCTGTATCTGCCATTTCTTTCATTTTTCCATTCCTCCACAGGGAAGGAACTGATAAACCTTTCCTCTTCTCTTATTTCCACATCATCTAGGATCAGTTCTTACATTCCTTTCCACCTCAGTTTCTTCTCATTTATTCCCTATCTGTCTACATCCTTCTATATATGAAGGCATAGGAACCATACTCAACCACCACAGTACCACTTGCTAATATACTCTTCTCTAGAAATTTTTCCTGCTGTGAATTCAGCATAGTTCTTAAGCACTTTGGAATTCAGAACCAAATCTCTAGTAAGCAAGCTCACAAAATTCTTCAAGCAACTACCCTACTGCACACCAAAATTTCCCAATATATTATTTGGGAAAAAAACATAGATATATTTTCTTAAACCTTCATCTAACGTAACAAAGAGACAAAGATGTCCTTCAAATCCTGTGCTATTAGCAGTTGGAAATGAGTAATGAGTAGCAGGAACGAGGATGGATAAGAATACAGTGTTAGGAAAAAGCAAAACAAATTGAATTATTTAGCAGCTTAATGTTGGACCTGGACCATGCTAATAAGGAATGCCACAAACACACACCTCATGAAGCAGAGTGAGAGAATCCTGTGTTTGCATGGGCACAGCACAGAGTTGGAGCTTAACACACTCTTTAGCTGAAACGTTTATCTATAGAACTTCAGATTTATGCAGAGATTAAATCTATTATTTAAGAACACTCAACCACTGCTTCTCCATGGGAGGCCTGCTATTAAGATGTATGTGGTCAGTTTCTGCTGTGAAAACAGCAGATGACAACAGTTAGGTCAAAGAAGTCAACTTCAACACACTACCAAAAGGAGTTGAGCACCACTATCTATCTAAGGCTCACCAACACACATGGAGATTAAATGCTAACATCTATCTTCCAGCTTTGTTTAATAAAAAAGACTGCTTGGGATCTTTAAGGGAAAAATGTTTTCAAGAAACATTTTCTGTGTCTCTCTTTCCTGGGAGATACATTAGCAGGGACTCCTTGGTCAGAGCCATGTTCTGAGAAGAGTTCTAAACTACTATAAAGCAGGATCACTCATTCACTGGGGTCAAGGAGATTCCCAATGACTTCAGCAGGCACCAAGATGGGTTCTCTGTGTCCATAATCACTGTACACAGCTGATGGCTTGATTGTAGTCTTTTTTATTTATTTGTTTCTTAAAGCAATTGTCTGAGGTTAATTACAGCTTTAAAAAAAAAAAAAATTGTCTTTGAGACATACAGTTAAGGAAGAGAAGACAAGGCACACAGCCCAGCAAAGTGAAATACAGTTTTGCAGGCCAGCTAAGAACAGTCTTGTGTTACATATCTTCCAAAGAGAGAATTAACTCCGATTTCACATAGTCATGTGAACTACTAGGTGAACTACAGCCTAAAATCAAGAGATGTATACATTGCAATAGTCAGAAGTTTGTAATGGTTCAACAGTCAAGTACACAGAATTTTGAGCATTCTATCATTAGCAGGAAATGTCATACAGGCATGTTACAGTGGGTGACACTGAAATTATCAGGCCTGTTACTTCAGGAAAAAAGTCAAATTAAAAAAAGAAAAAGAAAACTGAAACACTGCAACTTTGTAACAAGCCTGAAATTATGTTGAAACACCAGGTTTAACTCTAAAATTATGAAAAAAGCATCAAACCAAGACATTCATTCCATGTTCTACTCTGTAAAGGTGACAAGGATGCTGTTTGTTCACTGTGAGTTGCTGAGACAGCGAGGTTAAGCCAGGTGTCCTTGACACTGCTTCTGGCCTTTGTCATTTAAACCCTTCAGGGAAGGGCTGCTTAGGAGCTAGAGCTGGGTACAACAGTTCCAAGTCAAAAAAGATTAACATTGTATCTGTCGTGCTTTGCAGATTTTATGTCACATATTAATTATGAGATCTATACTTTTCACAGGACCTCATTAAGCCTGAAATTTAACATAGTCCATTGTGACGATTATCTGATGATGGAGCAGGTGTTCAGAAGTCATTAGGATGATTTTAATGGTATAAAGAGATCCTCATGCAGAATGGGTGTAGAATGCAACCTCAGCCACTAAACAAAGTGAAAGAAGAACTCATCTTTGCAGCCATTGGTGAGAGAACTGGCTTTATGAATGCCTGGCACAGACCTGCAACTCTTTTTTGCTCGCCATGATTCATGAGACTACTGTCAGACCAGACACAGTCATAGACCTACAGGATTTGGCTAGGTAAATGGTGAAACTGCTGCTTTGCGGCCAGAGCAATTTTACACAGAGCAGCAGATGAGAGAAAAAATCCTATGCTTTTATTTCCTGGGAAAGAGTTATCTCTACATTTTCCACATCAAATCAGTATCAGACCTAAATCCCAAGTAACGGAGTATATAATGTGACAACAGCACTCTACTGAAAGCTGAGATTAGTGTAGACAAATAAAAATTTAAAACCAGTTCGAAATATTCTTAACCAGCCTTTCACTATTTCTCTGGATTTTGCAAAAAAAAAAAAAAAAAAAAAAAAAAAAAAAAAAAAAAGGCAGTAAGGCTTCTCGTATTACCTTTTGGGAAAAGCGTTTATGAGATTCAGTGTTTGCAGTCCAGTGTGAAGTTTTGAACAGAACAATGTTAAACTGATAAATGTGTGACTAATTCACGGATTATTTAAATAGCATGCACAATATTAAAACGGTACTGCTCAGATTTCTAGTGCTAAAGATTTGTCCATGTTTTTTCAGTAAATTCCTGCTTTTACAGGGATAGAGGTTAATATTTTGTAACCAATCTGGAATGGAATAGTTTACAATGTTTAATTTCAAAAGCATTAATAAATTTGTGTGTATTTACATATTTATAGGGCTGAAGATACAACCATATGCATAAATTTATGTGTCCCAAAATTTGTAGTACATTACACATCACCTGTCACTTCACCACATTTGTAATTTCTGAAAACTTTGCTTGGTTCTACCCATGTTCAAAGGTTTTCCTTCAAAACCATCAGCTAAACATCGAGTTTTCCTGTTACAGCATTTTCCATAAAAGTCATATACATATATATGCTCTCATCTGTTTTCACATACATACAAATACCTCCCCATCAAGAAAAAAAAATCCAGGCCTCATTTTATTACCTTTGTCCAAAACCAAAACACTGCTTCCTAAGAACAAACTAAAAGTGTGTTTTGTTCTGTTCTGTTTTCAGGACAATTATGCTTTAGAATGTCTCTTGCTTTATCTTCTGTTGGGTGTCAGCTTCAAAACTGATCTGTATCTCTCAAGCTCCACCACAGTCAGGCAACTGCATCACTGCTTCTTGATGTACCTACAATCAAGACAAGGCACTGCACATAAAAGTGAAGGAGTGAGTTCTGCTCGTGTTATCAGTTTCATGGACTTTCAGTATCTGTGGGCTACTATCCTTGATTTTTTCACTCATCCAAGCTATTCTACATTGCAAGACCACTCCATCAGCACAGTTTCTTAATTTCCCATTATTTTCAGCATTTATGAAGAACATGTCCAACAGCTTATTTCACAAGTCAATTTTTTAAAATACAGACTTCACTGACAGTAAAAACATAAGAACACAAAAACAGATTTTTAACACAAGCTCATGGGCCACAGAATATACACATTATAAGTTAAGCATGTTATTAATTAACAGTTTAAAGAGAATGTGTGGGATGGAAATTCATATCTCTGCAAGTTTCAAATTTTACTTTTAAGTCAGGAAAGCTGTTAGGGCTGGAAATGGAACTCCATTAGCCACTGGTGACATGATCCTTGGGGACCATTCATTAAGCTTTACCCAAAGAAATAATATGTAAAGTAAACTATCACCATTATTAAAGGGTAAACAACAAAGATTGATGAAGCAATTTGCCAGATACCTTAGAAACATACCCCTCATGGGAAAATTTGTGCTGCCGACAGATCTCATATCCCAGAATGTTTTACAAGTTACATGTAATTTATTGCTTTCTTGCATACACCCTATCTGAGGACTTTAAGCAAGATCAGCCCTAAATGTAAAAACCAGCATTATTCAGGCAGTCTCCTCATACTGCTTGAGCAGCCACTTTTATAGTCTGAGAGGACCACCTGTGTGAGTTTAACTTTTAGTAATAAAACTAGCATTAAAAAATACAGGGAAAGAAACATAGGAAACATGGAGAGGGGACAGGACGGACACAGAAGGGAAGATGAGAGTCCTGCGATTAATTTTGTACATGCAAAAACATAATCCAATTTAAAATCAACTCTAGTTATTCAATGGATTCTCACCAGCAAAGGATAGAATTTCAGGACTCCAGTCATACTATAAAGCCTACTGATTTAGAAAAGTGTTATGTTCATCTTCCTGCAGAGAAAAAAACTCCTCTCATACATAACATCAGACCTTTTAGGATCTGCAGGCATTCTGAACTGTTTCTTCACTTACTGCCTAATCTTGTAGGGTAGACATGACCTTACAGAGCACAACACACATTCTAGATACATGGATATAGAACATGTTCACAATTTGCCAGTATAGCAATTAAATAAGCTCTAAGCCAGACATTTAATTGGGATCAACTCCCTAGGTTGTGAACCACTACTTGTGTAAGGCTGTATGCAAAAGATCAGAGGCTGATTCTACCTAAATATGCATGCCCAACAGGGTCTCATTCCTGTTTTTATTATAGAGGAGAACAAAGGTTGAACGGAACAGCGCTTCACTGCTTCGCATGCAGGGGACAACATTCACCCTTCTCTTGTGTCAACGCAATATTTTAGCACTGACAGCATGTCTTTGATGATAAACTAAAAGGCTTTTCAGTTTTACATCTCTCTCTTTTTATCTCTCTGGTTCAAATCACGAGAACTCTCCTTTTATGGTATGATACAATGGGCTTATGTAATAAATGGCTTCCATGAGAACTTGGCTATAAAGGCCTTCAACAACTTGCTTACATGAAAATTCTATTTTTCATATACTTGTCATGCAAACAGAGTTTTGTGGTCACTGAAGATCTACATGTTTATCCATGCTCCAGTCCTTAATAGGACCATCATACTAACAGTACACTTTTCTACTTACGAAACAGACCAAACAAGACAACAACATTGGTACAGACTTCTATATGGGGAAAAAAGGGAGAAAAAAAAACATCTAGAAGTATCTTAGAAGTCAGTGATATTTACATCAAGGCAAACTGAACAATTTGAAAGCAACAACTGGAAATTTGAGTTACACCACCTTTACTAGAAGTTGCAAGTCTCTTAATTTATATATACACTGAGCTTTTAAAATTTCTGACAACTAATTTCAACTTTAAATTGGGATAATATTATGACAGTCAAACTCAACCCTGAGTTCAGTTAAACTGGGTGTGTTCCTAACTTCACATTAACTGCAAAATCAAAATCTTGAAAGCCCTAATCAGAACAGTCTCAGTTTACCTTTCTTCCACTTAGGCAAGGTCAAAAATGCTTTTTTGCAGAATGAAAATAGATCACCAGAAAAAACATCAAGTCACAGTTTCCAGAACATCATTTTATAGGTCTGTCCTCCAGCTGGTACGCATATTGAAGTTGGTACATGATAACGCTGTTTATCCACATTTACATTTGTGAGTTTACAAAACTCACACATTATATCACAATATGTTCATAAAACAGATAAACAAGACATTTTCTCCTTCATTTCCACTAGATGTCTAAACAAGAGGACTTAATTATTTTACATTCAAATTTATAATACCTCTTAAAAAGGTATCATATGCATCCTAATATTAAATACAGAATTACTATTTCATACTCTCATAGTAGCATCCAAACCATTATAAATACACTTACTGTACTTCATAATTTATTATGCTCACATGTTTCTAGAAACCAAAGCTGTATCAAACTATCTTGCAGATTTGATGACTTCTTGAGACAAATACTGAGTCTCTGAAGATAGTAATCTTTAAGCATTAAGTAGGTTTATTACCTGTTGCACAGGCAAAATTCTCTAGGTTTTGTACTTTAGCTTTATTTTAGATAAAGCATAAAGGATCAGTTATAAAACAGATTTCTGGAAATCTCACAGTCAATGGGCCTCAGGTTACAGTTCACTGTAGGCTTTATTAAAACAAGAGAGAAAAAAAAGGTGACTAGGGGAAAGAGAAATAATGGTGAAATGAGGAATTCAAGAAGCTGACTTGACTGACCATCTCTGACTAGAGTACAGCTATTTTCTTAAGTTTGTATTTATCAAGTGGAATAAGATGATCAAAAATGCAGCCCATCAACAGCAATACTTGCTATCTATCGATACCGAAATGTGAATTATCAAAGTTTAAAATTTTAAGTACAATAAACCTTATTGTATGTTTTCACAAGCTCCTTGAAAACCAAGATCTTAAAGCTCTGTTCCACAGATCTGTACTTTTTCTCTCCTCAGTATAGACTGTTCTTTCAACAGATTAGCATTCACTTACATAGTAATGAAACATGTAGATTTTCATTTTACCCAAACTCATGTCAGAGAAGTGCGGTTGGGGTTTTTTTGGTTTTGTTTGATTTTTTGAAAGTAGACAATTATCAATTTTTAGAACCATATAAAAATCAGTAGAAAAAAAAAAAAAAAAAAAGGTGCTGCCATACTTAAATACTGGGCACATGGTTTCCAAGCAAATATGGGAACCTGTATTAGGTCCCTGGTGGGGGGCGGGGGGAGGTTTAAAACAACAAAAACCCCCACCCCCACCAGTTCAAATCAGTATGTGTACAATGGAAAGACTTAAAGCAGACTTGAGAAAATAAAACAATATGGCGAAGGATTATGTGGGGTTTGGGGTTGTTTTTTAAGAAGTTCCTCTTCTTTCAAAGGCCTCAGTACCTCACTCAAAGCTGATCTATGTAGATCTGTAAGTCAGAATGTCCTTTCAAAATTCTTAAGGTGCTCATTAAAGAAATAAAAAAAAAAAAAAAACCAAACAAAACAAACAGAAAGGAAAAGAAATAGGCAATTCTGCTACTCCATAAGTAACAGCCTCATAACTTAACAAAGACCAGGACTATTTAAGCCTTGGTTCAATTTCACTCAGAGATGTGTTCAAATTTATCAAATGACATACTCTTGGAGGGATCCTTAAATGCCACACTACAGCTTTTCTCCAGAAATGTCAGATACAAGGTTTGAAATCCCTCAGAAAAAGGAAAAATCCTGTGCCTCTTGTCATGAGCTAAACTTGAGGAAAGAACAGCGGATTTCTTTACTGCAAGCAAGAGGCACTGTCACTGTGCTTTGTGGGGAGCATATTTATGTAAATGTGTATAAAGTACAGTCTGATTCCCAATTAAAGCCCAGCTGGGAATATCGGCAGAAGACTGTCATCTGCATTTGGAGACAGCTCACATGCTGACAAAGCATCACCTCAGCTTGCCAAGAGTGGAGTATTTCTGGATATACATAAAAGCTGAGCTTTTTAGATAGGCAGCAATACTAATAGGAAGAGTATCAAGAGATGTTAGCTCATTCCATGGTTAGATTGTATCTCAGGAGGCAAACACAGGACTGTCATTTTATGAGGAAGGTGATACTTGAATGACCATAAATACCTAGCCCGGAATCACAGAAGAGAAACTCTGGGAAACCTAGAGATTGAATTAGACTTTCAAACCAAGGTCAAATGTCTTAAACAAAACTTCACCTTTCCTCATGTCCATTCTGTGCACTATATGCACTTTAACAAAGAAAGACAAAGAAAATGCCTCCATCAATTACTTCAAGTATGAATTATGTCAGATAAAAAAATATTCTTCTGTTTCACTGTAACTTTTATTAATAATTTTAGACCTGAACTTCAGCAGTAACTGAAGATGCTATTACAAATATAAAACTGGCAATAAAATCTACTTTAGTTGAGTCTAACCTACCAATAACCAAACTCAGTGTCACATTTCCCACCTCATCAGTTTAAAAACAGTACTTCAACTTTCCTGTCCAAAAGGTTTGAAAACTTATTTTCACAGTTTTTCTGTATCCTATTTAAAACAAAACAAAACAAAACAAAACAAAACAACTCAAACTCACCAAAAAAGCCTGCCCACACTGCAAAAAAACAAAACCAATCACTATCTGCTGGGAATGCAAGAAAGGTTGACTCTAAACAGACAAAACTGAAAGGAGTTGTGAAAGCAAAGGATGCAACAGCTCCACAATTCTGACCTTTAGAAGGACCCAGCTTTTCAGCACCATGAATTATTTTGTATTGGAGGTGAAACAGCAAATATTTCATGTTATTATGGAAGGTTTTGGATTACCTTCTCCTCACTCAAATGCAAGACTTCTGATAAGTAACCACAATGACAACAAAAAGACTGTTAAGACTATCCTGACCCTGTGCTAAAAAGCATACCACAATGCTGTTGGTAAGAACAATAAAATTGTACACATGGTCATCGCAGAAGTTGCATTAAGCTTTTTTGATGGTGCAAACAATTTCAGGGTTCTGACAGCTAAGAAATATTCCTCTCCTAATTTCAGGTACAAAACAACAACCATGGAACCTAAAATCTAATGCCCTGCTGCTTTAAAGTTGGAGAGATCAGAAAATAAAGACTGAACTTTAACCCTTTGGTGCCACCACAACCACAGAACCCACAAATATCCCAAGCTTACAAATAAAGCCTTTCCATCAGCTTAGGTTGGAAAGAGCCACTGGAATTTGAATCACAGAAAGGTATTGTCTTTGGAGCTTTTCACTGATGATTCCACAACTGCAGAGTTTTGTTCTCTTCTTCGCTATATACCGTGTTTTCAGCTTCAGTGGTAATAGAGGATGCCATCTGCTTCATTATCATTCAAAGCAAGAGGTGTCCTTTAAGTAACCAAACACATTTTTGTGTGGTTCAGAGCAACAACTGATATTACATGCAGACAGACCATAAAAAGCACAGATAAGATGCAAAACCAACAGGGCCCTCTGGTTTAATAAGCAATCTGATACTTTGCAGAGGCAGTCAGGTTCAAATTACTATTTTGTATCATCTATTTCTGATGTATTTGACTATGCGGGTATAATTCACGTGTTTCTATTTCAAAACATCACATTGTAACAAACCTCTACATTTTAAGCATCACTGCCCACTGGATCAGAAGAAATAGATCTGAACCTACAAGACACTCAACACTTTGACTCTGATCTAGCAAATCACCTGAGCAGCAGCTGAACTTTTAGCACAGAGTCCTTCTGAAGAGCTTCCTGGTAAAGATCAAAGTGCTCACTATATATAACACAAGAGAATCACCTCCTATCTATTAAGTCATGGAGGTGATTCTCACCTAAAACATTAATTAGTTCTGTGATACTGTGTATGTCTAACTGGGGGAAAAGTTTAATATACAGCACAGGAAAGAGAGATGAATAAGACCTTTGAGAAGTCACCTAGGTCATCCTCCTGCCCTCAGCAATGACATCATTAACCAACATCAACTATAAAATTACACAGAAGAGAAAATAACTTCTATAAGGGGTTACCAATAACAATTGTAAAAGGTTTGAAATGGATAAACAGTACAAAAGGTAATTAGTCTGTTATTAGGAGACAGGAAGAAACAAAAACTAAAGAAAAAAGAAAAATAGCAAAATGGTGTCCTGGTTTGTAAAGTGAGACTTCACATATTTTAGTCTAACATCAACAAAAAGACAGCTTTAACTCAAAAATTTGCAGATTAGTTATTTGTAACTCCAGATAATTGCACATGGCATGCCCTGTGAATTAAGAAATAATTAAACACATTAAGTGACAACAATTGAGTTCTAAGAATACACTTGATCCCCTTGAGGCCTAATTTTCTCTGTTCTAATCCTGCTCACTTATTTTCACTTAAGTAATAGCTTTGCTTGCCTCTGGCTGAGCAAAACTCAGGATTACGGCACTAATTAACTAGTGGCACTGGGATTTCTAGGCCTATACAAAACAATAAAGAGCTAAATTGAGAAAGTGCCCTAGAAAGCGTATTATGCCACCGATTTTTACTTTTTTTGGAACAGGAAATACAGGAAATACTTTCTTGGCTCATCTTAAGGCAACAGATGATCACATAACTGTTTTCTCACTCGTAAAACTTTCCTGACTTCCACATAGGTATTTAAGCAAGAATATGAGTTACATGAACAAGAGCTGGCAAGTGGCGGCTGAAAGTTCACCTAAAAGTAAAGCATCAACAGTGTAGATTTGGCAAATTAATTCCTTTTGTGTGTCATATTATCACTTCTCTGCATCCCCCCCACCCCTTTTTTTTTTTCCCTGTTCAATAAACCCCTCATGACATGTTACCCTAAAAAGTTAATTTTACAACCAATTTTTTATTCCTTATTAGGAAAAAACCTACAGTACAACAAAACTTGAGAGTTTTTCCTGTGCAAGAACTAATAAATACAAGTACTACCTAATTCATGGGCATTGTTTTACTACATGTTTTTAAAGATTAAATAAATACCAGTTAATGCAAGAACATGACTTTGGAGAGAAAGCTCCCTATATTAGAAAAGCATCTGCAAGTTGGTCTTAATTCTTGTCCGAAGTGCTATATGTATGGACTGATTCAGAGAATTTAAGACACATCCACCCATAAAATTTTAAGCTAAATCCTTTATGGATGTCTTCACTGACTGCAAATTTAGACTTCTGTGTTCTAAACTGAAGAATACACCAATTCTACCTTTGCAGAATATGACATGACCAAAGGCAGCATAAGTGAAAAGGAACTGGCTATCACATACAGTTCATCCTTTCCAAATAGAAAAAAAAGCAAGCTTCCCAAACACTCGAATTGTAACTGAGTATGTAAAATGAATAAAAGCACTATAATTCAAAATATATTCTTGTAATTTATAATGACACATAATGTTATTAGAATGTTCAGCTTGCTGCAATTTTATTTTTACCTAATTAGTCTAGAAATTGAAAAACACTTCAATGGCAAGGCTCACAAATTTCAGTGAAATGCATCTTTGAGAAACTAAGTGAAAATTTTTAAACCTATCCTTTGTTGTAATCAGCAAGTGATTATTCTTTTTCCTGTAGGCATTCTTCTTTTTCAGCAAGTATTAAAGATTTTTCTGCTTAATCTTAAGACAGAGAGCAACTGCTTTAAAGAAAAGCTATTTAAAATCTCTCAGTATAATAGCCAGAGTGAAGTACTGTGTGCATCGTGGCATAAATTCTAAAAACATTTTTTAATAGCTAAAAAAGCTATAGCTCTTGCAGTCCAACTTCAGATTATTTGCAGTCTTTGAAGCTCTGATTATCAGAAGTGATACAGTTGGTGGAAAATTAAACCCCACCTGAATACATATTTCGTACTGCACACTACAGTTTCCCTAAAACAGTTCACCATTTCACATGAAAAAGATAACAGATTTAATATGCTCTCTGCAGCTAAATTGCTTCATAAGTAAACTACTGCATTTGTGCCTTCTATATTAACTCATTACAACAGTACTTTTTAATAGCAGTGACATTTAAGTGTTCTGTATTCATCTCACAGGGTTGGAGATCAGTCAAATTGAATGAGAAATTTCTTTGATAAATGAAAAAGTAGACCTTAGAGTAGCTACTATTTTTGAAATATTCTCATGTCGCCTAGGTGGGTTTCTGGTTTGTATTTTGTTTTGTTTTGTTTTAAAAAAAAAAAAAAACAAAAACAAAAAACCAAAACTCACAAAATCAGTTATTCTAAGGATATTATTGCTAGAGTATGTTGATCTATTATGATCAACTGACACTGAATATATAGAAAGAGTTCTGGATAAATTCTGAATATTCCAATAAACTATTATCAGCTAAATCTCTCTTGATAAACAGACATTTTGAAAAGAAGAGACACAGTCATAAGAGCTTGATCTAAGTGTTATATTTAGAAGTGAAGCTGAATGAGGCAATTCAGCTTAGCAAGGATATCAACATCAAAACCTGTGTTTTTTTTATCCTAAAGTATATTTCCAGTGGAAAAAGAGAAAAATTACTTTTTGCGTTTAATCCCCCAAACTTCTTTATTTAAACTCAAGTTTACAAAGTATCATCTGTAAGTTTCTGAACTGCATACTTGGAAATGTGTAGTTCTGTGGATAGCTCACAGACAGAGGGAAACACCCCTTCCTGACCATAAAAGGTCCGAGTGCATGTTCTCAAGCGGAAAACGTGTGGGATCTTATTTACAAATGTATAAATACATGCCATTCCTTTGCGCTCACAGGCACAGTTGAAAGCAAGCCAGAAAAGGAAGTACTAGCAACTTGATCTGAGATTTCCATTACATTTCACCTAGCATGGTATCACCTCAACCTATATTTTCATAAAAGCCTAATTATTTTAGTGAATAAAGTCACAATATTCTCTAAATAAAGAAAAATATTAATAGTTTTTATAAGCTTTTTTCAGTTTGTGAACTGAACATCCATTTCTCTTCTTTCCTTCCCCTATAGCTTTAGGCCCTCCTAAAGCAGAGACAGGAGACTGGTGAAAAAAGGCCCAGGTGATGAGTACTGGATCCAGCAGCAACCAAGAAACATCTCTCGGCCAGCACCTCCTTCCTCTGGAAAGGGATTCCCACAGACAAGAACTGCTGGTGAATAGCATGCCACTGACACCCTCCTCAGGGACACCAGTCCTTGCTATTAATGCTGCCCATGAAGAACCAGGCTTGGATCACTACAGCCTTTACTTAACAGGGACATCCAATTCTACTGAAGACAAGGAAAAATTTCTGCAGAGTATGCATTAGGCTGTTCATGACTGCAGAATTCATTCCTCCTCTCTGAATCCATCAAAAAACTCCAAACCAACCCCAAAACATCTAATAGTCAATTGCTAGGCTATCTTTAAACATAATAGGTAATCTTGAAAATTATTTCTTGTAAATCATCTCAGACACAAAAATGCTTACCAATAATTTACCAGGGAAAATTTAAAGCTGACTTCCAATTATCCAATTTAAACATAACAGTGCCATGTCACCAACGTTAACCTTATCAGGTAGAGGTGACAAGATAAGTATTAAATAGTAGCAGCTACTTTTTCTGGTAGTATTTTTACTTTTAAAACCTGCAGTTCTAGAGTTAATAAGAATTAGTGATTAAGTAGGTGTTATTTATTGTGTGCATACTAACCAGAACTTCAGAGCACAGAAGCCATCAGAGGTACACAAGTTCTCTCTTTAATATACTTCTCTATGAACAATTATTTTCTATTTCTGTTCCAGTTAAAAAACACATTCCTAAATGCAGAACAGCATCCAATCGCTGAGTCAAGAGAAACTAGAAACATACAGTCTGGTGAAGCATCCAGTACTCTGAAGGGTATGGTTTTCTTCATTTAAAAATAACCAAGAAACTGTAGAAAATATTCTGTTTAAAAAAAAAAAAGGGGCAGGGGAAATCGATCACTATCATACACAAGGTAGACAAAGATACAGGGTTACATGTGAAATTCACTGGTAAATTTTGTTACAAACAAAATTCAAGTCAGAAAGAGGGCAAGGAAAAGGATGGGAGACTAGCAACTCCTCTGCAAAATCTAAATATCATTGGTTACACTGAAGAACCCCACTGAAGCACCTGCTTACTTCTAGGGCAGGTTCCCCTTCAACTCAGGAGCTAAAATAACAAGCAACGACAATTTACTGTCATTATGATGCTCAGAAAAACATCTCTAGATCTAATGCAAGACAAACTTTCCTACATGTACATGTCCTTCCCTCATATGAATGGCAAAGAGATCACAGTTTTCACAGCCTCCATGCCACCTTCAGAAAGCTGCGATTTGATGATGACAGTACTGAAAAAGGCTCTTCACATAAATTCAGTAATTAGATTTCCTTTTGCAGGTTGGTAAAGTAGAAGGAAAAGTCTCTGTTCCTCTTAGGCAGAGGCCTAATGAAGGAGTAGATTCTGGTCCTGAAGGTTTACAAACCAAAAAAAAAAAAAAAAAAAAAAAAAAAAGTCTGTGGAAAGAAAAGCAAGGCCAAAACAAACAGAACACCACTTGACACCACAACCTAATGCTCAGGAAAGAACACTTAAGAAAGTTTACTTCCCATTTTTACAGTCACCACCTGAATGACAACATCTTTTACCCATATTAACAATATATTTGAAGTGGAACATGGAAACGTCTTGCTCCTGGGAAATTCATGGCTTCATCTCACTGAAGTTCCCACCACTCCCAGATCTGAACACAACACAAAGCAATTTCTCAGTATCTTTCTCATTTGCAGAGCTGCTGTCTGTCCTACTGGAATGAGATTACACTGCCAAGACAAAAACTTGAATATTAAGAACCTGCAGCAAAAGTGCAGAGAACAAGAGAAAACACTATCACTGTATAAATCCATGGTGTACCATCTCAAATACTGTTTACCAATAATTTTGATACTTGGAATACCAGAAGATACATACATATGCATTTTTATTCATATCTCCTATGCCACTCAAATCTAAAAATCATAGGCAAAACCAAAGAATTAGATGACGCTGAATAAAATGATCCAATAGTGCCTGTGATGCAACCAAAAGAAGATATTTATCTGTTAAACGGTTAAACTTTCTCATCACTAGAAACTCTAAATAGCAAGAGTTTACAAGGTTTCAAAATGCTATTGGACTACCAAAAAAAAAAAAAAAAAAAAAAAAGCCTACTAAAATTCTAGAAGGCAAGAGAGTAGATCAGGGAATCATCAGTACGTTCCTTAATGTCCTGTCAGATGCAACACGCTGAGCTAAACAGGCCCTTCATTTTGCCTGGAATGGCTGCTACTACTTTCTAGATATTTCTCAGGGAGTTGCCTTGGCACACAGGCTACATTAATAGTGCCTTCTTTTAATCTACAGTATTGTAGATCACAGCATTACACTTAACCTTATCTCTTCCTTTTGGCCTCGTTACCATTGAAGATATTCAAAATGCACATATTATTCCATATCTTTAATTACCTCTCCTTGACTACCTTTAATAAAAATGTTTTATCTCAAATACAAAGCACTTCTTTTTGAGTACGATCAAGAATATTTTTCTTGAATTCTCCTCAGCCTAATATTTAATCAGCTAATTAACCCTAAACTTTACATCTTTAAAAATTTCCAGATTTAGAGCATAATTTGGTTATTCATCACTGAATATTTCTTGGTAAACTGGAGTAATGTTTGAGCGAGCTTTCTGCCCACAACTCTGTTCAGCTTCCCTTCTCTTTCTTAAAGGTTTCAGCCGTGCTTTCAAACCCCAGTGCCACAACTGCTACAGCTTTTCTTCCAGCAGTTTCCACAAGTTAAAAATGAAACATAAGAAACCAACATTTCATCACATCTTTCATGTAAAGATCCCAAACAATATTAAAATATATCCAAAGTTGTGTAAGACTGGGCAATTGAATGGTAATTACATTATTACAGATCCAAATAGGGGATAAACACACAAAAAGTAGCTAAGTAGCAGCTGTTCTAAACCGAAGGGATTATGGTAAAGCAAGAAAATTAAGTGTTTAGGAAGGAATTTATGGGGACCAAGAGCAATTCTCTGATTTTAATCTGGTCAAAGCAGTGTGTTATTCCTGCAGCAACCGATAGGTGATTTCAGGCACCATCTCAACCCTCCAACATGAGTAGGGGGAGAAGAAAAATCTAGAACAAAACAAACCGTAAAAAGCTCATAAACAATTACAGGAGTACCATCATGTCACATTCATTACCAATACAAATGGAAGATTACCACACTGTCTCCAAATGCTCTTCGTCTAACACTTTGTATATCTTTAGAAGCCTACTCAAGTAGTGGTTAAACTTAATTTCAAGTAAACTGCAAGAATAGCACTGGATAAATAGCTAGACCTTGTGATCCCAATTGCTCATGCTTTATTACTACCTGAATGATGCCATGATAGTAAGAAATATAACTGAAGTGTTACACTGATAGGCTGTCATTATTAAGTGAAGTGTCCAGCAATATCTTTGCATCAGGTAAGCAATAAAAACATCTTAATGATCCTGGAAGATTTCTGCAGGTACTTCAAGAAAGTTGTTAACACTGTCTAAAGCCTAATATATAGGTAAAGCTTGAAAATTTATAAAGCAATTGTTGGAGGTGTAATTATCATTAGGTAACCTCGGCAGTTATATTAAGATGTTAAAATTTTAAAGTCAGGTCTTTAAGCAACTCAGGTGTTTATGAGAAAGCTATGGAAAGAAAACAGAAACATATCAAGCCTGAGAAATTAAAAACACAGAAATATTTTTTGCACAGTAAGAAAGACAATGAGGTATCTGAAGCTACTTAGAGAGTTATTTTGTGGACACAGTGTCTTTGAATGTCATATTGCTTATTTTAACACTAAATTTGTAAATAGATGTTTGAAGAAGCAAGGAAAAAAACTGTACCCAGAACCAATGAACCAGGTACTCTTTTATCAAGGAAGAAAATTCATGAAAGCTGAATTACATACAGAAGACTTCAGTTCTGGAAGGGAAGGAAATTCCAGAGCAGCAAGAATTTTAAGATGAGGGCACCTATCCTAAAAACAAAACACAGAAATAATTGTCAGAGATTGAAAGCAGATTCCTTGAGATGCATCTTGTTTGCTTAAAGACATTCTTAAATTTTTTATAATATTATTAATTTTGCCTTGCTTCTGTCACTTCTATTTTGAGACAGTATTTATGGAACTGCAGAAGACAGTATCTTAGTAGCATCTCTTCCTACACTGCAGCAAAAGTACCTGTTTACTTTACCTAGGTGAAAAACATCGGTATCTTTCACAGAAAAGATACAGAGAAAAATTTCTTGCCAAACATGGCAAATATGTGACATTTCACTATTTTATTATTATTATTATTATTATTAAGACCATGTTTTAATTTTGCTAGTTCTTTTTTTAACAAACTATGGAGTTTGTCTACTGTTTGCCACAAAAGGTAGCAGTAAAATTAACAGCTTGATCCTTTGAGCAAATGATCCCGTTTTGTTTACGGTGTGTTCTTTGTAATCAAGTGATCTTGGAGAGAAGAACTGATTGAGTTTTGATGGGGTTTTTTTGTTCAGTTTTCAGGAGCTGAATCACAGACCACTCCAGCTACGTGCAAGATCATTCCCTTTAGCCCTTCGCTAACTGTCACAGAAAGCAGATGCTAGCTGAGCAAGCAAAGCTTCATGTTGACCATCATAACTGCAAAAGGTGACTCCATGGGCTCCAGGGCTGTTCACAGACAGAGAAATTACCAAGGTCCTCTTTCTCCTGCTTTCCCCATCCATGCATAAATACACATCTAACCATTTCAGACTGAAATCTTTTGGGCAGGTGCAAGCTGCTGACCTTTCCACTCAAACATCAACACTATAACCCACACCACTTTTCCTTAGGGCTCAGTTTATTTAAAAAAAAAAAAAAACAACAAAAAAACAAAAAACCCAAAAAAACAAACCCCCTCAAAAACACAGATTCATTAAGGCTAAAGCCACTGCTTTTCCAACAGCTACAAAATGGTTCCCCTTGCATTTCTTCATTTTCCTTCTCCCATCATCTTACCACAGGAATGCACTTGTTTTCCACTACTCCCTCTTTAACCAAACCACCCATTGACTTTTATAGTCATTTGGTACGTCACAAGCAGGAGAGTGCTTGCAATCACAAATGAAGTCAGACTCAAATTGACCCTTCTTTTGAGAGAACATAATTTAAAACTTTTTACTAGATATTCTTGTTACACTTGAAAAAAGCCACTTTTAAGATGTAATACAGGAAGTTAGACCAACATGCTGCCTACCTATCTAGATACTCTTGTGTAATGTGCCTGTCAGGATACCAACACAATAGACACTCAATGCTCATTTTGACACAACAACTACTGTTAAAATTTTCAGTAATTAGTTTGATTTACCTTCTCATGATCTTCTCTGTGCCCACCAAATAGCAATTATTTATTTCCACGAAGACTGCCTCCTCATGGTTTATAAACATAGGCTCTCTTAACTGTAAACACAACTCTTGAGGGCATGATGTTATGTTGCTCCTTTTTTTTTGTTTGTTTGTTTTTTGTTTTTTTTTTTTCCAGTACACACACACACACAAAAAAAATTACGGCTTACCAGTACAATGTATAACACAAGCTCTAGACAGAGTTCCTCAACCCATACAAATAATTAGAAGTTAAAAGAAAGGAAGAAAGAAAGAAGTCTTGGTGGCAATCTTGTTTCTCCTCAGAAACATTTCGGGTGTTATGAAATCATTCTTTCCAAAAGTGCCAGGAATAACAAAACAACAACCCATGGTTGCACTAAATCTATCTTGGCACCAAGGTGCCATTGCGCAGTTTGTAACGTTCTCTTCTCTTGCTTTAAGGATCAAGTTCCTAGTGGCAATGTAACCATGTGCCAGAAAATAAATACTAAGAATTTTCAGAGAAACATATGATTTTTCCATTTAAATAAGCTTCATTTTTTAAATACTTGAAATAATACTTGTATGATACTTGAATAATACTTGAAAGTATTATCATTTGCTCGTTTAAAGTAATGAAAATTTTTGGTACAAAGCTGTCTCTTAAAATCACACTAGCCACACAAAAGAGAAGCAATTCGAAAGGCCATGTCTGACATTTTGATTTTGGTGCACAAGGAGAAAACAGAGCAAAATAGAGATTGCTTATGTTGAGAATCCAATACTGATAAAAAGCCTAAGAATCTGATACTTTTCTCTATACATCCTCAGACATATAAAAGCTTACATGACACTGAAGAATGTTTTAGGACAAAAAACTATCACAACTGAAGATTGGTTTCTCTCTTCACTCCCTGGATATGAACTCTGATAAACGTGAAGTGAGAGAGAAAATGGCACAGTATTCATGTCTTTCTCTGAAAAAGTAAACCTCCAGTCACATTGATCATTACAGGTTATTAATATAAAAACAATGCCAATGACTTACCAATACTTCTTTGTAACAGGCCAACCTCAGGACATATTTAATGAAGCACCAGCAGCTTGCCTACCAGAAGTTTAGCTGAATGACAGTAAAGACCTACCTGTTCAACCAACCAACAACACCACACATATTCTATATTTTGAGGAACAGCACTTCAAAAAGAGCTCCAGTAGTGCTGTAGAAGGACAAATGAAGCCACTATGTAATAGTGTTTATGAAAACTAGATTGCAGTTTTTGCCGTTTACAGCTTCATGTCTTGACTGTTACAGTGAAAAAAATCTCTCAAACACCCCTTTTCAATACCTTTACATGATGTAAAAATAGTAACTATCTAGCAGACATAAAATAAGATTTTCATGCACAACAATATAAAAAAAAAATTAACCACATTTGGTAATCAGCAAAGAAGGGTTACTGTGCTGGAGCCCTTTTATTCAGCCTTCTACTACAGAAAGAAAAAAAAATACACAGAAAGACACTTTCTATGCAGTGGGGTTCACTGATAACATTTTTTTTTTTCCTATAGATGGCTTTCAACACTTTTAACATTTCTGTCTTTACTTCTCAACATGTACCACTTCTCTATATTATAATACATCCAACATTGCTCAACTATTCCGTGAGCTGTGGAGAAGAACATTCTCTCTTAGAATAAAGTCAGAAGCATTTCTGTTACAGTTCTCATAAAATTATTTTTAAATTCTTATCAAAGGCACAGATTTCCATATTCGTCTATCAATATTTTACTGTAAATGGGGTAGAAGTCCTGTTGTTCTACATACAGCTTGGATTCCTTAGCTTAGGAAAGGCACTGAATTAAAGAGAATTATAAAAGAAAATAATGCTCAAAATGTGAAAGTATGATTAGCTTTTATCTTTCAAATAATACTTTCTATAAATAAACTTTATTATGCTTCAACCATTTTTTTTTTTTTTCAGATAAGAAAGCAATTCACATGCAGTAAATTATTTTTATAGCTAGACAGGCACAACTACCATAGTAAACACGAATACAATTGCTGAGCTTAATTTCACATTTTATGGACATAATCAAAAGTCTGAAAAAGAAATCTTCTTGCTAGATGTTTCCTTTTGCCAAGCTTCAAATTAATGACAATGGCTTGCTCTTGCAAATGTACAGCATGAAATTTTTTCCACGTAATTAGATCCAATCACTTTTCAACTTTAGTGGAATTCCTCATACGCAATGAAAACTTTTTGGATACCTTAGGGAACAACTGCTCAATATACCTTTGCATCTTTTACACCTATCCAAAGTACTGTCATTGGGGAAGTTTAGGGATTAGAGCTAGACAACTAGTAACACTATTTATAAGGAAGGATTCATGCTTAAGGTAACTGTGAATACAATAAATCACTAGTATATAGAATAGCGTGCATTATAGTAAGCAGCAAGTTTAGAAAACTGCCTTTATATTAAAGATTTGACTAAAGCTGAGGCAGGAATTAACTAGATGCAACCTATTACCACAAATGTTAAATATTTTACAGAATGTCTGTTAGGATAGAATTCAAGCTTCAAAGCAATGAATATCCTGCAAATTGATATTGGAAAGAAGTCTTAAGCCAGCCAAGTGAATGCAGTAGAGGCAGTAAGGAAAAAAAAAAAAAAAAAAGGAAATGCTGCAACTCATTTATAAAACTGTTCACTTAAAAATCCCAAAAACATAAAAAACATATTCCAGAGTTTTCTTCTAAGATCCTGAAGAAGGGCTGGTGTGACAGAACTCAGAAATCAATACCTACTCTATTTCATATTCAGTAGCAATATCGGCGTGCATGTGCATATTCCAAGCCCGGATAGCATAAACCAGCTGCAGCCACACAGATGAGACATTTTCCCGCTGCAGAGCATATCACCCACACCCAAGCTGTATGTTGGGCTATGATCCCCATGTTCAGCAACCCCTATTGTCTGGAATTAAATTAATGTAAGAACAGCTGACATGCAGAAGAGCAAGGAAGACCCTTTTTTACCCCAAACCTGAAAAAATGAAACTGAAATGTAACTATTATTTGTCACGTTACCTAACATTAGTTGATCTTCATATATGCATACAAGACTATTATCTAAACTATATGCTATTTCATTTATAGAACATCTGGGGACCCATTTAACATACTGCTAACCTACTTTTAATTCAGTCAGAATAGTTTTAGCTCCGATATTCACCATTGCCTGTCCAAACCAAGTCAAAACTACGGATTCTGGCATTTTTAAAAACTACAGAGAATATAGTCTCATCTGAAACGTGAACAGTGAATATAAAGTTTACCAAGAATTTCTGAAAGTGAAATAATCAGAACAAGTCAATCTAGCCCAAGAATACACCTCAATAAACAGAATTAGAACAAACATACATTAAACATCCACATATATAAGTGTCAGAATAAACCATATACTAGTGCACATTATGAATCTGAGTAATTAAAGACCATCTATTAAGCAACTGCTTCTAGAAATAAATGTTGTGCTGTTAAAATTGTCCAAAAGAAAACTAAGCCTCCATTCTATGGTGAAATAAAGATGGTTCAACAAGATTTGGGTTTTTTTCAATAATGAGCAAGATAAATCAGCTTTATGCAAGGCCATTGATCCAACCTTGAAACAGTATTCTTAACTGTAACATTGTAGAGTCTCAGAGTTAATCTCAAAGAGAAGCTAAAGATCTTGTAAAAGTAGCAGGCAGTGTTTGATATAGTATAGGCACATCATCAGTTTCTTCCCCTAATGCAAAGAACTAAACAGCTCTAAATTTTGGTACTGTAATTACATTAAAAGCATTAACAATACAAAAACATACTACAACTGTTTCATTAGGTATTATCACTACACAGTACCTTCACAAGCATCTTGACTAATGAGGCCAGAGCTTTGCGAGATTCTCTCTGATAAGGCAAACACATGCTTTAGAAACATATTTATATTTCTACTTGTCAACTACAAAAAACCCTCTTTTCCCTACAAGCAGTAAGATAAATTCACAGATCGGGTAGATATTTAAGTAACAGATGGCTGTTCTCACCATCTTATGTCAATCTTCATAAAAGATTTTATGAGAATAGGTAAAGATTGCTTAAAGACGCTATTGGCAAAGACCCTTAGTGGTAATGATACTGTTCATCGCAAATTAAATCTCCACTTCAGAAAGAATAACTACAAGGCTGCATTAGCACTAGAGCTAAGTACTTTGTGAATTCCTATACTAGCGAGTACTATGAGAAATACAGTGTGTTTAGCAGAAATTTCTAGAGTATTTCAAGTTTTAGACTCTAGTCTGACTACAGACATGCAGTGTTCCCAGAGACAAAAAAAAAAAAAAAAAAAAAGCAGGCCCAACAAGAATCCTTAGTCATATCTTAAAAAGTAGCAGTTAAGGTCATATACAAGAGTTTCATCTCCTTTTCTAGAAATCATGTCTGTTTTGGAGCCATTACTTTTTATCTGTCAATTACTAGCCTTTACTTCACTTTCAGGTCCACTATAGTTACACAAGCAACAATCTGTTTGCAAGTATGGATCTGTGTAACAACTGACACACTAAGTAGTAAGGCACTGAAGCCTTACAATATTAAGATAGGCCACTTCCCAAAACTGTATTTTTAAAACACAAATTGCCAATAATATAAATACAAACCTTTTATAATTGACACTGTGCAATGCAACATTCATTTGAATCACTTTCTGAAGGACTTCAAATACTGTATAATCACACATATATGCTTCCTAAGTAACAACTATTATTTTCACAGGCACAGTATCAATCATCTAAAAGAGGAATCAACAGTTCATTATTTAGCGCTGTACCTACAAATAGGTAGCTTCACCCATGTATAGTTAATTACAACTAAATCCAAACTTTCGTTGGGTATAAAGTTATTTTCATTCTGAAAAGATCTGCAGATTTTAGTGCATGAAGAGTTATGAAATGTAGTTGAAGTTGCATTGGTAATAGCAGAGCTGAGCAACCATATCTCAGAAGAAGGAAAGCACCCCATAGTAGCTAACACCAATGCCCCTTCCCCAAACTTGGGAAAACTGTCCATACATGAGCTTATATTCACATTGAAGCATATAAATTACCCTACAGAATGTATTTTAGCATGCAAAAGTATTAGTTATCTTTTTCATTCCACTTTTGGACAAATGATGAAATGAGTCACAAGGGTCTTGTGAGCTGACACACCACAGATGCGTGTTCAATGCTTCAATTAGATCCAACATAAGTTTCTGTGACTAGCGTAGTTTAACTTGGATCACAGTTGCTGCTGTTCTGTGCAAACCTATTTATACAAACACAGCAGAGAGCCAAAACAGTTGCTTTGTAATTAGTTCAGGCATGTTTGAATCCAGAAAGGAAACTCTTTTGGGTTATTTTCCCCAGGAACGCTACTAAGTTCCACTACAGCTTTGTAGTGTAACCATGTGGATCAAGAAAGACCCCTCATTCACCTAGAGAAAGAACAAATTACAGAATTGTTCACCCATTTCTCAGCTTTAGTCTGAATGCACTGAAATGTTTGAAAACACCATTTCTGAGAATTTGTCATCTGTAGTGTCAATGGCATTCCTGGCAGAAAAATAAGGTCTTGTTGAGGGCAAAATTCAGTCAAGATGACTGTAAAATCTAATCCACACCTTTGAATTTGGACTGAATCTCCATCACTTAAACATCTTGTAAATGACCCAATTTGTTTACACGGCCCTGTAGCATTTTATGACTTTTCCATAAAGAAGTTATTACATCCATTCCTTTTATTTTGTTTTAGAGCATTTGAATGAGCCCCAGAACCACAAGCAAGTGAAACAGACTCTGCAGATGGAAGTGGCCTCATATAACTCACCACTACTGGAGAAGTAGTCAGAACAACACTTTCAGTTTGGAAATGCCATACCTTCACACACAGCAAAGGAATTTCCTGAGCCATATGTCTTTTTAAATGTTTAACTATTGTATAAAGAGCGCCGGTTTCCTGTCAATCCAGGGAGGAACATGGAGCCCCTAGGACTCATGCCTCTGATTGTTTTGAACAAGGGTGAAGGCACTCAGATGGTTACACACTGAAGTACACTGGGGGAAAAATTGATTAAATAAAAAAAAAAAAAAAATAAAAAAAAAATCAAACTTCTTAAATATTCTTGCTGCTATCATACAATGGATCATCCAGTGAAGCTCTCCAGAATAACATTTTAATAAAAGACTGGGCAACTTGATTCTGTGGAAAAGACTATAGCTAAAGATAACAATTAAACCAAGCGATATTAGTCATTGTTTCACAAAGCAGTACCTCTTCCAGCAAATCCATTTTTGCACTTCAAGTGCTTTTAAACAAATGATGCATAAAAAGCAGCACAGAGAGATTAACAGCTATGGATTGACATGAAAGGTGTGCTAAGAGTGTCTCCAAAACGATTTTTCCAGTGTAAAACACTCTTCAAAATGACACTCCCTCGGCTTTTACACCTGGACTTTTCCTTCACAGAAAATTACGACTTTGCTGATATGTGCCAAACTGAGTAATGGTTTAAAGATGTAGAATAGAATATCAAAACTACAAAAAGGGCACTACTCCTTTACCTTTTACTGCCTGAACCTAGTTTGAAGCCCATTTATCAGATTACAGGACCATTCCCTAATTAACTGCAGTATCTAACCTCTTGCCCCCCCACCTTCTTACATAATTTATTGCCAATTCCTAAGAATATTACAGCAGAATTAATGCAAAAAGAAATAAAATGTACAGGAAACACAAGCAGCATTTTTTCCTTTTCCCAAGACATTCTTTGCTTTTTCTGAGACAGACTTAATATTTCAAGAAATGCTACATAAAGGTGATAAGGGAGTTTAAATCTAGCACTCAAAAGTTATCACCGTCTGCGCCAGGCTTTTGCTGAAAACTTGGAAGACCTCCCTCGTTTTCCTTTAGTAGAACTGTAATACATAGGGAACATAAAAGGATAGCTACCCAACTAATGCCACTGTTCATCTAGAAAACAGAGTACTAAAATTTTTAAAAAATAATTTCTACTTCCAGCCACAGTGATGGCAAGGCACATGACCAAAGGAAAGCCCTGGCCTCCCTGCTGCTGCCTGGTCCTTCACCTGGCTTTATTCAGAACCAGTGCATTCCTTGCACATCATGTAAAGAAATCAGTAGAACCGTGATCAAAGTGAGCCATGCCTCCATACTATTTTAATACAGTTAATAATCAGTTTTAACAAATTCAAGGAGAAATTTCAGTGTTTTGGGCTTTCAGGGTATAGAGGAACAGAGGTGCTCTTCGCCCTAGAAGAATCTCCTTAAGACATCTGTGTTTATACTGATACTTTGAATGAATTCACCATAAAGCGCAAGATTAATGAATAATTTATGAGGATTAGTTCACAGAAAGGCACGTTGCCACTGAAAAAAGGTGTTACTGGTAACTCCCTTGCAACTCCTCCATTCTCACTACTATAAAAGGATGCCACTATATGGTAAATAACCTTTGAACATTTTCTTATTTCATGTGCAAATGCCATTTCTGCCTGTATCATGTTGGACTGCAGTACATGGGAGGTTAATTCATATTCTTTTTCCTCAGCCCCAAACACCTGCAAATGAAAATGGTGGTAAAAAAAACCAAAACAAAAGCAGCAACTAGTAATGTGAACATCTTCACTGCAGACTTAAACTGCATAGTCTCAAATTAGCCCAGCTTGAATGAGAAGAGCCACACAGGGAAATAATAATCCAGTGGCTCAAAGAGACTTAACTAAGCAGCTGATGAGCTCTTTTAACTTGAGTTGCAGCCAGCTCACCTGAAGGTAACAGCATATTGACACAGGTTGAGTGGTGGCACACACTCACAGGACTTCAGGGGAATTCACAGTGATCAGAAGCCAAGCAGCCTATGATCCCAGTGCAAATGTATGGTCATGCCTATACAAGATGAATGTCAAAGTCCAAAATTGTGGGTGTGTTTAAAAAAGATGGAATATTTGGAATAGAACTAATTAAACTCAGAAGACAGCCAGTCCTTGCTAACTCTAATGCAGAAGGCCTGCAGGACATCAAGAAATTAGCTGGGCTCTTTCCTCTCATTTATGTTAATTTTGTAAGAGTTCTTATACTGTATATGTATAAGACTTTCTCTGTGAGGGTCTAGCTAGAGTCCTGCCCTGTCTCACCCAGCCCAACTTCTCTAGAAACTGATTAGCTCATAAGAACATGTAAAGGTGCTATTGTACATGTGTTTGTAAGATAGGGTACCTTCACATAAAAGAAAACTGCAAAATATTATATAGGATCATGAAATTAAGTGCAAATAACCCAATGTAACACTTGGGATATGTTTATAAAATCTCAGTAAAAGAATGTTGAGAAGATCAGAAGACAGATGAATCCTAAGGCTAGGATGTTTCCAGATGGAGACACCAATTTCCTGGCATCACCACCTTAAAATAACATCCTACAATTTAACGAAGCCTCTAGAAAACACGAAATTATATTTTAGCTTTACAATAGCACATTATGAATTTTCACTCACCTACCTGAATAAAAGCATTTTGCTTTCAAACACAAGCTGCAAAAGATTTTTCCAAAAGGGAATGACAGGTAAGTTTTAATGCACAATTAATTTCTCAGAAACTCCAAAACAACTAAGCACTCATACAGATACTTAAGTTCTTATAAAATAACTGCATTTCTACATGTTACAATATTCATTTTCTGTTGTGCGACTTTTTCTAAGTCCTACAGGTTCCTGCTAAAAGACTAATTATGTACAGGCCAATTCCCAAGAAGCTTACATACTGGGAAGTGTATTTTCCATGGCACACATTTTGTGACTAAAAAGCAAAAGCATGGCTCTCTGGTAAAGCCAAGAGCTATCTATAGAGCAATTGAAGAGGCTCATTTCCAGCTAAGGGAAGTGGGCTTGCACAGCACATCCTCTTTCTAGTAATTGGGAACTGCCAGACAGCAAAAACCAAAAGCGGCAACTACCCAACAGCAACAAAACCCCCCAAAACCACTCTGCTATAATGCACAATCACCTCTGTAGGATGCAGACCAGTACTTCACTATTACATGTTAACAATGTAATAATTAGATTCAAAGGGTTTGGATAAAGTTATAAGATATAAAAGACTATATGAAGACAAAGCTCAACATAGGTCCTTTGGTAGTGTAGCTGTCAGTGTCTTAAGGTATGCCCTGTGTTTATTCTCCATTATAAAACCCTGTATCTCACTGAAAGACAAACTAAAACCCCCTAAAAAACATGCTATAAAGCTTTAAAGTTTGATCTGCAAACCTAGTAAGAACTAGTTACCACAAAAGTAAGATTTTACATGTTTCTCCCTTAAATTCCATTCAAGATAGTTTACAAAGGTACAGGAAGGTTTGGAATGCCTACATATCTGGGACAAGTAGCAAGTGCTCTGTGCTTTTAAAACCCTTGCTTTTACCTAACAGAAGAAACTGAGAGAGTCAACAGGACTAAGAAGTCCCAAGCAGAACTGCTGAATGGCAGACAATATGCCAGAAGTTAACTACAAAGACAAAAAAACAGTTTTTAAAACTTTCTTCCCCTGAAATTTAGTGCAGTGTTGATGAAGTTCTCTAATTTGCCACAATCTTTTGCTTAGTCAAAAGAGGATGTGGTGCAAGTCTTCACTCTCCAGGAAAAGGGCTTTAAAACATTTCAAAACAAGTCTTGGACTAAACAGAAATAGATTAAACTTAAGAAAAAATGCATTGCTATCAAGTTTCCTTTTAGATGACACATGCTCATATATTTCCTTATCTTCTCAAAATTAAAAAAATTTCTGCTACCCAGCAGTAGTCAAGAGACTGTACTACCACTCATCAATTCAACAAGAGTCAGTGGAGGTAATGCTTTAAAGTATATTGGTTTATAAGAGAAAACTTTGCAGTCAAATGACTGCACTCAAACAAAAGCATCAACACCCCCTTCTGCAAGGATTCAATGCACTACATCACTGGAACATCCACACCTTCTTTCAGGTGTTCAGCCTGAGTTAAATGAACTTAATCATAAACTCTACATTGTGATGCTGTCCCCATCCTTGAATAAGCTGAAAGCTCCCTTTGATGATGCATGAGCCAGCAATGTGCACCCGCAGCTCAGAAAGCCAACCGCACCCTGGGCTGCATCCAGAGAAATGTGGCCAGCAGGTCCAACGGAGGTGATTCTCCCCCTCTACTCTGCTCTTGTGAGACCCCCACCTGGAGTACTATGTCCAGCTCTGGGGCCCCCAACATAAGAAGGACATGAACTTGCTCGAGTGGGTCCAGATGAGGCCACGAAGATGATCAGAGGGCTGGAGGACCTGCCCTGTGAGGACAGGCTGAGGGAGTTGGGGTTGTTCAGCCAGGAAAAATGGTTCCAGGGAGACCTGATAGCGGACTTCCAGTACTTAAAGGGGGCCTGCAGGAAAGATGAGGAGGGACTCTCTGGAAGGGACTGTAGGGATAGGATGAGGGGTAATGGTTTTAAACTGAAAGAGGGTAGATTTAGGTTAGATATAAGAAAGAAATTCTTCACCGTGAGGGTGGTGAGACACTGGAACAGGTTGCCCAGAGAAGCTGTGGCTGCCCCCTCCCTGGCAGTGTTCAAGGCCAGGTTGGACGGGGCTTTGAGCAACCTGGGCTAGTGGAAGGTATCCCTGCCCATGGTGTTGGAACTAGATGATCTTTAAGGTCCCTTCCAACCCAACCCATTCTATGACTCTATGAATCCTCTACGTGGTTGTGTGAGGCCACGCACATGCTGAGGTGTTGAGAGAAGCTCCCTCTGACACTTCAGCTACTCACTCAGTTCCAGCTGCATCCACCAACTTTTCCAAAGGATGGCCTGAGATACAGAAGTCTTGAACTCCAGCTCAAGGTCTCCTGTTTGATTTTCTTTTTCTTTAAGTGACATAAATCTTGCCCATTTCGGAAATACAGTATGAAGGGATCAACTAGTGAAACTTACCATTAGGAGTTTATACTCATAGGGGGAAGGAAAAAAAAAAAACCAAAACCTTAAAAGATTAAGATCTATCAAAAGACAGATCACCTCACTATATTACCTGCCCTGCAGGATTGACAGAAATAAAGTACGTACTTCAGTTGTCTAAGATTTACTTCAGCAACTCTATTTACTGCTGTTCATTCACACTTGAAACTGAATGCAGAAAAATTAATGTTTCTAACTAGTTGATCCTGGTGAGTTGCTAACTGACCTCAGTTACTTGGCCTTCTGTAGTCAATTCATTACTACATTTTAAATGTACATGCCACATAAGCTATACACCATTACTTATGACACACAATAGTAGTTTTTATTATTTTCTATGAAAACTTCTTCATATTTCTCACAGAAATCATAACAGCTGATATTTTAGCAAACTTACATTAAACCTTTATCATATCTTAAGACAGCCAAGAAAACAGAACTGATTCTCCTGCCATCTCATGTTGTAATCAAATCTAGATTAAACTAATAATATCACATAAGCAGATGCACTCAGACCACCAGAATTAAGACATTAGAATTAAGTCATTCACATTACTCAATCCACCAATAGTTTCCTCAGACACCGTTGAAGCTACAGAAACAGGACGAAGATAATACCTAAAAACCCCAGTCAAAAGTAGATGAAAAGTAGCAAGAACTGTAACAGAAAGAATAAATAAGTAAACCATCCAAGTAATCAAATTCAATATGCAAGCGCTTCGGTTTTGTTCCTCAAAAGAAACCAAGTGATCAATTTTTCTTGACTTTTTACTTCAGTATGGAAAAATGGTAATAAATACATCAGATAGCCTTTAAGAGAACTGATAAAGCCACCTAAGTATGAAAAAGCCTTCGAAGCGTAATCTGGCTTTCAACATGACAAAGAACTGTGTCAATGAAATCCATCCAGATAAATAGGACCCATCACTACACGCACCATTTACTGCTACATCAGTTTCCAGAAAATTGTTGCATAAACTTCTTTGATACTCCAGATGAACATTTACTCAGTTGAATAAAATAAAAACATTAAAGATAAATATGAATTTTTCAAGGAAATCACATAAAACTCCCTACTGTCAAGCAGAGTTACAAATAAAATCTGTTCTTAAAGAAAATCTAACTATAACAGAGGGCCAATAAAAACAAGGAGGTGATTTTAAGTGGTTTCAAATGGAGCTACACTGGCCCCACAACAACCATCACACTGAATTCCTAGGAGGTAGCAGCAAAATACCATGTTCTAAGAATATATAATTTACAATTACAAAGAAATACTTATGCTAGGAAATTGCCACCTAAAATGACACTCACTATGCAGCAGAAATAAGAGAACTCCTTATGTCAACATTTAGTAAATAAATGAGGCAAACTGTAATTTTGAAGTTAATAATCATTTAGCTAATAAATAAATACCAATTACAAAAACAAATCCTTAAGCACATGCTTACCCTTTGTAACACAAGTAGTCCCAGTGATTTAATAACTGGTCATATCATCTTCAGTATCACCTCAAAGCAAAATCTACAGCACCCACGTGTACAGCTGAGTAACACTATAATCCATTCTACTGCAAAACTTCTTGGCCATTTAGCAGTTTTACAAGTAGAGGACAATTTTTATTTGTAGACTGCATGAGTGAAAAATCTCCCTCTCCTGACCAAAGATTATTTGGCATGCAAACAGCAATATCTCATTCTCATACTCCAGGGAGTTTTAACCTGCCTCTAGCTAAAAGCTATACAATCTTTAGATTGCAGCAGAGTGTAAAAATCACTCTAATTAAATCAAATGAGAACTGGTTTGACCAGTGTTACTGATCCCCCAAATAATTAAAATCAGTTAAGAAAATTCAGGGGTTGGTACTCAGCAGTACCTAAACTTGTGCTAATTTTTAAAATAATTTTTGAAACTGAACGACTGGAAAGAAAACTCGAAGCAAGCTACAAGAAGAACCTGGACTGTTGTGAGTATAAAGTACCACAGAATGAAGTTTCAGGGCACTTTAAAAAAAAAAAAAAAAATTATCCTGGCTTTGCATTTGTTCTAAGACGTAGTGACTGTATCTTAGAGCATGCCAAATTGCACTGCAAACCAGTTGAAGCTTGACCTAAGGCAGTTGCATTTCTGATATATGTGAACAGAATCTAGTTTCTGTTGCTGTGTATACCAATCAGTTTTGTTTCTGTGCTGTACGATCTACCTTTTACATTGTTGTGCTCCCATTGTTGGACCCTGGTGGTCCTTCAGGGCCTCGCTGCATTACCCTGTAACAAACCTCTTAGGGCAAACTGTCAGCATAACAGGTTTCTTTCCAGTCCTGACAAAGTTAAAGCAAAGCAACGCTAACTCTGTGTGTCGATACGCTTCACATACACACCATGCAAATTTAACAGAAGGCAGCATAACAGCATGAGACCTTAGTATTTTAGTGCCAAGTCCATTTTGTCACAAACTGGTGCCCTAAAGCCTCTAAACACCAGGTAAACTGGGAAGGGGTAGAAGGCAAGTGATTTCTTTTCTCACACAGAGCAGATAATTTCCTGTACTATGCACCAAGTCTGATTGGTTTCCTGTCAGAATAGCCGAGTCTCTGAGTCTTTTGATCACTTTCCTCTGGCCCTTCACAGTTGCTCCGATTAGAGATTGATCCCCATGCTGCTCTTTGATCAGCAGCTCCGGCAGTTCACAGGTGCCATATATCATCACATTAGCAGGCCACAGCAGTATTAATCTCCCCCCCGTTAAACTCGCTAGCGCACTGCATATTCTACCCATTCACAGAGGTCTCAGAAACTTTGCTTTCTATTAAAAGATATGACGTAGAATACTTTTATCTGGGGAGTCCCAAGTTCAAAGTTGAGAGAATTGAATTAGCCTCGAATCCGCGTTTCTGCTTTATTTCATTACAGTTCAGAGAGTTTTGAGAGCTCCCAGCTTGGCCTTTTGTGTTGATTCGTGCCCAGGGAGAAAGCTTGTTCTAGCTGACATGCAAAGTACTAAATTTTTCAAACACACCCCCCCC
>NW_020799099.1:26850207-26963191 GCF_003259725.1 Athene cunicularia
CGGCGGTGCGCGGGCCGCCCCTGCCCCCGGGGGAGGGACGCTGCCTCCCCCCGCGTACCGCCGGCCCGGCCAGCCAGCGATGGGTCCGGGGCTGGTTTCTGGGTTTGGTAACGGGGGTGAGACGTTGTGGCGACTTAACCGTGTTCCTTTACCGCGTTGTTCTTACGGTAATTGAGTTCGCGCTTGAAAGTTTGATGCTTAAACTTTTCACCTGAAGCACGGATGTGATACTGAGAACTAACACACGAAGAGGAGGCTTTTAAAAGACTTTAGATGCAGGTTATTTTTCTTTTGACAGAACTTGCTGTTTTGGCTACTCTGCAATGAGATCTCTGGCATTTACATAACCAGATGGAAACATAGCTTCAACTTACTGTAACTACCCCTCGCTTGCTGAAATGCTGTGCGGTAGGCACTCAGTGAGGTGGCATCCCTAAAGCAGATGAGGTTGGGTTTTTTTTTTCTGTTTCACCAGTAATCGAACTGAATTTATGGTGAAGAGTATCCCTCCATTAACACGGGTGAGAACTGGAAGGACTCAATATTCAACACCCATTAAGATGATGGTGTGTTCAAGCTTCTCTGCTAGAGCTGGCATTTCTAGATGACTTGGAAGAGGGTTTGAACCATGAGTATGTGATGGGTCTGGGTAACAAAACTGAATGCTAACTAGATACTAGGAGGGCAAAAGAAGCAGTAGGAAGGACAAATCTTTTTCTTTCGACTGAGAAGGTTTGGGAGAGTTTTTAAATGGTGACTTTAGCCCCCATGGCTCTGAAGCCCTTTTGAGGATGGTTGAGAAGACCTGTATCGCCGTGGTCTCGCTCACTGTCTGTGCAAGATACACAAGAGTGAAACTGAGTCTGCACTGCTGGAGTCTTGAGCACACACTATACAAATCTCTTATCCTTTGACCCAGCTCTTTCCATTATATAACTGAGCTGTTTCTTTGCCTCAGCCAAAGTAACCCTTGAGACAGTGATAAACATCTCTTCTGTTCCTAATAAGTGACATATTTCTAGTAGCAACTGAAAACTGTCCAGCCAAGCTGGGCTGTCTTCTGAAAGGCAGACCGAGCATACTGTAAATAGCAACCCTTCCCTTACAGAGCATGAAGAAAGAAATGTACGGTACAAAGCAGACTATGTTGCCGTTAGTATTGTTACCATTATTATGATTATTTGTTTTTCACTGTTATTTTAAAATGGAAATAAAAACAACATGCGCTGCTTTGCATGTCTTCTACTTATGATCACAAGCAGTGGGGCTTTTTTATCAAGTAAAGAAAGCGTTGCACTGTAACTTATCCTTAGCTGTCTGAGGATTTTGTGAGATTCTTTGTATTTTGGGTAACTGATGACAGGTTACCCCTGAAAAATGGACATACTGTCTCACACTATGTACATGAAAAGTCCATCATCCTTCGTCCCCCATAGCTTTGAAAACCTAGGCTGCATCAGACCAGTGTTTCATCTGACATCCTGGCTCTGGCTTTTCAAAGGAAAATGCAAGAACCCACATAGTGGATGAATATGGAATAACACTGCCAGGGGAGGAAGCTTTCATTCTAAACCTCCTGTAATTAAAGATCGGGGTATATTTTCTATCATCAAGGCTCTACTTCTTTTCAGAAATGCTTTTTTTGTTAATCCTATGCAAAATATTGTGTGTGGTAATTCCTATCCTTATAAATGTCCAATCTTCTCTGAAATTCATGCTAACCATTTATCACCAGTGTTCTATGTTTATTTTTAATGTTACTGCGGTCCAGTTTCATCAGGTACATGTATGTGTTTGAATTATGAAAATAGGTAAATATAAATGCTTTAACTTCTCTACCTAGTTCATTTTCTGTGTTCGAGCCCTAGCACAGCCTTTCCCACCTAGGCATTTTTACTACACTTTTCATCTGAATATGCCTCTAAGAGTCCCATCTAATTTTGTTATGTTTTATTTGGAATGGAACAAACAGAACATGACATTCCAAGTCAAGGCCTAATCTTAACATGTATAGTGAAGATGGAACATTTTACTGTATATAGTATTTCTTACACATGCCTTCATCTTTTTATTGGATCTACTCATGAAATGATCCACAGAAGTACTGACATTGAATAATATTCTGAACGGTCAGATAATTGCAACAAGCTAATGTATGTGTAGTTGAGATCATTCTTGCCAGTGCACATTGCATTGCCAATGCTGAATTTCACTTGGGACCACAATGCCAATGCATCTAAGAGTTCTGGTGACTCCAGTGCCTAGTACAGGTTTCTCTGGATATCATCAAGACTCATCTGTATTTTGCTACTACAGTGTTCATATTCTTTTCTACATCCATAATAAAAATTTTTAACTACACAAAGCTTTGTATTCCTAACTTTTCTCCATGCTGAGAATTGCACTTCAGTCTTTGTCTTTTGTATCAGTCATCATGCTGTATCTCATCTCACAACTACTTAGTTTACACTATGTAGTCTTTTTGATGGTGTATCAAAGACTTTTTTTTCCCCCAAAGGATTTGTAATATAGTCTAGAAAACTGAGTATCAAGTGGTTTTTAACTTAAATATTGCAACAGGCATTTATTCATTAATTGCCATCTTCAAATAATTTGAGAGACAGACTTTGTTCTGTAGAATAGCTATGCTGATTTGACACATTTTCAGATTTTTATGACTTTTTTTTTCATCATCCCCATTTAGAACATTTTGAAGCAGTTTTGCTTTACTTGAATAAAATTTGAATTATCTAGATTATCCCACAGGAATTTATTGTCATTGAGATCCAGCCACCAGAGACGGCAATGGAAATTTGGCCTGTTAGGACTCCAGAGACTTACAGTGGTGGTGTATAGCCTTTGTACTCCTGAACTATAAATATCCTTGAAATGAAAAGGCTTTCTCTGTGATTTATTAACCTAAGGAGTTACCATTAAAATACACATTTATCACACAATCTTCACAAGCTTTACTTATGTCAACAAAAAGAATTCCCCACACCAAAATCAAAATAACATCTTCACAGCAGTGACGGAGGTGGATGGTTTACACATGCTTCACCCTTTGTGCCTTCATCACTTTACAACAACAAAGATGCCCCACAGTTACTTGTGGCAGTGGGCTGGAATTTACAAGGTGCATAGGTGTTCACAGACTCCTCTTTATGATTTGAACAGATACCAAGAGATCTCGATTGACTGTAGGGGGTTCTAGATATCTCAAGGAAGTTCTAGAAGGCAGGACGCTATTTCCTTTTCCTATATGCTGTCATCAGAAAGACATTTCCCCCCCTTCATAAGGTACGTAACGAAATAAGCATTTCTCTCCTGAGGAAGATTAGGGAGAGAAATGCAATATTTGGGGGGAAAATAGGAAAAGGCTTAGATAGAAACACATTTTAGACACAATGTACAACCAAAGAGAAATACTTCTGGAGATGTGTAGCTCCACAAATTCGATTGCTTCTATCAAATTCATGTCTCACAACAGTTAGAGCTAGGCATTTACATGACTTTGCAAGATCAGGACCCACTGTTAGACAGGGAAGAATGATTCCCTTCTCTCGCCATGGCTTGTTTCACTTCCTATTATGAATGAGGAAAAAAAAATACACATATATGTTTATATTCCCATATATTCTGAATGTACCTATATAATCTTTGTGAGATCATACTAAAGAAAGAAAGTATTTTGTAAAGCTTAGCATGCAATTTAAAACTAATAAATATCTGCTCATCCAGACACACAGGCAGATAGTTGCTTTTGTACAAGGTGCTCTTGATTTCAGTATAGTTATATATTAATTGTTTGCTGGTATAACAGGGTTGGGGTTTAAATGCTTATGTTCACATTATGGAGTTATTTTTAGCTTTGCAAAGAAGTCTTAAACAGTTATTGAATATTATGTTTGTACAAAATCTTTTATGGATGAGTGATAAATATGAAAACAGAAATTGCAGCAGAAACACTAATTGTCTTTTAGAAAAGCAACAATATGATATTGTGCTCTTATGACCACGGAGCAATAGAAAAAGAGGCATTTGTACAAATAAACATGACTCTTGTAATCTTACCAATATGAGGTGAAGAAGCTACATATGGAATTGAAAAGAAAGTAATTCCTGCATTAGAAAGTACTCTGGTAAATGAGGTAGTGCTAAATTTTAGTATGTCAGCCTTACTGTCCATTTCTACTGAATTTCTAACCAAGTTGAAGATTTGTGATCCTATTACATTCAAAAATATAATGAAGAAAAAGTGTAAAGTCCAAAGAGGCTTCAGTTATGTTGATGCTTGTACAGTATGGACTGCTCAGACACAACCAGACAAGAAATACAAACATACTCTGGTCACTTGGATCACTACTCTAAATAAAGTGCCATTTATATTTTGCAAATCCTAAAATGAGACAAGGGACTTATAAATACACCTAAAGCAAAGCATTTGAACACAGACTTCTAAACATGCTGATGTTGTTCTGCTCAACATTTCATAGTTTAAACAATAATTTTTCAAAATTGAGTCAAACATTTGAGAACCGAAGTCCTTATTGTATTTTTGTGTGATTTCCACTTATAAGCATTGCTTTAGAGTGGTCACATTTAATAATTCCAATTATTTTATCATCTACTATGTACACATACATAGTCCAAGCTACATGCCAGTGCAGCTTTGCTTTAGGTAGGCTGTGGGAGCTACAGTGCAAGAGATGACAAGGAAGGAGGCCCACTAGAGGTCTCCCAAACTATTTAAAAGAATACTACCCACTTCTGGCACCTGGTAGCTCATTTGGGTCTTGATGGGCTTGCAAAGTCAACATGTGAAAAGTGGAATGTAACTAAGTCACTTAGGCCTTGTAACATGTTCGCTGAACTTAAGTGTGGACTACATTGAGGCCTAAAAGGGCGGCAGTAGCCAGTCTTGAAGTCGGCGTTTTCACATGTGTAGGAGTGTTCTGGGTACAAGGGTACTCTCTCAAGGCATTCACTTTCTTCTCTATGCTTTCAGAATAGATCCTATGATCCCTTAAGGCTTATACCCCAGTTCAGATGCCCTTCAGTATGCAAACTCCATATGCTTTTAAGAACAAACTTGAGTATGTGCATGAAGGACTGTGCCCAGATGACAGGCTTGCTCCAGTACGCATGAATGTTTCCTTATTTATGACTATGTGTGCAATTACTTTGCTTATGTCAAAAGCTGGATACGCTTTCTGGCTGCTTTTTAATCAGATGACATCAACTGTGGAACAATAATGTCTTAGGTTCTATCAGCATGCATGAAATCCTGTCACAACTGAAGATGGCATGTCTCTGTGTCAGCTCTAAGTAACTACTGAATTCTGAATAACTGTTGAATTTGGTCTTCCAGTCTGTTGACCTTTCACTGAGCATTGCAAGATGTTTGTAATCAGAATACAAATTTTGGTTAGTATTTTCAAGCATTATTGACTATTTCAAAAATAGTAGGTATCACATAGTTATAGAATTGAATAGTTCTATCCAGATTCAGTAAAGTTTAGGATACACTGTATTATCCAAAACACATATAAACAGATTATTTCATACACTGGTAAAAAACACTAGTAGCGTTACAAGATTTTTTTTTTCATACCAAAATATTTCTAAACTATTTATGCATGAATATTCTATGGCTTTGAAAGTGCTCTTCAGAGAAATGCTCAGGTATTTATGGGATGGCAGCATAATTTTGCTACCAATATTTGCAACATACCTAGCAGTTAACGGTCTGAATGCAGACTGTCTATCAAATAGACATACTTAGCTATTTGAGTTGAATATTTACATTTATTGTGTTTGGAGTAGAAAAATAATACTTCTTGATTTACTTTGATGTCACAGGTATTTTATGTTTACTAAAGAATATTATTGATACTAAGAACTTTGGCTCATGACTGTGTTTAATTGAAGTAAATTTTTTATACACCTGTGGCACTTCAGCTTTAGTCTTCCGGTACTCCGGGCCACACAGAGCAGGAGTAATGCTGAGACAAAATATATTGCAGGTTATGAGCCTTCACTTAAGTTGAAATTCAGCAGAAGAGAACAGGAATCATATTGACAGCACCAGCCTCCACAGAGCATTGTCTTAAGGCTAAACTGAGATTACAGTTTAGTTGGTTAATGAAATCCATCTAAGGAGATATTGCAAGCAAGTTCATAGGTTAGGGCAATGGCAGAAATCTAATAGCAGTAGAGGAGTAATCGGGAACTGAAGAGCAAACACAACAAACCAGGACTGATGAGGCACTGGAGCAAATGTACTTCTGCTATGTATGGAGTATCTGTCCTTCCTAACCCTGACTCATCATCTTATGTTTCCTCTCATTTGTGCTTGTCCTGTCTCTTCCCTAGTCTTCCTCTCTTTTACCTCTTCCTCTTCACACTTCTTAATTAATTAGGTACCACTTCTACAGCACTAATTATTTTATTAAACTGTTTGCCTCCTAATTGTATTTCACTTGATTTAAGTACTAACTTTCCTAATATACCTCCTTGGCTTCGTAATTGGTCTCCCTTGCACTTTTGTCTGCCCTTAGTACTTTGCCTGTTTTATTTCCTGTCCCTCTCCAGTCCAGATTTGCTTACCATGAGAAACTTTTTTTCCTCTTCTCATCTCACAGAATGAGACTTTCCCAGAACTTTACTCAGAGCTCTCATTTGTTCAACATAGGCTAGAGGGATTAATCAGCTGGTGCAACAGACCCAGCATCCACACTGGATATTTTGGAGGAGATCTTTCAGTATACTTCCATAAGAAAGCTCAAATTCTGTAAGACAACTGTGAGATGATAATCAATGCTAAGAGATGTGCTTCAAAAGGTGTCTTTCTTATTCAAACTAAAACCCTAATGTAAACATACCCCCTATCATGTCTGCCCCATCAATTATGGCATTTTCCCCAGATCTCTTCTTTTAATCCATGGTACATACATCTCCTTATTGACAAAATCTCTCTACCTCTGAACGAGGTAGCTTCCTTGTTCCTCATTGCGTGGAGTCAGCTGGAGAGAATGATCTCCCTCTAGCCTATGTTAACGATTTGGCCTGATCTAGAGCATCATCTACAGAAACACACCAAAGTTTTATTCATGCCATTTGGACCTTTTCCAGAGGAGAAATTAAGAACTTCCAAGGAACCAGTCTGTAAAATTTAAGACTTTACTCATCACATGAAAATTGTAATTTTCCAAGTTTCTTAAATTTGAGTAGTTTATGTAAAATAAAAGCAGCAGGCATATGTTTGACAAAATAGTTAATGCAACTTTCTAAAACCTGAACTCAATAGAAATTTGGAAAAAAGCTTTAACATGGGGGGCATAGAAAATCATAAACACTGAGTTTCTCATCAGTTGCCTCATTCACAGAACTATCTGAATTATTTTGGCAGAAATAAGGTTCAGAATGGAACATGGAGGCTTTCATCACATGCATTTTTCCAAACTCAGAAATAGGAAAAGTCTTAAAATATTGGGTCACCTTAGTACAGGAGCAACAGTTCTCATATTTTTAGAATTCTTAAAGAGATTCATTCATTAATATGTTTTTAAAAGCATAAAAGATTCTATAGGGATCTTTTTCATGAGAAAAAATATTATTGCCAATGCCTTAGGAGCTTAGAAAATTCTTTCTACCTTTCTACATATAGGTAGTATTTCTGCAGTTTATAAATATATTAGCATAATCTGATATGCTAAAGAGCAGTTAAATGTTTACTTAGATACACTGCAGAAGAACACAGACAAAAGCCTACTTTAGTATTAATATTTCAAATCATACATTAGTTTTTATATCTGGAAATCCAGGTATGCTGCAGCAAACTTAAAACTTAAGGGAATCAAGGACTGCCAGTTGGATGAGAGTATAAAAAATGTACAAATGACACATGATTCATACCAGTAAATTCTCATTGTTATTTCCTTGCCAATCCACTGAATGGAAATATACTACAAAGGAAAATAATTTTAAAGCTTTTTCCAGTAATTTTCAAAGCTATCCCACTATTAATCATTGAAGTTTGCGTCATCCAGTTAAGAATGCACAATATTCCAAAGTATTGCCAACATTTTTCTTTATTGATCAAACACTGGCATCGAATCACAGTATCTCATTCCCACAGCACCATGAAGAAAAAAGAACTTCAGCTTCACTACCATCTGGATCACAGATCATCCCATAAAATCTGTTCAGGTTGACAGTAGGCCTTTGAAGTATTTATTTCATATTATGTTTTTGATACTGTTATATGTTGTGCCCTGTCACAATCCATTTTGAAACAAATACCACTCCATTAATATTCAAGTTTATAAAAAATACTATTTTCTCCTTAGACAATAATCTATGTCTAGTTAGGTATTCAGGGTGGATTTTTAGACATAAACAATAATATAGTGATTCCCTAGCGCTCTCTTGGCATGCTGGTTACTGTCAATAGCCCGCAATTTAACCAGGAGCTGAAGGTGCTGAAGATGCTGAAGTTATCAGCATCTTTTTGGGTGGCACTCAGTACCTCACAGGATTAGGCTCCCGTTCAGAAAGCACATCATCAAAGCCCCGAATTACCTGTGTGATTAGAGGTGGGCCTAAAGAAACCGTTAAACAATGAAACATATGAAGGTTTTTACAAGGATGTATTTTGAAAGTGTAAATCAGTTTTGGGATGGTATTTCTTAATCTACACTAAGGATGCTAATCTAAATGGATTTGTAAAATCATATTCCTAATCCTGCCCACTACACTACTGGATGAGAGCCTAAAAACTCTTCTGCACAAGGAGTCCTATCACACACATAGAATGAGTAAATAAAGCAAATATGACTTGATCCTCTCTAGTTCAGTACATTTCTGCTCAATCCTGTGAACCACTGAACTGAAATCAAAAACAAAGCTAAGAAAGAGTGCTCAGTCCTTCATGTAATTGGAAATTAATGAGTAAGATAGTTCAACAGTGGGCTCTCTGCATTCAATTGAACAGTCCTGCTCACAGCCTGAATAGATTTTGGCCTTTTTTGATGAAGGAAATAATGAAAGCTCTATTTTCAGTGCTACACCTAGTCATGACCAGCTAAATCATACTAAAGCAGAATGGTCATTCCGAGGGCTTGGTAAAGCTACAGAAGCTGAGTTATAGCCTTTTTTGTTGTCCAGCTTGTATCTCCCTCCTCAGTGTTCAGGACTCATGTATTTCTATTCTTTTTCACCCATCTTCTTATTAACTGCATGTTTGTGTACTTGTTACTACCTACAAAAATATTTTGTCATATAAATTTACTTGTTATGTTTCATATATTTCAAGAAGAAAAGTCTGTGTGCAGTCAGTTTTAACAAGTGATTACAGTAATAGCTTTTCCATGAGTGTCTTATATCTTATGAAAGCAGTAGGAATTTTAATTTACCAAAGACAGCAGAGGACAGACAGTAGACTATCCTTTTTATCATGGCGTAGATGCTGTAGTGCAGCAGAATTCTGCTGATGGAAAGAGAAATTAGTGTTGGTTTTGTAGTGGAGACTAATTATTATCACAGAATCACAGAATCATTCAGGTTGGAAAAGACCCTTGGGATCATCAAGTCTGATGGTTGCATCAGCCCTACTCTACAAACTTCTCCCCTACACCATATCTCCCAACATCTCATCCAAACGATCTTTAAACACAACCAGGGATGGTGACTCCACCACCTCTCTGGGCAGCCTATTCCACTGTCTCACCACTCCTTCTGTGAAATTTTTTTCCTAATATCCAGTCTAAACCTCCCCTGTTGTACTTTAAAGCCATTCCCTCTTGTTCTAGCACTAATTACCTGTGAGAAAAGACTGGCACCAACCTCTCTACAATGTCCTTTCAGGTAGCTCTAGAGAGTGATGAGGTCTCCCCTCAGCCTTCTCCGCCTTAAACTAAACAGTCCCAGCTCCTTCAATCACTCCTCATAGGATTTTTTCTCCAGGCCCTTCACCAACTTCATCGGCCTTCTCTGCACTTGCTCCAGCACCTCAATATCTCTCTTCTATTGCGGTGCCCAAAACTGGACACAATACTCCAGGTGTGGCCTCACCAGTGCAGAGTACAGGGTGACTATCCCCTCCCTACTCCTGCTGGTCACACTATTTCTAATACAAGCCAGGATGCCGTTGGCTATCTTGGCCACCTGGGCACACTATCAGCTCATGTTCAGCTGCTTGACAATTAGAACCCACAGTTCCTTTTCCTTTTTTTAAGGTCATTGTCAATATCTTCTACCAGTTTTATAGGCACGGACCATTTTTATTCTTCCAGCACATTTAGGTCTTCATATTTACGAGAGAACTGTTTGTGAGGGCAGTTCTGTCAAATTACGACTACTCTAGTCACTGAAAGATCGTTCAGTCGCGATGCTCTTTCTTCCTGCTAACCATAGGCAGTCAAATGTACTTGTACTAGAAGTGCCCAGTTATTGCAAATGTACTTTTATCATCTGCAATTTTAGTTGAGACTAATATATGGTTTTAAGTAACTTAGAGATTAATACTAATTGAATAGATGAGAATAATATTATTCATTGCACAGAGTAATTCAAAACTGCTAATGCAGTTATCAGACTGGTCAGATTTGTTGTATCAGTCAATTCTTATATGAATATTATGGTATTGAGAATAGCTGCTTCATGTTGAAACAGTGGAAAATTCTAAATGCTTTTTGCAAACTTGTTCCATTTCTTTTTCCAAGGTTGTTAGGTTTGATTTGTAGTTTTTCATCTAATACTGAATTTTTATTTTTTTTTTTCAGGACAAAGTGCATTAATAGCTTATGGCAGTATTATGAGTTATTTTAGGTAAATCTGCTCATAGAACAATGTTTACAGCTACTAAATAATACCATTTTGGTTTTCAAGGTTATTAAATCAGGTTCTAACTTGTAATGACACCATGCAAAGAAAAGAAGTAATATAATAAACTATATATTATTTTGGAAATTAATAAGCTTGAGAATCTGTCAAGTATTCAGTGTATAAAATAGGCATTCACTCCTCAATTTGCAGATGTGAACTTGTTCATTTTAATATATAGCAGGTTGCAACATCCAGAAGGAAAAAGAAATAACAAAAAAACCTTCCAGCAACACATTCCCTTTCTGTAGTCACTCATCACTCATCCCTGATATATCAGGAACAGAAAGTGAGTGAAGTATAAGAACCACCAAGTGACATCTGACATATATTCACTAAGAACTGGTGAAACAGCTGCAAAAATGAAAGCAGAATGGAAAAATTCACTCCAGAGAAATCACTATGGGATTAACCAAGGGCTAACCGAATTGCATGCAAAGTTGTGCTAGAATGGCCATGCTACTTTAGGATGTCAGTATATCTTTGCAGTGCTGCATTCTGCCTTCAGGAGGTATCAGTACTCCCAGTTAGCTTGAGTTTTTTCATCTTTGACCAGATGTTCAACTTAAATCCAGCCTGATCATGTGCCTCCCTGCAACGGGTTCCTCTGGATCCTCAGTTTGAAGATTACAGCGATGGCACCATTGTGGGGTAGTCTGCAGTTCCACACAGCACATGGCAGAACTGTGTGGGGAGATTACAGTTTATTTGGAACAAACTTCATCTACATGGGATTTTGAAGCACTATGCTAAGATATTATTAAAAAATAAAAAAAATAGGAACAATAGAATTGGGGCAACCCAGCACTTTCTTGAGATGCAAACCATTCATCCACTAAGATAGTTAACCAGGGAAGGGTGTTGTGCTCTTAGGGCTGTACCTGTTACTCTGTGTAGATGACTTGTTTGGCTCTAGTTTAGGCTTTCCTACATGGTGCTCTGTTAACGGGATTTTAGAATCATACATTTTGTCAACTCCATGTAAGTTTAGTTTACTGTCATCTAAATTACGCTGCAGAATGCTTATACTCCAGCCTAGTCAATTCTCCTGATATTCACATCAGCTGAAAAATAGATGCTTCTGCAGTTATGGAAAAGTCTGTTAATATGGCATCTCCTATGGAGATTATATGATTTCTATTCCAAAAGTAACTGAGGAGGCTGGTAAGCAGCAGCTACTAAAAATAACCATCTAAGGAAGCAGGCCTTACTGACTTGCACCTAACCCAAGAAGCTTGTCTCAAGGGAATTTAAATATTTGTGTTAATTTTTGGTAAAGCTTGGTCTAATAGTTCTATAAAACTAAGAAAAGCAAGTGATTGTAGCTCCACCTTAATGAGAGTGGGATATAACAGTCATTGCCACCTCATGTTCTGTGGCAAACTAAATTTAAAGTTCCTATCAGCAAATCCCCAATTACTTAAAAAGGGGGACTAGAATGATCCAAGTCAGAAGAGATGTGTTAGCCTGACTTTGATAAATTAGTGGAGAACTAAAGGTGTTTATATTTCTATTAATTAGTTGAAGTCATTCAGCACTGTTTATGGCAGATAGAATTTGACTTTTTTTTTTTTGGTGAGATTACACACTTAATTGTTAAAAGTAATAGTGTTGATGTAAAATGCCTCATAGAAATTTGAGTGTGTGATGTGGTACAACATAGCATGTTAATTAGAAACTGGAACATAAAATCAACAAGGAATGGAAGGTAGAGCTGTTTGGAGCCTTAAGGACTGAAGGCAAGAGCAGTATCTGAGAACAAGTGCTCAGCTTCATGATTGTGTAACTCAGATGTGTAAGAACTCAGAGGAGCAGTGCTACATGATACCATTTAAAGTCTGTCTCTTGAAGGGGTAAGTGAGGAATCTCGCTTTCACTGACACTACTGAAAAGCTAGAATTGATTTATTTACAGCTGTGACATGAGGACAGGATGTGTCCCCAGTGCATACTGACAAACAGAATATAATATGAACATGCAATGAGATCTCTGACCAGCTGGCAAATTTTAATTAATTGGAATCACATTAGACCTCTAAATTAGGATAATATTAAAACACATTGGTTCTCTGCAAATCAGGAGAACAAAGCCTCCTACTAAATGTCTACTCATCAAAAGGGTGCCCAAAGGGACAGCTGCCTCACCAGCAAATAGAAGGTTTATCATGATGAACCACCTCTGTTATCTTACATCCTCAGTGAAATCCTTCAGACCTGGCTTTGCCTGTATGACCACCAACTGTGGTGCTGTGATTCTTGCTAATTTGGACTCAAAGAGTGAGTGGACAATTTAAAAATTTGGTGTCCTGGTGCCCCCTTTCTCACAATACTTAGAAGCCCTTTAGTCCAGAATACAGATCTGAACCTGCCTCTCAAGAGCACCTTCATGAGAAAAAACACTTATTTTCCAAAAAACCCTTGCCTAATGTTTAAAGCTCTGTAGTGGGAAGCATAGACCAAAACTTAGTAAGGCTGAGAAACATGGTAAACCTGGGTTTCTGTGCAGTGGCAGTAACCACCGAGTTACTGAGCAGAATGCAGAAGCAACTACTTTTCCATCTGTCATTTAAATCTATGTGCAGTTAAACAAAGAGATTCTAGGCCTTAAGAAGACTTTCTTTGTATGAAGATATTTTCAGCTGTAAATACAACTACCTGACATGCTGTATACAGGCAGGGGGAAATCTTACACGACTGTGGATTTACCTCCTAGCTATTTCTAAGAACATACACTGTTGAGAATCCAAATTTTATGTGGCAGTTCTTCTTATGTATCATGCAGGGGAGCCTTTGTACTTAACTCAGGGCTGTAAAGACCACCAGATGACACAACATTTAAATAAGGTGCTGCAACACTCAATTCTATTATGAATCTTCTAAAAATAATACTTTGCCTGATTAGCAGGTCATTCTAAAGTTACATCACAATGTGACCATGGAGATCAGGCATCATGTACTTATTTAAGCTGACATCTGAAGGTTTTTCTAAAAATAAGCTTCCACTTTGCGGGGAGGATTTCTCAATGACCTTAATCTTTTGTGGTACTTAGGGATAAAGAGATGCTCCAATGGCTGGAAGATTTCCAAAAGGATGTCTGGAAAATTGCAAAGGAGTCATATGGTTTATGAATTGGCCTTCATTCAGGAGATTATCCTGTCATACTTTCTAGCTGAGGGCTGAAGGAAGCAGGCACTGGATCATTCAACTTTCAGAATCTTTGACTCCATGTATTAGATCCCTCCCTGGTACATCAGGAGGTGTCCTCCTACGGTGTGAATCATCCATAAAGGATGTGCCTGCCCCATAGGGAGCCCCCTCCACTGCTGGCTTAGTGTTTGAGTACTTAGTAAACAGAGAAAAAATGGGTTTAATTATCTCCTCCTAATAAAAGCCTAATTTTTTTTTTTCTTGAGTTCTAGCTAGAATGTTTTTAACACTAAAGCTGATGGTGGCCTTCTCACATGTCCTCCTCTGAGAGGCTGTGAGGAAGACACATTCTCTACATAACCAGTTAAAGTGATATTAATGTTTAGTATGAAATCCCAGTTTCACTTGGTGAGAGGAAGAAAGCACTGGCTCCCTCAGCCTAGTTAACATTGTTTAGTGTGGACAAGGGAATACTAAACCCCTACTCACGTATTTCTTCCTAGAGTTTGGTGGAAACTACAAACGTCAAACTAGGATTTCCCCAACTCGATTTTCTCTTCAGTGCCCTAACAGGTAGATAGTAGAATCATGTTCCTGTTTTATTCTCTCACATAATCTTGCATCTTTTGCAGTGACACATATTCAACAGGAAAGGCTTAGGATACTTCTGTAGTTTCTGTAGTTTTGCATTGGAAAAGACTCATATTGCAAGTGTAGACTGGGAATTCCCTGAAAAAACCCTGGGCCCCTTCTGTTTTTTTTTTTTTTCTGGAGAAACACTTAGTATCCTGGCTATTCTCCTGGGATCCCATCAACCTGCCCAGTCCAGAATGGTTCTGGACAGAAACAGTGCCCTGGGCATCTGAAGCACTTCAAGGGCTCATGAAAGGAGACAACAGTAAGTTTAGGAGCTGCCAGTAGCTAGACTAAAGCTAGATGGCTTTGTTTTCTTCAGTTGTAGTACCAGGCAGTCATGAGTCATGATATCGGACAGAGGGGGAACAAAGTGTGCTTAATTCATCATTCAGACTGATGAGTATTTAATTAGCTTAATTATGTTTACAAAACTGGGAAAATAACTTTGTTGTTTCTCAGATGGGGAAACTGATGCATAAAGGTAATAAGGAGTTATTTTGATATCCGTGTTACCTGCTCCCTAGCTCCAGTCAGAAGGCCAAATGTATTTTTCCCTGCTTTTCTGGACAGGCTTTTAGTGAATATGAAATAATGAAATTATACAGTGAAGTTTGCCAAGAGGTATAGAAATGAGTACCTAGAAGAGACTTCCTGCATTATTGAGACCTCCCTTACCTGAAGGCTGCACTTCAGAATTATTTTTCTGGAACATTGCCCACAGTATTCCAGATGAGATTTTCACTTGATTTAATGCTTCTCCATCACTGCTTGAAATACTAAATCTAGTTGAAAAATTTATAAACTGTTACCCCTCAATGCCACTAATGTATTCATATCTATTCTGTGTTGCAAATCCTAATAGGCCTAATCCTAATAGGCTCATAGGAGAAATTTTTATTATTAATATATTTTTGTCTGAATTTAAGTTTCATACTATTTTCCATTTCACTGTTATTTTTTGAAGACTCACAATCATTCTTCATGTAAAATAAGCTGTTCTCTCCTTTCTTCATAATTCTCCCAAGCTCCACCGTCAGAAAATTTTGCTAACACATAGCCAAAGCCATTAAAGAAATAGAGATCACTTAAAGGAAATAGTAATTAAAAATCTGATTAAAGCACATGTTCAAAATTAGTTTAAGAAAGTATAGGATAAATAATTATCTCTTTAACCTCCTGGCACTCACCAGATGATGTTCCACTTGTGGGATGGATTTAATCAGGATGGTTACCACCATAACTTGGAATCTTGAAATGAGCTACACGTAATTAATATTCCAGGATCTCCATACTGCTGTTCAGAAGGGTATATTTGGATGTTTCTTGTTTGGGAAAAACAAAACAAAAAAACCAAACACACTGGTATATACCAGATTATTATTATTATGTTAAAAACCATATATACCTACAAAAACAGAAGAAGAAAAAAAAATGTTGGTCCTAAAGTGCTTGTAATTTAATAAGAAGCAAAACTGGGTTAGACAAAAATGTGGAAAAGTAGGGTCATAACTACTGCATGATACAGTCATTCTTAAAAAACCAAGCCAATAATGAACTCATCTGCCTAACTATCAACTCACTGCTTATGCTACTTGAAAAGATGTTTCAGAGAGAACTGAAAAAACCTGAGGGAATGCTTCTAAGAGACCAAATTTTCCTTTATCCAGTATTTTGAAGAGAGGTGCAAATGTGATTTAGGTACCTGACTTTCATTTAAGATAGATTGATATTTTCTCACCAAAACTAACCAATTTTCCTTAACTTCTTGATGAAACTATATACACTTTAGTGAACTTTAGCCAAGTAGAGTTAACTGAGTTCCTGTGGGGCTTGCCAAGCAGGCAGATTGGCAATAGCAATACATATGTATCCCTGATATTTTCACAGTGGGTTTGGGTTTCCACAGCCCAGAGGTCTGAAGCAGATCTGGCCAGGCTGTGTTCAAGTGCTGTAGAACCATAAAACCTTACCACAGATGTTAATATCTTAGCTTCAAAGAGGGAATCGGAAAGCTGTGTCTCACCAACACAGCAGGTTACATTGCAAACTGGTGCCAGCTTGGATTCATCTTCAGTTGTAATCTGCAGCAGGTCAGAAGTAGCTCTGTGTTAAGGTTCAGCCTCTCTGCTTGTTGTAGAAATGGAAGAATAGGTGAACACATGAGGAGAAAGAGAGTCTGTCACCTCTGCCTCTGAGCAACCACTCTGAAAGCCCAAACCTACATGTGGGCTCAGTCAGGAAACAAAATATTGATGGAGTGCAGCTGGTTTACTGTGCACGGTGTTCTCAAACACCACAAACACAGTTTCCAGTAGGGAACTTTCTTGGAATTTCTGTTGCAGGTCACTGGAATGAAATTAAAGTTACAAAATACTGGAATTTCCCAGTTTTACTCACAGTAGCAGATCCTAAACGTACAGTTAGAAAGAAACCTCTTTTGCAGTTTTTGTTAGTAGAAGATTACTTTCTTTTCCCTCTTTCAGAATGCCAATAAATAAAAATGTTATACAGAGATCTGGAGCTGAAAGATTAATGAGAGTTAGGGCCTCACATTAGCATCTACATCATGTCTTTTGTCCAAGCTTAGCCTGGAAATGGCATTGCCTCATAGCCAGATATTAGATTGCTAGTAGATCACCTACTTCTCAGCAGTTCTGTCTCTCTTACTCTCTAGTTCTGTAGTTACATAATATCAATCCTGTTGCCGTTTTCTCACACCTTTGTTCTTTTATAAGATCTTCAATTTAACAGTCAACCTTCACCAAAAGTGTTTTTTGTTGTTGTTAAGATAATGTGAAAAACATCTCATAACATGACAGAATATGTAATTTAATATGAATGTTTAGAAATAATATAAAACAACCTAGGTTGTTTGACAACGTTAAGAGGTAACCTGTTTGACAATATTACCATGTTATGTGTGTGCCAGCCTGAAGGCCATCAAAACAGGGAGAATGGGTTGAGTGGCCACATGGTAGGATTCAGCACTATGCCTCCTGGGACCATAAAAGTGGACCAACTCTTGGATACATTTATAGAGGATTTTCTTTTTGGTTTATTTCCCTTCATATAGTCCAAAAAAATAGGTAGGTGGTCAAGATCCTGTCTATTGTGTAATATGATTTTAAAATAACTCAAAAAAAAAGTTGTTTGTTTTTTTAAGTTATTTTTTATGTTAAACAACTTTGCAAGCATTTTCTGATATTTTGCTAACATCTTCTCAATCCTTTAAGAATCCCCAAGATTCAAAATTGTGAGATGATCTACTTTGTATAAGATGCATCCTGCAATGAATGTCTCCAGTGAGGAAGGCTGTTTGTGAGAATGCTGGTGCTAGGGACTGCTGCAAATAACCTTGTTACGCCTTTAGGTCATCAGGAATCTTCTGACAGAGTAGCTTTTTCTTAAAGGCCAAAAAAACTGAGCTGTTTTGTGCAAATACTCTTTCTGACACAGTACAGGCTCCTTTGCCTGATTAATGTCTGTCTATGATTATAACTCAAACATCCATGTGAATAACCCTAGGTATACAGATGAGCAGAAGGTGACCCGTCGGACTTGTTCTTCTTGGTGTGTCTGATTTTATTTGTCTTTGTTCTTGTTTCACAAATCTTCAAGTCTCCTTTCCTAAGCCTGGGTTTTCTGGAGACTGTTTTTTGAAACACTAGATTTTGTAGAAATTTGTAACCTAAGGATCTGGGTGCTTCCTTGAGATCTTAGAGACACGGGTACAGGTCCTCTGCTGCAGCTCAACAGACCTGATACCTGAGCTTGTATGTCTGCCTTCCCAGCAGAGTGGACTGGACTTGGATTTTCCCATGACAAAAATGCACATTCTCTTCTGAGATTTCCCTCTTTGTAAATCTTGCAAAAACTAGTGCTCTCATGATAAAGTTTGATAACAGAATATTCTAAACTGACTCCACCTGCAATCACTGATTTGAGATGACTTCTACAGTTTGGGAGAAGAAGTACTGACACTGTTCCCATTTCATTTTGAAGAGTAAATGTGAGTCATTTAGGAAGTCTCTGGTTTGAAATTCAGTGCCCCTAAGAAGAAACCTAATAAGAAAATACCTAAGTGATAAGTCCTTCTTAATCAACAAAGCACAGACCATGACAGCACTGAACACTGGACTGTGTGTGGCCATCTAGTTACATACAGATGTAAATTGTTTAATCACTAGAGCTATGGCTGTGGGTAGCTTATATGAACTAACTTGCATACTTGCATTTGATTCATATTGAATCTCTGCATTACAAAATCTATGTCCAAATTATAGAATTATAAATTATTTTCCCCGACACAGAATATTTTGCCAAAGCACCTTCAGATATTTAACAAACATCAGTCAGAGAGGTGTACTTATGTGGTGGATTTTCCTTCATTTGCTCTTCCTACATTTTCTGTGCATAACGTATTTCTTTATTTCTCTAGTGGCCTTTTCTCCAGGTCGTGTGTGAAATAGCTCCTGCAAATATTCTGTGTTTAAAATGTGCCTATTTGTTTTGACTGAACAAGCACTTCAATGTTGTTATTTTTCCCTGCTGTGATTTGAAACTGGCCTTCCATACCCATTTTAGAAATGTGCATTTCTACAACTGTTCTTGCCACACACCTTCACTCTCATTTTAGAAAGAAGCAAGAGTGATATATATATATATGTCCAAAACTAATTTTGTGAAATAATGTTTTTCTCTCCCTGTTCTTAACAGGTTTTTTGGGTTTGGCTTTTTGGTTTGGTTTGGTTTGGTTTTCCTTGGTAAACATAACCATGTTTCTATTGCCTTTTGGACTGAGATGAAAGTCGGTACCAGAACTGCAAACAGAATGCAGAAAACCTACGTGTTGTTTCTCTGGTGTTGTAGCCAGAAAAAAAAAATTAAAAAAAAAAAATCAGTAATTGACTTAACAGTCATAACATGCAGTGCATTTATGTTGGTAATCACTTCACTTAAACTCTGAACTCTAAACTGTAAGGATACAAGAATTTACTTTAAATATAAAACTTTTAAAATATGTTTTCTGGCTCTCTCTCTTCTCATTGAGACTTTTTCTAAGTTCTTTAAAAGATTTCAGACAAGAGACGGTAATTGGATTTCCAGACCTGTCTTTTATTACTTGAGCTAGAAGGAGACGTCCAGAGTGAAATGGTCTAACTTCTTGCCAGAATGGATTCATAACTAATACAAACTGGCTCTGCTTTTTGCTTCCCTAGGGAAAAGAGCCCTCTCACATTTATGCATTTAAAAAGAGTCTGATGGTCTTTAGAGATGTAACAAGAAAAGTATTAGCATTAATTGCATCCTGATCTGCAACAATATGTACATGCCTATTCAGAATTAAAAAAAAAAAAAACCAAAACCAAAACAACAACAACAACAAACAACCCAAGACTGAGAGTAAAATGAGTATGAATGGCTTTTAAAAATGTATAATTTTGGGGGGTTTTGTTTTAAACATTATCTTTTACTATGCTAGAAATATATTTTTTTCCAAAATCATACTTAGTCTGACATTCTGGTACTTTATTTTTCAGCAAACCTGCTGCTGTCTCAAAGTAGCAGAAATCTGTCTCCTCCTTTTTCCATCAGAGGTTTCCTAAAAATTTCCTAAGAACAAGGAATTAATTTTGGACAGAAAAGAAGAAAAGATGCCACCAACTCCCTTGAAAAAAATAATCTTGTTTTAGATGCATCTTTCTTTGACATTCTGAAATTGAAAACACCTGGGAAATTTTAAATGCATGCATAAATATTCTTTTCTATATATACAAAATAAATTAATTTCTTAGATCTGCTGTGTACTGGACTGATATATATAGGATATATAAATAATTCTATATAATGCAGTGTTGAATGCCTATAAATTCCTTCTTATATTGAGAATAAGGCATTGTTTCAGACTGAGTTTGTATTACTATCTTGGGATGTTTCTAACATGTCCACTATAGGGAAATTACCCTCAAGGGGAATGGCTCTGACATTTTGGGGATTCTGTAGAACTGGACACCTGAATGGATTCCAAAATATGGCAGTGAAGTGCTATGTCAGTGGCTTCATGTTCGAACCGTTTGCTGCTATGGGAATTTCCTCATTCAGCCTCTCACCATATCCTACAAGGACTGAAGACAAGTGGTGGTTTTGGCTCAGACACCATTATATCATGAAACAGATACCTCCAAATTTAAAGTATTGGTAGGCATGACTATACTGTTAAACTAATTCTGTGGATGGAATAGATGTCAGAGGAAAATTTTAATTTATTTGCTCAGATTGGTCTGTTATACTAACCAGATAATGTGCAGACAGAAAAGTAGATGCATGTTTTAATTCTGATTACACCTGGAGATACATCGTTATGTTGGATGGTGCCAATTTTATGTAACTGTAAATACCCTTTGAAATTATGGATGGGCATAATTTGGGTTTCAAATCTATTTTTTTAAAACATATTCTTTGTACCTTGTTTCATTTCCATCCTTAGATTAAGAATATAATTTTTACCCTAAAAAACCTTAAGAAAGACATACTGTAATTGTGGCAGACAGATGTGGCATAAATGATGGAGAGATAATGAAAGGCTGTTCCCACAGGTTTCTAGCCCACATCAATTTGCACAACCTTTGACTAATTCAAGTAAACCTCAAATAATCCCATTTCTTCAAATTAAATGTAAACTTTGAACATCTTAGAACTGCCTAGAAACAAATATCCTGGAAATTAATAGTACATGACCCTCTATTTAAGGGTATTAATTGCATTGACCAATGTCCTGAAAAATAGCTTTTAATCTGCTTTGCTCCAAGTCAAGCATAACTACAGTGAGAGTACTGTATTCACAACAACTTGAAGTTAGCATGATACGCTAAAAATATCTTCAGACTTCCTTTCTTTCCACCCACAGCTACGGGCCTGATTATAGTGTCCTTAAATCCTGTCTGAATCTCTGCTAATTTTGCCAAAAGAACTGATTATGAAGCAATATTGAGTCACGCTGTATATCTAGAGGAGCTGTAAAATATAATTGCAATTATGTGCTGACCCCTTGGTGAAAGAATGAGGTCATATATAACATATAAATGGTATCAAAACTTAAAACCAAAGTACTAACAGAAACAACAGTGGCAGTCAGATTTTTTTTTCCCTTTCTTGGATGAAGACATTCAAATGACTAGAAAATACATTTGCTCCTATTTTGGACATGCCTGAATTGTGCCTGAAAACCAGTTCTACTGAGAAAGCAACTTTGCTGGGATGTGACAATCTTCAGAGTTTACTTAATTTGAACATAAATTTATAAACAATCTCCATGAGGCCTTTCACGCTATTTTAAACTAGTTGTATTTCTAATCTGTTTCTTATTTTCTAACTTTGCCTGGTAAAAAGTCATTATAGGACAATTTAACCTACTCAGAATTAATGGTTCTGGGGATAGTTGCAATCTGATGCACATACAGAGACAAACTGCCTGCTGACCTTAAGGGTTTTGGTGTGAGATCTCAGCTTCAGTGCCTTGTTTCTAATTGCCCAAAAGGAGATTCTGTTCCAAAAGGCAAGTAAAGGAAAAACAAAGATGCTCGCGGCTCAGCAGATAATAGCATATATTGTAGGAATTCCTGGCTGAGGAAGGCAATCCTGGTCAGTCTCTGTGATGCCCTTGAACTGGAATGAAAAAGAAGAAGCATGTGTATCAGTACAAAGCCTTGCATTTCTAACACTGGGCCTATGAGCTGAAATTCTCTCAGCAGGAACAGGTTTATTTTACATAAGTGAGGGAAGGATTATGACTCCTCAGCTTCCATACCAGCATTTGCTCTTCCATATTTCAATATATTTTATTCTACTTGCAGTGTTCTGTTGTACTCTGCCAGTTTTTGTAATTCAAATCCTCAAAGGTTCTTGGGTCTGCAATAGAGAATTGTAAGACTACAGAAAATACATTCCCTGGCTAATTAAAAGATTTGTGGGGAATCTTTTACCTAGTTATAAAACAAGGTTTGATATTCAGTCCATCACTGTTAAAATAAAGTCCTGGTCCTCCCTTTATTCATGGTTTGCTATTCAAAACAGGACTGTAATTTTGGGGGTAGAGTGAACTTTTTGTCCTCTTTTGCTTCTTGTGTATTCAGAAACCATCCTTGAACAAATCTCCCTGAGGAAGAGGCCCATGTGATAGCAACCTGAAGCTGAACCCTGGAATGAAATGACATTTAAAATTAAATTACATATTCGTTTACAGAAATGCTGACTGATTAAATGCCTTAGGACGGCCAAGGTTCCTCTATGTTGCTAAACTGATTTTAGAAAATTGGTGGTTACATAACATCTTGCTCCCGTCTGTTCATGCCCAGCCTGGTCTGTCAGGAGAGCCCTCCCGAGCCTCCTGCAGCCAGTACTGCCCCTCTGACTTTATCTGTTACTTTATTTGTTGAGGAGACCCCTGTTCCAAATAAAAGCGCAAGGTGGTTAGCATGGCCTAGAAAGGAGTGTGACTGCTGGTGACAGATATGGCATGAGAGGAATCTGTGTTGTTCTTGGCTGCAGCCACTTCCAGGCAGGAAAACAATAGCTTGTTTTCTTCCTTCATCTCACAACCCCCGGCTTTCAGGGCAGGAATTTCATTATGCTTTGGATGGGTGGAAAAGCTATAGAAAAATGCCTGTGGCAGGTAGACAGGAAGTTTGCAATAGGCTATCAAAGCAGAAGGAGCAAGAAAAAGACCTTAAAGTTACAAGAAAAACAAAACTTTTTCAAAGAGTGTTTTAAGGAACAGCACCTATTGTAGCTCAATCAGCACTCCTGGGGTTGATGGCTCTGCAGCCATCCCTGCTGTCAGGAGAGGAACGAGAAGTCAGAAGGAGAGATTAGCTATGTCTGTCATGTGAAATACCAGGAAGAAATTGCTTTGTGTTCTCAAACCACAATGTCAAATATTTGTTAAAATGAAAATCCTAGAAAAAGTGAGTGCAGGACTTGACTCTTTTAAGCTATCTACTTTAAATTCTTCCAAGCATACCTACCATTTTGTAACTGTTAAACCCAGTGTGAGTCAGAATAGGACATGCATGTCTAATCGAAATGCACAAATTTAACTTCAGTTTTGTTCGAAAGTTGCTGGTAGGGTCTTATGTTTATTTTAATTAATATTTTCCTTACAAACATCCTAACTTTTCTCTCTCTCTCAAAAAAAAAAAAAAAAAGATGTAGTAAACTCCAGTACTGAAATGAAAAAACAAGAAAGCAATTGGGAGCACTCGGTCGAAAGTGAATGTTTTTTGCATGTGTTTGTATCTGACTTTGAGCAGAGAGCCAAGGCTTGGCTTGATGCTGTTTTACATCAGCAACCTCACAGATAACCCTCCAGAGGAGAACAAAGTTCTGCATCCTCTGGCCTCTCAGCTCTTCATGAAGCACATTAGGGAGTTAGCAGCTCTTCTGCAATCCCTCCAAAAGCCTGTTAAAATAGGAAAAGACCAAAGAAGAAACTTAGTCTTCATTAGACGTTAAGTACTGTATGATGGTGCATTTTCTATGGCATCCCTATGCAGCATGGTGGAGGTCTCTTCCATGATTGAAGGTCTGTAAGCCTCTGCTGAAATATAATAATGCTCTCATAGACATTCTGGGTTACAAAATTTTATGTGATACACTTTTTTTTTTTAAAAAATTTTAAATTTTTTTAAATTTTATGTGATACACTTTTTTTTTTAAAAAAGACACATTTCAGTTGTTTGAGTCTACAGCTTTGAAACCTAGAAAGAATCTGCAAGTTATTTAAATGTGAGCTGCCAGTTTTCATTAAAGAATGGGAAAACTTCTAAAAGTAACAAACATTTTAAACAGAAGGTAACCCCTGTGTCTTGTTCAGTATAGGTTTGTCATAAGGCTAATCTCATAAAACTTAATTCTGGAATTATGGATATGGTTTCTATTATGTGCCTTAAAGATCTAAAATAGATTGCATAGAGGCCAGCTGTCCAAGTTTCTATGTAAACAAAAATATAACAGCATCCTTGCTTAGACAGCAGCCCAACATTCTCATCTAATCCTTAACAACCCTCTGGACACTTCTTTGTTAACTTCTGTCTCTCCTTGAAATATATAACTATACCACTATATAACACTGACTGTAACTAGGAGTGAGATAGAACTGTGTTTGTTACAGACACATAGTCCAGTAGTGCTAATATTGACTTGTGTGTCTGAACTTGTTCATGTAAGTAATCCCACCAAGGTCATCACCGAGGACAGGAATACACTAAGAGCAGTAAATGCAGAGCCAATGTAGTCTCACAAAATATCTTCCCTCTCTGATTTGAATATACTTTTAAAAAATGCACTTTATGCTTTTATATTAATAATCACTTTACAAGTTTAAATATTCACAAAAGGAATAACCATCACCCAAACTTTTAAGAAGAATTAACCCTTTCAGCCTGAAGTCTTTCACCTACTTTATACCAGTGAATGTCTCTGAAACTTTTATTTAAAATAAAAAAAAAAAAAATTAAAAAGCATTGCAATACCTTTTCTTATGATATAGAACAAAAAATATTCAGTAGATATCAGAATATTTCTTCAAGTTGGTTGTCTAAAGAGGTTGTTTCCAACAAACTTTCCTGTCCACTTGTTGTCTTTATTGCTCTACAGAGATAAACTGGTTTACTTTTAGTAACTTTTACAATTTAGTCTGAGTTTGTGTGAAGTGTTTTTTTTTTTTTTTTTTTTCCCCACAAAGCTTCCAAAAAGTCTTGTTGACCAGGAAATTTCTGGAGGGTTGGGTAAGGTTATGAAGTCAATAGCCTAAAGAGGAAACTGCTGCTGGCAGTTTTGGATATATTGAGCAATTGCATTTTCGAGTAATCCTTGTTTGTTTTTAGCTTTTATGGTAACCTTTCGTGAGGCTTCATGTGGCCGGTGTTCCTTGTTTAAGCACAAAACCTGGCTGAGAGATTTATTTTTCTTTTTAAAATCCTTTCTTCTTTTGGAACTGAAAAGTAAATAATAATTACTTGTGTAAGCACAATGACGCAGGAGTTCAATACTAAAACTAGGGAAGTGCAGAGTACTCCTGTGTGAGGATATCAGGAATATATGCAATTTTAGTCAGTAGTGATGGGAATTTGTCAAACACTTTTAATTTTTCTCACATCCTTTTCCTTTCATGATGTTCCTTTGCGAGTTGCTCATAAAGAACTCTGGGCAAAATTTCCCTGAATTCCCTCATGACATTTCAGTTTGGACTAAAGATTATGCTTGGCATCAAGTCTGCAACCAATAATGAACACTAGGATGGACTGCTCAGTATACACAGCTATTTATCAAGATTACAAAGTCAGCCAGTCTCCAATATAACAGAAATCTAAGATTATACTTTTATCTATCAGTTTCAAATAATTTAAATTAAAAGATTTATGCCAATGAGGATCTCTAAAATGCACGTGTGATAAAAATGAGCTTTGTTTGTTTTTTTAAAGAGTAATAATTCTAAAATAATTTCAGCACTGAATATTTTATTATTTGTGGATGTGATCTCAACTAAAGATAATCAGGAAGATATAGACAAAAACATACTTTAAATTCCCATATCAGTAGAAGCTGTTCCTCAGAATTTGTAAGATTTTGAATAAAGCAAATCATGTTAAATGAAAAATTAGACTCCATAAGGGATATGTCCATCACTGTAATCTTTCAAAAACTCCTTTACCTTATGAAACATAGAAAATGTATGGCTAAATTCTCTGTGTGGCTCTGAAAATGTTATCTTGTAGTTTAAAAACCACTGGAGTAAGATAATATTTCCATATGGAAAAGTTCTGTCACTGATGGGGCCTTGCATCATTCATCACTTTATTTTTCTCTGTGGAAAACAAGAAGAGGTAAGGAGGGTTGATTGGTCTGAGTAGGAGGAAAGGATAAGTGTAATGCCCAAAATAAAAAGAGGTGGGACATATACTGATATAATATGTACTGTCTATCTAATATATACTGTCTATTAAATATGTGCAGCCAAAGTCAGTCCTAGCGGCAAGCAAAATATTTTTCATTTTAAGCAAAAGAAATAGGTTAGAAATCAAGGAGAAAGAGTTAGTGGCTCAAAAGAAAATATAACACCATTAAAAAGTGAATTATCACTGGATAAATTAAACTAGCTGATGAAACACAACTCTTGAAAGTGAGAAAATCCATCAGCCAGGATGACAGCCCAAACAATAATGCTTTCTGCCTGAGTAGAACTTATCTCCAATTGGGGTCTAGTTTCTCTTGAATTCCATTCAAGACAGAAGTCAGAAGATTTGGTAACCTGAACTGGTAAACTCCCAGTTTGGAGGTCAATGACATATCTTATCACCATCATGACAACTGCCTGAAAATGTCTTTCTCAGCCTGCAGTCCTGTAGGTAGGTATTCTGAAAAGTATTTCTAAACTGTGGTTCTGTCAGAACGCTTTCTCATTATTTTCCTGGGAAAGGTATGTATTCTTTATTCCTTAGGGTTTATGTAACTAGTGATTAATACCCAGGGGGAAAAAAATAATCCCACAACTGATATTTCATTCTGATGTTTCTGTCACTTATTTAATTATTAAAATCCTTTGAAATGCAACTAGAAAAAATTTCCAGGAGCCTTGTCAAACACGCTCTTACCCCTATAAGTCACCAGTAAGCATTTCAGAAGAGCCTCTTGTACAGTCCTGTTTTCAAAATTACTAATATGTGGCTGTGTTTGTCTTCAAAATATCATAACTGGATCCACTGGAGGCTAGAAGGTCTGAACTGAAACTATCCAGAGGATAGGGACTGTAACACTGGCCATACAGTTGTGCCAGGCATTGCTGGAGATAGGTGGATGGATGGCTTTCTTTAGCAAAATCCATTCTTGTTGTTCACATAAAAGAACTGGTAAGGCCATAGAATAAAGTTTATCTCCTATGTGTATACTCTTCCTGGTTGATCTACCAATTCTTACAACTCCCATGGAAACCAACAGGAGTTGCCTCTTAGCTCAGGAACAGGAAAAGGGGCAGTGAGGGAAGAGTTAGGGGCTTATTTTCTCTTATTTCATTTATCCCTGTTTGAAGGCAGGCCCTTATCATGTTGTGTTTTGAGAACCCTTTAACAGATAAATGTAGAACAATACAGGAAGAATCTGTCAGTGAAGATATATTCTTAAGGATGGAAGAAAGTATTTGCTTGTGCCTCTTTGCTAAATGAAAGGATTACAGATTAATCAGTGTCTGCCTGCCTTGGAGGCCTGCTCTTCTCTGTCAGCTCATCTGCCACACCAGTTTCCATTTTAGGTGTGATTTCTATAATATCCTCTTTCCTGCAAGTGGCCATTTTTTTTAAACTCTACCATTCCTCATCATATAAGTATGCAAGAGACAGTCGAAACTTATCTCTGTATCTTCATATATGGAAGAGACAACAATTCAGAGTACATAAGTGCCATTATTTTCCTGTGAGACATCAGATATTTTTTTAATGGCAATTATCATTGTTCAAAGAGGAACTCAGAGAATAAAGGAGATCTGGGAATGAAACTACACTTTATTGGTCAGTTGCTAATGATTTTATTTCATAACGTTTATAAAATTGGGAAACTTATTTTCAAGCTTTCTAGGTGCAAAACTAGATGAGAACTAAGCATTTCCTAAAGATGAAAAGAAATTTTTGGAGAGAATAGAGGGGAAAGGAAATTCTACTGGGTGCTGGACTATCTTTTCCCTTTTTTTGAGGTAGCTGGAGTGAGGTCACTGTCAATACCCATCCTGTTCTCAGCCACAGGGTTTTTTCTGTCATTTTCCTGTGTGAGGAATTGTGTAGAAAACTGCCATTATTTGAAAACTGAACAGATTGTCATTCTTGCTTTTAAAGCATTCTGCTGTGTAAGCCACTGTCATAATCCACCTGTATGTCAAATTCAGGGATTGTGTTATAATATCATTAGATACATGGAGACGCCAGGGATTCTGCAAAAATATCTTTACTTTGCCAAAGCAAATAAATGAAGGGAAATCCCCAAGGGTAAGAGATGAATGGAACAGATGTGATAGCTTTACTTCACATTCACTCTGCCTCATATATAGGTGCCACATAAGAGGTATAGTTTGAGTGTTGTTATACTTAGCCAATAGTCAGCAATAGAAAAGTCTCTTTTAGTATGTGGGCAGCTGAATTTAAGTCATATCAACCCTAAGGCTGCTGAAAATTTGTCAAGATGCTGAACTCAGGATAATTTACAAATCTCCTTTTGAGTTGAGGCATACCGATCACTTGGAAAGAGAATTGCAGTTTCATCCATGTAATCTTGTTCTTCTACCCTTTACACCTTAATAAAGTGGGATTTTTTTCTGCTGCAAAAGACAAAAGAGAAGGAAAGAAAAAAAAAAAAAAAGTTGTCAACTGGCTGATTTCCAATTTACATGGGTAGAACTGAATACAGAATCAGCTCATTATTTGGCTTTATTTAGAAACACAGGCCTTTGTCCAGATCCCATTACGACTGATGAAAAATGTACTTCATTGATGTCACTCACAGTGGATTGAGCCCATTAAGAAAAATGAGTTTGGTGTCAGGGTAGTGACAGTTTCTGTGTAAACTGGAATGGATGTAATCATTTGTAGACCAAAAGAACATATTTTCACAACTTGAATATGAATTCCAAACAAATGAATTGGTTGAAAAATAATTCAGAATGAGGCTAGTGCCTGTGCACAGTTGTGTTTTTCTTACTGAGCAACACTGCTGGAGGAGTATAATATGTCTCTTGGTTATCCATCAAGAGGAAAACAAAAGTATTTGCAAAGACTGGGATTATATTCCTAACATATCGGTCACTGTGGCTGTACTAACTTTAAAGAGAAAACCATTAGCTGCAATAGACTTCTAATAGATTACTCCTATCCCACAGTCTAGGGCGAAACAGATAAAGAACTGATATTTTCTTTTACTGACACTAAATGGCTAATGTGAAGTTAACTCAAAATGACTGTTTTGCTCTGGGGGAAGAATAGCTGCACATTTGTGGTTTAGAGTACCAGAGGGGTTGAATTTGCCTTGCACTTACAGTTGGAGTCTTGCAGGATGTGTCAGATTGTGTTGTGCTGGGAAATGGTTTCCCTCCTGGTGGAACCAAGGTTGAAGCCACTCATTGGAGTGCCCTTGACTCACCTCGCTTGCAACACTACCTCTTCATGCATATGTGGTGTTTGCCTACAGTCAGATATTTGAACAAATATAATTTTTGGTAAAGACACCATATGCGTATACAGTCTTGGACCATACAGAACTATCACACAAAACCCCCTTGTTCCTTCTGTTTTGCTCTGCACCATTTAGTAATGTCAATGCAATCCTAGTGCCTGTTAAAAGAGAATTGTCTCTTAAACCACCAGAGGAACAACATGTCTAAAGAATGTCTCCAATTTGCATCAGCCTAATAGTGAAGCCCAAATCTCAGCTAGTCCATGCCCATGAATGGAGATCTGTACTGTGTCAGATATAAGGAAATGCCTCAGTTCCTTAAAGAGAACAAGAGTCTGTGGGGAGATACATTACAGGAAAGGTAAGATTTTATTTTTTTTCCTCCAGCAACACTATGTTCTTATGACACACTGAGTTTATTACTTTTTGAAGAATTTATGCCTCCTGAGGCAGAGAAAGGAAGGTGAGTCTCATGGAAGTGCTGGAGAGATTTTTATGAGAGAAAAAGCTAATAGTGACTTCACTGCTACCTCATCTCAGAAAAAAAAAAAACAACCAACAACCCTAAAAAAAAAAAAAAAAAAAACACAAACAAAAAACAAACCCCACCACAAACAGGCTTGGCAGGGGCCCAAGCCTCTCTCTCCAATGATGTGGATAGCCACACCTGTGAAGTCAAGAGGAAAAAGGGCAAGTACAGGGGCTTCATTTATATTCAAGGGTCCTGTCAAAGAAGGCTGGTTTTTTACCCATCCCTTCCCTTCTTTCTTTTCCTTTTTTGTGCTTTTTTCTTTTTTTTTTTTTCTTTTACTGTTTTTCCCTTTGCAGTTTCTTTGTTGCTATTGTAGGGTTTTTTTCCTTTTTCTTTACTGTCTAAATCAGATCCTGTCCAGAGTTCAAGTTCATTCAGGATATGATAAAACCTGACCTCACTTCAGGGCTGAATTCACTGCTGGGATATATGAGTGTTGCAACTCTGTCCCAAGGCAAAGTCAAACATCTTAGCTTTGTGTGGCTTTCCCCTGGCACAGAGAAAGGAACAGTGCTTTCAGAGCTAGGAATCATCTCTTGCTAAATATCAGTGGCCAGCAGCAGATCTAGATGGGAGATACCTGGGTGGAAAGAGCTGGAGCTGCTTTGGATGGCTGGGTCTCCTTTCACAAAATTGCCACGTGGTCAGAGCAGGCCAAGGTGTGGGCCAGGCTTGGGTGTTTTGTCAATCAAAATTCAAATGCAGCTCATATTTGGACTGAATCATGAGTAAATATCAGTGGCTAGTTTTATGGAAAAGTTTCATTTTTAGAATAAAGATCTTTTATGTGGCTCATTTCCTGGTTCATTTAATAAAAGGCTTTGACTATACTTCTTTACACTTCTGTTTGCATTTGTTTATTTTCCACCACTTTAATAACAAAACTACTGCTCTGAACTTTTGTTGTAAATAGCTGACTGGCAACAGAGTTGTTTTGAAAGACAAGAAAAACAATAAAAAATCCTTTAATCTACACTGCCAATAATATTCTGTAACTAGAACTTCAAAATCCTGGTTCACATGAACTAAAAGGAAATGTGACTGAGCAAGGACTGTCTATGCTTTTAAACTAGTCAACAGGACTGGTTTTAGTTTGGTTTGTTAGAAGAGTTCACTGGAGCATTGCAGGGATAATGGTAATAGGTTGCATAGAGAAAGATCAGATATATGTGGCTTTTTCGTTCTTAGCAAATCACAATGAGCATCAAGTTTTCTATGTTTTGCTGTGATCTGTATCTCTATAAAGCTCCAAGCCAAGGTACTTATTAAAGGGAAATTTTTAGTTGATTTTAATGCCTTTAATAAAATAAACAGCAGAGTTAAGCATTGTTATAGTTGTCTTAAATCCATTGTATGGAAAAGGCCCAGTACCTGAAGTAGGTTTAAGAAGACTATGAAAAAACCCCCGTTTTTGGAGTGATCTATCTAGCTACTGATCTGAAAATTCAGAGAATCCCCGGATTATTAGTATTTGTGGAAATTAGCCACAAGTTTAGAGACAGGAAAGGAGATGTTGGTTATACAATGCTGGAAGTTTGAACCTGACGCTGGTTCAATTTACTAAACTATCATGAAAAGAGAGCAAAGAAGGAATGTGAAATTCTAGAAAGGGAAAGGGCATAACATATTTCTTTTATAAAATTGTATACACCTAAAAGATGATGTGCTAAGAAGCATACAATATGGGCTTGTCAAAACACACCAAGTCAACCACCCTTTTACAGCACAGCTAGTCTACTCTATAAGTGAATAAAGTGAAATAATTTGACTTTAGTAAGGCTGGGCTTTGTTAACTATCTCAGCATAGACAAACAAGGAAATGTGGTCTAGTTTGAACCTTATTAGTGCTAATTTAACATCCTTATCATCAGATTTTAGCTCAACATAACACCACACTTTGTTCCCTCTCCCTTAGGCAGCATTCCTGATGCCCAGTGCACTTCAGTCACCGTTCAGCTGGGAAGGTCTCTATCTTGTGACTGCCAGCCTAAACATCTAACCTAAGTGGTGTGACTCATCTCCTTTATGCCACTTGTCTAAAACTGTTTTATCTAGAGGTCCTTAATTCCAACTGAGGCTTCACTGATGAGCCCACCCAGGCAGTTTGCAACTGAGTCCCCCTCACTAGGAATGGGTGAGAGAGCCTTGATATCGCCCACATGCTCTGTGTTAGTGTCCAGGCCCTCATGCGAGAATTGGAGAGTGGGATTGGACTGTCTGACAGTAGTTGTTAAAATTAGATTAGTGTGGGTGCTGAGAGGCTGGGCTGGGAAACTCCATAACAGGAATTGGGTGAAGAATATAGTGAGACCATAGTGACTGAAGCAGAGACTAAAGTAAGGACAGTTTGTGTAGTAAACAAGGTCCAGACAATCTGGTGTCGGAGACACCAGGGTCTAGCTAGGGATGTGTACCTGAGACGTGGAGATGTAAAGCCTGGAAACAGCTCTGGACAGCACACTGCTGTGTTTGCATTACACTGCACTGCAGCATGCTGCTGCAGTGAAGAACCATGGCAAAACATTTGAGAGGAGGCTAAATGGCAGCAAAACATCTCCTGTGATCTGTCTTCCTGAGTTTCATAGCTGACACATAAATTGAGAAGTGTAACTGCAACACTGGTAGTATGTATTCCTTGTGTGACTTTGAGACCACTTGTCTCCAAAGCATTTTATTTATGCTATCACTTTTCCAGCAGGAAACATCACCCTCAGCATCTAGGCCATTAAGTGGCCAGTGAATGATGTCAGTAATTCAGAGCCTCAAGATTCTCACTGACTGTAAGGAACTAGACCAGTTGAGCCACCAGAAAAGAGGCCTCTCTGGGTATTAAGGAAAGTTGATGGGACTTATAAATGCTGTAAAGCCCATTAGAGATACACTTCTGTCATCATTGCTGCCAGCAGATGCATATAAAGGCTATGGTGGCTACCCCCTAATGTCACTGTACAGTTTGCTGACATCTTTATCTAGTTCATTATGTTGGCATATGAATACCATGACTTGGTCTCAGCTTCTGGTTCACATGCCAGCCACAAAGAGATTGTCCAAGTCTTTTGTAAGTGTAGTCTCAGCAGTCTCTGGCCTTTTGCTGGTCAGCTGCACTTCCAGCAGCAAGGAACTAGTGAGATAGGAAACGGTTTCTGGAGACTGGTCCCTGAGAGGTACTCAGGACAGCTTCAGTCACATTCTCCTAGGCATTGGACTGGAAACCAGAAACAGTCACTGTCTGGTCTGTCTTCAGACAGATCTTCACTTGGAACCTATATGTTTGGATCTAGACCTGATGTGCTAACCTAAGACCTTTCTTCACAAACCGTTGTTAGGCAGACCAGGGGTGAAGCAGGATTAGGATAAGGCAAGATAAGGATTTGCAAATCACTTCGACTTGCAAGCCTGAGTGATTTTTGGTTTTATGAAACAAGGAAAATGGGTAAAAACTGGAAAAACATGCCCCATGTGCATAATGGAGCAAATATACTGCACGTATATTGCTAGCCAAAGGAAAACAATGACATAAAGGGCCTGGGGTTTCTGGCTGTTATTTATCCAGTTATTTTGTCCTACATCAGCAGGAATTTGGTCCTTGGAGCTGAACCATCATGCTAGACTTGACAGCTGTGACAGCCAGTCTCAGGCTATTTCTCTGCAGAATGACAGTTCCTCTATACACCCAGGCTGCCCCATATTCTCCCTCTAATTTTGGAGGGGCAGGGCAGTATTACCCTTGCTATGTGCATTGTTTTAATATACTAAGGTCTATGTACTTTCACAACAATATTAAGAAATGCCGAGTTGAAAAGGCTTGCAGTTTGGAAAGGCATTTGGGTAAAATATAACATCTGCTGGTCCTGTTCATACTCCTCCCTAAGCATCTACCTGTGGCCGCTGTTGCAGACAGGATGTTGTGCTATGTGGTCCAGTGGTCTGAAGTAGCATGGATGCTTTTATGCAGTCATTTGAAAATCTTCATCAAATATTTAATGTCTGCATGGTCTTCATATGAACAATACTGCAATTATATTGCATACAGAAAAACAGAATGTTACTTTGACACAATATATATGTGTGGGCAGGCAAACCCCAGTCTTAATCCTTTTAGATGTTCAAGATGGAGTATTTCCATTGAGTTCTGCATTCAGAGTGACTGCAGGATCTACAATTTTAATTACAGCATTCAAGAGAAGCACTAACATAAATACAGACCTCTAATCAAACAAAGTATTTCAAATCACACTTAAGGACATGAATAGTTCTACTAAAGGCAAGTTGATATCATAATCAACCTATGTAAAGGCAAAAATATAACAAGTCAGAAATAACCTGAAAAGAAGAATCTATTTTTTCAAAAAGCAGGTTGTTTCCAGCATAAATATATTTCTCTCTAACAGCACTGATGTCAGATCCATTAGTTTGCATGTGTCTCACCTGGTTCAAGACAGGAATATCTTAGAGGAGAGAAAATTATGCTAAGGAAGAAGTAAAAGGTCAATGTGTTCTTTAATATCAAATGACCACAAATGCTAAAACCTCCGGCATCTCTATTCACAGTTAGACATAAAAAAAAAGAAGTGGCAGCACAAGAGTTTTCACCACAGCTTCTTGAACTTTCAGTGCTAAATTTATTTCTAATGCTGATGTAAGGTACATAATTTACACTGTGCATTTCAGGCATAATGTGTAAAATATTTGTTTCTATAACAAGCTGGGATTGTAGGATGAATGGGATTTCTACAGGGATTTCTCTGTAACATATTTTTGGAAGTTTCTATTTTGGAAATTATTAATTGCTATTACAGTTTCTGAGAAACCATGTAGTGTAATAACTAGGCACCAAGTATATAATTATGATTACTCTGAAGTGTGTTTTTCAAACTAGGAGGACACAGCCTTTCTTGCATGCTTAGTTGTATTCAGAGCTTTCAGAAGTATGTTCAGTCAAGAGGGTTCATATAACAGTGATTGCTCCAACCCCTAATTGTCTCTAACATCCCTTATTCTTGAAAAATACCTCCTTAAACTGTGTGTCACATACCTGCATTTGTGCCTCAGGCACCTGTTCTTGCTGAGTTCATTCATTCTCCAGGACTTCCAGTGCTCTATAAATAATGGTTCTTCTACATTTTACAGTCTTTATTTCACTCCTTACCCAAAGAATCAGTAGTCAGGCATCATATCTTCTTCGGATTTTCTGAAATAAAATTAGCAGAACTTTAATTTCAGGGTAAATTTAATAGTGCCTTTTAGGATCCTCTAAATCAGATCCTTTAAATTGCATAGATTCTTCCCATTGTGGTTAAGGGTAAAAATCCAGACATTCTCCTGGAAACTACATTTATTAGGATGGTGTCCCTTTTCTGAATTGTTAAATCTGAATGAGAAAACAGATCCCAAAGTTATGACATTATAGCACAAATGTAGAGAATATCAGGTTTTTAGACTAAGAGCCAAACTAAGCCCTTATACTGAGATTCTGCTTAAATACCTGTCTTAAGGCAAAAAGGACCTGTTTTCTTTAGGTAGAGGCATATGATGAATTTTGGGGCTCATGTCGAGTTTGGAGTTGGAGCCAGGGATAGGCACAATTCCTTATTACACAATGACAGTGTGCTAGAAGTGTTCCAAAGACGTGACTGAGCATTTTGTGGGTTGTAAGAAATTTGCCCTGTGGGCCTTTGGCACCATATGCTAGCAGGTAGCTGACAGCTGTTCAGACTGAGTGCAAATCAAGAGGAATTTAAGTAAAGAGCAGATACTATAGTAAAGCACATCAGCAGTGTGATTTAGGCAGGATGCGTGTGCTATGGTGATCAAAAAGGAAATTTGAATGTGACATTGCAAACTGTCCTCAGGAACATCTAGGTATCTTTCCAACATAGTCAGCCAGGAGGAATCCTGGTTCATACTTAAAACTCTTATTAGCTGGAATTGCCTTGACTTTCACAACAAGGCATCTGTCTCTTCTCCTCTTTTTATTATGTAAGTAGAGGAAATCAAGACAGGTACTTAATCGGGTGTAGCACTTTGCATGCAATAAGTGCTTTTAGAAAGCGTTTATGTTGCAGAAAGTATAGAACATGTTGTTGAATCACATTTCAACTGTTTTCCTGGTTATTTTCAAGGTACAGCCATATTGTTTGTTGATTGTATAGAAATAGCTGTGGTACAGTTAATCATCAGGCATGCAGTTCATGCCTGTAGCATGTTGATAACAATTACTAATCATGCATTAACTCTTCACAAGTCATTTATATCTACCATTTATGCATGAACAAACACTGCTTCTTAAGAACTTTGAAGCTGACAGACTAATCCTTTTCACCACTGACTTGCATTTCAATTCTTAAATGACAGTATAATCGACAAAAGAAATTACATTGGCACTAAATGTGTTCAGGCAATTAATTACTCAGTTTTATTGAAACATAGGGGTTAAATGTGAGCATATGGGTTAAATGTGGATGCATACAAATAGGCATCTTTTGACTTGTTATTTTTTTTCCTCCAAACTAGTGTGGCAATCTTTCTGAATTTTCCAGATTATTTTACAGGTAGAAAACGAGCCTGAGTAATTTTTAAGAGCGGTTTCATTGGTCTTTTAACACTATTACAGGTATATGATTGTGTGCAAAACTTTTTTTAAAGGTACTATGCTGACTGTGGGTGTTACAAGGTGTAACAAGAGTTTAAAGTTACTGCAATGTCACTAGTAAAATACTCCAACACAAGGAGAGGTGTTTTAGATGAGAGAACACTTTTTTTGACAGTTAATACATTTCTCAGGCTGATTAACCTGTTTTTTATGAACATGAAGAACTTCACAGAGTAATATTATTAATACCAGGTTGTAGACTTATTTGCATGACAATAGCAACAATGTTTTTAAGCACTTTGGGCACTATTTTTTAGGTTGAAACCTCTATAAGAGTTTTTCACCCACTGGTATCAGCAATGTATATCTTACTGGCTTTGGTGATTTGAGATTAAACTTTAATCTCTTTGGCAATGACATTAGAGAACTGTAGAATCAACTGCTATTCACATACTCCTCCCTCTTTCGTCTCTCCATACAGCATATGGATATCTGTATTCTAGTATGGATACCCCTGCTTTCCATATTGATCAATCCTTTCAGAGATTGCAGCATGTGTACTCTGTTCTGTTTTTTTGTTGGGTTTTTTTGTTTTTGTTTTTGGTTTTGTTTTTTCTCAGCTTTGGGGTCATTGCTACAGTATTTTCATTTTGGCAATAAGAGAGCAGGGGAAAAAAAATCTTGAAGTCATACACACAGCTTGACAGTGCTTTTCATGTGGAGATCTGGCAGCATAGGTATAGCTATATAGAAAATGCAAGTATTAAAATGCATAATCCTGCAAGGAACATATATTTTGGGCATCATGTATGATCAAAATTTTCTGTATATTCATGACAGTGATCAGATGTGGCTGCTTCCTGTGAAATACAGGCATTATTAATATGATTATGTCTATTATGACCAATATATGCCATTGCTGTTTTAACAAGCTATTTACATAAAGTCTAATATAGCCCAGGCTTATTATACTTACCAGCAGTACCATGTTTGAAGGGGCATACACTTCTAATAATTTTCTCATTTAATTTTAATAAATGAGATACTTCATTGTGCATGCAGCTCTCTCAAAAGCCTTCATTTTAGAGACTCCACCAAGGCATAATAATCTGAATTCGCGAGCATTCAGATCGACCCTGTAAGGATCATCTGTCACACTCAGTATCTGTAGAGGAGAGAGAGATGAGAGAACTGGAACATTAAGGAGGACAGACTATAATTTTCTTCATCTGATGGTTCATCTGTTTGTTATTTTGTTCACTGCTGGGTTTGCTACTTTAAGCTTCTGTATTACAAAATGGAATGAAAATCACTAGACTTTTCAGATGGAAGGAGATCAAGTACCTTCCACAATTCTGGTCATTGGTACCAGAAGGGAACAACATTTTATACCAAATACCAATTTTGTCCCTACTTCCTACAATGATCTGAGAATTTATACCTCTTTACAATAGTAGAAAAGGAAAGAAGAAAAAGGAGTTTTCAGCATCCTTTAAAAACCCGTCTCTCTTAGACCTGTAAACCTCTATACATTCTGGATGATCACCAAAGCCATCAAAATGTGACAGGTGATTGAAATCAAACCATCTGTAATTACAGAGGTTCCAGAACATGAAATCCTTTTTGGAATTATGTTTTCTAATTGTGTGAATTAAATTAAGTCAATTTATAAGAAAATTAGTTTGGCAAACATTGAAACTAATGAAATCTGATTCCCCATAGATGAAAGTCTTTGGCTATCTGGCTTTTTAACTGAATTAATCTGAAAGCTAAGGCGTGGGTTCTTCTGTTAATAGAAATTTAAAAATACATATTCGCTTTCCTGAAAAAAACTTAGTAAAGACTTTATTAAAATTTTGTCAGCTATTTGACATGAGGAGTTCTATTTTTCAGTCATAATTCCTCCTCTAGTAAAGCATATACTTTATGGATTAAATGTTTGTGTTTAAAGAATTTATAACTTTCTCCCAGATGAGTTTTCTAATGTCTAATCACTCATGCCAGTCTGCTTTCTTTCTCACTTTTTTTTCCTTCTGCAGGAACATTAGCTCAATCTGTCTTCCCAGCCAGCTGTCTTTACAAAACACTCAGGACTTAATATCTCTGAGCTCTCTGCCTTTTTTTTTTTTTTTTTTTTTTTTTTTTTTTTTAAATGTGGAATCAATCAGTTGGGAAAAAAACAAAGGTTTGGAATAAGCTGTTTGAAACATGAACAGAGTGTTATTACATGAAACTCCTTACCTTAAGAAAGTAGACTAAAAAGAGCAATAAAACCAAAGAAATTCTATCTTACGCAGATACAAATTATCTTTTGTGTGATTGAGCAGCAGAGCTGGACTGCTGGATCTTCAGTCTCCATGTTTCACTACTGCAAACTAAAGAAAAGACTAATGTAGTGTCCCTGGGCTGATCACTAGGAGATGTCTTGTTATATTTAACTATTTTATAATTATTTATCTATATTACTATTTAAATATATGTAACATATACCTGTATTTAACTATAAATAACTATTTTCTAGTGATCAGGATAATGTCTGAGATCAGGAATTCCTGGGCATTATTTCTGAATCAGAGAATCAACCATGGTTAGATATTCCCAAAAGTAGACACAGCAGGAGTTGTAAGCAGAGGAAAGACAGCAAAGTCCATCCCTGCACTCCAAAACTTCATTTATTAGTAAAATTCTACTTCGTTGTCTTACTTCTCTTCAGTAGGATCTCTGAAATTCAAAACACCGCTAAAACCAATCAGCAGAACCTGGCCCATTACTCGTGATCAACTGACTTGCTGGTACAAGGCTTTTACAGGAGGCTTTTTTCTCCAGTCCTTCCCATTTCAGCATTGCTAGGTCAGCTGACGCTGCAATAGGAGACCTGAATGGCATTCAAGCTGTCCTTCTAAGTCCTGCACCCATGACAGCTCTAGCTTCTTCTGGCAAGTGCCAAGCAAGGGTTGGTGTGAGCTGCATGATTACTGTGTCCCTGCTGGCCTGCCAAGAAGGTGCTGCCAGGTAAGAAAGCAGCTATTTGAGACCTTAGCCAGCTTTTATATGGTGAGAGGTGGGAGAAGAGGCCTTTTGCCACAGATCCTTGACTGTCAGAACTTGCTTGAGAGCTGACACCCATTCCATTTAAGTGCATTAAAGAAATAGTCAAGTGTTATTGAAATATGTCTTGTAATACTTGATATTATTTGTGAGGTATAAGACACGTAAAGGTACTACATAGATATCTTACTGAAGAAGCTCCCTTTTCTTGTCTTTGTCATGCTTTTATTAGCTATAGAAAGACATTAGCTGTGTGCTCTTATTTAATGTGAACCTGAGGGGTGGGTGGTATTCATTTCTATTTTATGCATTGTCCTATTGAGTTACCACTAATACTCATCTATCCTTAGGTGTTTAACTCCATAGCTGCATCAGGAAGCACTTTCAAATGGCAGTGGATCTCCAGACAGCTGGAAGGAGGCAATTAGGTGCTTTGTGTACAAGAGGAGGTAATGAGCAGCCAGGCTCAGCAGCTGCAGGGAACAGCATGCAGAAAGCAGGGCCTGTTGTGGCTGCAGCAGCTCAGGCTGAGGGTGCTGACAGATATTTGTTCCTCTGCTGCTGCTATGCTGCGCTGTAGATGTGTGTTCTGCTCTACTGTGTTAAGGCTTTCTCAACACGAACAGGGGACACATCTGTCCTTGCATCTTAAGCATATTGCTGTCTTATTTTTCATGCCCCATCCCCCAGTACCACAACAAAATTGTAGGAAAATGGAAATGGCAATCCGTGGGTACCTGGTCTCAAACACATTTAAGCCAGTCTTTCTAGAACAACTACAGAATGTTGGTTTCTGTTCCTGAGATAAAGTTTAGAAGGGTTTTTAAAAAATAAGCTTACCTTTTTTTCTTCATGGAGAGAGTGTCATGGGAAGCTGTCACCTATACACCAATTCTTGGTCAGTGGCAAATGGATTGGCTACTTGGCTGCCAAGATGGGTAGCCAAAGATTGGAAAATGTATTCTAAAACAGTCTGGGGAAAGGCAATATGGAAAGATATTGTGAATTGCTTCAAAGAACCAAGGTGACAGTATTCCATGTAGATTCTCACAGTAATTTAAATTCACTTGAGCGTCTTTACAATTCTGTCACTGATAACCGGGCAAAGATTTCCCAAGCCGGAATGGAGTTCCCTCAGGAAGGAGACCATGAAGGCTTGGCAAAATGGGCACACCAGAAATGTGGGCATCTTGGGGAAAAGGCCACTTACAAGTAGGCCCAAGAGCATGGGATAGTTATGTCACTGGATATGATCAAAACAATAATTGTCCAATGCCCTGTGTGCCAGCATACTCATAAGCACCCAGGACCAAACATCATAAAAGGAGAATTGGGAAGAGGGGAAATTGCCAGGACAAATCTGACAGATGGACTATATTGGCCCTTTACCCCAGGACCGAGGGTGCAAATACATCTGCACTGCAGTTGACACATATTCAGGATACTTGATTGCTTATCCCTGAAGAAAAGCCACACACTATAGTACTACCTCTACCATAGATATAGTGATCCTATACTATGGCATCACCTTACAAATACAAACTGATAATGGGTCCCATTTCCAAAATAAATTTGTACAGCAATATGCAGAGCAGCATAACATTCAATGGATCCTCCATGTTCCATACTATCCACAGGCTGCAGGATTAATTTAATAAATGAATGGGCTTTTAAAGGAGCAGTTAAAAAAGCTGGGAAATAGAAACCTATCCCAATGGAGATCTAACCTCACAGACAAACACTCCCCACTCCCTGCAAATGGTTCCAGCTTTTATCCCTAAGTGGGACACCTGACCTTTGCTTACTTAATGTGGGACACCTGGGGCTCATTTACCTCATGGCTCTCCCTGCCAGGCCGGCACCACCCTGGAGAGAAGCTTAAAGGTGAACTCACCCCCTCTTTGTGAAGGGCTGGGCGAATCACCCATATGTCAACCTTAATTTGGGGTTTGGGGTTGAAACCACAGCATTTCAGAAGCCCCTGGGCTTTCTTTTCAGGAAAAAAACTTCAGTTTGTTTAATTTGCAAGTTCCTGTGTTTCAGCTGGAAAAGTGTGTCTTGAGATACCTGTGGTCTTAAAATGACCCATAGCAGTAGATTTTTGTATCTGTATGCATGTATCTATAGAGACATGCATATGTATATATGTATATGGCAGTATATGTATACCATATGGCAGCAAATTCTGAAGGGCATGGAATTGTCCTCAGACTGCATCTAGAATTCAGTTAGGACAGAAACATTGCTCAGAAGGTGGAGCTGAGACTACTCAGCATTTGGGTATTATGGAATCTACATGCTACTTGCTGCCTGCCATGGATTATGCACCAGGTCATGAGCTCACTTATTTCTCATTTGCCAAAGACATGACTTTCTTTACTTTTTATCTGCCATTATATTATATTCCAAACCCCAATAGAGCTTCACACAGAAGCATGATGAGGATTACAGGACATTGGCAAAAGTGTCCATTGATATATTAGACTTAACCATTGGATCCATTCTGAAGAATAAAAAGTATTCTTCAGGTGATGCTGCTCTTTTGTAGAATGAATCATAGAATCTCAGAGTGGTTTGGGTTGGAAGGGACCTTAAAGATCATCTAGTTCCAACCCCCTGGCCATGGAGTGGGGGATCCACAGACCAGGTGGATCATCATACTGCAGACTGATGCTCTGGCAGTGGATGCTAGGAGTGATAAGAAATAAGGCTGGAAGATAAAAAAAGATATGGAAACTGTCATGATTTTCAGTGACTGGGTCCCTATAAAGAATGTGAGACGTATGAGAGATGAGGCCTTTGAACTATAATGGGAGGGTGGGCATTTGCTAACCTAGGACTGCTCAGCTGTATAATGATGTCTGTTCATTTCCACAACTGAGTTCAAACGGATGATACAAGCAAGAAGTTCAGCATGTACCTGTATTTCTATAAGCATGAGATACACGGACCTCCAGAAAGAATTTCAGGTATGAGATTTCCATTCCATTAGGTCTCTATTTTTAAGTTGTGAAAACCAGCACCCTTTGTAACAAGGCCACGAGTCTATCCCCAAAACAATCCTTCTTGCTTTTTCACAGGGGAAGTTTGACTTTTTAAATGAAGCAACTGTAACTATTGACTAAATATCTGCATATATATATGTGTAATTTATGCAGCACTGTATCCTGTCTTCTTCTCATCCTACTCAGCCCCTCTCCGCTAATATTCCCTTGTTCCGGTCAACTCTTAAGACATTTTTCGACACCTCCAGGGACCGGATGATGCTCTCCCCACCCCGCGACCCCCTCCCCGCGCCACTTATCCGCACCTCCCGTCGCTGCCCGTCTCCAGCAATGATTGCTGTCTGGTCTGTGTAGGGTCATAGAGGACCTGCAGTTCTTGCTAGATGACCGGTTGGTCTCATTTAACCGTATTTAATGCAGTTGATACATTACCTTTTTGGTGAGGAATTCTGTTTCCACTTTTCTGAGGATTTTGAGTTAGGCAGCCTTTTATTTCTTCAACACACTGGAGCAAACCTGCACTTAAATCTGTCCCTCACTGTCAGTCCCTTAACTCTGGGAAGCTTCTTGACTTTCAGAAAATTGTCAAAGTCGGTACCGTATCAGAGGTACACCTCAACAGATGCTGTCTCTCAAGGCAGTTAAGATCAAACTTTAAAAACAAACATTTGTTTACTCTTTGAAGGTTTGTGTTCCCATTTGCCATATCTAGCCTTACTAACATAAACCTCTTTCTTTTCTTTTGCCTGTGACCAAAGGTTCCTCTTCAAGATGAAGTTCTTACTAGCGGTTTTCTTTTTCATCTCATTCTCCTTATGGGTTGAAGAGGTCTATTCCAAAGAGAAGTCTTCAAAGAAAGGAAAGGGGAAAAAGAAGCAATATCTATGTCCATCGTATGTTCCTTCTTTTATGCTTTTGTATGACGGCAATGCTGCCGTAGTTTTAACAGTGGAAATTACATGGCAATTGAAATAGAAGGTGAAGGTTCTGCTGAAAGAATGTGGTTTGGGGTGGGAATGTGAGGAAGAGGGTTTGACCAGCATCATAGCTAAGTTCTATCAGTGAGTGTGTTTCTTCTTTAGCAGGTCCTGTGTTTTAATCACAAGAAAAATCTAAGCCATAATAAATTGTTTCTTTCTTTATGGCAGATTCCAACCCAGTGCCTTGCTATTTATGGGGACACGGTAATGTAGTCCCATAGTGCTATGCTGTCTAGCATCGTGTTGCAGGTGTACTCAGAAAAGCAAGGAGGGTGCAGAACTGTTGTACTGAAATTCAGTTTGTGGTCAGCTTAGTTCTGTAAGAGAAGGCTTGTCCTAAACATATTCTTATTGCACGTGACTAGAACTTAGGTCTTCAGCATCTTGCATCAATGATTTACAGTACTGTGACTTTTATGGAGGTGGATTGACTGTTGCTATAAAACATGCCCTTATGGAGTAATCTCTCTGTGAAAATACAGAAATTAAAATATGAGATTGCCCAGATGAATAGAGAATGTATTCAGGAGACCTGTATTGCCTGATGTTAAAAATACTTCCTCTTTCTAATACCTACCACATTTCAGACTAGGATCCATAGGACAATGCAAAAGTTTTATTTGTGAGTGCCTTTTTTGTTATTTCCTTGGCCAGCCTTGCTCATCTTTTTAGTGTTATGGTGTAAATACCTGAGGAAAATATTGATGGAATACAATACATCGCCAATTATCATAGAAAAGCACTATGCCTGAAATGATAAAATTGTTTAGACAAATTTAAAACACATTTATTCTTTGACCATAAAATAAGAAGACTGGAAGATAAGACTGGCTGTTTAACATTAATAACCTTTTTCCACAGGAAAAAAAAAAAAAAAAGGTAGAATAACCAGACAGAAGCAATGTTTGAATAACACTTTTAAAAGTTCCCACTCTTTTTAAATATTGTCTCAAATGTGATCATAACTCATCTGAAATGACCCCTACCTATTTTATCCCCTTTGAATCCTTAAGCTGAGCTCTGAATGGAGCTTTTGGTGTGAGCTACCATGAGGATTTGTAGCAAGGAGAGAAATGTGATAGTTCCCAAGACAGGCATCAGCACGGAAGTCCTTGGAAAGTGAGTTACACTGCTGGGAACGGAATTCAGATATTCCATGGCCTTGTCAAAGCAGCCAGCATTTCCCCCTATTCTTGACTTGGTCTTAATTAGAATTCCAAACATTGATGTCATTTTATCTTGATAAGTGGCTGTATTTTTTTGTTGTTTTTCTCTTATGAACATTATTTCTTGGTACCCTGTTCTTTTTCATACCACTTGACATTACAACCATTAAATATGATGTAATTCATCACCAACATACTTGAAAAGCATTGAATAAATGCTGTAATTTTCAAAGTGATACTTTTATGTTCCAGCAAGTTGAAGCTTTCTATGAAAATGCTAGCTGAATCCAGTATTTGTCTGATGTATCACATGCACAGTGTTGCTAGCTAGAATTAACTGGCGTAGCAATACGCCCTGCTGGATTTTCTGAATGATGAACAAGTTGTCTATATCTTACTTGGCTGAAGTTCACAGCTTGAGAGATAACCACTCATAATAGCGAGGTTGCAGGACTGCTGTTTTTGTGGCTGACATCTAGGACACCTCTTATGTGAATGAGCAATGAAAGTCACTTCTGTCTTGCAGAGAAATTATCTAATGCTCTCCTAACTCAGGCTAGTGATGACAAACTTTCAATCACTGGCATTTTTTTAATAATCTTTACAAAACTTTTTGACTTGTTGACACTCTGCATTATAAAAAAGGCTGCCTACTCTTAATATGGCATTTTTTTAATAATCTTTACAAAACTTCTTGACTTGGTGACACTCTGCATTATAAAAAAGGCTGCCTACTCTTAATATTTTTTTTTCCAGTGGAAAAAAAAAAGGAATCTTTCCTCAGAAACAAACCAAAACACAATGCAGTGGAGTGGGAATTAAGTGACACCATCAGGGCTGACCAAAAATAGTCTCAAAGGAAGTGGTTGAATGAAAAATTTGCTAGTAAATCACAAAAGAAATATTTTAGAAGACTTCACTGTATCTTTTTTAAAGAAAATAAACAGGATCTTGAAACTTTTATAAAATTGAATGGTAGAGATTCCCAATGAAAACATACATTTATAAGTTAAAATCTTAATCTACCTTTAATTTGCAGAAGTTACTGGTGCAATAAAATGTAAAGCTTAACTGCAAAAAAAAAAAAAAAAAAGCCTTTTGTTTCCTTATAACAGTTGAAAAGCTAAATTTTGCCTCCCTGAGAGCAAAAAAAGCATACTGGTAATTCCATAAGGAACAGTCTTCTCTGTATGAACTTTATAATGAAATTCAAATGTATGCAAAGAATTTTTCAGGAAAGATTTATGCTGAATCCGATGTTACTGCTTGAGTTCCTTAGTCTGATGTTAAGAAATGGATGTTTATAAGACTGATTTGGCACTTTAGCATGAATTTGCTCATATGGAAACCAAGCATACTTGAGCTTTTCCTTTTATGGGTCTCCAGAATACAAGCCTTTTGCCAAATGTGCCCCTCTGGCATGAAATTAACTACTATTAGAATAAGCTGAAAACAAACTGCTTAGAAACCCCATAAAAAGTTCATTATTGTCTCATAAACAGATACTTGCTTCCTTTAATTAGGAAAATTCTATTTTGTATCTTAGAGCAAAACCTCTTACTTGTGACATAATGCTGTACCACTCAGTGCATTGTGTGATAGTGGCTTGACTGGCCATCTTATTTTTATTTATTTCTGAAACTATTTTTCCCAGCTTTTTTATCGAGGGGTTTCATGAAGCTGATGCTTAATCACTTGGTTCTTGTTTTGATTTAATGCTTGCTCAGAACAGATGTAAGAGTTCACGTTTTACATTTAGATCATTTTCCTTCTTACCTCAGGCTTTCCACATGAAACATAGAGTAATTATACTTGTGTCTGATTCCTGAATGTTTGTTGATTAACAAAGAAATTGATATATTAGTCTTAAAATCCTATAATAGGAAGTACTGCAGCATAAATCTCAGAAGCTGGCTTCCACGGATGCATAGTACCATAAAATATAAAGCTTTAACAAAACTGTTGCCTTTTGTCTCCATGGAAAATACTTTAAAAAACCCCAAACCAGGTCCACCTCTTCAAGAAATAGATTAAGAATTTTGTGGATTATAGTTTTCTGTTTACAAAGCATATTTTGAAATTCACTATACTGAATACAGAAGATGATTTTGATATAGCTACAGATGGATTTAGTCGCTTAATCTCCTTGTTGATTGTAGACTATCCATCAGCTGTATTACTTCTTATTAACTTATTCATAATTCCTCGTAATACCGGTTTCTGGTAAACATGCTGGATACCTAGCTGTGACTTCTTCTGAGAGCACTGCTGAAAAATGTTTTTCCTTTTGTTACATCATAATAAATACTTCAGTTATTTTATGATGTGTGAGCTGCTACTATTATCCTCACAATCCTTAGTAGCCCAGAGGGTCTCTACTCAAAACTACTTGCAATATCTCTAGACAAATGAATTTATAAGGAGAGGGAATTTTGCTTATGACAGTGTTACAGAAAGCATAGAGATGTAAGACTCTCAAATAGCACTGATGGGAGGAGTGATACAGTTTGTGGGAGAAGATGGAAAGAAGTTGAAAGAAAAGCCTGAATTTGGTTGTGGAGACAGTTACATCTCACAGTCATTCTGAAGATAAGTACCTTGCAGAGCCCAGGACTGGTTCCTATAAAAATTCTTTTGCCCCATAGTAACAGCAGTTGGCCAATGGTTTAATTATGCTGTAGCATGTAACTCTCATGAAAAGCTGTGATCCTGGACAGAGAGGGCCACATTCCAGGAGGTTTGGGAATTTGTTTTCAGAGTGGATAAACATGCTGGGGAGTAACAGATAAAGCTATATAAGCAAAACCTAAGTTCTCTTGTAAAACAATAATTAAGCATGGTAGGGTAATTCACCCTCTCAGTGGGCAGCGTTTACTCCATTCTGAACACTGTAGTGATGAGACACTACAACCATGTGGTAAAGTTACAGCTCCTTGAGGTGTCCAGCACTGGCAATGTTGAATGTGAAACCAAAGCTGCACTTAGAGGTTTTTGATAGACAAGAACTGAAGAAGTGACACTGAGCTATTCACACCACCCAACTTCAGAAAGGTTGTTTACATGACCATATTAGGAGACTGTGTTCTTTGGTCGACCTAAAGCAGGAGATGAAAGATGAATTATCTCACCTGCACAATTCAGAGTTCACAGTTCAAGGTGCCCAATCTAGGTTTCTGTTTCAAATTCTGCTATGAAGGAAACTTTCTCTTTGTTTACCACACTGGATTACCTCCAAATTTAGGTACTGAAGTTACATACCTATTTTAGGTGTTCAGCTATCAACTGCAATTGTGAGGACACATAAACAGTTATTCTAAATTCCATAGTTTTAATGTAATTTGAGTGATATTACTTCACATTGGAGGCATCGTAATTGTAATTGTAATGGAGATGTCACCAGGTACAGTTTAGAAATGTAGCTATTAAGGATACTGGGGATAATAGACATCACTCAAAAGAATTATATAGTATCTTTTTAATTTCTGTTAACCTGTTTTTAGGCTTTCAATTATAGCACTCAGAAAATCAAATGCCTGCAAATCAGAATACTGATTATTTATATCAGGGAAATAGTACTTGCAATGTATGGTGAGATACTGTGTTTCTCAAAACTTATTTTTAGCATTCTCAGACATATACTGCCATGTTATATGATTGTCAGTTTCCATCACATAGACTAGATAAACTGTACTAAAATCTGTTGTTTCAGCATTATATAGGAAATTTGGTTGGAAATAACTGAGCAGTATGAGTTAGGATATATAATTTTATCTGTTCGACAGTAGTCTCGGACTATGCAAAGGCAAAACTTGATGCTACATTATACAAGCTATGAGCTCTAAGCAAAGACCAGCACTAGAATAAGCATGCTGCATGCCTGTCTGGACTGCAGCGTAAGATGCTGTGTGAATACTTCCCTGTGATGTGCTTTTATTATTTTTTTTTTCACTGATTGTCATGCCCTAAGTTAAAAGTATATTCATGTTCTCTTCCAAAGTGAGAGATACTTCAGCATAATGGGATCTGAAGAACTGGGATCAGGGCAGTAGATGAATTTAAATACCAGCAAAATTTTCCCTTCCCACTTGTGTAGATTATTGTTTAAATTCCTTTCTCCAATTATATTCATGTAACACTTCCCGTGATAAAGACTCCTTGTAACTTCGGTGAGCACTGAGAGACTAAATTTCATGATAGCTCAAAGAGAGATAAAATGTCTTTTGACACATTTGCTTAACACAAATGTAAGGAATCTATATAAATTTTAAACAAAGTGTAATATATGCTTTTTTTTTTTTTAACCATGCTTATCTACACCTCTTGATCTTAGTTAATGAATTATGAAAATAATTATCTGTTGACATCAATTTTAAATGTTAACTATGTTCTTCAAAGGCAGTGATAAAATGTGTACAGCTGCAGTGGAAGAGGAGATGGACACCTTACTGCATATCCTGTGAAATACAGTACTTAGTCACACTTTTATTCATCAGTGTTACAAGAAATAACCTCCCAAAGACTGGAGAGTGGCCAGTCATATGCCACAGAGGTGTCAGGCTGAAAAACTAACTGTACTTTGTTTTCTTTCTGGCTTTTAAGAGGACTTTGGAGAACACTTTTGAGAATAGTTTCTCTCTTTTTTTTTTTTTTTTTTTTTTTTGAGAAAACATAATTTGGTTTGGGGGTTTTTATGGGCTTTTTAAAAAATTATTATTTAGGCAAAATTCTTCTTAAGGCAATTTCTAGCTTAACTATTACTTGGTTTTAAATTCCCTTTTTAGCAACTGTGAGACTGCTGTTGCCTTACCCATTGGTATTCACCGTATCTTACTTAGAACTCATCAATTACTGTGAAGAATGCTGCCACATTTCCATTTTCTAATGCTTTACAGCAGCTCTGCATGCATTCAGTGCAAGCTGAAATAAATGTATAAAATTACAATTAATGCAGTAACTGGTGGAAATCTAAGGGAAATCTTAGACTAGTTATCATCTTTTCACAAATGTGAAAATTGTAGGCAAAATAAGAATTGGTAAGTAACTTCTCAACCGGTGTGAGTGTTATATGGCAATCAGACAGCTTCTTTTAGGAAGGGAGATCGCAGCTCAAATTCTTTTTCTCTTATGGAGTCTACACATTTGCCTATCATTAATTCATTCCAGAATGACCAATTGAGCAGGGGTGGGTGGTAGTGGCTTTAGGTAAATATCTTGGTAGCAAGAATAGTCCCAGCCTGTTTCTCCAATCACTTAACCCTTCCCATTCACTGTTTTGTTATTTCATTCTGCTCATCTATCACTCTGAAAATGGCATAACCTCTTACCTCACCAAAAGCTACACATACGGTTTATTGATTTGCAGGGGCAATTTAGGCATTTTGATCAGCAAGGGTCTCTGAAGGAAATTCAGTCCTTGTGATGAAGTTTAGTCACATAAGTCCTATTCAATGATGGCAATTCAATGACAGCATGCTGTAAAAGACCATAGTGAAAATATAACTGATACTCAGCAGAACTTTTTTTCCAGTAGCTATTCCAACCATTTCATTCAAATTAAAAAATAGCAATTACTGACTCTCTGTGCTTCTTTTCCCAACTCAAAACAGACAGTGCTGTTGTATTTTACTTGGTTCTTATGCACTGTTGTATTTTACTTGGTTCTTATGTAAATGAGGATAAAAGTGTGTGCATCACACTTGTATAAGTTCAAAACACTACCCAACAACTTGTGTAAGATGTGATTATGATATTCTTTGTCAGAAAGCAGTGCTGCCACCCATTCTTCATCCCATTACTGTATTCCCAGTAGAATTAATCTTCTTTGCCTAGTTCATGGATGACCTTTGAACAAGCCTCAACAGATACTTGTATTAACATACTTTAGTGCAACTCAGATCTCAGAAACTACTACATTATTCCTCTCACTTGAAGAGACAAATAAAGCTGTCAGCTCTATTAGGCTTTCTTTTGCTGTTTGATGCTCACTCATTTGGTTTCTCAGACTTCTTTCCTCCTTTTTTCATTGCATTTTATGAGCATCTGTATTTAATTTATGTGTCTGTGTTATCCCATGTGGTTCAGATTACTGTCATCACTATTTAATGAACTTCTTTGTATAATCCAGAAAATAAAAAAAAAAAAGGATTTAAGTTTGTTCATTAGTTGTTGTTTGGTTTTGTTCTGATATTTCTTTAATATTGGGCATATATGATTTAGAAGGAAATCCTATTGCTTGTGTTCAGAAGACCATCCTTTTATAGATAAAATTTCTGTAGGCATCTAATGTAGATGTTTTAGATGTTAAGATGTGCAGCTTGTAAGGAAACAATGCCATGAACATTTTTGTTTCAGATACAATACAGGGTAAAGTTTGCCTGCCTTTTTAATATGCCTTTTTAATAGTTAAATGAACATTCTTTTCTGTCTTGTTCCTGCAATAAAATGGAAAATAATCTTAACATTATGTTTTCCTATTGTACAATTAGTAGTAACTGCAAAAAAAACCCATACAAAGCTGGTTTATGATATTTCTGCAGCAACCTGTTCATTGGTAAAGGTAATAACTGAAAACTGAACACAAATGTCAAAATTACAGGAATAGAATAGAATAGAATAGAATAGAATAGAATAGAATAGAATAGAATAGAATAGAATAGAATAGAATAGAATAGAATAGAATAGAATAGTTCGGTTGGACCTTCAGTGATCATCTAGTTCAACTGCCTGTCCAATTCAGGGAATAAATGAGTTCTTTTGAATAATGATCCAATCAAAGTCAACTATAAAAACCTATAAACACAACCCTGGGAGAATTGTTTGAAGGTGATTTTATCAATTATTCAAAGGGATTATGGGGGGGGGGGTTAGTTATTTATAACTATTGCTATTTTATCATTCTAATATTAAATTAGCAGAGGTTTATTGTACACAGAATAAGGACATACTAATGGAAGTTAACATATGTTACTAAAACAAATTCCTTGTTTTTTTAGTGGAACGTTTATCTCTGGAAAAGTTCTCATAGAACAAATAGTTCACCTATGTGGTCATTAAATGTCACAGAGGCTTTAGTGCATTTGCAAGAGATGGGTGAAGAATTATGTACTGAAGCCACTTAATGCTGCTCCACAGGTTATTTTTGTCCTGCATGTTATAGTTTAAGCTATACTCATGGATATGCACTTTTTGGTAGCTACGTCTTTGGGTAGCCTTCAGAATTCTTACTAATCCTGCTAATGACTGGCAAATTGTCTGAAATTTCAAGGAGCTGAGTGGTTATTTGCTGTCACAGCTGAGTTTAGACATACTTATCTCCCTCATGTATAGTGTCAAGCAAATGCAAGCAAATAGTTAGATATGCAGGTTTAGGTTTCAGAAATATCCTAAATACAACAGGGAAATTAGAAAGCTGATTATTTTGCTTCTGAAGTAAAAAATGCTCAAAGGGTATCAGGGAGACTATGATAGAATAAAATGCAGTTATGTTATCATAAGTGGTTGACATGTTTTTTGATAATTGGGAACTCCTTCATAGTTTTATTTATAAACTTTTTAGCTGTAGAATGTTAACTGAGGAGATTAAATCTCATTGTGAATGCATAGTAAATGCTGCCAAGTCAGCAGATCTTGTTCAGTTGATCCTGTTATTTCCCTTAGGGTTTGAGTTGAAAGAGTTGATTTTAAAGGTGGGGTTATTCATAAAAGCTCTGCAAGGGCTAGGGTTTGGTCTCATCTCCAGTTTTCAATCAAACAGTGGTATCATGCAATGGTGACATTAATTAATTATTTTCCCTGTAGTCAATAAGGAATATGCTGAGCAGGAGATACTGTGACTGGACATCTTAAAATCAAGAGGTCTGATGTATTCATACAACCCTTTTTGTTAAAACTGGCCAAGTCTTTTGGAGAGTTAATATTTTCATCAGTAAATGTTTGAATATTGAAGAGAGGATGTGAAGGAAACTGAAGGATGAGAAGAAAACTAGCACTGAATTGAGGTGTTATAAAGAATAACCCATAGATCTGTCAAACTGACATTGATATGGGAAAGAATAATGAATAATAGAAATTAAACTGGGTAAAGGAGGCAACAGCAGCTGATACTGATTATGGAAAACATTTAGAGGTAATAGTATTGATGTATATGACTTGTGCCTATGTAGGGTGTTTGACTTGTTTTTATAATACATGGCATCTTGGTTACTAAATTATAATGACAGAAAGTCAGCAGTCATCATAAAATGGATGGAAAAGTGATTACAAGACAGGATTCAAAACATCACTGAGAAGGTCCTACAGACAATATACAAATTCATTTACATGACATTATCAGCCTTCTAGGTGCTTAATGTACATGGGGTGAGGACTGATGCGCACTTAATGCTTTTTATTACACTCAATTTCATGTTACTCGTGTAGCTACATTTACCTTTCACAGGTTGTTTTTTAGCGATGATTTTAATTTAACACTCAGCATAATAACAGCAAGGTAAATGGAGATGTTTAAGCTCCTCCTGCAAAACCAGAGGAGAGTCCAAGGCCTCATTTTCTGTGACAAAGCTTTCATTAGCACTTGACAATGAGATTATGCAACAGCTCCAGCTCTCAGTGGAATAGCTGGTGCTGGCATGCAAGAGCAGGAGACTGCCAAAAGCCTCTGCATGGTTTGGCACCTGCAAAGTGGTTGTCAGTTTACTTATGTTCCTAATCTGACAGTCACTAAAAATAGTTCGGGTGGCTGCTTTCTACTGATGAAGAAATCATTTCCCTCTGGATATTTATGTTAGGACGGAAAGGAACAATTAGCGAATTGCAGTTTATTTACGCAGTTAAGAGTATATAGGAGAGCTTTTGCATTTGTTATGGTTTCTTGAAAAATACTGAAACATCACAAGGAAAGGAAGAGTGTGTACTGAACGTATTTTGCTTGTGAAATGTCAGTTATAGAATTACTTTAAAATCGCTTAAGTTTAAGCACACAGTTTTTTCTGCCTTAATGATAACTAATGCACCTTTTTTTTACAGCCAGCAATCAGCTGAAGACCTTGCAAGAGTACCTGTTAATTCTACCAGCAATATCTTGAATAGGTTATTGCTCAGTTATGATCCCAGGATAAGGCCTAATTTCAAAGGTTTGTCACATATTTCAGCCTTTCTTTTAATCTTTGGAAGTTAACTTTTGTTCTTTTCACACACAGAAATTTATATAGAGATAATATTCACAACTTATATATATTTTTGTGGTTTTTAAATGGGAATTTCCCTAGATAGTGTGAAACTGCGGAAGATATTTACCTTTTTGGGCTGAAAAGAAATCTGTTAGGATTATCATAACAATATGTGATACTTTATTATTAGTATTATTTTATAAAATATTTTTAAAGGTAGAATTAGATTTTATAGAATAAGTTTTAAAAATGTATTTTTATTCCTAAAATTTAGTTAGACTTTAGCAGTATCTCCGCTTTACAGTATTTTAAAGAATCAAAATTCTCTAAGACATCCTTTAAGATGACTTTATAAAATTTGGGGTCAACAATATCACTATTTGGAAACTATGCAGTTATTAAATCCTTTAAAGTTATGTTAGTAATACAGTTTACACACCAGGATATCAAATAGGTAATGAATTTAAACACCTTCTCTGACTTCAAAATGTCTCCCTGGTAGTCAGATGCTCTAGGAATCTTCCATGTAGGCAAATATGATTGCCTTACATATGCAGAAAGCCTCTAGTAACTTATACAGCTGTAAATTACACTTACCAAGATTATTTCCCTGCTGGAAAAAGACATAGACTTTAACATTACAGACACTGGTGCAGTTTACATAAATCTGTTCTTTCATTTTAAAACTTACATTTAATTATATCTACATTGAGAGATATTTTAATATGCATATCAATAGTATGAGAAATTTGGAAATTATATTTATTGTGCTTTTGAAGAGTCCATTTTCAGATGTTCTGTTTAACTAAGTTTTATAAATGTACTAAGATCAGTTCTCAGCAAGTGTCCTGCTTCTTCCTTATTCTCTGTAGAATCACAGTTATATGTTTTCAGCATTCATATGCTGAGCTTTGTCACAAAGAATAAACATCCAGCCTCTGCTGTACCTGTTCTTCAGGATGATCAGCTTGTAATCACTAAGCTTGTTGCAGATTTCTTTAGATTTTTGATAACACTGCTAGCAGTCTGGTAAAAATCAAGATGGAAGGAAAAGGGAGGATATGTAATGTTAGCTCACGGGGAGGTGGAAGAAAAAGAACATATTCTGACAAGTGGTTTGCCTGTGTTAAAATGTTCCTCACACATGAGTGATTTTCTTGGATGGCATTTCCTATTCAAATCTGGAAGAGATCTGGCTACTAGTAGTGTGGTGGGTGCTCTATCACATTCATCAGACATTAAATAGAGTATTATGCTTATTGTATAACCAAAAACATCACACTTAATTGGTCTGATTTAAAAAAAAAACCCACAAACTGGTTTAACTAAAAAAGTGGAATTTTATCTTAGTGATTTTCTGGTGAACCAAGAGAATGAGTTTGAACTGTTGTCTAAAACGTACACTGAAATATTTATTGCAGACAAGCAAACTATTAGATGAGGCATTTGCTTACTCTGTCAAAATAGTCTTCATATATTCCTAACATCTCTTTTGTTGCTGAAAACAGGAAGAAACCCACTGAATTAAGTACTTGTAACTGTAAATGAGATCAGATACATGCATCTAGTGTACATACTGACACTCTCAACACAGAGGCGCTAAATAAAACTCGTGGACCATAATTAGTTCTCACAACTGTCAGGCCACTTCTCCATGCTTCGTGATAACTCTCTGTAAACACCAGATTAAATGACTGCCAATCAGTTCCCACAGGGTGACAGAGGGCAGATGTAGCAGCTGTCACACCATCCCTCTTCAACTACAGGAATCCTGGCTGTGGAAAAGAGCGAAAATTCCAGGCCATCTTAATATCTTCACAGCTGTTGGCTTCTAGAAATTTTTCTTGGCAAATTGGTAACCACTGTGAAATGGAGCAGCTTTCCACCTCTCCTACACCAAGGCTAGATAACTGAAAGCTGCATGTAACGAATTTTATCTGCCTGTATTCATACTTTACAGTTATGTACTTGACTTGCACAAAGTATCCTCCTACATTAAAGTAAATATCTCTTCATAAATCATAGTCAGGTAATTTGGGATGGTAGAACATCATTATGACCTTTAAATTAAAAGTTAAAAGTGTCCACCGCTGGAAGTGTGAATTGCCTCCATCCATTACACTGTGTGCAAAAGTCATACTGGATTGTGCATTCTGTGATAACAGAAAATCATGGAATTTGGAAATTATTCAGATTTATGATTTATGAAATGTTTTAAATTTAGCACTCTGGACTAAGGATTTTTTTTTTTTCTGTTTTCTTATCACTAGGTTGAAAATATTTTTTGTGATTTCTATTGGCTTTCAATGGAAATAGATTAAACCACAGCTTTTGAAAACTTTGTGTATAGTAACTGGAAAAGATAGTCGTATGACCCTATAAAAAAATTTCACATTTTGATACCTATATAAGGATCTTTAAATGAAGGCTAACGTACCTTTACTGGATTGTGCAGTTCACTAGAAATCTTTTTTTTTTTTTTTTAAAGGAATTCCAGTTGATGTTGCAGTCAACATCTTCATTAACAGCTTTGGGTCAATTCAAGAGACAACTATGGTAAGACTAAAATGAAGTTAATATATAGCACATGTGGAGATTTTTTTATGAAATTTCAGGCTGAGGATTACAAACTATAAAGTAGACATTATTGTTATAATTGTAGACACTGAGAATTGAGCTAATGGGGTTAGTGATAGACTGACTGTGCTTTAGGCCATAAACCTATTAACCTATTTCACTCTATATTTGTCCATGGATAGTTATAGCTTTCAGAATCTGATGTACATGAGAGGAAATCCATGGTTTCTAAGATGTAAGAAATACAATTATTTCCATAAGTTATTAAGTTCAGGGGAAGAACACATTTGGTAGTATGAATTAAGTAATCTTCCTGTGAGTTAATGTGTAGGTTTCTTGGTGTATTACTAAAGAAAATACTAGGGCTGGATATGTGAGAAAAAGAACATACGTGCATAAGGCTGAGGCATATGGGTTCTCTATTTTATGTAGATCTGAGGATAGCAGTAAATCATGGAGAAATAAAGGAGTAGACCATCAATGATCATATTCTCACTCATGTTTATTTACTATGTGAGAGAGACAAACTGAGTGAAGTTTTTAAAAGTATGTTTCCAGTTGAATCAGAAAATTTCAACATGTGAATAACAGCACCAAATAATCCTCATTACAATTTTGATATTTTTTTTTGTTTTCTTAGCAAATAAAATCTATTTCAAAATAAGAAGTAATTTCAGCAAAGCCTTTTCCACTGCTCGGGGACTTGAAGATCTTTTTTGCAATGGTATTTCCAATAAATACAGTCAAAAATATTGTCAAAAGTTTAATTTAATTGCTGAAGATGTTCTGACCAATCTGGTTTTTCTTTTCTGTAAAAAGGAGGGGAGTACACCGAGTCTTGCCAGTATAGGGGAAGCAACAGTAAGGATATGCACTTAGAGAGGGAGTTCTGAGCTCATTTAGAAATAATTGGTGATCTGCTACATGGAAAACATTGAGGCAGTTCCCAAAATGAGGCTGCTTTTTTTAATGTTGTGACCAAGGAAGCATTATTGCCCATAATGAAGAATAAACGATAATATGACTAATAAATAATAAACCACATTTTGTTGTCAGTAGAAGTACCCACTTAAAATTCAGAACCAGCTTACACAATACCCTAATTACATTTCAGTAGGATAGCAGAGCCACTCAAATTTAAACATATGTGATGACTGAAATTGCTTTTGAACAGCTTGGCCAGAAATTTCTGTTTCTTTAACTAGGAGTGAATAAAGATTTAGATTTGATTGCAAATGATAGTAAGTCGACTAATGGCATTAGTGGGAAGTGATATTAAAACAAAGAATGTAAATATGCTGAAGATACCCTGAGATTTATTTCTGAAAACAAAAAGGGGACTGAAGTTTAAAGAGGGTCGGAGAGGAGGAGCAGGAAAGAGGGAGTGAGATAAGTGTCCAAGATGGCAGGTATATTAGACCAGATGGCCCTTTCAAGTTTCTGATATTTATTGCATGCTTTAAAATGTGACTTTTACAGAGGTTTTTTTACAGTTCACCCAGATCCAAATAGTAACAAAACATGAATGTAAGGGGTGTGCTTCCTTCTCCCAAATTAAGTATGCTCTCTACAACATATGTATGCCCGTCTCTGAATTCCTGATATGGTCACTCACAAAGTTACTAGGATGTTCTGTAAGATAAGTCATTCTCTGTATTTCAGAGTGTGAATGGTGTATTTCAGACACCATTCTTACTTTAATTTATGCTTTTATTTAGATTTCTACATCCAGCCAATCACCATGATAGCTAAGCATGTTTATGTGAAGTTTGGATTACTTCATGTTTGCCTCAATGTATCACAGGAAGCACTGACAAAAGAAATGGTCAATGTGTTCTTCCATATATCACTCGGGAAACTCTTCCTGCTGTAGTGGACACTGGGTCCTAAGGACATCCAGAAACCACTGCTTTCTTGGGGACAGGCTGATACTTGCCTTCAGATGGTCTGGGTAGTGAACCAAACAGTAGAAGCAAGTCCCTTAGACTGTGAAAAAGCTTGTACACCCAGAATCACAAGGAGAGTTTCCTGGAGCTGAGGCACCAAGTTTGTGAAGGATTGGAGGGCCCTCTTGCATTCAGAAGGGAGAGACATTTTCGGGCAGTAACAGAACTGCTGAAAAAGGTTCTTCAGTGTTGGAGAAGAGAGTGGCTGTCTGCATCTCTGCTGTCTCAGGCATTGGTGTGAATTATGAGGAATATTGATTTCTTGGTTGTCTAAAGATACCAGAAGCTACTAAACTGGTTGGATTGATATCATTACTGATACCAGAATTTTTGAAATAATATATTTCTAAGTGTTTCAGTTGATGCAGGGTCATGATGATTCTTGGCTCTGTAGCCACTTCGGACTGTAATAGCTGAATTTGTAGGTTTTTTTGCAAAATTTATGTGGATATAAAGCATCCTGTTTTAGCCATGAGTGATGGAAAGGTGGGGAAAAATAACCATGAGTGCCAGGTGATTGTAACTGAGGTGGTGATAGAAACCCCAACAAACGTGTAGAGTGCCGGTGAGAAAAGGGCATTCGGCATGCTGATCTCCTTTTGTTCAGCAGGATGTTAAAAGAGATGCAGAAGAAAATATCTTCAACAAGGTGCACCCTCTGAAATAGCCAACTCTGGGCTTAATGTCTGGAATGTCTAACAGGCTCCCACAGTGTCCCTTGCGTTTATATCATGGTGGCTGGTTCTGATGGTTCCTCACATATTTCAGGAATCCCATAAAATTATTTTCAATTATTTTTCGCTTTCTGTCCTTCTGGTCCTGTGATGATCGCATTCTTAGCTATGCAGTTGACTCATCCTCAACAAAAAAACCCAAGTGAAGTCTACCCATTGAAGTAGACTTCACATGGTTTAAGAGAGAAGGGAATTTTGGTATAGAAAAGCATCAACAGATTTGAAGTAATATTGGTTTGAAGCAAAATAGGACCCATAGTGTGGATCCTATGCCCAGAAGCCTTTATTGCTTTAATCAAGCCCTTGTGAAGAAACTGAAGGGCAAATGTTCGCTCTGTGTCTAGAGAGGATAGTGTTCATCTTGTATTGTTGAATGCTTGAGAGAATTGTGACATTTTCACATACTGATCAAAAAAATTACCTGGAAAAACTAAACAAAAAATGAGTTAACTACTGAGAGAATAATAATTTGAACAGGTGACATAGAGAAGAGCTTATCGAGAGCTGCTACCTTCCAGGAAGTTCCCTTTATCTTGAATCCTGTAACTTGTTTCCTTCTAGCTCATTAGACTACTTGTCTAGGATCCCTATGTGAACTCTGCTTCTGATTTTGCAGATATTTTTTTAGACTGCAGATTTGTGGGATAACATAGCGATTATGTCACATTTAGAAACTGTTACAGTCTGGATGACCAGTTAAGGATCACTAGGGATTGATTCTTTCCAGTATAAATACCCATAGTGCTATAATATTTTAGCTGTGCTGTTGATCTGACTCGCTGTCTACAGAATCTATATTCAAGATTTGTAGTTGCCAGGTAACCTTTCTTCACTGACTCCTATGGTAAAACAGCACTTCCTTCTACTTTATTTTAAAACCTTGAAAAAAAGGTCTTTTTAATATATATATAAAGGAAAGTTCATTTTTCTTAATCTTAAAAATTCCATTTTCTACTTTATTAAAAGACAGTGCTATTATGCTTCTTTTCTTTGCATGAGTGCAGTTCCTGCAGAAAAAGCCTTTTATGATCTTCTATGTGCTCCAGTTTTCAGAGTGAGATGTATTGGCTATGCCTGGTTTCTGGCCTGAGTTTTTCTGGCCACGTGCCTACTGTTTAGTAGGTTGCATTTGAAATATGTCCTAGAATGCCTCCCCTTTCAAACTCTCTGAAAAAAACTTGCCTTCTATTGGAGTTTCATGGGAAAACAAAGCCCTGTAGTATACTTCTGTGGTTCTTTTTACCTGCAAGGTCCTCCTAGCTTCAAAGATGATGAACCCACTCCCTGCCGCTGGTTTCTTTTAAACTGCTGTTTGACTCTTCTACAATATTCAAAGAACATTTGTAAAATGTATAGGAGGAAGACCATTTACTTCATGCAGACCAATTCTCCAGCCCCTATTGAACCTAATTGAAGTGCACATACCGAATCTTAAAATTCATCGCCCAAACTTGAGAGGACTGGTTGTAGACTTCTTTCAAAATAGATTTATACCAGATCATAGTCTATACTGCTGCCAGATGCTCTAATAGTTCATATTCTTCTGAGGAGCCCTTCTGAACATCATTATCTGTCTAGCCACTCTTTTGTATCCTGACATCTCTTTGCTTCCTTCCACATTTTCTATATTGCCTCAAGTATGTGGTGGCCTTCCTCTTCAAGTACCCCTGACAAAAGTTTCTAGACATTTGGGTAGGTCTGAACCTACCTATTTTAGATTAATGAGCTTTTTCTTCCATTGACTTAAATAGGAACACATTTAAATGTCACAACATACCACTGTTTGGTATATTTAAATTAATTTGTAATAGAGCAAGGAAATAAGTAAAATAACATCCACTTCCAATTCTTATTTTGCCAGTGCATTCTGCTTTTCAGTGATATAAACATCTTCTTCTGACTGGGTAAGCTGAAGGCAAGTGTTGGACACTGCTTATCATTTGCCTGTGGCTTGGAGAAGGCATCGTATTTTGTTAAAATTTGGGTAATGCACTAGTTTATGGGGAAATTAATTTTGGTGTAATGAGTAGTGTAATGCTTGTGGGCATGAATTATATATAGTATTTGTCTCATATGGTTTAAATCAATTGTTTTTACTGAGACAAGAAGTGCATATGGAATGGGAACTTCAGCAAGAAGCAAGTAAAGTAAAAATTCAATTATATACATATAATTGAAAAGATGCTTTCTGGGTGTTGTGGTACACAAAGCCAGCACAGTGAGATAATGACCTGAATTTCTTCCTGCTCTAAAGCTTCTCTATGAGAGTCTTCCATTACATAATCACTTCATATTAGCTGTTATTTTATACTTTGACAAGATAATATAGGTCTTTGTATAAATAAGTCAGACTGCATATATTTCTTCAAAACCAGACTGCCAACAAGTAAATTATGTCTCAGAACTATTGCATATTAATAAATACTGCCTCAGTTCTTTCTACTTAGTTTTGATGCTTTGTTTTTCCTTACAATGCTGTAATGATCTGACAGGTGGACTGGACATAGGAAAGTGGGTACCTTATTCTAATTAACAGGGTAATTCAACAGGGTAAATTATTCTACATGAGTTCTTAGCCAGGTGAACTCCTTCCTGTTTTAGTTAGCATGACTGTCTCAACACGGCACTTGCTTTGGACTGTAAATGTGTACACTGTAGTAAGTACGACAAGAGAACTCAAATTGTGTCAACAGAAAAATGTGTAAGAGTGCATTAACATGTAAGATAAAAAACTTTATAAAATTATAATATTATTGTTATGCAGAATACCTTGACAAACCAAAAATATGTTGAGAACCTTCACCCATGGATTTCTAGCATTTTGTTATAATTTTAAAGAAGTGGCAATGTTTTCACTGCTTCGAAAGACACAGCCCTTAAATCAAGATGCTTTGTACCTAATAGACATTCACGGAAAAGCAACACACCATAGAAGACAACTAGGAAGACTGGAGATAGAAGTTATTTTACATATGGAATTTTGGTTTATTTGTGGTAAAATTTTATTTCAGCAATACCTTTATTCTTTTTCTGTATGTGATCTGCCTAGTTTACATATACATAAGAAAGAGGCACGGGCTTAAATGTAATTGTAAAAAGCAAAGAGACTTAGAGGTAGAACTGAAAAATTATAACTGACATACTGGGTCAGATTTTTCCTTTGGATGCACACAGCTTTCACTAAGGACAGAACGCCTGTGGGTATCATTTTGCCCTGAGACACATGCTCCGGTTCCTGAAGGCAAAATGAGGTTCACATTGAGCATGGCTCTACTACTGTACATCTTTGAGCAGGAGTCCTGCTGAATCCAGAAGGAAGTTTCCTCTTTGTAAAGCCTTGATTTTGTCCCTTTGAGACCTGTTCTGTTTCTGCTTTCATACATGCTACCACAATACTTGTGTTACAAGCTGGTATCAGTTTTCCTCAGTTACCAAAATAGTCCCAAATCACTGTTACAAGGTCGGAGGCTGTGTTCAGGGTGTGTAGTGTAAAATCTATTTTCTACCTGGTCTGTTTTCTGCATTTATAGTGTGATATTTTGCCATCAGTGTGCCACTTAACCAAATGGAGAATAAGCTGGATATCCTGGTAGAAGTGATATCGTGCCTGCTGCCTGCAGCAATTTAGTGTAGTCAAGCTATGGCCTCCCTCTGCCCTGCTGCATGCTTTTCTCTATCCCTAGGTAACATGGGGATACTATTGAGGGGATGAAAAAATTATATTGGGGGGCGCAATTCGGTCCTTTTTTCAAAGATGGTAACTATATTCAAAACATAAGACATAATCTACCTATTTGTGATAAAGTCTGTTAAACAACACTTATTAATGTCATTTGAATAGTGATTACTATCTTTGTGATTGAAAAATCAGGGCATAAATTGTTTCTCCAGAGTATGATTGAATGGCTTTCCTTCTCCATGGGTTTTTGGATAGATTTTTTCTAGTCTAATATGTATGTATTCTTCCCATCAGGATTACAGAGTCAACATATTTCTAAGACAGAAGTGGAATGACCCCAGACTCAAACTGCCCAATGACTGGAGAGGTTCAGATACACTGACAGTGGACCCAACTATGTTTAAATGTCTTTGGAAGCCAGACTTATTCTTTGCAAATGAAAAAAATGCTAACTTCCATGACGTCACACAAGAAAATATTCTTCTTTTTATATTTCGGGATGGAGATGTCCTAGTCAGCATGAGGTATTGAACTGATATTTTTCTACTCCTTTTTTTTAATAACCTGATATGAGATGTATATGTTGTGTTAGAATTAGTTACATAATACAGTTTATGATTAATATTAAAATTTATATGAAAGTTTGTAAACAATACTATAATAAATTAAATGTGTGTAAAGAAATCAGATTAAGGTGTTTTAAAGCATGTCACTTGATAGCACAGCAGGTACTAGAAATGTGAAGTGTATGTATGTTTGCATGTCATGTTAAGCTAACACATCAAGTAAACCAGTATTATTGGGAACAAAATTTAAACCCTTTTGATAATTGCTTAGATTCTCAGAAGCATAATGAAATGGATATTTGACTTAAAGCCTTCAGCAAAACAATATAATTTGCACACCACTTGAATTTCTACATCAACTAAAGAAAATTATGATTACTTACTAATGATACAGGGAAAAGCAGAAATTACAAAGTTTGTCAATATAAATGTTTTGTAGAAGTACTGGGACATAATCCTGATGAAGTTCTGTGCCTTACTAGATAAGATTTTTTCAGAAGACCCAAAAATATTGTTTAATTTCATTACAATTGACACATACCTTTTTGTGGTTTGACTTGATTTATCAAAGTTATACACCATGTCATAAAAATAATCATCCACAGAAAATAGCAAATTGATTGATCAAAAAGGATCTCCTAGTGAATTATAGATCTGAAGAGTTTATAGACACAGTGATTTGTAGAGATTAGGCTCAATTTCCTATGAGTGAGTGAATTTTCTTTTGGTGTGAACTGCAAACATATTGCCCTGATGATAGAGGAAAAAATGGTGAGGCAAATATACTGCAACTTTACCAAGAGGGAACCACTTCTGAAGTTATGGTCACATGACCATATTCTTCCTGGAGCAGAAATAATTAGAAAAAAGAAAGAAGATGGGAGAATCTCGATTTTTTTTTTTTTTTTTTCCCCCCATTCCAAATCAGGATGAGAAAACTCAGTCTCAAGAAGTTTGCTGATAATAATCAGAAAAGAAAATATATGGGCAATCAAAGCATTTCTTTTGGCTCACTCTAAAGATTCTGGTTCTGATTTCAGTTGTTTCCTTAGCAGGTTTTGAAGTCTGTAGAAATTAATATTGCAAAATAGAAAATCACTTTCAGCTATAAAAGAAACTTTAGATTTGTAACAGCGAATGTTAAATGAAACATTTGAACTTTTTTCAAATATTTTTCCAGGTTGCAGCTATTCATAAATGAGCTTATTTCAATCAGTAGGTTAGGTTAGGAAATAATGAATATTGAGTGAATACTAATTGAAGTATTTCTGATGGAAAAATTCTACTCTGAAAACTTCCAAATAGCAAAACCAAATTCAGTAAAGTTTGAAATTAATATAATCTTCTAAAATTATTGTGTTGATTTTAATAACACACTATATTCATAAATTATATGTATGCAGGTAAGGTGAATTTTTTAAGGCACTGTGATTTGGTGACATGCTATTAAGATTTTCATTTTTAAAAATAAGTAATTGCTATGCCTTGTAATTTTAGTTTGTGGAGATACTATCACATATGAATGAATCTCCAGTTATCGAAATACACGAATGACAAAATAAGTGCAAGAGAAAGCTCTTGCCTGCATAAATAATTAAGAATTAAGAAACTGAATGTATGAATAAACCGATAGTGCTCACATGAGGGGAAGTAAGCAGTGGAGATGTCTTCTGGGTCCTGTTCTGTTCAACATAAATCATCTGGAAAACTGTGCATTGGCAGGTGCTTTTGATGATGCCAAAATATTCAGGATAGTAAAGCTAAGAGACAACATTGAGAATAGAATTACAAATTAATCTAATGATTAGGCGACAAAGTATGAGATTAAATTCAATGTAAATATAACTGAAAACTATGCATGTGGGAAAAAAAATATTTTAATTTTACATAAAAACTGATTGGTTTTGTGTTGGTTACTACCAGCTAGGAAAATGACCTTTGGGTAATCATGGCTACTTCTCTGAAAATGTCAGCTAACACCTCAGTACTCGTTGAGAAAGTGAATTGAATTCTAAGAAGTCTTAGGCATTAAAGAGAACATCATGCCACTGTATAAATTCATGCTATACTTGCATCTTGAATACAAGGTGCAGTTCTGATCTTCTCACTGCAAGAAGGATAGTCAGAGGTATGTAAGAGCATCTTTTATAAAGAACAACCAAACAAGGCAGAACTTCTCACAATGCAAGAAACAAGATCATTGAGTTTATAACATGGGGTCTCTAAATCATGAATGGCACAGAGAATGGACAGACATTGATTTTTCACCTACTTTTCCAGTAAAAGAAATATGAGACAGGTTCAGGATAGATTAAAGGAGATGATTAGAGCGTGTGCTCTGGAGAGCCATGACAATCCTTGCTGCAGAATGCTGTGCATGATTACATGGATTCCAGAGAGCCACTGGAAGTGAAGCACCTTCTTGAAGGGAAAAAAAATGTGTCAAGATCCCTTTAATACTGAAGCATCACATCTAGTTTAGGAAGTCCTTGAGGTGCAAGTCTTGGGAGGCTGCTGGATATCTGGTGAAATGTCATTTCCTGATTGCTGTAGTCTCATATTCTTCTTCAGGAGTTGGCCATTGACCATTGCTGAAGACAGAACTAACCTAACTCTAAAGGTTCTGTATAGACCTTTGGTTTGGTTATTCTTATGACTTATATGTATTTTGTCATGTATTAGTAGGTCTGTAATTCATGAACTACTATATTTTTAAAATTCTCCCTGAAGTTTCATACTCAGACTACTAGAAATAGGTCAATTTCAAACTGCTATTTATTGTAACTTTCATTAAATTTTTCTTCTATTTTAGAAGCTGAAAATCAAATATCTGTGATTTTTTTTTTCTGTTTGTCATCTACTGCTTACGTGGCAGCTCACACTGTTTTCTGTATTTTCAGACTGTCTATTACTCTGTCATGCCCTTTGGACTTGACCTTGTTTCCTATGGATACACAGCGCTGCAAGATGCAATTGGAAAGCTGTATGTAAATCAGTTTGTGCATAAAAGCAGTTGCCTTCTAGGCATGTGTAAAAATCAAACAAAAAATTATCAATTCTGTATTGTTCATGTCAACATTTTTAATAAGTCTTGAAATTAATATTCACTGGTTCCTACAACATACATTTCTCTGTCAAAAATGTTTCTTATGGCTATGGTACCATGCACTATGATTTTAGCTTTTGCCATTAAACATAATGACAACTGATGAGTTTTATAAAAACATTTGCAATAAACTTAGTAAAACAGAAACACATATAATCTGGAAAGCAGAATCCATGGTTTGACCAGGTATTTTTAGCTTCCATAACCCGTGCTGCTTTGTAGGTTGTTGGGGTCCAATTTATGCCCTTACATTGATGATGCATGGTATTGTTTGAAACTCTTTAGATATGGTACCAGAGGAAAAGTATTTTATGTGAATACTTAAGAGCATTTAGTATGAAACCTTTAGAAAGTGGTTTCATATGTGTTGTGGGTGTAGTCAGGCATCTCTTCCTTATCAGCCCTTCCCTGGTCTCTAGGTGATTTGATCTTATGAATGGGCAGCCAGTTCTCATCTCTGAAGGGCTTCATGCCATTCTGGAAGGTGCAGCCAAAATGTTTCTGAAACCCATCTTCTTTTCTGCACCCCAAGTACAAGGGTGCCTACTCAAGTACAGCTTTTTCCCCAATACTTCAATCCCTGGTGCTCCCATTTGCATGGTAATTCTGTTTTCCTGAGTAAGGACAAGTGTGAAACAGAGAGAAGGAAGGTGGCTTGCTCCAGCCCGTTCCTGTTATAATACAAAAGCTTTCTTCAGTTGTTACTCCCCCAGGTATGGTGCAGAAGGTGAGGTCAGATAAGGGAAGATAAAGCAAAGGAAGTGCCAGTTTCATCAGAGCTGAGTAGGGCATTCCAGTGGGGACGGGTAATAATAATAATGTCAGAGCTTTACAGTTTAGTTTTTGATTGCCATAATTTACCTTTAGAACTGTAGTATGTCCACAGTAGTTTTGCCCATTGCTAGTATGTATGTACATTAGCTGAAGTAAACTCATGATAAACCCAAATCACTTTGGGGTTAAACTGGAATTAGACAGTAAAATTAGTGGAAGTTTGCTCAAGCTTTCTCAGTGTGGGTTGCTTTGCAAGCATCACAAGGTATAGTTATTCAAGGAAGAACTACTCATAAAAAAATTGTCAATTAATTCTTTATTTAATAAACAACCTTATTGTCTTTCTGCATGCCAAGTTGCTATATTCAAATTCAGGAGGAATTTTCTTCTTTGGAAAGACAGGTGCACTAAACTTTCTTCTACCTTTTAACTGAGTTGTCAAAATTAAGAATGGTACCCATGAGCTCTTGCCTGTCCCTCTGGTTCCAACAGTGGGCTTGCTTTCCCTGTTAGCTGTTGGCAGTTTTATTCTACTTAGTTTATTTTCAAATGAATATTTTGCTTCTAGTTGCTAGATTTCCAAAACAAAAAAGGCCACCAGTTTTTACTAAGCTGTTCTCATATCCAGAGTTATGCTTCTCAGTTCTACACCTACCATACAGACAAAATTTTCACTGTCCAATAATTGTTATCATAAAGGATCTTGGAAATTTTGTGTCTCACTCTATGTTGTAAGAGGGTGAGACTGATTTTATGAATGAAGCATTATAAAAACTTTTTTTTTAATGTTATCTTCCATCATGAAGCTTTGAGACACTATGATTTTTATTAAGTTGTTGTGAATATATGAGAAGTTAGCTTGTGAACAGTTTACCTTTTTTAATCACAGCTATTTTTCAAAATTTTTAAAAAAATCTGCCTAATGCCTCCAGAAAAAGAATGGCTCTTTAAACATTTTTCAGAGGCTTTGAATTACAAAATGCTGCATTCCATCTTCATCTGTTTATGTTTCCCCATCTCTGTTCCCATTTAGCACACATTGTCTCTGTTTGGATTAAGTTAATCCTTAATAAACAGAAGGTAGCAGAAAAATGGCATGTAAAATCATTATTATGATTATGCATATTTAATCAATATTGCTTTATGCTTGAATATTGTGCTCCTAATTTTCACTGCCTCTCACTTGGTGGTGTTTATATCATGATTTAGGCCCTCAGATGTATGCTGAAGTCTGTCCATACTCAGCACTGAGTTGATTTCATTAAGACTATATAGCTACTTAAATTCCTGGTCAAGTATTTCCTGAATGGCAAGACTTTCATGAATCAGGGCCTTTAATCTGAACAACTAAGCAGAAAGGTTGTTTTAAACAAAAAAACAAGATTCATCACAGTAATTGAGTTATTAAGTTCTTTGGAAATTACTAGGACTTGTGAGTGCTGTTAAAGTTCAGTATATTTTTCATGCTTTAATGGAATATGAATGAATATGGAGGCTTCAAAGCTATGGAGAAATCTTTGCTTTCTTTGTTTAAACAGTAAGCACTGTAACAAACACCTCTTAATCAGTGTAATATTGATGATAATGTAATGTTCCACCCACCAAGTCCTAATTTAGGTCTACATAAAAATTCAGTTGTGGATGGTTTCATTTTTGTATTTAATTATTTGAACAGGAAATTAAATGAAAAAGTGAAAGAAATGCGATACATATATGCTAGGTTTTCTTGCACTTTACTCTGTTCAAAATGGTTCTTTAAACAACTATTATTATTTTGTTCTTGTAGTTGGCTACACAACTGATGACTTACGGTTTATCTGGCAGTCTGGAGATCCTGTACAGCTAGAGAAAATTGCTCTGCCTCAGTTTGATATTAAAAAGGAAGATATCGAATATGGTAACTGTACCAAGTATTATAAAGGCACAGGTAGGTAATATAAATGATATCTATTGTAAAAAACCTTAAGCTTTCTTAAGTTATGGTATCAAGTTTATAGTTAATGGTTAATATTCCAGTTCATGTCTTACATTTCATGGGATAAAATAGATTACTTTTAACTAACAAGTAGTTCATCTAATAGTATCTATCATATATGATTACTGCAAACTAATTCAAATGTAGAAACATCTAGGCTGAAGATGGAATTAAACATTTGTCTTGGGTTTGCTTACATGTCTTTTGATCTTACTATCACTATTTTGTTTCTATAGTCCTAATACCTGTTTCTGCTTGTAAATGTCTAACTTTTCTGAAGGGGTGTTCACACAGAATTATTCCAGTTGTAGCAAAATAGGATAATTTTGGTTTTCTAGTTTGAATTTTGTTCCAGAAGTGGATAGTATTAGAGTATAACTTCAAATACTTTGCCCTACAGGTTTTTCCTTTCTTTAGGTGTTCTGGAAAGTCTGTCATTATAGAAAGCTGCTTATAATCCTCAACCCTGTATTTAATTAATCCTATAATTATTTCCTCAGTGTGGAAAAATTTATCCAATGATTTCTGTAGTCTGCCTTCTCATGATTTATCTTTTCTACCTTGATTCCTGTCCATAATGATATCCAAACTACTTACATACTGTGGCAACTGCAAGACTTTGTACAACAACAGAAGTCAGCAGGATGTGTTTTAGTCGGTGCTCTTGCATCTAATGAATAAATCTCTCATTAAAACTCAGTGAGGACAGCTGTGGCGCTTCAGCTTCTGAGGATCCTCTGCAAGTTTCTCATTGTCTATCCAGCTGAAGTCAAGGGTCTGTTACTTGCAGTTGCTTCTGAGCTAGATCTCAAGTCTGAAGAGATCACAAGTAACCTTAGTGGATCTCAAAGTTAAGGAATTTCTTAAAAAAGATAATGAAAATTAAAATGGAGTTTGTTTTTTAACTGAAAAATGAGTGTGTTCTTAGCCTATGTAATTCAGCATCTCACGTGATTTACCATTTGTAAATAATACAAAATTAGCTGTCCTCAGAACACTTCTGCATTTGTGAAAGCACAACCAACAACTGGCAGTGATTGCATTCAAATCTAAGTTGAGATTATAGAAGCTTACTTATCAAGAAAAATATGAGAAAAAAAATTTTTAAAAAATTTCTTAATTAAACCATGAATGTACTGAAAAAAATAGGCTATAATAGTGAAAAATTAAAGGGATGGTCTTGCAACTCCGAAATAAAGTTCATACCAATGGGAAAATTCAAAAACTTACATTCTGATTGGGTGAAAAAGGAATTACTTAGTCAAGATTGCTATCTTGTTATTGAAGTTACCATGGTCATTTTTAGTGCTGTCCTAAATCTAAATTTAATAATCTGAAAAATCTTTAGATATTTTAGGTACTTTTAGGAACCTTAAAGAAAAATCTAAGGGTTGTACACTTTACCATTAAACAGGACAGAAAATTAGTAGTGTTCTTTTAACTTTCAGCACCTAGTGATGACAAGGTGAAAGGACACTGTGCAAAGCGCTCAGTAAAACGGTCACATTTTGTGTGTGTGTATGTGATTTGAACATTGAAGAAAAAACATGAGAGAACCATCAGAGTGGGTGGAGTGACAACATGAAATTTTAAAAAGTTTTCACAATTTGCTTACTGCAAATCCTTTTTATTTAAAAATTAAGAACATCCATGTTAATTGCATAATCAAGACTGGAATTAATACATTAATGCAAATGGAATATTTTAGTACTCTGAGGTATTTTTAAAGGGTGTTTTTATTAATCATTAGTTGTTTAATTTACTTGAAGTTCTTATGTTGCAGATTTTGGACACATAGTTAAAAGTAGTTCAGTTAAGGATTTTGTCAGGTAATCAAGAGGCAGTATTGCATGTAGAAGCAAATTTTCAAAATTATGGTTTATGTAGGAGATTCTTGCCAGTTGCAAATAAGTTAATCTTTACTGCCTATTTATATCAACTGACCTTTTATCACAGCTACCTAAGTTGAATGATGGTCAACAAATTTGGGGTGACTTTTTGTAGCAATAAATTGAATATTTAAATTTGCAAATTGCCCATTCTTTGTTTATCAGTATGTATTAGAGATTCAAATAGGCACTTCACGACCTGAATAGTGAGGGCAATAGATACTATTATCTTCCTGATGAAAGATGATATGAAGGCTTACAGAATGCATTTCTGGCATAAAGCAAACAAATAATGATTTTGAAGGTCATCCATCATTTGAAAATAAAACCTAAAAGTATATGGAAACTAATCAGAATGTATAGAGGGAAAATTTGTCAGACAACAGATCATTGAAGGGGAAAGAATGAACTATAAAATGCATTATAGTGTCTTCCACAGAAGGAAATTCTTCCTTAATGGTATATTGTTTTGTTGTTTTGGTTATTGTATGACCAAGCAGCACTTTTAAGATGATTTACCATTCTGCAGCATTTAACTGATAAAATGTAGAAGATAAACAGATATATTTTTGACAGATTCTATCTTCTAAATCTTCTTTGTACCAACTTTATTTATAGATATTGACTGATCTGAATTTTGAAATTGTTGTAATATAACATAGGAATGCCTTTTCCTTGTGATATAATAGCTTGTGAAGTTGTTTTTACAATGCTATTGTGTTAATATTAACATAAAAATGCCAGTTCTGCTGAGCGAAAATATGAACAGAAGTTGGTTTTTGATTATAGGACTTCCTGATCCATCTGTTATCTCCAGCAAAACCTCTAGTATCTGGAGCTTTATTTTTTATTGAATTCATCTTAACAGATATCTTCTGAAATGTTTGTGTGCTTAGATCCTCATTTTAGAAGATTTGAGGCAGTATTCCTTCTTTTCAAAATTTACAGTGTTTTTAGAATATTTTTTTAAAAGTCTGTACCAATTTTAGAAGTTACCTATACCGGCTTTCAGTACTGGGGGAATCTCTGCTTTGAGTCACATTCAGATCATCTCTTTCCATTCTAAACTTTCTACACTAATGTTTATTAATTCTATCTTTTGCACAAATTAATGCTAAGTAGGATTTTCAGATGAGCTTAAGCTAGCAATATTGGTAGACCCCATTGGTTTTATCTGGACTGCATCTTTAAACTAGTGTCAAGATAAAAATCACTTTAGCTGCCTGTTACTGATGCACTGTGAAGATACGGAGGGTGCCTTGTAGAGCACAGAGAGCACCACATACCTGCCCACACTTGGTGATTATATAGATATGTGTTTTGAACATCTTTTTTTCAGACTGAGTTCTTTCATAAAGAAAAATCAAATAATTGAACTTTTGCTCTTAAGTAGAAAAAGTTCTGGAAGATACAGATTGGAAGAGGTTGACCTGCAAAGCACATTAAACATTAACGCATTTATTTCTTTAAAGGTTATTACACTTGTGTAGAAGTAATCTTCACTTTAAGAAGACAAGTTGGATTTTACATGATGGGTGTTTATGCTCCTACACTGCTAATTGTTGTTCTATCCTGGCTGTCATTTTGGATCAATCCTGATGCAAGTGCTGCAAGAGTCCCACTGGGTAACCTGCGTTTACACATACCGTCACAGTCCACTTTAATGCCATTGAGCCATTCTCAGTTGCTTTGACAACATGACACTGGACACTGAAAGCAACTTCACTTCCATTATCCACTCATCATTTTCACTGAAACGTCCTCATTCCTAGTCCTGTAAAACCCACCTCCACATTAAGACTTTGCTTGATAATGGTTCCAGTGTTTGTGTGATAAGCACAATCTCTGCTCCTCTCATCCCAGACAAATCTGGTCTTAGCCATGTATGGGTGATGCTGCAGACACTGTGGCAATATGCAGTTCATAGGAATTTGAACATTTGAAATCAGTAAGAAACCAGGATGTTGAGTAAGGCTCTCTACATAGCTACCTTTTATACAAGTTTTCCTGAAGATAATAGAAACAGAATGATGTCTGGAAGAGAAATATCATCCATGTTCCCTGATTGGCTTTATTTCATTAGAGAGTCAGTTCATGAGAGTACTTCAGGCTCATGCGTTCATGCTGCTCAGCACTATGCAGTAGGCAGGCCCTTCTTTATTTTGAAATAGTAGGAACTGGAAATAATCAAAACAATATTATCTTGACTAATTGGATTGTACATGGGACTCCAGCTCTGAGGTGGCCACACTTGCTGACCCCAAGAGCTCAATGAAAAGCAGAGCCAACTTCTTGCATCCTGACATTTCTCCTATTTGTATTCCCTTCCCCAAGCCATGTCCTCTCCTTCCCCATGCTCTGGCCTCCCTGTGCTCCCCTTTTCCCTGGCACTCTCACCTGCCCAAGTCCATACTTTCCAAATCTTCTCCCTGGCCCAGGAGATTCAGTGCACCTGTTTTCAAGATGCCATGGGTGCAGTTGCAGAATCCCTCCAGCCACCTGCCTTCCTCAGAGACCTCTGACCCACACTTGAACGCCACACCCTCACAGGATGTGACTCTTGTGCAGCTTCATGTGCATGAACGTGTGTTGATAAGCACTGGAGACCTTTGGAGTCAGGACCTGCCACATCACCTTATCAGTCTGTGTCTGATCCACAGAGTCTTGCAGCAATGGGTAGCAGAAATCCCTGTGTTAAGAGCCAGCTGGAGCAGGAGCAGTGCTGAGTTTTGTTAAGTGGAAAAACATCCACATATCCCCTGGCCTGAGCATTGTTTCTCCCATCTCAAGTCATCTACCATGCCTCTTCCTCCTCCAGTGGTATGACAGACAAACTAAGAGCTGCAAAAACCCCCAGATTGAAGAAGGATGTGAAGGTCCTTGAATGCATCCAAAGGAGGGCAATGAAGCAAGTGAAAGGGCTAGTAGTCATGTCCTGTGAGGAGTGGCTAAGGACATTAGGCTTGTCTAGTTCAGAGAAGAGGCTGAGAGGTGTCTTCATTACCCACTGCAGCTTCCTGAGGAGGGGAGGTGCTGAGCTCTTCTCCCCGATATCCAGTGACAGGACTTGTGGAACAGTTCAAAGCTGCGTCAGAGGAGGTTTAGATTGTACATTAGGAAGCATTTCTTTACCAAGAGGGTGGTCAAACACTCCAATAGGCTTCCTAGAGAGGTAGGTGGTCGATGCCCCAAGCCTTGTCAGTGTTTTAGAGGCATTTGGACAATGCCCTTAACAACACGCTTTAACTTTTGGTCAGCTCTGAATTTGTCAGGCGCTTGGACTAGATGATCATTGTAGATCCCTTCCATCTGGAATACTCTGTTCTATTCTAAAATCTGGAGAATTATGACTAGAATGCTACTTTTGTCTTGTGTGCCTTGCTCTAGCTAAATATAACAAACCCACAATTTAATTTTATTTATTGTATCTTTTTTTCTAGGGGTCTATTTCAGAATACAAATAATCTTGTTTTCTTTTGACCTTTGTAACTATTCATAGTTACTTGGGGAGGAGTCACAATCTGTATTAGTTTGATAGCAAGTAACAAATATAATCTCTTACGTTGAGAAGTAGAAAGGATGCATTCCATAATGCAAAACATAAAATACTTTAAGAAAGAAAAGTGTGGGGACAATGTAGTATGCATTAAACTAAAAAGATAGTAACAAGAACTGAAAATATGTTTCACATAGTGAGCTACAGTACAATCAAAACTGGAGCTGTATTTCCAATTTTATAATCCTGCACTTCAAACAGCCAACAGATAAGCTTATTAATTATATATTAGATTTATAAGAGTCATAGTGCTTATATACGTAACATGGTTGTCTTTGTGACTAAACATGCATGCTTATTTATTGTTTATTTGTTTAATTTATTATGTGTCTATTGCCTCCTATTATGTATATGCATTTTCAAAGATACTAAACATTGGCCTGGTTATGGGACTTTTCCTGAATCCTCAGAGAAGAAAAAAAATCTCTAAATCTGACCATTGTAAATTGTTAACATTGTCACTGGGGTAAGATTTATGTTTCTCCAGTTTGTGGGAGGGCAACAAACTAACACTTCTAGCTACAACCTTGAAGACAGTTGGCCTTGAAATCTAACAAGATTAACATTTGTGTATCAAGTGAATGATATCTAAACCCTGGAAAGTGTTACCAATGGCCACTACACTCTCATCGGCTAGACACAGATCTCATCAGATGAGAAGCTTCTTCAGATTTACTTACGGATATCTTAATGCAGTCATCCCTAGAGTTAAGCATAGTGGGCTACTTCTCCCCATGACAAGGCATCGCAGAAGTTTTCAGGTGATTTAGGTGTACAAGACACTTTGTAAGCCAGTAAGCAAAATGTTTTTGTAGACTGATTAATATTCTGGAAAAAGGATGTATGTTTAAGGAAAAAGCTTGTGTCCATGTAGGAACTAAGTAAGTTGCAAGCCCTATTTATTTATACCTGTATTATTTCACCCAACTAGATCATCTGGTGGTAGGGAATTCCACAAAGGACTGGTATCTGGTATCTGGGCAGTCATGGCTAAGCGACATAAAGGATGATAGCACTGAATGCTTCTGTCTAATTAGATGCTAGTGTTTCACCTTTTAATGAGTCCAACAGAGGACTCTCCAGTTCTTTACAGGTAGAAAGCATGCCATCATCCATTTAAAAAACTCCTTTCTTTTCTTCACTGCCATGTGGTCCCCAAAGGGAGTAAGATGTTTCCTGAAGCTGTAGAGATCTGAGGGATGTTGGACTTCTGCCCACCCACACCTGCCCACAGCGTGGAGCATTAGTCCAGAGTAGCAGACGGAGGTACAACAGGGTAACTAAAAGCTTGAAGTAGTGAGCAATGATATATTCCCCACATACACAGGACAGCTAGGTCTGCAGCCAGGCATGCCCCCTCTGTGATTCCTAACCTCAGATCTGTATTAGTTCTAGTAATTTCATTTTGTAAAATTTTAACAAATTTAGGGTCTCAAAGGAAAGGCATAAAGATATATGTTAAAACTGTAGTGTGAAGAAGAATTGGCAAGATTACATCTTTTAGTTTATGAAGTTTAATGAGAGAAGAGAATGTATTAGAGATACCAAATTATAGGGAACGCAAGACAGAATATTACCTTTTTCAATAACATTAGTGAGATGAAGCCAGACATTTTTAAAGCAGCAATATAAACCAGAAAATACTATTTTATACAGCACATAATTAACCTGTGGAATTCATTGCCAGGAGATAATGTTGAGGCCAGTAAGTTTGATGGATTCAAAAAAGGGAGATTTATTTATCTGGCAGCATCTGCTGAAGTGCTTTGCTGGACTGGCACTTTCAGATATTACCCACATGTAACCTTAGGCAGTATTTTTAAAATAGTATCTCATTACAATCATGCTTTAGGCTGTGAGCTAACTAACCTTACCGATAAACTAAATTGTGCCATCAACAGGGTTGCCACACTAGGGGCAAAAATGCAGAAGTATTTCCTAGAAAGGCTGGGTTTCCCTTTACTTTGCAACTGTGGAGGAATGAGCTCAGTCCCTTCTCTTTGGTGCTCCCTGAGAAGAAAAGGGGAATTTTGGGGGGTTTTTTGTTTCCTTTTTTTTTTTTTTTTTTAAGTTGTCTTGCAGTTTATTTGTTCATTCTCCTCACTCAGGTTTGAGCCTTGAGCTTTGGACTGTTTTAGGTAGGTACCTAGTGCAGCTTCTGCCAGAGGTGCCATTTACAACTCTGGTACTAGGGTCTCCAAGGCCATACTAATTGATCTGACAGGAAATCGTTGCTTACTAGAATATTTCTGTACTTCTAGCCCACTTTATTGTTACCTTGAAAACCTAGAAGTTTCTCAGACTCTGAGAATGAACTTTTTATCTGAGGAATGCAGACTAATGGAAATTAGCGTCAGGTCACCATGACCTCAGTTGCTCTACTGAACAACTTGATGAAAGTTCCATTAAAATCTTTTCAGCTAGTAGAATTTGTAAATTAGTTTTTGTAAAATTAAATCCAAGGTTGTAAGATCTAGTATTTTGAGCTCTACAGAGTTGTTGTACAAATGTTTTCAGCACCGGGCATGATAATAACACGCACATATTAAGACAGTAAACTCTTTTAAAGTTAGTAGGAAAAAAATTTCAGTATCCAAGATGCTGAGCCAGTCCGTATCATTGGCTAATTTGGTTATTCAGGGTAAAGGTAGAGGCCTCCTTTCAGAATAGACGTACATGGTACTTGATACAGTACACTGAATGAACAGCAACCTGGGCATAGTCAGAGGTGTTCTATATATGTTAAGATGCAGTATGGCCTTGTTTGTACTTGTTATTGCAATTCCTTATGATCCATAGTTAGTGTTCAGCTCCAGACAGCTGGTGTTGGTCAGTGAGAATAACTTTTTTGTAAGAGGGACTATTTTATGCTCACTTTCTATATGTATGGGAATGTTTGTACTCAGATACTTCAGACACTGAAGTGGAAAATAAGCCATAATGGACACTGAGGATTGTCTGTTCAGTATTTGATGTGTCATTCTGATCTAAGATAGCACATCTGGCCATTCTGTATTATCCCAACGGTCAAAATAATCCAGCTTTGAAATGATACGTTGATATTACACATTTCTAAATAAAGCATCATAAAATTTTGTATTTTAATATTACTCTAATAATTTCTTTACACTTTCTCTTCAGTGTTTTAGCAGCTAGTAAATTGTCCATTTGAGATTGATACCAAATAAGTATCATATCAATCTTATTAAAATCCAAATGGTTACAGCAAAAAAATGATGTGTTATTTGTGATCAGCTAGAATTGAATACTTTCATAGGCCAATACAGATACTCCCAGTTTTATTAACATTTTAACATCCTCGATTACTTAAAATGGATCCAAAGAAAATGATCTCTCTATGAATTACACAATTTTTCACGCATATGTGAAATGTAGTTGAGACTGAATAGCAACTTTTGGCCAGCATTGTCTATAGACATCAATTAAGTTTCATAAAGCTGCCCACTCATATCTAAAGACTTTTATCATTAGCATTCATAAAATCAAAATGGGACATTCTGAACTGGGAAGCTGAACTAAGTTTTCCCCACGTGACAGCCATTTCTAAAGTTAGCTTTTTCCAAACGTAGCTGTTCATGCTACTATTTCAGTTTCATAGGAGCCTGTGGGAAATCTTTCTTTGAGATCAGGGTTGTATTTTGTCTCTTGTGATGTGAGCCCTGTGTTGATGGTGACATTTGGAAGCCTTGTGAGGAGAAATGCTTGTCAAAACCCAGTTTGACAATGAACGTGACCTTTCAACAGCCTTTGCAGATGTGAGGGTTTTTTTCATGATAAGGGCTTCCTGAAATGCCCTTTATCTAGAAAGCTTCCTCTAGATCCTGGAAGCTCAAATAGGGAATGATCATAGACCTGTAGTCACCTCAGTGTTTTCATCTTCACAATGAATTTGGAACACGGACTTTTTAATGTGCTGGTACAGGTTTGCTTTTCAGCAAAAACTTCCCTTTTACCTAGGTCTGCACATCATACTTGTGGACAGGTCATTCAGCTAATTGCTACTGCTGTAGCACAGTTTGGATTTCTGGGACAACAATAGCCTAATTTAAAGGATTTGGACTCTTTTGGTTTAAGTATCGTATATTTCTCTTCCATCTTCACAGACTTAGGTGCACATTGTGAGATAAATGTTTGGAAAGCCCGTTTCCCAGCTGTGTGATGTGTGATGGGTCAGGAAAGCCACAGCAACTAGTTTAGCTTCACTTATTTGTTTCTGTTTATAAAATGAAGGTACTCATTATTAATAAGTCATCATTAACTGCAATATCCTACCTAAGTATTCAGTTTACCTTGTTCATTAATTGAAGGCATGCGCGCTTTGTATACCTGCTGCACCAACCACATTGTGAAGTCCCATTCACTGTTGCAAAACATCATTCTGTATTGTCTGTTTCAGAGGAAGAGCGCAGGCAGTGTCAATAAGGGTAAGTTTTCTTTAATCAGCATTTTGTTTTTCTTTTCATAGGTATTTTCTCAGTGCTCAGCTTGGCATCTGAATGTACCACTCTTGCTGCTGAACTTCCCAAAGTGTCTTACGTGAAGGCCTTAGATGTCTGGCTGATTGTTTGCCTTCTCTTTGGGTTTGCATCCCTGGTGGAGTATGCGGTGGTTCAGGTAATGCTAAACAATCCAAAGAGAATTGAAGCTGAAAAAGCAAAGATTGCCAGGGCAGAGCAAGCGGAAGGGAAGGGTGGAAATGCTGCCAAGAAGAACACTGTGAATGGCACAGGGACTCCTGTCCACATCAGCACCTTACAGGTAGGAGCTGCGAAGCTGTGTACGTAAAATCAACATTATCCTCCATTAACACAATTCAAGGAATATACTGTTGTAATAGTTTCGGATAGTTCTTAATCTTAGAAGACATTCAAAACATGCTGGTAATTAATGGCTTGCAATCTGACCAATTGGTCCCTAGTGATTTGGGGTCAGATGTACTAAATGAAAAATTTGTCCTTTAATATCCTAGCACCATGGTTGCTGCTGAGCTTCAGGTAAATAAAATAGCAAGCAGCTTTACAGTTGCTATTTTTCTCATAATAAATAGCAGCTGTCAGACTGTAACTATTCAGAGGACAGGACTCTAAGGCAGTATTTGCTGAGAGCATACTCAAATAACACCCGTCTCGTTGCTTTCTCTGGGATGGCCACAGCTGCACTGCATTGCATGTCAAGCATCTCTGAAGCCAGGGATCCAGAAGCCTTGGCATTTGTAAACAAAAGACAGGTCTGTTTGTCTGTCAAACAGTTCCTGCATTTCTTGTGTTGCCAGATAGAGTTTATCGGTAAATTGGTCAGATGTCATTATATGGATAAAGATGAGGTGTATGTCTTTTCTCAGGCCAAAGTTTTCATTCATGTTGTTAGATTCCTCGTGTTGTAAAACTGCCCATTTGTGCTCCAAGAGTTATCAGATGTCCCAGGCCAACTGCCCTTAGTCCTGAGTGGTATTTAATTGACATTTATTCTACAGAAGAAAATATGTTATGCTACTATAGGTGAAATATGAATTTTGTTTATAGTTTTCAATGGCTCAACTATTTTGATGTATAAAATAAACCTATTAGGCCAGACCCAAGTGATAATACTGGTAGCGGACAATGTGACTTTAATGTTTGTCTAAGAGAGAGTAGTTTATGCCAGCATGATGAAACCCCTGTCCTAGTATGAGACTGGCATTGCCCCATAACTAATTACCTCCTGTCCAGAGGAGCTGCAGATATCACAGACTGGTGCATTAACTGGTACAGTTAACTACTGTAATTCTCATCTGGTAGAGGAGTCTCCTGGGAACTGCTTAGAGCAATCCCATGACTGCTTTTACTTGTGCCACAAGTAATTCCCCAAGATCAGGCAACGTGAGTAGAAAGAAAGATGGCTCTGCTACGGTTTTGCTTTCCCTGAACTGTGATATTTTTGTGTTCAGCAATTTGCAGGTCCCAAATTCAGCTGTTTCTTGTGACAAAATAATTGCAACAGTCCAGCAAAGCAGCATAAAATCTATTTATGCCTATTTCAAGTACTTAACTAGTGTAAGTTTTCAGTTTGATCGATGAAAAGATTGACAAAAAACTATTTTTTCAGTAGTATGAACAAAACAAAATTGCTAAATTACTGACATTCCTCACTGTTTACACCCTTTAAGGTGCTTGCTATTGTCATAGCCATAACGAGAATAAAATGATAACTTTTATCACCTATGCTATCCTTTCATCTTTTAATATTTTTTTCTTAAGAAGGCAAGTTTGAGTGTACAGTGCATTTTAAGACCTAGAGGAAGGGGTGTCATTATGCACAAAAATTAAGCAACATTCCCGATGAATGGTGTCTAGCAGTATGCTGAAATTTTAGGATTCAGACATTGGTCTGCCCTCCAATATCTTGCAGTGTTCCCCCTCTATGATCTCGCAACGTCAGCTCCAGCATCTCATGTTTGACCTGCACTTTTCAGAGTCTTCCCAATTTGTTATCAGAGACGTTTACCTTTCCAATAACTATAACCTCTTCAACAATAATCTGTGTTGGATTTATATGGAGTCCTGGGCATGCATAGCTTCTGATGATCTTTATACAGAGTGTTACAAAACATTTGTTTACCAAGACATATTGGAAATACTTATTCATTGCTGTAAAAGCTGGACATGTGGCAGAGTGGTCCCCTCCCCTCATGGCTAGTGATCCAGCTTGTATCCAGGCACCTGCTTGAAATATAGCCCACCTGAGGAAGGATGATTTCTGGGAAGATCACCAGGCTGAGATAGAAAAAAAGTCCCAGAGAAATGAATTATTTGACATCAGGATGTGGTAGGAGAGTGATGCTAGATTTTTTATATTTGAATGCTATAAATCTGCCTAGCTGAAAACTCCCTCTCTGAACCAGCTACCACGTAGGAGTACTTTGAAAGTTCTCAGCCCTGAAGAAACCTGTACTAAACTCCTAAATCAGAACCAGTCTAAATCTTTCGGTAGCTCTGACTCCTAATCCAAAACTAGGCCTGCCCCACAAAATTTGGATTGCTCCCATACAGACCTAGTAATGATCAAGTAGAGAATGCATTTGTCATATGGCAAATATGTGAGGGAGGGAAACATTAAAGAAACAGGTAATGGAAAAAAACCTGTATGTTGAAAGGCATAAAGAATATGAAACAAAAAGAGGCCAGAGTGCTATCCCAGAACTGCAGGAGCTGTTTCTCATCAGGGTCATGTAGGATTGTGTGTGAGGAGAGAGCAAATACTGTGCTAAATGTCTGGAAAGACTTAGGTGAACCAATGTATAGCTTTAGGAGAAAAGAACAGCTTACAACTGTACTCCTGAAACAACTGTGCATCCCATAGAAATGTTTGAGGATGTTCTCTTTCTGCATAGGAGATGATACTAAGGCAAAAGTGACTGAGGGTGTAGCTGGAAATCTCCCCATAGCTATGCTTGAAGCAGTGGATAGACCAGACAGGACTCAAAGGTAAAGCTAACAGGAAAGGCCTGGAAGCAGAGAACTCCAAGTGGGGAAGAACAAGAGAGCATGAATAATTGCATTTATAGGTGTTTCTCCAGATTAAATGACGCACTTATTATGAGACATTAACTGAATGGTGCTGATACATATCTGTAAGTTGTTAGAGGGGAATCAAGTTTTAAAAGAGAAATTACTTTATTTCACTTGAAAATGCTCCCAATCCTGATGCCAGGACGGTATTTGCTAGCATTCCCTGAGCAGCAAGTTGCACTCTTGCTACCTCTTGCATCCAAGCAGTGTTGCAGTAGTGATGTCTCTGCAGGAGATTTGAGGAAGGGGCCAGTATGTAAGGTACAGGAGGGTTGCTGGGTTGGGAAAGTCCCAGGAATGGGAAGGATCAAACAAAGTGCAGGGAAGCAAGTGGAGTGGTCAGGCATCCATGCTTCCAGCCCTCATGGAACAACTTATTTTCATGTGCTTGCTCCATTTGTGAAAGATAAAAATGGCATCTGATTTGGAGACTTGGCATGTTTGATATTAGTGAAAAACAAGCCATGATAAAAACATGTGATTATACTTTAAAATATAAGGAACTATTGTTCCTTTTTTATGACACAAAACTGGATAAAGGGATAAACTTCTCAGTATATCCTGAACATTAAAAGCTTGATGCCATTCATAATAGAAGGTGAGGAAAAGAGGTGCCCTGTAACAGAACCTGTAAGGGCCCACCTAGAAGTTTTCAGCAGAAAGCACTTTTGGCACTGTGTCAGTGATCATGACTGATAGTCACTGACAGTGACAGCGGAGATGGCAGGATTAAAAAATGCTCACAATTTGCCAGTCACCCAAAGACTTCCATGGATGCATACCTACTTCTCCTCTCCACTGAATCCTGGGTGCTGGCTGATGTAAAAGCTGCATGTTGCCAGCATATGCCAAACCTTCAAGTCCATGCTTTATGACTCATTCCTCCTCCAACAAAACCCCTTGAAATGTCAGTGCCATTTTAGGACCAGAAGTTTATCAGTATGAGTTTCTGATTAAAGCCGAGCGGTCCATCTGGCAGAATCACCCTGAATCTGTAGAAAAAAAGAGAAAATTCAACATAAGCACTTCTGATGTGTTTTTCTAGGTGTGGCAATGGCTATGCATTTACAGGCAAGCAGCCATGAAAAAGTAGAGTTTGGCTCCCTTAGCTCACAGCGGCTGCAAGTAGATTCTGTTCTAAGTGGAGGAGAGAATTATGCAACCTGGTGGTAACTGCTGGCACTGGCTTTTTATTGGGAATCCTCAAGTAGGTGTTTGCCTGTGTTTCCTAGCAATGCAGCATCATAGAGTGAGAAAAGCAAGCAAAAAGGGAAATGTTTTGAAGATGAATCAGTTTCTTTTTGCTTTCACTGGTGGCGTGATTACAGGGAGAGATTGCACTGTTAGCTATAACAACACCCCTCAATTTGAAAAGTCACATTTTCATCAAGCCCATTTATAGAAGCTGTCCCCCACAGATAATGTGCTCATGACTGGAGAGAACATTTGCTAAAAGAATGGCTCTGGCGGATGATGAATAGTGCTATGCAAGTGGTGGTAATAGCTCTAAACCCAGATATTTTTTAAAATAATTAGTGCGGTTTCTTGCCTTATCTTGTCAGAGTCACATCTAGGCTCTGAAACCTGATATGGCTTATGTTCATCTCTACTGATTTATAATATACCTGACGACTGGTGGTGTGTCCTGTGTGTGTCCTGATCTTCCCATGTTGTGTTTTCCCCTTGAGTGACACTCCAAATTCAGATTTTTCTTGTAGAACCACCAGAAACCAGTTTACATTTTACCTTGTACACAAAACCACAGTCTGCAGTCTATTTTAGTAGCTCATGACAGTATTTCAGGTACAAAGTAGGTACTTTCTGCTCGAGTGACTCACATATCCGTCCTTGGAGATAATTCAGAACATGACTGTTAAAAGGCCCCAAGCAATCTGCTTTGAGCAGGGGGTTGGACTAGATGATCTCCAGAGGTCCCCACTAACCTCAGCTATGCTGTGATTCTGGGATATTTTATGTGTAAATATTTTTTGTGCTGTACTTTACAAGGAATATTTGGAATGTGATAGCAAATTCCTGCTGAGCTGTACCAGAAAATACACTCAGTCTGAATACACACTAAGGCTAAACAATCACTACTTTATTGAAGATCTACGTCTATCATTATGGCAAGAGCAAGAGAAGAGCACTAAACAAGTGCAAGGAAGATTAATGACAGAGTTTGTTGTAAGACTCCTCTTTTATCTTGTGTGGAATAATCTTACACAACTGGCAGCACTAGTGACAGACCTGCATGCCAAAAAGAGGTTGGGTGCAACAGGAGAGATGATTTTATGGCAGAGAAGACGTGCTGTGTAGGGCAGAGAATGCTGCATTACAGTAGGGAGGCATTTCAGCCTGAGGGACGCATGCTGAGCTTGAGAGTCTGCCAGTGCTATAGCATGTTTGAAGCTTTACTAGAAATTATGGACAATACAACTCTGCTCTCAAAAATTCTTGAATCCAAAGTGATGGCATTTTATATTACACTTCATCCTGATGGATAAAGAGGACTTGATCAGAGGATGAACAGTCAGTTGAAAAGGGTCTTTATTTTATTTGCACTTTGGTCAAGTCCTGGTATTTTTGGTGCTGTGAAAGGACAGGATTCACAAATTTGAAAACTATTTTTTCTCATCTGACTGGAAGAATTTAAACAAAAATGTATGAATGGTGCTGGTGAGCTATGTAACAATGTTCAAAACAGCAACAGACCAGAAGGAAAACTATATTAATTTAACAAATCCCAACAAACAGCAGAATTGAAAAAAAAAAAAAACTCCACAAAAACTGAAAACTCAGCTTCAAGTATTTATCTTTCTTCTCCCTGACAAATGGAAAAGTTGCTAGCAATTAATATACATTGAAATATAGAAAATAGGTGTAAGTAATAGGTGTAGGTAACAAAAGGCGTATATGGTTAGCATAATTGAGGGCAATAGGAAGTTACTTTGCATGTATAGGAAGAAATTACTGGCCTGTCAGCTTGACTTCAGTGCCCGGGAAGCTGATGGAGCAGCTCATCCTGAGTACCATCACACAACACATGCTGGACAGCCATGGAATCAGGCCCAGTCAGCATGGGTGTATGAAAGGCAGGTCCTGCCTGACAAACCTGATCTCCTTCTACGAGAGGGCAACCTGCTTATTGGATGAGGGAAAGGCTGTGGATGTAGTTTACCTTGACTTCAGTAAGGACTTTGACATCATTTCCCACAGCATTCTCCTGGTGAAACTGGCTGCTCGAGGCTTGGATGGGCACACGCTTTGCTGGGTAAAAAACTGTCTGGATGGCCGGGCCCAGAGTTGTGGTGAATGGAGTTAAATCCAGTTGGCGGCCGGTCACGAGTGGTGTCCCCCAGGGCTCGGTTTTGGGGCCACTCCTGTTTAACATCTTTATTGATGATCTAGACGAGGGGATCGAGTGCACCCTCAGTCAGTTTGCAGATGACCCCAAGCTGGGTGGGAGTGTTGATCTGCTCGAGGGTAGGGAGGCTCTGCAGAGAGACCTGGACAGGCTGGAGCCATGGGCTGAGGCCAACTGGAGGAGTTTCCATAAGGCCAAATGCCGGGGGCTGCCCTTGGGCCACAACAACCCCCAGCAGCGCTACAGGCTTGGGGAGGAGTGGCTGGAGAGCTGCCAGTCAGAGAGGGACCTGGGGGTGCTGATTGACAGCCCGATGAACAGGAGCCAGCAGTGTGCCCAGGGGGCCAAGAAGGCCAATGGCATCCTGGCTTGTGTCAGCAATAGCGTGGCCAGCAGGGACAGGGAAGGGATCTGACCCTGGACTCGGCACTGGTGAGGCCGCCCCTCGATTCCTGTGTTCAGTTTTGGGCCCCTCACTCCAAAAAGGACATTGAATGACTTGAGCGTGTCCAGAGAAGGGCAACGGAGCTGGTGCAGGGTCTGGAGCACAGGTCGTACGGGGAGCGGCTGAGGGAACTGGGGGTGTTTAGTCTGGAGAAGAGGAGGCTGAGGGGAGACCTCATCGCCCTCTACAGCTCCCTGAAAGGAGGTTGCAGAGAGCTGGGGATGAGTCTCTTGAACCAAGTAATAATCAATAGGACAAGAGGGAGTGGCCTCAAGTTGCATCAGGGAAGGTTTATACTGGATATTAGGAAGCATTTCTTTACAGAAGGAGTTGTTAGGCGTTGGAATGGGCTGCCCAGGGCAGTGGTGGATTCCCCATCCCTGGAGGTGTTTAAGAGTAGAGCTGACATAGCACTGAGGGATATGGTGTATTTGGGAACTGTCAGTGTTAGGTTAATGGTTGGACTGGATGATCTTCAAGGTCTTTTCCAAACTTGATGTTTCTGTGTTTTGGTGAATACAAAAAACAGTAACAAGAGTATTGGTCCAATACTAGATAGAGGTGCTGTAAGTATCAAGAATTAGCAGAAGAGGCAAAAGTGTTCAACAGATATTCTGCTCTGTGTTTGGGGAAAAGCCAGATATATTCCATCAGATGGTGAACTAGCTTTCATTGACAGTAGCTAATGAGGATGTGAAAGAGTAGCTATTAAAGTTAGACATTTTACAATTAAGATTTCAGCTTAAGTTGCATCTAGGACTTTTTAAAGAGCTGGACTATGAGTCCTGTGGAACATTAATGTTGATTTTTTAAATAAATTCTTTAAAACTGGTGGGGTTCCAAAAGACAGCAAGAAGCTAACTTTGTGCCAGTACTTTTAAAGGCTAAGTGGCATAACATGAATAATTATAAGCCTGACATCAATCAGTGGAAAATATTGCATAGGTAACAGGGGTCTGACTAATAATTATTATTCAAAAGTAATAATTATCGTTAGTATTATTCATAATTCAGCCCCATGTTAGCTAATAAATTTAAATGGGTCAGTGAAATTAAAGCTGATCTGTGTGTTTATTGATTTAATCAAATGGAATATAATTTTTAAAAATATTGTCAATTAGGTTGACAGGGGTAATGATGTGGAGGTAAGAAATTCTTAAGGACATTTGACTTGGCTTCATATGTCAGCCTGGTTACATCATTTGAATTATGCAAAATCAAGGTTAGTTTTGTTACCATCTGTAAGTACCAGCAGTTAATCAGACTAACTATAGTCATGCCCTGTGAGTGGAAAATTGAAGCCAAGTAAATGCAAGTAAAATTCTAAGGTTAGAAATAAGGTACATAGGTTTGTAGGGAACAAAGTCATGGAAAAAGTTCTCCATCCTGGATGTTTTTAAAGGAGAATATAGTGTAACTAGTTTATGCAGTAAATGTGGAGAGTGATGAGAAGCACCAGAAGCAGCAGAATCAGCGACGGGGAGTTAGTTCCCCCTCCCTGCCAGTCTGCACACACAGGCAGCACTTCTTCTTTCTTCTCTTTCCCCATTTTCTGATGACATTATTCCCCTAAGTCTGCAAACGAAGGCTTCCTGAGCAGGGTATGGCCCTGTTGCAGTGGCACACATGTGGCAGCTCTGGAGCAGTGGCAGCAGCTTGGCAGTGAGCATCAGTCAGCCTGAATTTTGTAAAAAGTGAGAAAGAATCATTGCAAGGGGCCTTCTGGCTTCTAAGAGTCTTTTTTTGTTTGTTTGTTTTGAGCTGTTCATCAAAAGCCAGGTGTCCTGTCCAACATACCAAACCTAGACAAGGCAGCCTAGTCTTGGGAGAAACAGAAGCTAGGTCTGTGTTTTGGGCCAAGCCCCGAGAGCCCTGTTGTCTTCCCATGCCCTCCTCAGCCGCCCAGCCTCCATGATATGGACTAGAAGCAGCTGTCTGGTTCCTTCAGGAGCGAGGGGAGGCCCTGCACTATTCCAGCAGCCTTCCCTTCCCAAACAGCTGCTCCCCATCCCCTGCAGGGGAAAAGCCATAGGTCTAGTGGAAGCATCTTGTGGTCTAGGTCTGGCCCATGGGTCATGATGCTGGGGCAGGATAAGGCAAATGATATCAAATATTTTCCAGGACCAAGTTCTGTGTCAGGACAAAGTCAAAAGGATGTAACTTTTAACAATGTTTTCCTTTCTTTGCAAGTCTTCAGTGTAGTACTCTAATCTCAAGTCCTGTGGTATCATTTTCCACAGAAATGGTTCCTGTAGCCTTTGCTAAGTGTCAGGAATATTGTTATGCTTCTAGTGCAAACCAAGACAGGATAAATAAAAAGCAGATAAACTACTTTTAATATCTCATTTTGTTTAAGGACAGCTGTAGGTCAACTGAAGCAAATTCAGATTAAAACAACAGAAGTATTGGGGAGCTGGTATGAGAAGAAATTTAAAAATATGTCTAGATAGCAACTGAACATAGAAAATAAAAGCACATTGGACTTGTAAACCCAGGGAAATGAAAGAAATTATTTTTAAAAGTAACATACTTTTATTAAAGAAAAAATTGGGCCATGTTGCTCTTACAAGGAATGTGTCACTCTGATAAATCAGTACTCCAGCTGACACTAAGCTAAGCAGAGCTCTGTGTGAACATGCTGCGAACAGTCCTCTGCTTACAAGGCAGAGGTGACCTAGAAGCCATTCCCTCAGTTCTCTCTGTCCTGCAAGTGAAGGAAAACCAGCTTCTTGCAGCCTTTAGGGGAGTAGTCTCTAGATACTGCAGTTGGAACAGAAATATTCTGTATTGTAAATGAGAGGACTTAGGCTACAAACAGTGTCACTGAATTTTATATTATATTGCTGGTGGTATGAGGAATGGACTATGAGTTTGCAAATCCAAAAGGAGGCTTATAATGTCATACATGATTCTATTTCTCGTAATGGCTTTACTAAATCTTCCTAGTTTTGACCATGGAAAAAGTGTCATATTCCTTCAGTCGACATGCACCCCAGTCTTGCAAGTCACCCTTTCATTGCACAAGGGTCTGCTTTATATCTTTATTACCCATATTTCTGCGTATGATCTCATTGAAAGGAACCTCTTGGATCACTGACTGACAGCACCCATGCCAGCCAGGGTCACATAATTGTATTCATACATGTCTCAGTCACCACCTTACTAGACAGTTTGCCCCTGCCACTCCAATGCTGAACACTGTCCCAAGCTGTCAGCTCTTTGATGACTGGGAAACAGCTGCAGGAAATATGTATACATGGGTTTACCTTACCATCATGGAACACCTATCTTGGTTTTTTCTTTTTATAACCTGTAATCTTGATTTTGTTGTGTAACCTGCACCTCAGTTTTAGTGCATTGTTTTCAAAATTTACTGTTTTCCTGAGAAATGTAAGTCTGGGAAATCTGAGGAGGTATATCCACTCCTCGCTGAGGGAATAGTGCCGTGCTTCTCTTCAACGTTCCTCCCAACCAATGGGAGGAAAAGCCCCAATTGAAGTTTAGGTCACTTTCTGACTGGCTCAGTTCTTTTCATGCAGGATACCTTGTCAGTTGTTACAGAGAATCTAGCAATATTCTCCAGAATGTTTTTTCATTCATCCATAAGTCTGGTACTGTATTTCACTATCATTATTTTAGTTACAAAATGTGATGATACAAATATCCTGAACTATCACCCTAAAACTGCAGAAAACCAAAGGTGGAGCAAACTCAGGGTAAGGGAGGAGAGATAGGCTACTGGGAAGGAGGGACAGGCAGCTTTTGGAAGAACCAAGTTTGAATGGATCAGTGGCTCCAGGAAGCCCTAGTGTAATTTATGTTAATGTCAGTTGCCCATGTGTACAACCTGATTTGTGAACCAGTATTTTTTCCAACTAACACTCAGGTTCTGTATGTGAAAAAATGGCATTATTAATAATTCAGTTAGGTTTCATAATCTGTATTCTTTTTTCTTCCTCCTTTTTTTTTGTTTTTTTGTTTTTTTTTTCCCTGCTTTACTGTATAGTCCAATTGAAATGAAACTTTGGAGAGATTTACTCAAGTCATAAAGCACAGTGTCTTGCAAGTAGTCCTCAAATCCCTTCAAGCTCCCTGAACAGTGTGGGGGTAGTCCTCCTAGAGATTTGTTGCACCCAAAATAGAAAGTTTATAAAATCCAATGAAGGGAATATAGAAACCAAAATCTGGTTGGTTGGTTGGTTGGTTGGTTGGTTGTTTTCCCAAAAACACGTCAGTTTTGAAGAGACCCAAATAATTTTTTCTTTTAAATGTTCATTGTCTGTGCTAGTATGATTGTCTGGTCTGTAAGAGAGTGATTCACCTGTGGTTACCCCATAGCACAGTAGTACTTGATCCCCAGGAGCACTGACAGAGCTGTGGAAATGAGAGGTATTCAGTTGCTGGATTTAGATTTCCCAGTTACACAGTTCTCTAGCGCACAGATGGGAAGTGCTGAGAACGTTGTTGCATCTTTGTAACCTGTCTTTAGAGAGACTCCAAGGAATGCAGGTACAAAGAAGGTGTATTCTCACCATGAAAGGTGGTCACCTGAGGATGAGATATAAGATCTTGATCTGGCTACTATGTAGAACCAGAATAGACTTTAAGTGTTGCATCAAACTGTGAGTTTTAGGGTTAATTCTGACTATAGCTTCCAGACCTCAGAAAAATATAAGTATTGAATAGTATCTGTCCTGCAGTTCATCAGCACAAAACCGATTTCCAAAAATACTCTCTGTAGAAATATTCCTCCCCCACCCCCTCCCTTCTATCTTAAAATGAAGGAGTCTAACTATAGCACGTTGCACAACATGAGGCATCTTGTGCATGAAAAATTACACAATTATGAATGTTTGGATTAGTTTATATGATTGACTGATCATCCTTAAGTACTTTGTAATGGAACCATTCAGCAAATTACGCTGATGTAATGTATGCCTATCAACAAGTAATTTCCTATATGTTTGTTTGCGGTGTTCTCTAGCAGCTGCATTAAGTTTGTTAATGAAATATGGTGAGTAGATCATGATTCCCCTCACTCTTTATTTCATAGGTTGGTGAGACCAGATGCAAAAAAGTTTGCACTTCGAAATCTGATCTGAGATCCAATGATTTCAGCATTGTTGGAAGCTTGCCAAGGGATTTTGAATTATCGAATTATGACTGTTATGGGAAGCCCATTGAAGTCAACAATGGGCTCGGGAAATCTCAAGCCAAGAACAACAAGAAGCCTCCTCCTCCCAAGCCTGTCATTCCATCAGCAGCAAAGAGAATTGATCTTTATGCAAGAGCACTGTTCCCTTTTTGCTTCTTGTTCTTCAATGTCATATACTGGTCCATATATTTATGATAAATATTTTATTTCTTTTTTTTCATATGTATAAAATATATCCCATTTCATTACCCCTTCCCAGTCATGAAGGCCACTGTGTGAAATTATTTGCATTTGCAAAGCAATATGTTGCATTTCGATGCCATGCGATTGTACTGAACATATGGCATCTGAAATCTGAATGAACGCATGACACTGCAATGTCTGTGCTCTGACCAACGTTGTATATAAATGTACAGCATACATCCTGCTTTAGGAATATATATGAAGGACAATGCATACTACATTATAAAGCTGAATGATGCTTTTCAGTTATTAGTAACATACAGAGATTTAAAGTGTTTCTGACGATGAAACTGATGTGCACGTTGAGTATTATTAAAATCAGTATTCTAGTATATGTAGTATTTAACAGCTTTTCTGCTGACTTCCAGAGAAATAATTAAAAAAAAAAAAATCATTCTTGTGTAATTTTAGATGGCACTGTTGAAGAAAAAGCTAAGATGTAATTCATATTATTTAGACTTTCTAAGTGAAGGCAGCATTGAATAAGCTGGTTTTGTCTATGTGGAAAAATAAAGATCAGAGAATTACCAATTTTGTAAAATCAGCTCATTTAGAAAAAAAATGCAACAATTGTATCCATCAAGCAGGCACACTTAAGTGTGTGAGAATATGCTGACAGTAAAACATTGGGCCAAATTTTGACTGTTGTTTGCTTAGGCACAAACTAGATACAATATGTCAAAAACAAAAACATGCCACTTTCTAGACTAAATGTATCAGGAGGTTTGGAGAAACATCACAAGATGCAGTTCAATATCAGGTTCTGTTATACTTTTTTACATTACTCTTCTCCTCTGGCCCATCTTCTCTAGTATCTGGCAAGCCTGCAGTGTATAAGTCACAATTTTTTTGTTGTTGCATCGGATGCATCTTACTCGATTTTTTTTTGTTTGTCCCCTTGAAAGCTTTCAGTTTAAAAAACCCCAGTTGTTACCAAGATGAAATCCCATTTTTACCACTAGTTATAGTTTTTTTTGTTGTTTGCCTGTTGTAGCACAGATGACCAAAACTAACACCTAGCCACCGGTAGAAGTGAAGACGTATCTAAGGTGCTGAGACTCAAACATACCACGAGCTTCGTGTCTATGTGTTAATGGCTGCCCTCACCAACTCATTGATTTGGCTGCAACTTTTTGGAAAATAAGGTCCTATGTATGAAACAGTTCTGATAGGAGACTGCTCTCCATTTTCTAGAGGAAACCCTGTGTCATGGAGACTACCTAAACAAGATCTCCTTGGGGTGCATAGGGCAGGACCTGCGGTCTCCTGTGGGTGCCAGGGTACATCCCCTTTTAAGGGCAAGTCATGGGGTGAACACAGCCAAAAGAAAGCTGCTGATATGTAGGTGTCCGAGTAGCATGTCTTCCCTGGAAACACATAAGCACTGGGTCTCAGCCCTTATGAGCATGCCATAGAGAAACCTGTCTCTGCTTGTAAAGCTAGGGCACCACAGTTAGTTAAAATATGAAAACAAGACAGTTCTCACTAACTTGGCAATTCATAAAAGGAAATACGGATTATTGGCTCCTCACAGGCTAGGAAGGAACCGAATTAAACACATGAAACGTTCCATAGCATGAAAGCAGACACAGTCCAACTTGTACTGCATTTCTAGCTCATCTAGGATGTGGTGAGACAGTGAGGCCACAAGAGAACTGTTGGATCACTTGAGTATTGCCCACCACATGAATGTTGTCCACATGTGGTGAGCCTGCACAACCAGAAGGTCAAAAGTGGGAATATAAAAAAGTTGAATCATGCCACACTGGCTTCACTGGGCATCTAGTGGATATGCACATGCTCAGTGTCTTTTAACCATTGCCACTTTGGCATCAACAGCCTGATTGCACTGACTCATGTTTGGGTTGAAGAGATCTTCTCTTTAGAATATGGCCACGTACTTTCCACCAGCTTCCTGCCCACTTTCTCATGGAGATTTCAGGGAACCACTTTACCAGGTTTCCACAGCTTGTCCTTTGGATTTCTTTCTGACCTGAGTAAATGGAAGGGAATTCCCAGATGTTACTGACCCATGTTGAACTTGGGGGGGGGGGCGCGGGGGCAATTATATCTTTAAGGTCTAGTTCAAAGTTTCGATATTTCTGTCTATTGAAGGTATTTGCAGAATTGTCAGAGACTCTAAGCAATAAAGATAAGTCAAAGAGAGGAAGGAAAGGAGGGGTAATTTTTATATGTACAACCAGAGTGCTATACAGACATTATTTATTCTCATACTTGTATTTTTTTCTTACAGTACTGGAAGTCAAGAAAATAATTATGCTGTGTTGGAAATTATATGAATTTTGGAAGATAATTTTCTTGTTAGAACTCTTATTAAATGATTTATCTGTAATTAATGTCCATATTCTATCTGTATAATCTCAATTATAGATTTTATTGTTAAATTAATCTTTGTTCCTTCTTGCTTTCCTGCTTACTTGACAGCTTTTGTGTTTTATCATAAAACATTTAATCAATAATACACTGTAATTGCTTCCAACTCACACAAAAGGAAGCAAAAGGAATGTGTATTGTTATGATAAAGGCTTTTTGTTCATTACAGCACAAAAACTAAGGACAGAAGCAAACTTTAATAGTAAATTTGAAAGAAAATTTAAAACAGTATCAGCTATTAAGTATTAATTTTCTTTTTACTTACACTAGATAATATTGCAATATTTGTATTACCTTGGAATATATTAATTTGTCCTACTGAGCAGTAATAATTGATTTATTTTATTTTTCTTCTTTCCACTAAATGTCATTGAGAGTTTTGCATACCATTTCACATTATGGTCCTCCAGCACCCTCTAGTTGTAAAATTCTGCCTGTTGACTGATTTCCAGAACGAGGTGCAAATATAAAACTGTATAGGCAGTATAGGATGTTACTTGATAGTGATAATATGAAATTTTAAAAATATTAATAAATTAAAAAATAATGGACATAAAATCATTGGACAGCTATAGCATTTTGTCATGCAGTAAAAAATTTAAATTGTGGAAATTAAGACATTCAGATAGTAGCAAAGATGAGGCTCATGAAGTACACATTAGTAACTAAATTAACTAATCATGATATCTGAACAAGCGGCATGACCACAAAATCTGTTTCTGAGGGAGAGACCATCTGTGTTTCAGCTGACATTTACTTAAGTTCTCCTGTTTACTGGTAGAGTTACAATTTTTTGTTCTACCCTTAATATAAACCTCTGTATTTTCTTGGCTTTTAAGCATTGAGGAGTAATATCCAAATAATTCATTCCTTTCTTTCATAGTGTTATGGCCCTGTAGATATCTTTCTATTTCAGGATTTTAGAACACATTCAAACACTGTATCAGGAATTTCCCTGGAGATAAATTAATTAACTTCTTAACTGCATCCACAAATTTAAGCTATACAATAGTAAGGATGGGACTTGAAAAGTGTATCAGTTGCTGTGCATTAATTCCCTGTTAGGATGTGTGAAATGTACTGTGTGGAGTAATGCAGAGTAATGCACACCTTGCTTTCTTGTGCTGGTATGACTCATGTTTGACACCCAGTTTTATGAGCAGCTCTGTAGTAGGTTTTGGCACCTCCTCTTTTTTTTTTTTTTTTTGAGTCTCACATTAGTTCTAGCTGAGATGTTGTATGTGAGCAGTCTGTCTTTTGAGTGAGGAAGGGAGTTTATTTCAGTAAGTGCAGTGTACAGAAGATTGACCACTTGGAAATACTGCCAAGCAGGTTTCATTCTTCAAAGTCTTCAAATTAATTTGGATTTGGTATCAGGAAATGTGTGGGTAAAAGGAGAGCATCTTCAGTGCCCTATTAACCATTAAAGAGAAAGTAGTAACACTGCCTTTTGGGGCAGTTTCAATGAACATGACCACAGAGATTGATCTGGCTGTATAATCGTTTTGAAGGAAATGCACTTACAAGTAATCGTTATTTGAAAATGTTTCATTCTGAAGAGAGACAATAACTTACTTAAGCAGGCTGTCATAGCTATTGAAGTAATCTATTAAGAGACATTATAATACAGTTGAGACCATTGGTCTCTTCTTCAATTAAAGCAGCTTACATTATGGTTATTGGATGACTGAGGATATTTATAGAACAGGTAACAATAAATTATTTCCAAGGGAGTGCAACCTGAATATATGTAATGTCAAGTGGTTTTTCAGGCTATAGAGATAGCTTAGTGCTGAAATGAGTACAAATGCAGTGTGTAGCAGATAAGGGAATGATAGGACACTGTTACTTGATGCTTTGGTATACTAACTCTGGGATTAGAGAAGATAATGTGGAAAGAAAAAGAAATTCAGATAAATTGAATAATAGTTTTGTTTGTGTCGACAGTTTATTTTAATTATGTCTAATGATTTAATTGCTCTATATAATAATAATATAACAGTCCTCCTCTTTTTATATAAATACAAAGACTTAATTAAGAAAAGGGAAATTTAAGATCATCTGTGGTGCCAGAAAGATACAGATGCTAGTTCTTTTCATAAGAAGCTGTACACTTAAATAAACAATGGAATATACAGAAAACAAAATGCAGTTTTAAAGACATAAAATTCTCACTGTCGTGGTTTTGTCTATACCATTGTATAAAATCAGTCACAAATGATCTGGGCTGCTTGCAGCACTCACTTGCATTTTGACTTACTGGGGAATGTCACCCACCCATCTACCTCACAGTAGCTGTCCTCATTCCATCAGTGGTAACAGTGTCAGTGTACATTTAAAAAAAAAAAATAAAAAATTCATGGCTATGAAATCTTTCTGAAAACCCTTAATTGCTGTGAACATATCTATACTGCAGTCACTAAAATGTCTGCAGCTAATGCAGGCTTATCCAAATTAGCTTTAAACTAGCTGACTCGGGGACGGCTGGCAACGTAGCCATGGTAACGGCGAGCTGCGGCTGGGAAGCCTACCTGCTGGCGTATGAAATGAAAAAAATATACTTTGGTGTTAACCCCCACAAAGCTTTATGCTGCCTTGGCTATTACGCTCAAACAGTTGGTTTAAAGTTAGCTCGTGTGGGTGTTTTTCAGGCCGTGCCTGCAAAATGTAGATGTACGCTCTATGACGCATTGTGTGCTAGAACTGAATTATTTCTTCCCACTGGTGATGTGAAAGATGCCACTGTAAAATATTCTCTCTATGGGTCTTAATGACATACAGGCTTTCTGCCATAATTAATTTTGTGTACTGACAAGAGTATTCACCAGTAGTGCCAAAAATGAAACTCGTTTTCCTGAACCAATGCACGTGTGAAAGAATGCGTTGGATTCGCCCACCTGAGCATGAAGGAGGTTCCCTCCTGAATCTGTGTCATAAGACAATCCCTTTTACACGTTAAAAGAGCCATTCTGTTTAAAGTCCCTAACTCTAATAGTGGGTGTTAGATTGTGACGACCTTTCAAATGAATAATGAGACTAAAGAAACTAGTGAGACTAATGAGACTAAGGTTATAAAAGTCTTTTTTGGTTTCCAGGTTGTTCGTCGATGCCAGACCTGGTTTTGAGAAGCACTGATTGCTTTTCAGCATGGTGTTTCTCAACACATCAGTGCCTATCAGGGTTCTAGAGAACAGCACTAACTGACTCCCTCCAAACAGGGAAAGTATTTGAAGGTCCTTCAAGCTCATTAGTCAACTCTTCCTTGGAGTATTGAGGTAAATCTGAAGTCTATCACCATTAGCTATCATACAGATACAGCAGCTACATTAGGCACATGTGTTTTACTACTAGAAAATAAACAGTCTTTCCCCTTATTGCCTAAAAGTATGGTTTACAATGATGGAAACCAACCAGTAAGACAACGTGGGTTACGAAGAGCTTCTATCCCACCAGACAGTTGCTTAACCACAGAACACTATTTGAAAGGAAGAAGAATGGGGACTGTGGAGTAGTGGCCAAAAAGGCCAATGTCATCCTGGCTTGCATCAGAAATAGCATGGATCGTAGGGACAGGGAAGGGATCTCACCCCTGTACTCGACACTGGTGAGGCCGCCCCTCGATTCCTGTGTTCAGTTTTGGGCCCCTCACTACAAAAAGGACATTGACTCGAGCGTGTCCAGAGAAGGGCAACGGAGCTGGTGCAGGGTCTGGAGCACAGGTCGTACGGGGAGCGGCTGAGGGAACTGGGGGTGTTTAGTCTGGAGAAGAGGAGGCTGAGGGGAGACCTCATCGCCCTCTACAGCTACCTGACAGGAGGTTGCAGAGAGCTGGGGATGAGTCTCCTTGACCAAGTAACAAGCGATAGGACAAGAGGGAATGGCCTCAAGCTGCACCAGAGAAGGTTTAGACTGGATATTAGGAAGCATTTCTTTACAGAATGCGTTGTTAAGCGTTGGAATGGGCAGCCCAGGGAGGTGGTGGAGTCCCCATCCCTGGAGGTGTTTTAAGAGTGGGATCAACAGTGCTGAGGGATATGGTGTATTTGGGAACTGTCAGTGTTAGGTTAATGGTTGGACTGGATGATCTTCAAGGTCTTTTCCAACCTTGATGATTCTGTGATTCTGTGCAAGCATAATGGTTCGGATAACCATTTTCTACCTGATGAGTTCTTAAGGCTGTGGCAGCAGATAACATGGGATTTTTCATATACATCTGTGTATGTCTGTTTCTTTCTATGAATATCCAGATTGGGTGTCATTTTTCGCTTGAGAAAGCAAACTCAAGAGGTTTTGGGGCCCAAGACTCCTCCCTGAGTATAGCAGGTCAAGCTGTTGTACCATTGTCCCTTGCAAAAACCTTTCAACTCAGAGGAATCCTTCCCTAGCACCATAAATTGCAAGAAAAATCCCTGCTGAAACTGTGACTGCTGCTGAGAGGAAAAGATGTGTGTAGGCAGTCCCCGTGCTTCCACCTTATTTCGCTGTAGCATACATCATGATAATCAATAGCACTGTTTAGCATTTCCATTCTACAAAACACTCCTTTTATCAAGACTGAGTTATTTCCTCGGCAATACACTTCAGGTAGCCTACCTTTCATCTTTGTACAGTCAGAGCAAAGATTGTGTATGTGACTGACAGAGTTCATGAAGGCAAGCCAGTGCTGATATTCAAGAACAGATGAATGGTAATATATGAGAAGACCCAGGACTCCCTTGATTCTCAAATTTTACCATCATCTATGTTATCCCCTTTCAGTTATGTCCCTACAACTCAGAATATTGTGTTATTTGGATAACATCTTACTGCATGCTTTATATTTTTGAGTTAAGTGTATTGAATCGTTAATTTCTTGTCAAAAAAAAAAAAAAAAAAAAAAAGTCCTCTATTAACCTTAAAATTTCTATTTGACCCAGAGGCTAGGGAAATACATTTCTCAGTGTTTAATAAGCCTTTCATTGTCATAACAGATTTATCAGTGTCTCAGGCAGGCTTGTTCTTTCAGATTAATTTGTTTGTTTCTTTGACTCCCAAAGGCCAGCTCATTGGAAAACATTAATTTGAAGACTGACTATTTCAAAGGCATAATACTGACAGGAACTGACTGTAAAGTCTGATGTCCAATACCACTCCGGCATCAGTTTCTGCTTTTGACCAAACCTATCTTGCTACCCACTCCTGCTTCTGACAAATCCTGTTTAGCCCCAGCCTACTACAGGGTGTAAAATATTTGTAAGCTTTTTTTAAATCTGTCTGATTGCATCAGCTTCTGAGGCATCTCTGCATCCATTCCCCTTCTGGATGTGCTTCAGGTTCAGGCTATTACAGAAACAATATTCTTTTTTCAAGAAAATACAAATGATACACAACATCCATTGTGAGCTATAATCTGCTTTGTGGAATTAAACTTTAGTCTTTATTTATTAATTCTTTGTATTTTCTAACTGGTTGTTTCCTCAACATGAAAACTTCTTAAATTAATTGCTTAAATGAATAAACAAAAGTGCATAATGGCAGGAAAGGATTGTGTTGGCCCTGCTTGTTTTCTCTGGCCTTAAAACTCTTCACTTGCTGTGGTCTTAAAGCCAAGAAGGCTTTGGAGGATCTACAGCTGCTTAAGTCATTATGGCTGCTCTACAGAAGCATTGACAAAGACAAGACCCCAAGACCCCCTTCCCTGCATAGAACCTGCCCTGTATGTCTGCATTCAGTGCAAACTAGTCAAAGGAGAACACAGCTAGGTTTCCCAAACACTGTGCCTTTGCAATAACTTGTTCATCACATTCTCCACTTGATGAGTTTTCTTGCAACAGAGAGGCACTTTACTTAGAAAAATAACAATGATGCCATAGTAATATTCCCAGACACAGCAGTTTCATGGGAGTATTTTACACCACTGCTGTAGAATACTGAATATTATGAATTTCACCATGGGAGATTTTAAACAGTAAACGCGTATCCAAGTTGGCAGCACTTTATTATCTGTTACCCATAAGCATGGCTTTATTACTTTATATATCACATACTTCCATATTGTTCCCATTTCAGGAACAGCACTTTTAAATGGGAATTTTTCTAACTATATGAATTATTGAAGTATGTTGTGGTTTACCCTATTTTTTTCCACAGGAATATAAGAAAGAGATAGTGTATTTTACATTACAGTGCTCTTGCAGCAAGTTTACTAGTCTCTGTGAAGAAAGTCTTGATGAAATTAAATAGGTGGAAAAAAATTTCATGGAGTGTGCAAATGAAACAGCCAGGAATAAATCCATTTATGCAAGACTCACGCTGAGAGTCAGATGAGCTTTGACAATTGGAATAAATTATTTTGGCTGAAAGGAGATTCCAGCCTTAAAAGACAGGACAGCATTGAATCTTCCAGCAGTTTTAATTTCTCAGATGAAAAGAAAACTATAGCTTTATAGAAAAGAATAGGTACTCTTGTCCATACTGACCTCATGTCTGTGCCTGACCATCATGATCTCCTGTAACATGATTTTTCTGCCAGTTCATTCTGCAAGAACTCAGTTGATTAACTTATTTTTTCTCTGACCAAGCTGTTAGCTGCCTGGCGCATGGTGCATGACTGAAGGCATGAATTTGTGTAGGATGTAAGACTGAACATTGTACATAAACTATGGTCAGCAGCTAAACAATGTCCACTAACTAAAGAGAGCCAGGTGTCCCTTCCCCAGATGTCCTGTGCAAGTTTGGCAGACTATTTTGTCTTTTCTTCTTGCATTCCTCTGCATCTATGAAAGATAACAACTCTGCTTTCCATTGCGCTAAGGGCCTTCTGTTTAGATTGGATGTGTTGGGACAAGAAATAATCTGTTGCTATATGTTGTACACTGCCTTAAGGCACTACTGTAATGCAGACAAACAACAATGAAAATTATTTCACTCATTATAAATATATACAGTGTACAGTAGTGATAGCTGTATTTGTCTTCTCCTGGTCTTAACATTTCTGGAAGATTCTGATTTCAAGTGCCTGATATTCCCCCTCATTTACATTGGCATTACACTGTAGTTCTTCCTGATTTATTCTCCGAGGAGGATCAAATCCACTGCATATATACATTCTTCCATTTAATATTACTCCTTTCTGATATCTATAAAAGGATTCTTAAAATAACCTCATAGTTTCTTCCTTGGATCCAAATTCTGCAGAAGAATCTGCAGAATAACAAAGGAAGAAGTTGTATCTTTTAAAATGGTACATTTATTCATCTATAATTTAACATATATATAGGCATAAATATCTAAATATAATAGCATTCTTAAGACTAAGCCTTCATGAAAACAGTTTGTCAGGATTTAATAATTTACCAGTATTTTCCTCTTCCATTGTTATGATTTTGTTTGTCAAGTATTGTCAAAGTACATCCATATCACGCGGTGTATTTTTTCAGTTCCCTGTAAAACAAATCATGCCCTGCCATGGCACAGAGTGAGATATGTGGGCCATGGGATATTAAATCACATAGTGGAGTAGCTCCTTTAATTGCAAGTTCATAACAAGTGTTGTCACATATAATGTAATCAATAAGGAATCTTTTTTAAAGAAAAACTCTGGTTGGTATAAATTATTTTATTAGACTGTTAATATTAATAATGTTATACAGTAATTAATCAGTATATTAAGTTAATTACCAGTAAATAAATGCATAAAAGGGATACTGAAAAATATGGATATGTTTCCTGGGGTTCCTTATCTAAATCCTTGAGGCGGGAAGATCACATGGGGCGACATAGTCTCTCATTTATAGTACAATAATCCAACAGCAGTATGAATATAATCACATGTGGACTGGTGTATATACAGCAAGTTAAACGTGAATGCCACACATCTGTCTGACTCGCGGATTGCTCACTGCTTTCTCCAGGATGGAGTGGAAACCCAGCACTGTTCTTGTCAGAAAGCAGGATTTTCTTTCATGGTTGACATTCAAAAGCAAAAGAGTGCAGGAGGCCATGGAGGGTGGTATTTTCAATCTATTTAACTTCACTGCCATTTCATGGGATATTACTGTAATTGATTATTCACATGTATCACACAATCGTTTGTCAATAACGCCAAAATGTCTGTTCTTCTAATGAGACACTGTACTGAGATGAGTTATAATTAATAAAATTATAAAATAATCAGATGGTGAATGAAGAAAATTCCACTCCAAAGCATAACATTTATACTACAGGCATTTTTTTATGTGCAGCGCTGTAATAGCTGCAAAGAAGCCATACTGCATTCTGCTATCTTGTTCAGCAGTAATGCTCAGAGTGCTGGTGAGATTTGTGATTTTCCCTAACTGCCTCAAATAACTGAACTCTTCTTGCTGTAAAGAAAATCTGAACAATTGCTACTATTCTGGTACAAAAACAACAGTAAGAACCAGATGATTCTGGATACACATTTGAGGCTAGAAGTTTCTGATCTCTGTATATTTCCTTTGCTTTTTCTAAAGGACGCCATGTGTGTTTTGGGTGAGCTCATTTCATTGCCTTTGACATTTATTTTCTATAGCTGACCAACCTCTAAAATTAAGGTCCTATTTTGTTAGTTCTACTAAAACCACAGGGAGCCCAGCAGAATACAGGCAAATGGTGGTGAAGGTTCTCCTCCAGAAAATGCCATTCGCTACTCATTTATTTCAGATAACACCAGGGAAGACCTTCTATAGCTTTAGTCATAGAGAGTGAGTTCATTAAATCACATTAGCAGATCTGTTTGATTTAACAGAAAGGCATAAATGCTGTATTCACAGTAGCTACAGCTGGTACTGACAGGTGGGATACAAAGAGGATTTGGGAGAGAAGATGGATTGCTGTAGGAGTGTAACTGTCATTGGTCCACGTATTCCTAGCTGCGGCATAAACCCTTTCTCTGTCCATAGTTTTTCTTTGTAGCTGGTTTAGACTCAGGACAGTGGTAGTTGTAAGTTCAAGGTTAGGTTCTTGTTGTGTACTCATAACTACTGTCTTTGAGCTGCCCTTGAAACCCTGTCAGCTTGCATTTTTCTTCTTAAATCCTTGATGTATTCATTGTGGTATGTGTGTTGATCTGTAGTGAAAGGAAAACAAATTTAAAATTGCTCAGAAGTCACCTACCTGCGTACATCATCTCTGCCTGTACGTCTTATTAGGGCAATGCAATTAGCAAGGAGTAAGGTAAATCTCAGGCTAAATGGCAACTACATAGACTCTAATCTTAATCTATATTCTATATATAATCTATAATCTATATAAAATAACTCTCCATTGTAACACACATGAAATTTCTGTAAAAACAAGCAGCATCATTTAGGTGGTCTTTAATGCCACAAGCATTATAAGCAGAAATTTTGCTACTATAAGATCTGCAATTAAATCCTATTTTTAAAGCAATTATGCAATTAAAAGAATGTTATTTTCTGTGCATTTACTGTGATGTACATGTATTTCTAGTCCAAAGTATATAATTAAGTGCCTCACAAGAACTGTTTATTTTTTTCTTACATTTCTGGTTTGTTTTGTTTGTTTGTTTGTTTGTTTGTTTTGCCATTAACACCACACTATCTCAGCTAATCTCTGGGAAGATATGCCTGTGCAGAGGTGAATGTAAAAATATCTCTTATCTGTGCTGTGAACTAGTTCTGGGACCAAACCATTGAAGTAGTTTTTCAGAACTAAAAATAAACTCCTGTTGAGCACAACTCTGAACATTTCTGTGATAACGCGAGTGAGCTGTTTCCTGACATGATGATTTTCTCAAAATAAAAATTATTGATGCCAAAGAAGTAAACAGGGAACCCAAAAGATATTTCTGTTGCTGAAAGATCATATTGATCAGGATAAGAGACACGATGTTTCAAATCACAACAGTCCTTTTAATCTCATCTTCTATTTTTGATGGGATTTTTCAAAGAATAGTGTAAAATGCCTGCAGTGGGTAATTGAAGAAAACAAAACAAAAACTTTCTACCTTTTGGATATTTTCTGATTAAAGGAATTATTATCTTGTCACACGTGATTATATCCATTCCTCCAACTTAATTTAATTTTAATGTTGCTGCTTGAGCTCCATAATATAATTCCTGCAACAGCACAATATGAATTTAATATAATGTTACTGAGTGCTTGAGCTCTATAGTATAATTTCTACAACAGCACAATATGTCTTTTACTTATTTGTGTCATAAAATACATTATTTTAACAATTGCTCTAGTGGGTTTATATGAGTGATATAATTTTTCTATTATTTTTTATTAAAAATGTAACAGGGAACTTTTGACTGATCAGTGTTTCATCTCTTACTATAGTTTAAATTTCCCTTTATTTTCCTAGTGACGGAAGGACCCCTGACAAAATTATAAAATGATAAAGTGTTCTAAATAAAATGCACTGTAATAATATAACCATTTTTAAACTAAATTCATAACATGAACATCTCTGTTTTTAAAAGGATTTTTTTTACTTTCTATTTTTATTTTTTTTTTCAAAAAAGCACCTTTATGAAATTTGCTTATAAATGGATCTATGACCTAATTCTCAGTTACTTGCAGACATACAAAAACTTATTACAATGGTCTTGTGGTTATGACTGTGACCAGTGGTGTTGGCATAAATGGAAACTGATGCCCATGTACCTTCTGATACTTCTGTTAAGATTCAAAAGGGAAACACTCCTACGGGAGAAGAAAAATGGAGGTTTCATTTACTCCCTTAGTGACTGCAGTGAATTTTGTTCTACTTTGCTGTGGAGGGAGCAGAAAAGCAGCCTGTTACCATCATATATCTCACTACATTGACAGCTAGCCAAATTGCCTGTGCTCTACTGAGCAGCCTGGAATTGGGCATCCCAGCCCCAAGGGAGGACTGTGACACAGCGCCCTTTCCCCCTCTCCTGGGTTGGCTCCTGACCAGTTTGGTCTCCAAGCCAAAAGCAGGGTTAATGCAAATGTTGTCATTGAAGCTCTCCTGCTTGTCCAAAGAGCTCTTGGCCTCGAAGCCGTGTACAAATGATGTGAATGAAATCACACAGATGTTGCTTCAGGCAAGAAGTTAAGTAGGAGAGACTCAATCCTACACTGTAGAATATTACGAGAAACTGTTTTAACTGGATTAAGGAGTTTAGCATAAAAGTTAGGGATTCCTTAGTTGTGCTGTGGTGGAAAGCATCTTTGCAGACCTTATGTGAATGCTATCCTGAATCCTATGTGAGGTCTTAAAATAAATTACAATACTGACTAGCAGTGAAATACTGCTGTCAGAACTTCCATTCTCTGTAGGAGTTCAGTGTTCATGAACTAATTTTACCTTGTCGAGGATACGAAAAGAAGTCAAGTCTCTGATGCTCTTTGACCTTGTCAAAATATCAGATTTGCAACAGGTTCAAATTCAGAAAAGATCAGCTGGTTTCTCCAGGTTTCTAAGGTAGGTGGAGTAGGCATTTATTTTATGGAGAGTTTTTATGAATGAAACATTAAACCAAGAATGTGCCTTCTCCATGCCGAGAGTTTCCAGGGGCTGGTATTTGTCCAGCATCCTTGTTCAAAATACTGCCTCAGCACACTCACTACAACGACAGAAATTACTTCCTACAATATTCATAAAGTTAAGTGGAACCATAAGAAATGTTTAAGCAAGCATATATAAAGGTGTGGTGGTGCAATTCTCACACCCCCCACCCCCCACCCCCCCATTCCTTGTTGGGCTGCTTGGTGCTAGGTGTGATTCCACCCGCCTCCCCTGAGCTATACACCAACCTGTGGAGATAAGGACTGCTAGTGAAGGTGCCCCTTTAACGAGCCTGGCTTCTGCCCTCCAGATTGCTCAGAAATGGTTATAACAGCCCATCATCTCCTAACAGCCTGGCACACCTGTGCCTGGGGTGTGGTCAAATGGGAACAATAACAGAGTTGCACATTTATAAGTTCTTGTGCAAGTTCTGGAAGACACCAGAATACTTCATTGTTTGAGCTGGGCATGAGGAAAAGATATCTGACAGGTCAATTATCTTGGACCCTATAAATTGTGACCACAAGGGAGAACCTTTGAGCTCTCCTGGATCGCAGTGGGCCTGAGACCAGCATCTCCCCTGAGCTGGGACGTGTCTCAGGTACCAAAACCCTTAATGTGTCATCTGCTGTTAGAGCTGATGGAAGGCCAGGGTGAAGTCAACCTGTCTGAGTCTCAATTATCGCCCATTGAGGATGATGCGTGGAAACAGACTCTACAACTCTGAGAGAGTCATAAAGCAGGTATGTTTATTCCAGTGCTGGGGTGCAAGGGGATTTCTCCACAAAGCTTGCACACCAGTAGCATGTTTTACCAGTTATAGAGTGTGGATATGCATATTCATTGGATTACATGATGCAAATATCCATATGCATAAGCAGGGCTGGGTTAGTTCAAAAGGCTGGTGTCAGCATTTTACGTTCTCTTTGCACCTGTGTGTTGCCTCCTGGTGGTCATCTTTGGGGGTCTTTTGGAGGAAGGCTCACAGTCCTCCTCACCTTGTACTTTTTCTCGGAGCATGCACAGATTCCCTTAGCCCATTTCTTGAACAACAAGAGTGGTTCCAGCCTGTTTACTCCCTCTATCTTATCTAAAAGCACTAGCATACTAGTTTCTACTGTCGATATATGGCTATCTATACTCTACAGAGACTCAACTTGTTAGAACACATCTACTTTCCAAGGACATATCTTTGATTTTTACTGAACATAGTAGTTCTTGGTAAGTTTCCACAGAAAACTGCTTTGTTTTGATGAACAGGGTGGTCCTTGGTAAGTTCCCACAGAACAATCTGGACAAGCAGGATTATTAAGCAATATTCAGAAATCCTTATAAGTTGCTATAAATAAATAAATTGCAAAGCAGGTGATCATTTCCCTGTATCAGGGAATGCCAAGGCTTTGTGAGTATTTACTCTAAACTCAAGAGGAGGGAATTTTCACTTTGAGCTAGCTTGTCTTTCACCTGCTCTTTCTCTACTTACTGGTGTGTGTGGGTACATACTTCATTCTACTGCATCTGAATACTGTTGTCTCTGTATGTGTTCGTACTTTTTGTGTATGTGCATGTACATAAGTATAATTTAAGATACCATAAAGTAAGTTAGTGTGAATCTTGTCATCTTAGAATCTGTAAATAAGTCACTATTTTTATAGAATTTTCTGAATTATTTTGTAATGACCAAGTGCTGTTGGTCTAAATTTCCTATTAAATTTCCTATTAAATCATTACCATGTTAATGCTTTCATCCATGACAAATGGTTTTATTATCACTGGCAAACATTAGCCTTGGGTTTCAATCTGTCTTTAATTTGTAGATCCAGGTCTGCTCCTCAGTCTGATCACTTGGGATTCTGAAGATGCGAGATCACCACATGCAACTGCAATTACTGAGGGAGAAAACACCTAGTTTTCAGGAAATTGCTTCTGTTGTACAGAAAAAAGGCCCAAGTCACAAGTGAGTAAAAATCAGAGAATAAGTAACAACAAAAGTGTACCCCAGATATGTCAATAGAGAGCAGACTATAACACTCTTGTCAGCTTGTATTTGCCTTTTAACATTTTAGCATGTTGTTTATGAACACAGGGAACTGAGGTGGAGAGGCAATTTGACAAGTACCAGCGATTTGACAAGTACCATACCTCAGCAGAGTACAGTTCACCAGTACATGAAATCCAATGTCTTCATCATCTCCAAAGGGCTTTTTGTTATGAATAATGAGGAATACATTTCTCACAAGCGACAGAAAAGATGCAAGGTTAAAGAGGAATTCCAGTGATTAAGAACTGACCTGAAAAATGGGTGTAGGGTTCATATTTCAAACATAGACGTCAGCATGGAAAAAGGAATAAGAACATGATGAGAATAAAAAACAACGCTGGAGTCAAGGCTGGCATTGCTTGTGGAACAGATGGGAGAGGTGGCAGATGAAAAGAGAGAGGATCAAGGCTGGCTGTTACAGTCTAGAGCAACAAACCAACACATTTGAATTAGCTGTGCTCTGCAGGGGGAGTGGGGATGGTAAAATCAAAATAACAGGAGAGAGAAATGTTTCTGATGGCAATGCTTTGGAAAACCAGATGGAAATCAGGCAAGGAAGGAGAAGGGTAGCAGGTAGGCAGGAAAAAATTGTGACTGAGATAAGAAATGTATTCCTTGGGACGGAGACAAAGCAATGGAAGTTTTTTATATTGTTGGAAGAAAAGGAAAGGTGCTGCCAGACAAAAATCACGGGTTTAGCATATATAGTCTAATCTGAAAATGTTCCTTTTATCTTTTTCTGGAGCCTTAACAATGTAATTTGCTATAATCTCAGTAGAAAAATAATTGAAGTAATCTATAACAGATTTTCCATGCCCACAGATAGATCAGCATATACCTCAGTGATTTCATCAGCAAAATAAGTATAGTAATAGTTGCAAATAGCAAGAATGCAAGTAGCTCAGATAAATATAGTAAATCCCAATTCACTATTAATTTCTCACAATGGTTAGCTAAGCTAGGGACAAACTACACTGTCACAGCTACTATACAGCAAAAGGAATTTAAAGTTGTAAGATTATCACTAGTTATTTTACATTAGTTATACCACAGGGTAGTGGTATTTCTTTATTCACCATCAGAATCACGTAATAGAAGGTAGCATAAGCTGCTCCTTAGCGCATACCATCCTCGGGCATATATGCTGTTAATGGGCACAGTATGTGTTTGCTAATCAGAAGAGGAAGCAGGATGAACATGGGAGATCAGGATGTACTTTTTATTTTTAAAAAGACTCTTGAGATCGAGAATGAACATATGGGACTAAACAATTTAAGAAAGATTTGGAACTTGAAGCTTTCATTTGCATTTCCTCTTTATCTACATTTACTGGTATTTGAAAAAGTGTGACAGATTTCAAAAATCCAAAGACAACAATCTTTTTTGAAGAGAAGAATTTCTTGACTGGCCATAGAATCAAAGAATTTGTACATTGGTACAACATTTTTTCATTCTACAAACCCTGAATATTTTCAGATTTTTAAATATTTTTAAAATTATTTTTTTAAAATAATGAAAATTATTCTGAATATAAAAACCAAGTACTGATGGTTTATAAGGCCAGAAAGGAGACCACTATAACCATTTAGACTGAGTTCTTGCCAAGGGCCTTCTCAGAATTTAACTTTTTAAGCAAGAATTTTTAGAAAATAATATGATTTTAACTGAGTGTTTTCCAGGGCTGAGGAATTCACTACAACCCTCAGCATGTGATTGCCATGGTTAATGATACATTACTACAACAGCAAAACAAAAGATAAAGTTAATTTCTAATCTGAATATTATTATTATCAACATTCAAATACTGGTATTTTTAATGCATCCATCTTCTTTATATTATCAAAGTTACTTTCCTGACTCATGTACCCTATGTCATGAAGTCATCCCTGAACTACCTTTCTGCTAAGTATATGCAGTGATGACTAAATGCTTATGAGCACAAGGCAAAAATTTCCAGTTCTCCAGTAATTTCCAAGTTTCTTTCCATGTCTCCTGTGCACCTGATGAAACATCGGAACATTTAGTTGAATTGCAGCCACTGTGTCAACCAGGACTGTGCCAGGATGAATCGCTGAGGAAATATATTCCTGATAAACTCATTTGATTTCTGATTAACACATCTATTAGTCCTTTTTAGCTTCCTCACCTGCTTCTACCTCATGTTCAGAATATCATCCATTATAACTTATTAAATCAAATGTAGCCATGACCAAATCCTGCATTTTTTGCAGTAAGTAGCAAATCTGTCCTGGATTTCTATGGAATCAGGATTGGGCACTTAGCCTTTTCAGGCTTTTGACATCTTATTATTTGATATCTGGCCTTCTGTCATTTGTCATTGCTTCCATTATTATTGCACTGCTATGTTCCTTTCAACAAATGATTGATGCTTATTATTAACAGTCCCCTTGTTGATTCTTTGTTCCGTTCTGAACTAATGCATTATTATATGAGCTTTTATCAGGGATTTAGAAGAATGCATATGAGAATATAATCTTCTGGTTTTAAGATTACAATCCTTACTTACCTCTTGCTAGATTCTTTTCCTTTTCTTGTGCAAAAAGTATTGAATGTAATTCCCAGTAATGCAGTCTGATTTTTCTATGCACAGTGTTAATGAGTATGTCTATTCTTAGTACACGGTCATAAATTACTATCACCTATAAATTTCTTTCTTCTCCTTTGCCTGCTTGCATCTTTTCGATTAGCATAGGATTTATAAAAAATGGAGAGTTGAAGAAGGCATGATTTTATTATCAACATTTTTCCATTATTAAATTCTGATTAAACTGTTTTCTTGCTGATTCGCTAGCCCATGCCATCCTTACTCGCCTCAGTTGGAATCTTTTATTTTTCTCTGGCATGCCAACATTAGAATATGGCCACATAATCTGACATTTTTTCTACATGTTCTGACATGACGATACAAATCTGGAATATTACATGTACATGCATACACACACACACACACACACACACATTGTACAAGGTGTGCATCAGAAAATCAACAGCTGAGGTGGATATCAGTTGTGACTGCCATGGCAGTTGTCATTAAGTCACCACAGATAGTCTGTACAAAAGCCCCAGCTGTAATTGTTAATTAAGTTCTTACTGAGGTGACTTTTATTTTACCTATCAGCTATGCTATGTTCTATAGCTTGAAAGGTGTAGCAAGGCCATGACACAAAGTTGGTTTAAGACCTTAATCTATAAACTGTTTTGACTTGGGTAAAGTTCCTTATTTTGTCGTGCCCACTACGGTGGGACCAAACTTAGTTTACCTTTGTCCACAGTTTAGTATAAACAATAAAATAACATTTTACCACCTAAACAGATAAAACATGCATCATCATGAATAATTCTTACTGTATCTGATAAAGGTCTTGATGTGCATGTGGAATAGCACTGTTCTCTACAACAGAAAAAAAAAAACAACAAAAAACAAAACCAAATCAAACAAAAATCACTTTAGAGATTTAAATCCTTTCCATAAGTGTAATGATGATTAGTTCAAAAAGTGGATTCTTCTAGATTTCATTTTTGTATTTTGCATCATCTTAATCCTTAGTATGTTAGTTCATTATGCAGCTGTAATGTATACTGGCAAATAGGATTTTTTGCTTTATTAGAAAATATTAAAATACAACCTCCAAACTAAGATCTTTGCTGCATTTTAACCTCATTTGATATACGTAAGGGGATTCTTCAGACCTGGGTGAGAAAAAATGTGTTGATGATTTATCCGTGCTCCTGCTAAAGATTGGCAATATTACACTAAATTATTTATTAAAGATAAATGTCTGCACGTCTCATTGTCCAGGACACTGTGAGGAGTACCTGAATTCAGGCCTTCCTCTGATACCTTAATCTATCGATTGTCACAGTGACACTGCTTGCTCCTTTCACAGAATACAGTGGTAGGTTTTACCATGGAGCACAAAACCCGACTACTGGGAGAGACCAGGCTGGGGGAGAGAGCAAGGAAGGGCCGTAGCGATTCTGCCATTTCATCCAGAAAACACCATAGGGCCTATAACTTCATGATGTTAAAGCTCACTCACTTTTAGAGGCTCATCTCATTTTGTGGTCAAACAGATGGTGACACACATACAGACAGAAGCTAGTACAGAATTTCCTGGTGAAATTACTCAAATGAAATTAAACTTGTCATGAATTAGTGATGGGTAAAGGGCCTCAAACTGCCTACTTCCTATGTGTTCAGGGTATGTACTTATATTGACATCTGAATATCTGAAGCTTTGAGACCTTTCTTTGTATCTGGGAAGGAGAACTAAGACAATTTAATACTTTTTTTTTTTTTTTTTTTTTAAAAAAAAAAAAAGGAAATGCAATGCAAGATCAGTATCCTTTCCTACACAGATATTCCTCACCTATATTAACAAAAAATGAAAAAAAACACCCAAAAAACAAAAAACAAAACCAAACCCCCATATGTTGGTAAATGACCATTTAATAGCAAAATCATTGGCACAGGAACAGTATTGCTACACAGCCTGTTCTTCTGTAAGATATGTGCATGTGTCTGTGTGTGCCTGTGTGGCCTGTGTGTGTGGTGCATAGCAACAGTCTTTGTGCCAAACTGAAAGATGTTACATTTAGCTTGCAGTAAATAATAGGTCTAGCTGCTACGGCTGGAACCCATCTTGGGAGAAAAATCCCCGTTGTACATGAAAATGAAATACCTGGGGAGCTTTAAACCCTCCTGCGTATTAGCTGTTCTGTTTTGGGTACAGCAGCTAAAAGTATGCTTTTCTGATATATCCGGAAGGTGGCTACATCCAAATGTCAGCCTGGTGGAGACTAGTGAAAGAAATAATAATAAAAAAAAAAAACTCTAAAAAAATTGAAGGTTTGGGGTTTTTTTTGCTTTTCAGTTTTCCGTCTAAGCTGAATCGCCCACTGTCACAGAGAGAAATCGGCGTGTGATTGACTCGTGTCTCTGGTTTTCACCCGTTTAAAGTAGCCCGAACGCGGGGGGCTCTGCCAGCCGGCCGCGGTGCGCGCAGACCAGCGCGTCCATCCGCGGGGAGGCGTGCGGCACCCGGCTCTTTCGGGGGGCCAGGCGGGGGCGAGGGGGGCAG
>NW_020799099.1:26963241-27022209 GCF_003259725.1 Athene cunicularia
GGCGTGCGGTCAGGGGCGGCTACGGCAAGGGGCGGCGGGCGCAGCGAGCCCGAGGCAAAGGGCGGTGGGGGGTGCCCGCCTGCCCCCGCTGCCCGGCCTGATGTGCCCGTTTCAGGAGAAACGGGGGCCCCCGCGGCGGCGTGGCCAGCAGGGAGGAGGGAGCCCGCTCTTGCGCCCTGCTGCTGGTCCTCCTGCCGAGCTACGGCTGGTCGGCCGCCCAGCGCCGCGCTCCCCCGGGGCGATTCTCCGTCCCTCCTGGGTACGAGCCGTAAGGGACACAGAAACCGAAGGTTAGCTGTCAGCCAGAGCGGTTTCTCTCCATTGGGAGTATTTTTTTTTCCTTCCCCGATTTAGCTGCGTTATGGTAGGTGCGGTGGTGCTGTAGAGGAGCGGCTCGGCACAGCCTCTAGGAGAGGTGGTGCAAGAGCTCAAGCCAAGGAGCTTTCAGTGGCATGTATGAGGATCCGAGAGTGTAGCATGCACAACTGAAGTCAGAAAAAGGTCAGCCCAAGTAATCGGCCACAATAAGGCTGCTGTGCTAATCTTTGCAAGCTGCTCGGGGAGTTCTTGCTCTCTTCGGTCATGAGGGTTTGCAGCCACCAGAACTGCACGTGGTTAGTGTTTGCAGTATGTGTTACTGGGACTCTCAGTGAAGTGAGAGGTTGTGGCGCGGTCGAGATGTCATTCTGCAGAAATGTGACAGGTCTTGCCGTGTTTCTTAATTCTGTGAAGTCAATGAAATCCTCAACATAATTTGTGTAAAATACCAGGGTTGTTGGGTTGGGTTTTTTTTTTCTACTAGTACTAGATGCAGGTATAGCCACCCAGTCTTATAGAAAGTAAAGCATACATATTTTTCTCCAACCCCATAAAGCTTTTTTATCAGTGTTTGTGTGTATCCATCAGCTTTGTTCTTGAGCTTAGCTGTCTTCCTTGGAGAACTATTATGATCAGATGACACATGTAAGCCTTAGACTAAAGTGATGGACTTTGAGACTTCCAGCAGAAGGGAGATGATAACCACGTTTTGGGTTTCTCTTTGTCTGAATCTTGTCCAAGGCTTCTGTTTTCAAGCAGTTTGAAAAGCACCAAATTAAGATGTGAACGTGTACTTGGTTTTTCATCACCTCAGTCACCACTGATGGTTTAGTCAAGTTATCCTGTCAACCAGATTTAATTGACTGGTGAAGCATATGCTAAAAAATGTGTCTCCTTGTTTACTTTCCAAGAAAGGTTTGATTGGAGGAAGAGGCATTCTGAAGATTAATATTTGCAGTATAAGAATCAAAATTTAGCAGTGGATTGCAGAGCACTGCATGCACAAATGGTTAAGGAGGATTTTTTTTTTTTTGTCCTCTTCATTTCAAATAAGAGCGAGCATATTGAAAAATCTGCAAGTTGGTGGTTGGTTGTGGTTTTTTGTTTTTTTTTTCCCCCCTCAGAGTAGTGTATAAAGAACCTATGTCCAAAACCAGCACTATCAACAATTAAATGAAGCAAGTGTATAAGAAGGTCACAGAAATGTAGGATAATATGAAACTGAAAACGCTTCAGGGTTTACCCAGGCATCTCGCTTTGGCAAGGTGATTTTCCTCCACAGAAATGTAGTGGCAGCCTTATACCATAATAGAAGTAACGACCTTTTTCTGCCCTATGAATAATGAATTTTCTAAAATCGACAACCGAAATATTTCAGCTTTTGGTTTAAAACCCCCAAACCAGCCTGGTCTGGGGCTGCAGAAGCTCGGGACGATGGTGTGGGAGTGGCGGTGTGCAGCCGGGCAGGCGGCCCCGGCCCCACTCCCACCTCGGGATCCGGCAGGTGGCATCCGGCAGCCACCCCAGGCTCCGCCACCACCCCGCGGGGGGAGCACTGGCCTCCCTCCTGCCGCTCAGTGACCAGAGGGATCTGGGGCATGCAATCCCACCACTTTGACCTCAAACAAACAAAAACTCCACCGTAAAACTATCTAAAGGAATCTTCAAACTTGCTGTCAGCTCGCTCAGAGGTCATTGGTGGAGCAAACAGTTTTTAGATGAACAAGTTCATATTGCTGGTGCCACTTTTAAATTAGGTTCCTAAACTTCCAGAAAAGAGGAGGTAGTGGTCACGTACCCCTCAGGGGTGTTTGAACTGCTAAGATATGTGTAGCAGAGGAGGAGTATACACTCTCCAAGCAGGTAGCCTGACCTCACATAATATATTCATCAAAAGTGGTCACTTTAGGTTGTTGGACTGTTGCACGTCTTGTGCAAAGCTGTGTTGACAGGTCATCAGGGGTAGCTGTTGGAATCTAATTGCAGTCTGACACCTCACAAATCAAATCAGTGTCACTAGGAGGTTTAATGGTTTTGATTGAGAGATGGTGCAGTCTTTCTTCAGACTGATGGCCCAATTAAGACAAATGTTCACTGCCATGACATCCTCTGAGATCAATGGGCTAGTCTTAGCCCTCTTTGAGAATTCTTGGTGGTAAAGACAGATGTTAACAAAGCTGTTCACTCTATCAGAACCTCTTTGGCTTTTAACAGTTGGGTCAAAGGTACAGCACTGCAGGTAATTTATAGGGCAGAACTGGAAGGTGTCTGAACCACTGGACTTTACTGTCCTTCAGCACAGTGTAATTGAGTCTAGTCTAATGGGAGAAGTGCTGACCATCAGTGATGTCAGATTTTTAAAAAATTGTTAATTCTGTCAAAACAAGAAAATGAGAAACTGGTGAAGATGAAACCCTTTCCCTCTTGAGTCTACCAGCCCAAACAGAAATAGTTGTATTATGAACTCACATATTTTTGCACTGAAAGGATATCGGAGTCACGTAAAGAGACATTTCCTATAGAGTACCATAAAACCTCCATAACTGTAACAAGTTTTTCATATAGTAGTTTCAGCACAGAGGTAATATATACATGATCTTGGATGTTTAATCCTGCTGGCTCAAGAGCCAGTGTTGAGTTTCTCTGTTTTAAATCAAGTCTTACAGCCCTGCAGGGATCACTGCACCATGACATTATGACAAGGGGATGCTGATTCATGCATAAACCTTAGATCCTTTCATTATATCTCCAACCAGCAGCTTTGAAAACCTATGAATATCTAGCATATTGCAACTTGGGAGTCATGGCAATGGTTTTCCCAGCCATTTTGGAATATAATGCTATAGATTGCATTCTTAAAGAAATATCATTCAGCATACTGCTGGCAAAATGATTAAAAGAATAAAAATTAAAAAAAAATCCTGTAGCAGTAAAGATCAGAGAAAGTTAGATGTGTTTATTTCAATTAAAATTACTGTGGACCAAGCCTAAATATATTTCACAATAAATTACTAGAACTGATTGTAAAGGAAAGGAGAAATTTATTAAGTGCTTATGTTTCAGTTCATTCGTTGTCCTGGTCCTTCTCATTTCCTTTTCATTATAAAACGTTTCTCAGGCTCAGTGAGCAGATGTGAAATAGGTTCTCTACCCCCTTGTAATTAAAATGGACAAGATCAGATGGCTTTCTGTAGTAAAATGCTACAATAAAACCAGGATGTAGCTTACAATAGGAACTCTGTGCTTTTGCTGCTCTCAAAACATTTTTCCCCTCAAAATCAAGCTCTTAGCAAACTTTAAACGTTCGTCCACTCCTGAGAGTTATTCATAAAGAAACCTGCGGTATTTATTGTGTGACAGTGCTGTCCCTGCTGTGCATCTTTGCTCCTGGCTCACAGAGCGTTTTCACACAGCCATAATCCAGAATGTAGACAGATATAAATACGGCCGGTTTTTCTTGGCTACTTGACTTTTCAGGTTTTTATTATGTGATTATTGCATTAATTTTGTACATATATCTAGAATATTTACCATGCAATTTTGAATATAGTATGAATATATATTTTACTCTTATAAACCTTAAAGTGAGTTATATTTAATAGCAGTTTGTAGCTATTCAATCAAGCCTTAAATATACCAAACAAGCTCTTAAATCAACCAGTACTATCAGTCAGTCTCTTCGATATAGCAATATGTTTATGTATGCTTTTATTTATATTTCATATATGAAAATGTAATACCTTTTTTTCTATTCATACTGATGAAAGCTTTAATTTACTCCAACTTTGATAGCACTATTGACTGCACATAGCTGGGGATGTACTTAACTCCTTGTGTATGTAAGATTTACTGTACTGTCTATCCAGTGTGTGTTACACACCCTAAAGCAAGGGGCACTGCATTAAGTGATACTGCTACTGCTGATTTTGTTAGTTCTTTTATCAAGCTTCTCATGATTAAAATAGAGTTAAGGCATGCTTAACAGATAATTTTTTTTGAATGGTTGATAATTACTGTGAAAGTATGTAATAACTGTATTAAACAGGTAAAGACTATTCTATTACCATTATGTAGAAAATTAAGACAATCAGCGTAATTAATTTATCAGGCATCTTCTGCAAAAACATGATTAAATTATAAAAAAATATTTGCTCAAGGAAAATACAATTTTAAGTTAATCTCTAATATGTGCTGGTAGGACTAATTTTTAGGAAACTAAAAAGTGGAAATAACTCACAGTAAACATAAATGTGTGTATATATGTATGTGTTTATACATTACATATGTACTTATTTAGCAAACAATAGTTAATATGAATGTCATATAAATAAGGAGGAGGACATTGGTTAAACCTTGCAATCCATTTTCTGAAGAGGATTATCTCAGCTCTTGCTATGAAGCTGATTTATCACTTTAAGTCAGTGTTCTCACCCCTGTGAATTGGGTGCATGAATTACTAATTTTTTATATTGAAGGCTCATGCCCATGTTCTGGAACCAACGTCACTGCAACTGAAGCCAAGGAATGTCAGGTCAGATTGAAAATGACATTGAAAAGATACCTGAATAGCTGAAAAAATTTAGTTGTATATATCAGACTATCTATATACATGAATGGGCTTCTTATATGACAATTCACAGGAACTTTCATTTCTGGAATGAAGAAGATTTTTGCATTGTTTTGTAACTGATCATTGAATTTATCTGAACATGAATACAGTGGCATCTGCTTTTAGAAGACTGTGGACAAAGGGATTAATTCCTTCTGCCATACAGATTTCTGAAAAGACACAGGGCAAAACTCTGCATGTTTTCATACAAAAAATGTAGGTTTGTGAAGCATCATTATTTATTTTGTCTTGAAACCTTAATGTTTTCCTTTAATAGGTTCATAAAAGAAATTTGCATTGACTACAAGTACATATTAGATGTAACTTTGTTAAAACTGGGAAAGGGCTTTGATTTAGATAAGTTCTTCCAATGAATTCTGTACGTATAAACAATAAGGAATGAATAAAAGCATCAGACAAACATAGTGACTGCATATTGTAAAACAGATCAACAGTAAGGAGTAAAAGCAGGTTTTAAATAGCAACCTGTTGAACAAATTCATATTGGGCCTTCTAAAATCAGTAATTGTGCTATTGTATTTATTTGTGTGCAGTTAGAGTGGTATACATGTCTTTTGAAATACTGTTTACTTTTCCTTATCTGTCTGTATCTGGGCCCACCATAGAACATTTTTTACTTTCAAATGCAACACTGCTGTGCCCCCTTGTTTAACAATTATTCCGTAACAGATCTGTAGTTTTTTTCTTAATTGTTTTAAGAAGTATTCTCAGGTCAGGCAGTTAATGGGGAGATTACCTTTTTTCCACCCAGAAGTTCCCACTGGGAAATTAGTACAGAGAGTTAACATTCCTGCCTTGAATTTGATGTATTATACAGATAACTTAATGCATTTCTCCATAGCTACTTGCTTTGAGAGTGTAAAAAAAACCCCAAAACCATATTACAAGAACAAGATACTCATTATGATTCTGCAGTGAGGTATGGTTCAGCTCCAGCTACTACTATCTCTTACCACCTTCTCCAAAACCTCACTTGGAGAAATTAATAGGATTTTTCTGAGGGTTGAAATGTTACATGCAGTTCAACTAAAGGTGACAGAATCAAGCACAAGAAATGTCTCATTTCGACTCTAATCTACTATTTTATTTTATATCAGAGGAAGGATATTCAGATCTGTATTCTTTAACTTAAATCAGTGTGTGATTGCTTTGTATGCTTGGAGTGCTGGTCTGTAACTGAATTACCAATCACTTCAGCTAGTCCATGAGTGACTTACAGGGCTTTATTGCACATGAAAATGGTATCTTCATTACTTAACTACAGAAGGTAAATGTGCTTGCATTTCACTTTTGAAAAGAAAGAGTACTTTGCCATTGGTGCTTTAAAATAGACATTTTTTTTTCCAAATGATTCTTCCCACGAAGAAGAGTAGGACAGAATTCTTCTGTAAAATGTTCATATTGGCCCTGACTCATAAAGGCATACTCATACAACTGGTAGAAGAATTTCAAACCTCAGTTAGGGACAGTGGCTGATTACATGAAATGTTCAAAATAGATATATGAACATGTGCTTTCTAGGCTATCCCACCTGTTCAGTTTAATTTCAGTTTCAGGTAGTTAATATTGCATTGATTTGATGCTGCGATTTTTCAGGCTGCTGTGGTTAAGGCTGTCATACCACTGTAATTTATTCTCAGTATAAATGTGTTGAAAAGTTTAAAAACGTGACTTGGAGTGGAAAAGATACCTTTACTTACTGTAAATGGTGTGAACTGATTTTGTTTTACATACTTCGAAAACTGCAAGCAACAGATTCTTTCAAAGCACTCAGTATGACAGATAATTTGAACAGCTGTCTGTCAGGTAATGTGGAGATTTTCTCATCATCTATACAGAGAAGACTGCTTTCAGAGCTCATGTCAGCAACAGGGCTAGAGAGCTGAACAGAACGATTTTGCAACTGCTCTGCAGCCTGGAGGAAGGATTTGTATTTTTCTTTGGTTTTCTGCCTTTTATGAATGTATTTGGTAGTTGCAGGACTCTGGTCTATATCCATAAAATGAAAAGGCTAATGGGGTTTACCATTGCATGTAGTGTGGATCTAAAATATTTGAATGTATTGCATTCCCTTGTGTGAACTATCTCAGAATGTCTGCAAATGTATGCTAATGAAATAGACTGTATAGCTCTGAGCAAGTCAGTGTAATTTTGTTCAATAATCTCATAAATCTTTGAAATTGAGGATGTTGAGGGTTAGCTTGCTTAAAATGTTCTTCCTGATACTAGTTATGAGTTGGTTTTGACAAAATGTCTTCCAGGCTAAAATGCTGGATTTTTTATCCTTTGTTTTTTCCCTCATATGAATGTAGCAAATTCCATAACACTTTAATAGTACAGTCTCAGAGGGTGTTTGTATAAATGTGGGATCTTGCAAGCGGAAAACTTCTCTGTGTGATTGTACCTTGTGCAGATGTACTGACATCAGGGAGTTTATTCCACATGTAGTATTTGAAAAACAGGGTTAATAATTTGCATGAATAGTGCATACCAAGCTCATACTTAAATAAAATACAGCAGTGCTACTTACAGCAGAAGCAGGGTTGATCTATGCTGGAATTACAGTGAGTAGTTAGGAGAATCATCCAGGATTTAACCCAGTTATTTCATATGTTGTTCATGTCAGGCAGGGGACTCTGTCTTTCACTTCCCAGGTAAATGCCCTTACTGCTGGAGCATTTTGTTTTTACATCAGTGTCCCTCTCTGTCATTCTTCTTAATTTTTCCTGTCTTGATTATTTTTTTCTGAAAAAGATCTCAGTAACCATAATTTTGTCCTGATGCAGAAAGGGAGAAAATTAACTTCTAGGTTTTTGGGAGCAGGAAGACAATTTCTTGCCCTTTGTTGTTTTTAGGAAAGTTCAGTTATATTAATATAAATAATTCCTCAATCAACAAATACTAATTGGCCAGATTTTTACATATGTTTAAACTGTTGAAGCTATTTTAAATGAACACCTGGAAACATAATCATATAATTTTATTGTATTTAAAGACTAGATTTGAGGGATCAGGAAATAGATGAGAATGAGTCACTATACATTATATATTGCAGTATAAATGTGGTTTTAATTTTACTCACAGCCTTGCATCTGCCCCATTTTAAGGTGCTTTCATTTGGTGAGAGTAGATCATGATGAGATTCTGAAAAGTCATGACTGAAAAGTCATTCAGTCCTTTTACTGACTAATTGGATTAGTCCATGTATTCAGCAACCTGATCCTGTAGTCTGGGACTCCAGAGTAATAAGCCCAGGCTATTTTTGCTAAGTCAAAGAAATGGTCAAGATTCTGCTGATGGTAGTAGGAGCAAAACCAGATCCAAAATTCTTATTATTTCTTTTCCTGTATGAGTGTGGAAGACTGATTCATTTTTTGCATGTGGAAAGAGGCATTTTTTACAATTTACAATGAAACAGTTCCTGAAAAGTGCTAAAGCATTTGAACATCTGTTGGACTTACAGAATATTTTTTGCAAACTTTATGGTACGTGCTCATATACAACCCCATTTTTTTGTTTAAGTATTGCACACATTTCTTAAGTACTTTAGCAGGATTCAGTATGGAAACCTTAGAAAAAATATTAGGCCTTTTCAATTAAATATTTAAATAGAACTGTTAGCTTAGCTAAAAAAAGGAAAGGTTTTGGTCTGTGCTCAGATAGGTGAAGAGGAAAAACAATGCTTGCTCCTCCCCTCCTTTGTTTGCATTTGATCATGGATGTTATTCTTTGGCAAAATTTTTGCATAACTTTCAAATTTTCATTTTTTCTTAACGCCTTTTTTCACTTGTAGTAAAATGTCTTTTGACTTAACTTTGTAGAACTCATAATGTACTTTTGCTATAGAAGTAAGCAGGCAGGCATCTTTGAGCTGCAAATACTGAATTTTTAGCAACTGCAGACTTGAGCTTAAGTTTCTTTGTGTTTATTTCTTCTATTTTGATATGATAAAAATAAAATACATTCATTACCTTCATTTGTGAAGGAACTTTAAATTCACTTGCAATTAATACACTTGAATACCTAGTTTGTGATACTCATGCTATCATGCGTGACCTCAACGTGCAGCTCCAGAAAATGTGTGTCCTGTAAGTCCCTTAGGACATCTGGCAGCCTGTGGGGATGCCTCAGATACTTCAGTGTCTAAAATAACTCTTCCTATGTGTACTTAGTAACTTGAATAATTTCCTGAGTTTTATGAGAAAAGAGCATGTCTGTAAACACCAAAGCAACTTTTAAGAACTCTGACATTTTTGTAGGCTGTTAAGTACTGTTGTAATTAGTTGGTGTTTGTGTGGAAAGCATGGATGATATAAGTCATGACTTAAGTAATTCCAAATAAATACATGTTTTCAAGGGTACTATATGTCTGTTCCAACGTAGAATCATAGAATCATTTATGTTGGAAAAGACCTTTAAGGTCAAGTCAACTGTTAACCTATCACTGTCAAGTCCACCACTAAACCATGTTCCCAAGCACCACCTCTACACGTTTTTAAATACCTTCAGGAATGGTGACTCAACCACTTCCCTGAGCAGCCTGTACCAGTGCTTGACAAGCCTTGAAGAAATTTTTTTCTAATACCCAATCTAAACCATCCCTGGCACAACTTGAGGTCATTTCTCCTCATCCTATTACTCATTACTTTGGAGAAGAGACTGACATCTGTGTCATTACAATGTCCTTGCAGGTAGTTGTAGAGAGCAGTAAGGTCTCCCCTCAGACTCCTTTTCTCCAGGCTAAACAACCCCAGTTCCCTCAGCTGCTCCCCATAGGACTTGTTCTCTAGACCCTTCACCAGATTCATTGCTCTTCTTTGGATGTGCTCCAGCACCTCAATGTTGAACATGTTGAAGAGTATCACTACATTTAGCTTTGTCCTTCTGGAGATGCAAAAAATGGTTCATTTAACTTAAGGAATTTTGTCTTCCCCTGTGTATGGAACTGTTTCTGGTTTCCTTTTGGCCCCATGAATACAGCAGTTCAGTCAGTGTTGCGGTTCCTGGCATTACTTTCTGTTTTCTGGTACACAGAATCACGATTTCGTGTGCCTGTGTTTCTGGCTTTATCTTACACTCCAGGAACTTGCAGTGTTCAATTTTTGCACTATTTCATTGTTACATGATGTCTTGAGATGTATGTGTTGCAGCGCGTAGAAGCCATTTTCCAAACTAAATATCAACTTAAAACCCAGATGTATTATGAAAAAAGTTCACTTGGTATGATCCTCTCTTCACATAGGTGATGTATTTCAACAATGTAGGTTTAATTCTGAAGGTTTTGTTTGTTTTGTTGTGTTTTGGTTTTGTTTTTGTTTTTTTTTAATCTTGTTCTGTCCTCACAGTGCTTAAAACAGTTCTCCAAAACAAGTGTTGCTAGTACTGGGCTATTAAATAGACTGTGAAAATAATTATGCTAATTATATAATTTTGACATTACTGGCTCTGTAGCAAGAAATTTGTGCCTTTAAAATTCAGCGTCTTATTTACTAAATGTACTTTGAAACTTCCTGAGGAAGCTAGCAATATTTGCAGGAACATGGTTAACCTAGCCGTATCACTACAGATTGCTTACCAATTGTGAGCTTAGTTTTGTGCACTGCAATTTAACTGTATTTGCTTTTGGTCTGATTTTTTTTTCCTCCTTTAAGAAAAATTCTGTGCGGAGTTTTTTGTTGTTGTTTGGGTTGGTGGGTGTTTTTGTTTTTTTTTTTGTTTTGTTTTGTTTTGGTTTGTTTTTTTGTTGTTTTTTTGGTTTTTTTGTTTGTGGTTTTTTTTTTCCCTGTAGGTTTCCTTTTCTTTCTTTCATCTCTGCCAACCAGCTAAGTATACCAAAAGGATCTGTTTCAGGTCCATCTCATTAGAATTGTCTTCTGCTTTCTGTGTTCAAGTTTAAGAACTCCTTGCTCAGTGACTGATTTTGTTTAGGATACAGATCTGTCAGGCAATAATGACATTAGTGATAGATGTAAAGTGTTTTGGTTTTGTTTGCTGGCTTGTTTGGTTTGGTTTTCTGAGTACTTTCTGTATTAGAACTCAAGAGAACTCATCTCATTCCAAAGCAGCTTCCTAAATGTGTATGACGGACCAAATATCTATAACTTGACAAGCCAGGAAGAGGTATACCTCACTGTTGATGTGCTGTAGGAGAGTTTGAGGAAAAAAAATCTCATGGAGTTCAGATCTGTCCTACGTGTCATTCCAGACTTCCAAGCCAGTGGCAGATGCGCATATTGCAGTTTAGGTTGCTTATGATATTTCTGGGAATTTCTCATTCTGTAACCCGTGGTGGCTTTATATACTTGCTGTGAGTCCTTCCTAGCTGTGGTGACATCTCCAGTTCTCTTCCATAAAGTAGGCCAATACAGGCCAGTCCCTAGAGTGATTTGGAAACTGGTGCATAGCAGAGTTGTGTACAAACCTGGAATTTGAGTCCAGGATCAAGGCTGGAGGCACCTGTATTACCTAGACTGAGTGGTGAGAATTAGATGCCTAACAGTGAAATTGGCAACAGTTAACACCTAATGAAAAAGACATTCAGTCACCTTAAATGACAGAAAGCTGCTATTTAGAAGCTTCTAACTGAAACAGTCAAACCAAAACTGTTCCTCTGACCATAGCTCTGAGGCAAAGGAAGGGGCATTAATGGTCGTATTGGCTATAATGGATTTAAAGGCTATGGTTGTGTAGTGCTTGGGATGCTATGCCAATCTTCCACCCTTTGGTTGGAATAGCCCGATCATGTAGAAAGAAGTGAGATAGTCTGGGAGCTCAGAGGATGGTAGAAAAGGGAAGCTGACATTTTGCCTTACCTTTATGGAACACAGTTGGGGCCAGGGTGAGAAGGATATTTTTTTTTTTTTTTTACACATGGAAAGAGAAACAGTTGTACAAGCAGGTCTCATTTTCTTTAGGATTCTTCAAGGATTCTCATTAGATTGAAGTTGTTCATCTTCATTTATATTAGTAGGCCTGTATTTTTGAATCTGATATTGTAATAGAAAATACGTCTTTTGACCTCTTTTAGGAGGGATTGCAGTGTGGTTTTTGAGTAAATTTGTTGATGTCCTGGAATTATGGTTTGTATTCTATGCTCAATATTTTAGGTAGTAAAAGGTAACATTGTTTTTGAGATGCACTGGCCATGAGCAGTATGGTGCTTGCTTTTTCCAGGAGTCTAGTTGCTTCATTGTTTCTAAATTAAATTCAGTGTAGGGAGGTTAATCTGTAGAGTTCTGTGTATGGTTAGTTCTATCTATGTAGGTAGAGATTTCTTGTTTTGCTGTTACGGCAACTACATTCATGGACACTTAAGACAATAGGCACTAGATCTAAAGATCAGGATGCTGTTGACAGGATGTTTTTTTATGAAGGATGGTCAACTTTCTATGTGCTTTTCATGATTTGTCAGACAATGTTTCATCCAAAGTATTTGCTGAAGGAGCTCTTTGGAAAATGATAACAGGAATTATTTTTAGGAATTATGTTTTCTTTTTGGTCATCAGATAAAATAAGTTGAGCCTATTTATTTCTTTATAATCTTCATGCAGGAAATTATTCATTCATATCATGGTCCATTTCTATGAAGGAGAAAGTAGGAGACAGCAATAAAGCACTCATCTTTTTTTTTCTCCTTCCTTTTTTTCTCTGGATTACTGAGCACAAAGAGTGGAAGTTCCATTTAGGGTAAAGTGCATAGGAAAAATAGGTTCCTGTTATCCTTTAGAGGCACATAATATGTGCTATACACTATGCTGATTTTTCACTTCCTGTACAGAAGCAGGAAGCAAAATTTCAAGGAAAAACATGCTTACAAACAAATAAAAGAGTCTTGTCAAGATCTGGATTATTCATACATAGTATGAAAAGTGAACAGTTTAAATCTAGAAGTCAGAATAATAGCATGAATAACTGTAGTGATACGCTGTTGAATAACAAACAAGGGCATCAAGAGAAAAATGAACAGAACAGCCTTGTTCTGGTGTGTCTGTACCTTTTTACAGGCAATGGAATAACAGTGATCACAAAATGTTATGCAGCCCTCAGGAATACGTTTACTAGACTTTCCTTCAAAATCTCTATTCAGTTGATGTAACTCACTCTGACAGCTACTACAGGGCTGAATCTTGAAAGGTCCTGGGTACTTGGCATGCCAGCAGCAGTGATCTAGAATTGGAAAAGCTCAGCAGGGCTGTGTTTCACAGGATTTTTGCTAACCTTCCCCATACATTTGAATACAGTTCATCCCATTTTAGCTCACCCACATAATTATTAAAAAATACAAGGAAAACGGTTGGAGTTTTAAATTAATAATAAATATTACGGAGAGTTCACACATGGCTGAATTTACATGGTGAGTTTTCTATTACATCCATGTCTGATGATGGGCAGAGGCTGTAATTCTAATCCTGTGATGATGTCAACTGGGTACCAGTGCATACTACCATTCTTTCTTTTTTGCGTATCTGGTTTTCCTTCCCTCTCAGAAGGGTGTTTTTGAAGGAACAGTCAGTGCTCTGTCACCTCCCTCCCAAATGTCAGCAAGAACTCTTGCCTTATTGCTCCATAGGGCTTCTGGGTATGCTGTACACAGGTAGTCATAGTTGAGTAGAACACACAATGCTTATTTAAATCCTGCCTTTTGCTTAGGCAGCAATGCTACCAGCACTTAATGATTAATTGGGAATATACTAACTGCTTGTCCTAAATAAACTATGATTAGTAAAGTAAAAATATAGGAGAGAAATCTTGTTGAACAAAACAGGCTAGAGTTAAGGTCTGCATATGCACCTCTCTGTCTTTAAAATTATTCCTCTTCAGATTCATTATCTTTGGATCTTTAGCCATACATCTCTTCTCATAGTGAATGTCATGGTAGTTTAATTTTTTGAGAAATGGTTAATTTTAATCACATCTAGTTGCAATTCATTGTAAGCTGTAGTTCTGTTTTTAAAAGGGATAATTCTAATTAAACCATCATCATTGCAGTTGAGTGTTTTTATAAAATGGTAGGTAGCAGTTATTGATTCGTCTAAAAATGTAACTCCTTGATGGTATTTCTTTCAATAGTTTATATTCTTTTTCACAAACTCTTTGACAAGTGAAACAAACCGAAATGGCTCTCCAGCAAATATGTATGTGTACCATTTTATGGTAATGATAATCTACCACTTTTTAAGATTCAGGCAGTGAATCACAGAGAATGGTTATTTGTTCACCCTTTGTGCATACCCTAAAAAATGTATAGAAGACAGATTTTTTTTTTTTTTTCAATGGGAATTTAAGCTTATGATATCGTGGTTTGTTTTTTTCTTTAATTTCTAATTTCATGTTCTGAAACTTGGAAGATATGTTCATTTAGCAGAAGCTTAACCTACTATCTGTTGTTTTGTAACTGAAATACTAAAAACTAGATTGTAACATTGGAGAAGAGAGCTCTTCCCCTCCTAGCATGACTGTAGACTTGCTCCTAGTAGGTAGAGGTTACGAGTGATTGGGTCTTAAAAGAAGCGACATGTGTCAGTTTAAAAAAATTAATAAATGTTCATGTATAGTGTGAAAGGGATTGAGGACATTTATTAAACTTTTAACATTGTGTGTTTGGAGTCCTCTAAAATAGAAGTTATTTTTAAAAGTGTAAGTGTAAGATAAATAGTTAAACTTGAAAATATTTGTGAAGTCATTTTTTCAATGGCATATAAAAGAGTATGTGTTACAAAAGAATACATGATGGTGATTAAACAATTCATAGTGACTGGTTGCGGTATAAAGTTTTCCCGAGTAATCATTTAGGATTATCTGATTAGTATGAGTGGTTTCACTTTTAAATAAACTTTCTAACTACGTATTTTGCAACTTTCAAGTAGCCTTCTTTGACTGTTGGTAATGTCTTATGGTGTCCTATCATCAAGTGGGCTTATATCCATAGTTACTTTAGCTGTACTGGCACTACAGGATTTGATCTATGCCAGTTAGCTGCAGCCAGGGTCCAGGCAGGGCTTAAGGAAAGTGCAGGCCAGAACCTTTTGGTGGTAGGCAATCTGGAGTTGGCCACCTTGTTTTTAAGGGAAAATGCAAGTTGCCCAGCCAGTGGCAGTGGGGATGGAGAATGCGTAGGGGCTCATCTTGTTTGCTGTATCACTATTGTATTCACTATTTTTGGTCATCAGGGATTTGCCTGGCATGTGGTAGGTGACTTCAGATCCTCCTCCCTGCTGTATCTCCTGTTCCTGTGATTTTTGCGTATCCCTCTTCTAGAATAGATAATCTGTCAGAAATACATTGTAGGCAGGAGTGAATGGGGACATGTAGAAAGGAGTGCATCGCTTTGAAATTCTTTTTTGACTAGCAGAACCAGCAAGCCTTGTCAGCATGGCACTAGCAAGCCTTGTCAGCATGGCACAATTAAGGACAGCCTTGAGTTCACACCAACGTTCCAGATTTTCTGTTATCCACCTCCACAGAGAGGTGTCAGAAGTGTCTCTCTTACCATTCTCCTTGTATGACTTGACCTTTGCTCCGGAATATTTTATAATAGGAACCGGTATGCTCCTACATGCATGTTTTCAGTAATGAAAAAGTTGACTCTTCCTGTGCTATAGAAGATACTTACAAAACATAAAGCAAATTTAATTGACTTGTCTTTACATGTAGCTTAATCGGAAGAAATCTCTAGAGACAGGCATAACATTGCTTTCCTAGTAACATACTAACATCTTTTTTTCTGGTTGCAATATTTTGTGGTTTCATGTTATATTAATTCTCAGTTTCTAAATAAATTCACTAAAATGAAGAGGGGAAAAAAAAAAGTTTCTGTGCTGTCAAAAAAGGCCATATACTTTTCTGACAAAAGATTCTGAATGTACTGTAATGTATCCTTCAGGGAAACTGGGTGCTCTTTTTCCTATTCCTTTTCTGGAATTCTTATTAATATTAACTTCTGGCAATGCATTACAGTGGCATTACAAACCCCAGAGCCTGTTTCAGCTGCTCATACTGCCAAGTGTAATCCATGTATAAGTTAGACATGATACTTTTTTTTTTGAGAAAAATACATTGCTATTTTAAGAGCACCCCTGCGTTGGTTGCTTTGCTGTGTTTTTACCTTGTGTAGCATTAGCAGAAGTAAAATGTCTGATTGATTGTTTTACTGTGTCTAATTTAGTCCTGAATGTGAACAGCATTGTTTGCATTATTCTAGACTTCTGTTTTAACTGTCACAGTGGTGTGTAATTCTAGTCTGGGATTTGATATTTCCCCTCAAGAAGAAATGTAATTTGGATTGAAGAGTGGCTTTTTTGATACCAAGCTGCAGTGTGAGGGCTCTCTAATATCAGACAGTCCTTAATTTACAATAATGTTTGATAGGTTTCAAGGCCCTGAACACAGAGACTTTTTTCAAATGGTAGGCTAGTGTTCCACTAGGCTTTAAAAATAAACTGATTTTTGAAGTGGATTTGTCTTCAAGCCTCAGTGATTCTTTGGGGGTTGTGTTTTTTGCAGGGGTTAGGATTTTTTTGTGCATGTTTTTAGGGTGGTTTTTTTGTGAATTTTTTCTTTTAAAATTATTTACTGAAAGACTTAGTTTACCTTATGCTCAAGTTGAACAAAGTATATATGCTCTGGAATAAAATGTATGGTCTAAATATTAACCTTTAGGGAAGAGCAACGGAAAGGGAAATGCTTCTGGCAGTCAATTTGCAGCATAGGATGAGACAGTAGATTACAAAGTGAAGATCCTGATGTTGAACGCACGCTATTAACAAACAGATATAAATCATATGTGTAATCATCTCATATAAATCACACCATTAGAACTCACACCATTATAAGTCAGAGACTTCCGATCTGATTGTGAATCTGTGCTTTTTCTGAAGTCCTGGTATTCATTTCAGATTATTTCCATTTCCTCAAGGGTAACGTACACGAGTGACAAGGGGAGCGTTGAAGATGACGGGAAGCAGATCAGAGCTCTTGGGGTATTAATTTAGACTGGTCTGCACCTGTCAGTAGTTTTGAGGGATTTGAACTACATAGCCTTTTTATCAATTACTTTTTGCATCAGACTGCTAGAATATACGAGGTTGCTAATTTGAGACTACTTTGTTTAGAGTTCCAAAAGCCTCTAAGTACTTCTGTATTTATAAGCAGGTATTGAGAGTGATTGCGCTGTGTTTGGTAACTGTGCAGTTTTATGGTAGAACCCTTCAGCAACTGTAAATAAGAACTAGTTTGTACTGCAGAGTGTTGTCTGCATTTATTTGCGTTATATTCCTGTTTGGATGTCCCTGAAGGTACTGCAGGTTTATTATACTAGCCATTGCACAGCCATATAGTAAGTTCCAATCCTTAGCTCAAAAACCTCAGAACTGAAGTATACAAGGCAGACAGAAGAACTTTCTTCCTCTTTTCACATGCAGTGCAAAAGAGGGGTGGAAGGAGATTACTTTACTCAAGGTCATAATGAACATCTACAGCAGAGCTGGAAATTAGTCTAGATTTCCTAAGGGCTGGTGAGAAAGCAAGAATTCCATTTGACAGAAAAAAAAAAATCATTAACATTAGTTTCCTTTCTAGTGAGTGACAGAAAATAATCCATCAGAAATTTTTTATGGGTAAGGAAAAAAGACAGAAAACCTTGAAGAGGGGAGAAAGACACAGGAAGAGAAAATAAGTAGGCAGGTGGAAGGGAGAGAGAGAAGTATGTCAGAGCATTTGTATGAAAGGGGGAAAACCAGTTACTTTCTCCTCTGCATGATTCGGTACTTGAACTGATGTGTTGTTTTAAATAAGTGCCAATTAGAGAACATTTGTCCTTTTCCTTATGTTTGTGATCCAAGACTCTATTTTTGATCTTAGAAACTCTCTTTTGGGATGGGAGGGAAGAAGGAAATAGGGCAAAGATCTATTACAACAAAAAGTTTCAGTTGTCAGAAAATGAATGCTTTACCAAAATGTTTCTGACCAACTCCATTCTTAAATCCCACTAAATTACTACACTGCACTGCTTTCAGTCAAGAATCATTATATTCCAGGATGTGCGTAGTCTGGAATAACAGATTAACTCTTACACATCTTCTCCTTTGGAGAACAGTCACGTTAAGACACAAAAAATTGAACAACTTGGTTTTTCTGCCATATTGTTTGAAAGCGGGTGTGAATTTCAATATTGTTTTTAAAAAAGAGTATTTCAAATTGCATTTAATATTAACTTTCTAGGTGGTGACATAAAAAGGACTTTGCATTGATTACTGGTACCTAACATAATCTCATAGTAGTAATTAAAGACAAAAGTAAAACCAAGAATATTGCAGAAGTAGATCCTAAACATAGACCTTTCCTGGCCATGGAATACAGGTCTTCCAAGGCATGAGTTACAGTGTAAGATTTACGATGTATAATCTGTGAAATACTTAATCTTTACTTCCTAGCTGAAATATATGACTTTATTTTGCAGTTGTAAAAATTCAGATGGATTTTGTTGGCTTTATTCTATTGTCATCAGGTATCTCTAGCAGCAAAGAAAAAGTGAATTAAATGTGCCTTGTATAATTAAAAAATATGATTCTTAGGGGTTTGTGCAGAGTCTTGTTCTGTAGCAGGCAAAGCTTCTTTTTCACAATTGGTCCTCTTTTGGTACCATTGTGCATGGTGAGAGGACTTTTCGCTGAAAGCTTCCCACAAAGTTTTGTGTTATCTAGATATCCTGGGCCCTCATAACTGCTCATTATTCTGACTGAAAATACAGGATTGAGACCTTTAGTTTCATGGAATATTTTAAGGAAAGCAATATTGAATGAGAAAGGTAACTATGAAAACCTGCTCATCTCTGGGCTGGAGGTATTATTTCTCATTTTCATACTAGCTGTAAATATAAAATACTTTTTATTGATGGTAGATGGTAGATGATCACGAGGGTAGTGAAATACCTTCTAACAAACAATAAATGTCTGAATATGGAGATAACTGCCTCGAAAAAAGTACTCATAATTTAATAATCTAACAACCTAAATTTCAGAATGGTAAGACCTGTTGGTTTGCATACAAAGGAATCATAGAATGGTTTGGTTTGAAAGGCACCTTCAAAGATCTAGCCCAATTCCCATGAATGAAATTTAAAAAGATCTTCTAGTTTTAGGAGCTCAAAACTGTTTTCTTCTGCTAAGCAATATTGCTTTTATTTTGAATGAGTTCTGATTCAGTCACATGTTGTTTATGTGTTACTGGATTGTGAGTCATTTTAATAATGACTCACATTTTAATGGTAAGAGTTACTGCTTCTTTTATGATGAAGGGGAATAGTACTTTATCATCCTTCTCTTAATAACTTTCATATTTTCTTGGTTGTACTGGTGGCTGTACATCAATTAATAATACGAGGGAATCAATCTTGGGAGGGGGGAGAGATGTTGCAAGTAACCAGATTGGTAGTTCTGGTTCTGTTTCTCATTGTCTATGAAGAACACAGATTATTTTTGGCATTTTCATAGTTGTTTCTGTTGCCATTGAAGAGAAGTAGTTGTTTAAAGGCACTGATTTTTGCAGCATCTGTTATCATTTTTCTTTAATATTAATACAGATCAAATCTTTGGCAGTTTAAGACGAACAGTTAGAAGTTCTACTGTAGTCTAATTACAGGGAGGGGGGAGGGCAATATTTAAATATTTGCTTTTGGTATGCAGTAGAACACTTACAGATAAGACTATAGCGTACTTGTTATTAAAAAACAAAGTTTTGCATCCTCTGCATATGAAGAACAGCTTGAAAATTAGTTTGACGGCATAGTGATCATGAGCCATTTATTATACAGAAATGGGACTAATTTGATCAGCAGTACTTTGAGGTATTACTTCCAGACAATGACTTGTTGTGTAAAGAGGAGTATAATGAATCAAGGGTTCTTATAAGATTCATGTTTCCAGGATGATCCTGATGTGATACAGTATCTAGTGATTGGTTTAGAGTAAAATTCAATTTATTTAGATGTGATGATGATGTCAGGGACAGTAGGTTCCTGTGTGTAGAGAGACAGAGGAAAATAAATACTTAGCAATCTATAAAGTAATGATGGGATAAAATGGGAGAATACAAATTCAAGCTGTCTTTTCCTGCTAATTCAAGTTCCATTTTTAGACTCAACAAATCCAATGTTAAACCTCCACTAATAGTAATTCTGTCTTGGGGAAATTAATTTTTGCTTCCTCCTTTCTAAAAAAAAAAAAGCTAATTAAAAAGTTTCACAAAAATCACTAAAGACAGAGCAGGCTGTAAAACAGAAGAGAGGTATGAAAAAGACCAATCCTGTCCTCTTAGTATTACTATTTGTAATTGGTCTTAAATTAAATGTGTCAAATCTGTGTTCCTGGATATCACATCAGTAATAAGTGCTTTAATTGGTAAATTTTCTAAAAGCTACGAATATATTCCATATAATCCTGACCCAATGACCAGAATTCATCCTGTGATGGTGACATGTGAAAGAGGGGCAGAAGATACACCTGCTAAATCATTTCAGTAGTCATTGATTTCCTATAGGTTTAAACAGATCGGTTGCTCATATCTTCCAGAATATTTGGACAGATTTTCCTTGAGATTCTCTTCATCTTTTCCCTATTAGTTCAGCCTCTGCTCTCAATCCTTTTCTTATATTTGAAGTACCTGGTTAGCCTGGAAATGTGTTGGTTTTATTTATCACTTCATTATTCTCTTCAAAGGGTTGTTTGCCTCAAGTCTCATTTATTCTGTTTTTCTGCTAGTTCATTTTCAGATGCCAGCAGGTATTTTGTAATAGCAAGTACACATCTCCATGGCTTGCTTCTCTTTTTATTTGGTCTGTCTGGAAAGTGGAGTGACTGAGCATCTCAGGCAGGAATTTCTCTTCAGAATATATTTCACTTTAAGGTCATACATTTGTATCTCTAAGATCATGTACTAAGGTCTTGGCACTGAAGAAGCTAGTGGTTTGCCAAGAAGAGATCAGTAGAAATGTTGCAGTGCTGCCGTGTGCATACTAACGCAATGTTGAACAGTGGAGCAATGGATATTTCTATTTTTGATCTGAGTATAATATTGATGCATTGGTGTTAGTTTTCTCAGCGTACATATCACTGGAGTTTCTATCTGTTAAGTATGCTGCCCCAAGTCCTTTTTGTGAGGTAGCATTTGATACTATTTCCTTAATGTCAAAATGTAGTATTTTGCTTTGGATTAAAGGATGATACAGTCTTTACATTTTGGAAAACCCTGTTGAGAACACTATTCAAGACTAATCATCACTCCCCTTCTACTTTTTCCTAGCTTATAGTTTTCATAGACTCATTGCAGGTTTCTGCTAATGTAAATAGAAATCTTGACAGGGAGGTTAGCATTTCCTATGCTATTTAATAGGGTTGATGCTCTTAGCTGCTTTCCTATTTCACACTGCTTGCATCTGACCTAATGGCCTCTTTTTGACATTAGCTTGCTCCAAACTGATCTACATTTTGCTGTGATTTGGTAAAAGCTGGCATACATTGCCAACTCACAGTTTGTGAGTTGGGATTTAAAGGGGTTTGATGGGTTCCCTTCTGTGACTGCTGTGCACTAGGCTGTTACAATGACTTCATCTTCCATAGGTCTTTTAAGTATTTAATTTTATTTTTTTTTTTCCCCAGTGTAGGCAAAATACCAGAAAGCACCAAATTCACTGCAAGTCCTGTCTTTGCAAAGGACCATTAAAAAAGATTGCTTTTCTCCTCTGGCTGACCTGCCAGTATTTGGATTGAGCATTTGGTACCTTATGTGAACTTGTTACAAGTGATCTGGTCACAGGTAGATAGGCTTTGCTGAAATACTTGCTCTTTTGGTTCTTAATTTTACTCATTTGGATCTTATTCTATTCACAGTACACGTATGACTCTTTTTTTTTTTTTTTCACTGAAGCCACTCAGACAAACCACTCAACAATGCGTCCATTTTTATAGAGACTAAAATTTGCCATACATAGAAGATGGTTCTCCACCAAAAAATATATGGTTAATTATAGTAATGGTAGTTTGGTCATTACATTTGTAAATAGAGTAGATTTTCCAATAGATAGATAGCCCAGGCCTTTGAACACAAAAGGGAAGTCTTTCTTTATTCTTCAGTTGCAAAGTCACCCCTAGATCAACTTCTGTTAATTTTAATGGTTTCTAAGGTGTTAGTCCCACTCTTGGTTTTACTGCTGCTTAAAAAATTGAAAAAAGCATTTTGCTCTTCTTTTACTCTCATTTCCCCAGTCTCTGATGTAGGTGCCCTGCTGAATCTGCTGGTGTGACTCATCTAGATGATGCTGGCGTCATGATGCAGATAAGCCTTTTCCTGTATTGTAAAGCGAAGATGCTACTTCCTTGTGCTTGGTATCATTATCAAATAGTACAAGTTCTGCACAGTTTCGGATAATTACAAATGCCAGTTGCCAAGGAGCTTAACCATTCAAGAGGCAAAGAATTGTAGGGCTGAGCAACTTTTGCTGCTGAAACTGAAAGTGGTTGAGGTCATGCCGTTTTAAAGTGAGACAGAAAAGCAGTGTACGTAGGACTTTTAGCTGAAGAAGACCTCTGAGAAGAGCAGCTTGTCAGCAATGATACAGCATTCTTTCTAGCTATAGTACGGAAAGAGAAAGGGACACCTTCAATGGTTAAGCTCTTTGGCATGAGAAAACATCAAGGAAATTAAGTCCTTTAACTGGATAAATTACACTTTTCCAGTGATGATTTTGCAGGTGTTTTTTCTTGTCTTTGCCTTCAATTTTCCTTTTTTTTTTTTTTTTTAAATATTTCTTGTTTCATCTGTCTCCCTCTTTCCATTTGCTGTTAACAGTTTTGTCTTTCTTTTCTGGCTTCTCCTTACTTATAGAAAGTTGTATTAGCTCAGTCACTATTGTCATAAACATACTCATACTGTGGAATGAGATAAATATGAGGTACATCTAATGGTACTGAAAAAATAAAAAATACGAAGTTTGCACAGTCAGCTGTAAGAACATTAGGGCACAAGTCTTCTTTGACCTACACTATGCTGTATTGATTTAACTTTTAGGTCACTAATTAGTATGACTGTTTGGCCTTTACTACAGCCTTTGAAAGCAAGTCCAGTGTTTCAGCTAAAATTTTTTTACTTGCAGTGAAGGCTTTATTTCTTAAGGAGTATTCCAGAATATGAGTGTCTTACAAGAGAGTTATACTATCATAATCAAAAGAGTGTCATTAATTCTGGTACAATTTGTGCTGGTAATAACTTTATAAATGCAAGTTCTTAGATATTTATTTTTTCTTTTAAAGATAACCCTTATTTTAAGGTACTGGAAAGTTACCTTAATTTTTTCCAAATACCTCTCTATGAAATGTTACTGAGGGCTTTAACATAAAACCCCACCCTATAAAAGATACCGCTGATACTGCAGTTTAACATCCATTAATGATAATGCGTAGGTTAAAAGACTTCCCTTTTGCTGTGTTTGAAACTCTGAAATGGTCTATGCAGACATACTCAACAAAAATTAGGATGGCTTAGCTAAAGTCGTAAAGTTAATGTGCATTTTAAAATCTCCCAACAAGAGCATGCTCTGGTGAACTAAACCCCCTTAATTTCTGTATGTTAGTGCCTAAAGAGAATTTTAGTGTACTTGATGCCATTTAATGTTACAGCTTTCATTGCTTAGCTCCTGTAGTGTACGTGAGACTCCCTCATGATCGGTGAGGTACGGTAGGTATGCATGGTAGGAGACACCAGTGGATCAAAGACATGGTCCTGCCCTGGGAGGAGAGTGACTTAGATGAGAAGATTTTTGTCGTATTTGTCATCTCGACTGCCTGTGATTTTGTATAAAACTGGTAGGAAGTTTTTTGGATCCAGTCAAAAAGTTGGCCATATGGACAGCTTACAACTCAACACTTACTGCAGTGCTACAACGGTAATAATTGAAAGGACTACAAAAATTTAAAAGGGCAAATGAAGTTGAAAGTAAAAGAAAATTAATGTTTACACCATTCTTGGGAATGAATAATTCTTTAAATCGTTTGGTATCCCCCGAAAGGAATCTGAGACAGGGTTAAGCTTTTCAATGGAGTATGTGTGATAAACACAGGCCAAGTAGCATTTTTACATAAAGGATAAATAATGTTTGAGATATCATTTGCCTAAAGTACTTAGGATATGCTTGCTCAAAATTTGACTTCCATGGTTGTCATTTGAATTTGTCAAGTAAAGCTGTGAATTAAAACATTTACATTTAAAAAAAAAAAAAAAATCTGTCTCCCATATCTGTGTGAAGCAGGTTAAATCTTTTTACCATGAACAGTGTTGCTTAACCTTTTTTGTTGTATCCCTGCTCCATATTGTTCTGGACTTTAATTTTACGCTGAGGGTTATTAATCTGTTTCAACACTGTCTGTGGAACACAATACTTTTTTTTTCTCTGAAAGCTCATGCAATTGGGCCGACTTACAGCAAATAACTCATTAATTTTAGGTTAAATCCCTGACCAGCATATTTTACAGTACATTCTGCCTTTTTAAACTACTAACAATACCAATATAAAATATTTTATATTTTTAAGCATAAAAAATGCATATACCTCCTTTGAAATTTACACTTACATAATGAATGATACATCTGCAGTATTTTAACGTACACCGTATTTCCCCAAGTAATTAAGAACAAATGAAAAGTAGTCCCTTTACTCTGAAAATACTTTAAAATCGTCTTTTGAATATACAAAGTATACATATATCTTATGCATTGCATGCAGATTTCTTAGTCATGAAAACAAAACTGATTTTTATGTTAGGATAGCATGATTGTCCATAAATGTTCTTTGCACAGTTTTCTACTTACAAGACTTTTAAGATACTATAAGGTAATGACTTCAAGTCTTAGGATACTGTATTAAGCAGAAAAGGAGGAGAGGTTGTGCCTTATTTCTGACTTCCAGTAGCCTTTGGTTTTCTTCCTTTTTTTTTTCTACCCCTTGTTCTTTTAAAAGTCAACTGTCAAGATACTATTTAATTTACATTTATATGTACAGTATTTAACTATATTTTTTTGTCTGTTATGCTTTGTAATTTTTTAAAAAAATGTGTAAATATGCATCTTTTTGTCAATTACATATCAAACCTGCAGGCTGCTATAAAAAAAACCCAACTTTTATTTGATTTGCATTTTTATCACCATTCAAATTAAAAGGGAACAGTTCCTATATTCATTCCCATTGTGCTGGATTCAGTTCAACAATATGTGCTATACAGTTGGTGAAAAAAAGTTCTGCTGAGAGAAGGGATCTGCATGTAAATTGATCAAGACATATGGTTAAAGTGTCTTACAAAGGTTCAAAATTTTTCTACCATTCTGGCAGTCTGTCTCCATCGTAAGGGTTGATGAGGTTGACTAGTATTTATTTGACAGAAGATAGCAACAAGTTCTCTGTTATTTATCATTGTCTAAACAAATTTATTCTCACTTTTACATTAAATATCTTAGTAAAGCTAAAGACTATAAAAATGCAACTTTGTCATGGATTCATTAAAAACAAACACATCTGTGCACAGAATTGCTCTGCCTGACACTAAATTTGTAGCTGTATAAAATCACTGCCTTCAGTGAGCTGACTGGAAAACTACATTTTCAGTGGGGTTTTATGGCGGTGACTGCAAGGTGATGACATTATCTGGGGACATGAGCATTGATGGCTGAGGGTGTGTTGGGCACAAAGCCCTGTACTGTAGCTCTCTGACCAGCACAGGCATGCGGAGGTATGATGGATTCCCAGGGCTTCTGTAGTAGAAGAGTTTTCTGTCTCTGTGAAGAGAGAGGCTTCGTTTTTTCCTGCACACAGCCATTCTGTGTCTTATGATGGTACCTTGAATTAATGAAGTGCTATTTGCACAATGGTGAGTGAGCTTGGTTTATTAAGCTGCTCATGTTTGATCTGCTTCTTGTTTCAGTAAATAGCATAACTTCCAGTGACTCCAATGAGAATAAGATTAAGTTGTTACTGTATTTCATGTTTGCATAATAAAATGGTGGTTCTTGCAAATATTTTTCAGTGGTAACTCCAGGTACTGAAATGCCAGCTTTGCTCAGGACAGCTCTGAAATTGGCTTTGTGTTTCAGAGGATGAACTGAGGCACTTCTGTGTCAGTTCAGACAAGGTATTTCACAGTATCTCCAAAAAAGGATGCTTGATGAAAAGGTGAAAGAGCTGGGGTGAGTGGGGGGGAACCATCCCAGTACTGGATTATGTAATAAGTTCAGCTAGATGATCTACAACATTTTTAGCATGCCTTAATATAGAGAGCAGGACTAAAAGTCTTAATGTGCTTAAGCCTTTTCTGAAATATGAAGCATTGGGGGTACCTATGATACTGTAACAAACTGGCAGTGTTTGTCTGAAATACAGAAGCCTTTCTGTCAATTTGTGGTCCTTTAGGGGATGAAGGTTAGTAAGCTCAGAGGACTTCTTAAAACAGTTTGTTTTTAGCCAGGTTGAAAGCAAGGGATAAGGACTACACTAATTGTGAGGAGCTAGTTCACAAGCAGAGCTGTTCTGAAATAAGCTTGGAAGAGCTGAGACTGGGGAAAACATGTGAGCTGAAATTTTCAGGTTTCCTCACTGACAAGTGAGCCAGAATAAATGAGATTTTGATTCTATACTGATGATTTTGTTTCAGAGGAGTTTGGAGAACCCATTTACTGTTGGTCAGACACTGTAAATTTGTCCTTTTTAATGCAGCATCCTTGTTCTGTGGTTTGTATCACTGTCAATGAGCTTTAGAACAGGCCATGTTCTTCAAAACAAAATGTTTTTAAACAGTATTCAGAGTAATTATGTATTTTGTTATATGCAGGTGTTACGCAGAATTTCTTTTTGTTTCCTGTAGTAAACACTAAGTAAATTTATACAATGGAACTGACATTGAATATGTGATTAGAAGAGCTGATTTCAGCTTTGTCTCATGGGTCATGAATTCAAGTGAATGAATACACACCTGTGCTTTAGTGGTGGCTTGCCACCTAGGATGAGCCATATGGTTAAATAAGTGTTATGGAACAAACTAAGTGCATGCCACAGCTGAGATCTAGGCATACCCTTCACTTCACTGCTTTGCATGCCATATGCTACAAAATGCTGTATTTTGTTACATTACATCCTGATCAGGTGTATTTATAGAAGCTATTCTAAAAGCCTGATGCTGTATGCCTTAGAATGCTGTATGTGCAAAAACTGGTTACTCTGGGCAAACGGTGTGAGATGCTACATTACCCTGAACAAAGTTATAATACATGTAGTATTTCAGTTAAATACAAGAAGTGTGGGTTATAGAGATAAATAATATTTTTAATAATCATGATTTGGAGTAAACTAAATGTTGTTTCCTGATCTAACTGTGGAAAAATACCAAAAAAGGCAAGCATACAACCCCCCAACCATATCACCCGAAATTTGAAATAGCTACCGAATTTCTAGTAGGGGAAACACTAGTAAGCATATTCTTCCCTTCGGTATTAGGATAGAGAAAAAAGTCTTTGCTGTTTAACTTAAACAGTTGATCAAGCAGCTGTTTCTTAGCTATGAAATTTGTGGCCCTCATCAATGAAAGAGTAATGCCTATGTCATTCAGAATTTAACATTCTGATATTTCTATTAGGAGGCAAGAAATATTTTCAGTCTACAAATAAGACCAGTTTGATTTGCCAAAAGTAACAGGATGTTAGTAAAGTTGAGGCAAAGTAATTTTTTTTTTTTAAACTGTAGGAGCTCAGTTGTGTTTTGTAACTCTGAAGTCTAATTATTCAAGAATGGACTACTCTCGCTGTAATGCACAGCAACCACTCCAGCTGGCTTGTGCTAGAAATTTTAAATAGCCACTTGTAAGTATAACAAATCAGTCTACAAGATCTACAGCATGATTTACTGTCTTTTGTCAGTGTCTGGTGTTCACTTCATGAAACACACTGAAATCATGACACTTGTTTGAAAGTCATGCGTTTTTAAAACTAACAGGAGAAAAGAGGTAATATTTTGTTGGGAAGTGACACATTTAAGATTATTTAAATCAATTAGGACATCAAACAACTCACAAAACCAGACACTAATGGTAGGACTGTGCAAGATGTCAATGTGGGTAAATAGTATGTTTTTGGTTTGTTGGTTTGTTTGGGTTTTTGGTTTGGTTTTTTTTTTTTTTGGGGGGGGGTTTGTCTTTTTTTTTTTTTTCTGGAAACTGGTATAACCTGTTCATATAATAGTGAAAAAATAAGTACTCGTTAAGATCAGGGAGTTAAAGAAGGCTTGAAGCGTAATACTTCTGTTCTTGGGGTAAACTCCTTCTGAAAGTGCTGGCAGTGGAAGAACCCAAAAGAATCAATTGATACTAAATTTATAAAGGCCAACATAACCAGTGCCAGTGGTATGCCATCAAACCAAATTTTACTTCTGTCCAAATGGAAATATGTTCTTCATGCCTGAGGAAAATACATGGGTGCCTATACCTGAGTTGTTGAGGTTTTTTTGAAGGAAACTTCCTAATCAGCCCCTGTACTCAGCACTGGTGAGGCCTCACCTTTATTCCTGTGTTCAGTTTTGGGCCCCTCACTACAAAAAGGACATTGAATGACTCGAGCGTGTCCAGAGAAGGGCAACGAAGCTGGTGCAGGGTCTGGAGCACAGGTTGTAGGAGGAGCGGCTGAGGGAACTGTGGGTGTTTAGTCTGGAGAAGAGGAGGCTGAGGGGAGACCTCATCGCCCTCTACAGCTCCCTGAAAGGAGGTTGCAGAGAGCTGGGGATGAGTCTCTTGAACCAAGTAACAAGCGATAGGACAAGAGAGAATGGCCTCAAGTTGGGCCAGGGAAGGTTTAGACTGGCTATTAGGAAGCATTTCTTTCCAAAACAGGTTGTTAGGCGTTGGAATGGGCTGCCCAGGGAGGTGGTGGAGTCCCCATCCCTGGAGGGGTTTAAGAGTCAGGTTGACATAGGACTGAGGGATCTGGTATATTTGGGAACTGTGTTAGGTAAATGGTTGGACTGGATGATCTTCAAGGTCTTTTCCAACCTAGATGATTCTGTGATTCTGTGAACCCTGACTCTGCTGCTTGGTTCTCATTATGGAGTGGTTTGGGAGCACAAAGGAACACATTATTTTTGAGTTAAACTCAACTGGAGGTTGTATTTCTGGAGTTCCATCACTGCACTCAAACTGCTAGTGGGCATTTAGTCCACAGGGATGACCTAAAGTTAGCCCAAAGTGAAACCCCTGAAATGCATATATTCAGTCGTCAATACCAGCTTCCCATTCTACAGATGTGCTCCTGGGGCAGTGCACTGCTTGCTGACATACACAGTTAAAGGCATGATATGAATCACCAGAGCACAGTATAAGCTATGAATAGGCCTTCAAGTGGCTGGGGCATTTAGACTAGATCCTTAGTCTGGCCTTTAGATGTGCAGTGCAGATTGTAAATTTTTTTTCTGGTCGCAGTAATCTATTTCTAGGGGGCTCATCATCAGTTTTAAGATGATGCATGTCCCTGAACCTGCAGTTTCCTGGAAGGACACTATACTAAATAGTTTTTTCCAATACTTGATACAAAGGAGAAGTGGATTTTCATTTCTGTGATGTAAATGTGCCTGGAAAAGACTGTTGTTTTGACTAAATCTGTTCTTAATAAATGGGGTCAATTTCAGGTGAATATTTGCAAGGAAAATTGCAAAGCTTTATTTGCTTTACTAAAGCAAATTTGCTAAATAGTATTTACTAGATAGTGTTGGTAAATATTTTAATGATTGTTTATCTCAGTTAAATTATGATAAAGCACAAAACTAAATCCTTATGGTGAGAAAGCTCATTTTCCAAAAATGACTTACTGATCTTACATGCACAGCAGTTTCCTGACATTGAGATCTACTTTGTTCAGCTAAGGAAGAGATATGGTTTCCAACTGTTAAGGCCATACAATGGCGCTTTTTTTTTTTTCTTTTTTTTTTGTGATGACTTGGGCTCACCACAGAAACAGCAGGTAGGGTGAGTGAATGGCATATTTTTATGAAGCCCAATCTGGTAATAATGTTAGCCTCTGCAAAACTTCTATACAGTGAAGGAGCATACATAATATAATAGGAGGTTTGCTGTAGAGAAATTGAAGGCCCAGAAACTGTGACCCTTCGACAGTTATAGTGTTGAGTAGGAACATGTTTTCCCACTGTTTTAGACAATGGACAGGTTTCCTCTAGAAATGATTTTATTTTTAGTTTGATATAGTGTATGTGCATGTCTGTACATAGCATGCAGTACAATGTAGGTACTCAAATTACATCAGGTAATATAGGAAAAACCTAGATGTTAAACAGTGTAAAACTTCATATTAGTTAATTAGCCCTTACTCTGTGAGATCTAAACACTGGAGGAAAAGATACAGAACTGTAATTCATTCACAGTGAAGCATATATGGTAATATTTTCCACTTTGAAGGATGAAGCATTGCTTTAAAGTAACTGGTAATGATATGCTTTATCAGACCTCTGTAAGTTTTGATTAGCAAGAATTTATTATACCAGTGCTAAACTGAATTTTCCTAAATAGGAGCTAAAAAGTTAGAAAGTTTTAAGGCATTTTGAAAAGCAACAAGTGGTTAAAGATTAAAGGCGCTAAGGAGAGGCAAGGAATATCAATTTCCTTCCTGTGCTTGCAATGCGTGCTCATTTTACTTATCATTTTAAAGCTCTCCATGCTGTTTTATTTTTTAATAAGTTCTTCCCTTAATTAAAAAAGTCATATAATCAAGACTATAAGCAGTTCACTAGGGTGTCCTAACTAAGAGGATTTTACTGCTTTTCTGATTTGTATTACTAATAATGTTTATTGAATGGTATTTGAGTACTTCACAAATAAATAATGTTTCTGTTATTTCTACAGTCATTGAAAAGATGGGGCATGCAGATAGGTATGTGTGTGATGTATTAGACCATTTGTTAATACAAAAAAAGCTTAGCAATTAGATTAACATTTGATTATCCCAATGAATATCATAAATCCGTAAGACATTACAGGAAATTAGACTATGTTTGGAAGTGCAGCCTAAAAAGCCACCAAAAAAATCATGCAAGTATAAGCCACCCTTTGCTGTGGGTCACTGGTTTAGGTTGGAACAGTTCTGGGTGGAAGTTGTTACAGTTGGAAGAGGCCCATCATTTTTCTTATGAGTGGTAGAAGCTGTTAGATCCAAGACACTGTAGGAAGTTGAGGTCTCATGTCTTACTTATTGTTACATTTAATCATTAGTTTGTGTGAGATACTCTTCTCTGCCAAAATTTTTAGCTAGATGATTGATTTTAAAATGAGTGTCAGCCATGTGGAGGGACTGAGACCTTAGAATAGGTATGACAGTGTGCTACAGTGCTAGTTGTGCTGAAGTGACAAGGTGTAGGCTGGACTGTGTTGGGTAAATGAAGTCGACTCCCAGTTGCATCATTTCAGTGAGAGATACGTAAGCAATAAATGTCTAGAACTAAACATCTGTCTTCTTCAGAATAATGTGTATGGCAGGTCACAAATGATCAGTTGGAAAAATAATAGTTTCTTCCTTTAAAAACATCATATGAAGTCTTCAGAGAGTAGCAGATCACTTCCATATTTTCTACTATACCTTTTCTGCCTCAGGAAATCCTCTTAATTCCTTACAGCAGTTTCCTTAAGATTTATTCCAATTTCTTTAGTATTTTTATGAGTCAGCCTCAGAGTCTTTTCTCATAGCTATCTCTGTATTTCTAACAGAGAAACTTGGTGCTGAAACTGTGTTTCCTTTTAGATGGTATAAGGTGTTCTCAGGCAGTGTTAGGCCATCTGTTCAGGAGTGACTGTTTTCCCTTTTAGCTCAAGAAAAGAAAACCAAGTTTCATAAATTGAATCCCAAATCTGCCGACACGTTAACAAAAAGTAGTTGTACCTAGCAAGTTAATTTTATCTCTTTCCAAATTATATTACAAGTTTTCAAATACACAGTTTTACACAATGACGTTTTCTTAGGAGCTGGAGGATGATTAGTTTAATGAAATGTAGAAAAGGGATGCTTCCAGCAATGCTGATCAAGGAGAAGAGGAGATGATGAGCATTCTGTTGCATATAACATTTCTGTCTTGAAAAGTTTGTGAAAATGGTCATGCTAAAAATGGAGAATTGCATTTTTAGTTGGTATAAATTATATTTGCTCTGTTAAATTCAGTAGAATTATGCTGATTACACAAACTAAGAGCCTGGCCCTGAAAGAGATGACTTCTCCATGACTTGCAGCATGGCTCTGTAAAACCAGTCGTCTCTTCTCAGCTTTGATTACTTGCTTCTACATTTACTTTGTCAGACACTCACAATTTTGTGTTACTGCAAGGTTATAATTTTTGGGAAAGCTACATAGTCAGAAAGCTGGACAGGAAGATTTACAAGGTGAATTCTTAGATTTAAAGGAAATAAATTAGTTAAATTTTAGGTAATTAATTGGAATTAGCATGGTTTTTATCTGAGGTGGTGGGATGAGAGAAAGAAGGGAGGCAAGGGAGAGAAGCTTCCTGAAGAATGTACTGATTTTAGAGACAATATTTTTTTTGGAGACAAATAATGTTATTTCTGTTATTTAACAGAGTTGCCAGGCTACCAGATTCAGGGTTCAGGAAGCATTGTATCTCCTTCAGCTGTCAGTAGTAGGAATTTAGACAAATACAATAGGATCCTAAGAGTTCTAGGAAGAACTGTGTAAGAATTGTCTGGAATATGGGCAATTTTTTTCATGAGAAGACTTGAATTGCATTTTAATTTTATTACAGGAATCTTATTCATAAAAGCATAATTGTTTTAACATGATTCTTTCAGTGGTGTTTTGCAATGATTTCTTTTGCATCATGGTAATTGTCCTAGCAATGAAAAAGATTTTCAAATGCTTACTGTACACAGCCAAGCAATATGTAATTGAATGTGACTGTCATTGAAACAGGCTGTTTCTCTGACCTGTTTCAATCTGAACAGGATGTTTATTTACCATCTTCATTATTGCAGCATTAGCATATAGAGAAGCTGTGCCATATCATCATGTACTTTCCTAACAGATGGCCACTAACTTCTTGAAGGCTTTTTTGTGCTTGCTTAAAATATCCCATATTGGCACAAAGTTTCTTTCCTCAGTGTGAATTATGATTGACTGGTTGAAATAGAATAATCTACTTCTCCTCTTGTCTTTGAGCTTGTTTTGTACTGCGGCAACCCAGGTTTTGACTCTTATTTTGCACAGTGATCAAAGCCACTTTTGCTAATAACATGATGTGGAAAGTTCCATTCAGTCGCATAATCTCTGAACAGACAGTTTGGCTCATAGCAATAACTGAAGACCATGCATTTGCCAGAAAAGGTGGGAAAACATCCTTTGTACCTGCTCTACCATAATTGTCCTCTACATGCATTCCAGCCTCAGGATTTAAATTTTGCTTTTGGCCCTCTCAGGCTGTGAGGGGCCTCTAGTCATGTCTGTGCAAAACTGAGACCCCCTTTCTGTTACAGATTGTTTGTTTGCTACCTGCCTGGCTGTTGCTCTAAGTTGTATTTTGTGCTTTAATGCTGAATGTACGGGTGAGGAACTCGTCACTGAAGTATTAATGAGGTGCACTTTATTCTTTGTTTTTGTGTGTGAGCTTATCAGTGAAGTCTTTTTTTTTACCATGATGTATGTATGTATATATGTACAGCCTGCAAAAGAAAAATACACAGTTCAGATCAGTGTTGAATGGCTGTAATTCCAGACATGAAGATTTTCTTAAATGCTCATAATAACTTAAAAATCCACATTTATTGGCACTGGAATTAAAAATTGCAAAAAGATACAAAAAGGAAAGTCTTTTCTGTGTAATTCAGTGTCTTGTTACCCAGAAGTATAGCATATTTTTAGTTCTGATTGCCACTGATGTTTTAATTGGCATTGATTTGCTTCTCATCTTTGGTGAAGGGTATCTTGGGATTTTAAAATGCCAGCCTTTATTTGGTTTTCTTTGTCCGTGTTTTATTGAATCCTAGAATGAAGCTTTGGTCCATTGTCTTATCTTTTGGTTATTATGCTCTTCTTTGAGCTTTGGGCAACTGTGTTTTCCCAATTTTAATTAGCCTACCATGGCCCTAGAAAAAGTAACTTCATCTCAAGTTGTGCTGTTTAAATACATACTCCTTCATGGTTCTAAATAACACCTTGAATGGACTGATGGGATTCCCTATGCCTTATTCACTCTTCCTGAAGAGAAGTTTACTCCTCACATCTAGAAGCCAACAGTATAATCTGAATGGGTAAACCAGACCATGCACATTATATATAACATTGTACAAAAAAAAATTTAGTCTGTGAAAGTGTGTACCATATGCTTTTTGCTATGCTGCAATTTTCTTAATGGCTTTGGAACCAATCTATATCGGTTTTTATTTTAATAGTTATTTTTTGATGCAGTTTCAATCATATGTGAATTCTTTTGGCAGCTGTAGTTCTTGCTTATTTTTTGCTATTTTTGTTCCATTTATTGTTTGTGGTTCTTTTCTACTGTCTGCTTGGTCTTAATGTTGCTGTTCAGAAGCTGATATTACCAACTGAGCATTCAGTTTCCGCTACTTGTTCCTGGCTACTTCCAGCTGATCTATCAACTTTTCAGACCAATGAGAGTTTCCCTTGTGTTTTGGTAATTTTTTGCAGAGGCAGTGCTTAATCTTTACAACTGTGCTGTATTTTCTTTCTCTTAGAAGTAAGAGAATGATTATTCTATTGGGTGTGATTAAGTAATATGCACTGAAGACTTATTTCCCTATGTTAATTTTAAAATAGTTTTGTTAGAACTATAGCAAACAGGGTTAGTATAATAAAATAACATATAAAACCACATTAATACCAAACAGCAATTAAAATCTAAGCACTGAACAGCAAAACTTTCGCAGTCATTTTAAATTTAAAATTTGGACAGAAACCAAGTATCAAAACTCTAAATAAAAATATATAAATGGAAGAGAATGTTAGGAGTCATAACACTTCTTGGAAACCTACCTGATGCAGGTACTATTAGACATTTGTTTCAGTAAGTTAAATGAGCATTTTGCTAATTTTCTCATTTAATTGTCCCTGAATGTAAACAATTATTAGGTTCATTACTTTCTCTTTGGAAGGGAAGTCTTGGCTTAGGAAGACTTTATCAGGAATAGTTTCTAAGCATATTCATTCAAATGCAACTATTTCTAAGTGATTTTATGCTTCTAAAGATTCAGTTCTTCAGTCATGAAAATTAACATGATTCCTAAACTGGCATCACTTAATTGTGTAAAGCTAAGCACATTTGTAATATTTTATATTTTAAATTTTCAAATGTACTGTTCAGTTGTCATTTTTTGAGTTGTAGGTATAAAATGATATGCATCACATATTATTGACAAAACAAGATAGTGTCACTTATCATTGCCAAAGCAGGATAGTGAAATGGAGAAAGTGTGAAAGAGAAAGGTATGAGTGCATCATAGTAAAAAAGAGGTCTAAGAAGAAACTGATGTAATTAACAACGGAAGAGTTAATAATTGAGAAAGTAGTTTTAGCCCTCCTTTGACAAGGCACCTATTTCTCATTGCAGGATTAGGCTTAATTTTGTTGCTGAACAAATCTGTGCCCTAGACTTTGGAAGAAAAGATTAGGACATATTTTCAGAATTCTGGAAAACAAGAGCAAACTATTTTTTTGCCTGGCTATGTTAGTAGAAGAACAAGGAGAAGTCAGATATAAAATACTTAATTCTTCACTATAACAAAACTTACTGGAATTATTGTTTCTCTGGTACCTTTAATAATTTACCCTGTTTCTTGGAATTCCCAGTTATTTGCCATGCTAGGTGAGTCTCTCTAAAAAAAATGATCACAAAATGAGCTTACTATATTCTTGCCCTCTTGTTGCTAAGTAGGTCATTGACTATTTCTAGGAAGGACAGCATAAACCCAAGGAAAAACAGTTCATCTAGAAGAGCTTGAAAGAAATGAATCCTGGCAGTTGCTTCTCATGTCTTTAATAAAATAAATCTTTCATGTTTCAATGGCTTATGAGTCCTAATCATCATGATTTTTTTTTTTAAATCTAATAACTGTGAAGAGCTTGTGATTCACCATTTTAAAACTAATGTCTCCCAGCAATAACATGACTGCAGACTTTAACTAAGGTGGGAATCCTGCCAAAAGCAATTACACTTTCTGCATTATCCACTAGATCACCATTATATATTTGGAAATATCATCCCTTCTTTTCCCTCCTACCCCTGAGAGACCAAATGCCCCAGAACAATTGCAAGCATTTGTCTTGAGACAAAGTCTAAATGCTTATTTTTAGCAGATTTTATTACATGGCATAGGTGCCATCCCACTTATCTTTAGAGGAGTTTCACACACAAAAGCACAGCACTGAGGTTTTTCAGCGTATGCCTGTGACACTGATCACTTTGAATTAAAATTTGTTTTTACTTGGATTAAGGCTGATCCTGATTTTCTGGCTGACCCACACAGCTTAATATTTGCTAGTGTGTGTTATGTCCTTAATTTCAAGATTTGTATTAGAAAGTTTTTATCTTGCATTCAGGGGGCCCTGGCTGGATTACATGACAGTTTATGTCTGTGTGGCAGGTTTCATAATAACTTTTAAAATAAAAAGGTTTTGCTTTTATCATATTGTCAGGATTCCATGTATGTGGAATTCAGCTTTTAAGCTGCAACTCCTGTAAGTAGCTAGAACTGCAGTGACTTGATTTGCTCTACTAGAGGTGGTGCTTTTTATTTGTCTTTCACTTTGTGCAGGAGAGGAGATCAAAATTCCAGTTTTACCTGCTTTCACCAGAAGAACACACATACATGTAAAGATTGATTGTTTACCAGGTGTAAAGTCTGTTAAATGGAGAGCTGTTTGCTGTTTTAATCCAAGAGAACTGTGTTTGATCAATAGTAACTAGTGAAGAGAGGTGGTATGACTTTGTGTCATGTCAGGGATGATTACTTGGAAAGAGCAGCAGTTGTCTTCTGAAGAGCGTGGACTGGATGAATGTTTGTACCACTATAAAGGTACAGAACTAATTCCTCCATTTTGGCACAGGCCAGGGGTATTAACAGGTCTGTCCTGTGGTTGGAAGGTGGAGTAACACCTTTTACCCTGTCATGGGTTGACACCAACCAGTAGCCAAGCACCTACACAGCCACTCACTCCCTGCCCCCTGTCCTCAGTGGACAGAGGAGAGACTAGGGAATGCAAAAGTAAGAAAACTTGTGGGTCAAGATAAAGACATTTTAATAAGTGAAGGAAAGAGAAAAAATAAGTGATGCAGAGGCAGTCATTCACCCATTCCCACAAGTGGAGCGATGCCCATCTGGTCTCAAGCAACAGCCACCTTGTAAGTCAGAGACCCCCCACTGTCTTCATCCTCTACCACAGTTTTATGGCTGATCATAATGTTACCTGGCATTGAATATCCATTTTAACAATTTGGGTCAACTGGCCTGCCTGTGTCCCCTCCTAACTTCTTGCCTACCACCAGCCTCCTTGCTGGGATGGGCAGAGGAAAACAGAGAAAGCCTTGATGCTGTGTAAGCACCCCTCAGCAACAGCTGAAACATTGGTGTGTTAGTAATACTTTTTGGCCACAGATCCAAAACACAGCACCGTACAGACTGCTATATGGAAAGAGAACTCCATCCAGTACATGCCCACCTTTTAATAATCCCATTTCATGCTTGAAGCCTAGCATGAGTAATCTGGGCTTTTTTTGTTCACCATCGCAAATAATTGTGATTTTTTTGTGTGAATTTGTTTATTTGTTTGTTTTCCAACTGTAGTGTATTTTAAACAGAAGTTGAGAACTATTTAGTTATGTGAGTTAGGGAGCCAGGACAGAGCCTTAACTCAAACTTCCCAATAGCATGGACAGATTGAACTTTATTACCCCAAAGATGTTTAACCAAGGCCCGAGAATCCAAATGTCTCCACTGTCAGATAGAGGAGGGAAGGATGCGGAGGAAAGGAACCAAGACATGGGACTGGAGTACAGTGCTCCAAAGACCCAGGCTTTTCTCTATTAGGAATGGCAGTGGTGCTTCTGAGAAGGCATCACCTGTGGTTTTCAAATTTTCTGGTGCAGGCAGCTGGCCCTGGTTGTTGGCTATTATAAGCAATGTTATTTATCTATGCCTAAAATCATTGACTAGTGATTGAAGAAAAGCAGTAAGTGTGACAGGAGATGTGATAGCATCCTAGGAGTCGTCAATACTGGCATATTTTTTTTATTTTTCAGTGATCCTGGTTTGTTGTTTCTGTCACCTTATATGCAGCATCAGCATGCCAATAACAGTCTTCTGCAGAATTCTCACTCAGGGATCCAAATGTAAACTGGTACTTTATTTTAATGAGTATTTTTGAAGGTGGATTATGAGACATTAACGCCTTTATTGAAGCAAGTTCAGTTGGCCTTTGCTGCAGATGGGAAATAATTGTTCATGAGTGTGTGGGGAGGTAGTAAGTTGGTTTTGTCTCAGTGAGGGCATAGTGATTTGGAATAGAACAAGGAGTTCCAGTAACTTAAACAGAAAAGCTATTCAGAAAATTCACAGCCTTTTTCAGAAACCTTTGTTAAACATGAGCAGTGTTATAGCCTTAATGGACTTGGGATAAATATTGAAACTTTGCATAATAATTTGCAGTTGGAATGGAAGAGGTATGACCATCTTGTACCCTAGCCCTGAAAAACCTGCAGCAAGCATCCTTTTGCAAAAAACACATCAAGTTTTTTAATCGCTTGTATTCTGTCACCTAAAGTGAAATTCTGACCTAATTAAAGTCAATAGGTGATAACTGTTGAAACTGGCAGACTCAAAATTTCACCCATGCTGCTTAGGTGCTTTTAATTGGGTGTATAGAAGTAATTAGGATGTGAGAGATGACTGTGGTAGCAAAGCTAGATAGGCAAAGCCATGAAAAGAGCATAGCGGTGAATAATAATAGGCATAAAGGGATGATATTTTTAAAAATAAATAAAGATGTGATTACTTTAAAAGAGAAAATACTGTATTATTAATTCAAGTCTGAGAAATTTTAAAGATAAGTCAGCTTAGTTTTGACCTTAAGTGAATTATATTCAAGGATTAGTGTATATAGTATATTATATTCAAGGATTAGTGCAATAAATAGCTGGGCAAAAATAGCTTCAATTACACTGTGATTTCTATCTATAAGCAGGTCAGGTATAGCAGGGATTGCCATGAGGCTGACTAGATGCTTTCTCTAGCAAGATGTCTCTTGTTCAAGGTGACTATGTGCAAACCAAAGAATGTATAGGTTATAAATGAGAATTAGTCAGAGATGAACATTTCCTTACTGTTCCCTCATTCTAGAACATAGGCAATAGTATAGCCTGCAGTGTCAAAGAAGAGAATAAACCAGAACTAGCTCTTTTACACAGGCTGCAGTGGTCAGTAGCGTTCATCAATAGGTTTGAATTGTCTCCAGTGATAAAAAGTGAATAATCAGCCTGTTATTTACGCCTGTGAGGTTATTCTTTCTGCAGCGTAACCGCAAGTGTCATCTAGAAGGACTAGCTTTTGCTGAGCCCTGCAGAGCAGGAATTAAATCAACACCTTGAAATTCAAGGGGTTTAAAACAAATCAGCTTCTTAATTTTCTGCCGTTAATAAATTTGCTTCTAATTTTGGCTTTATATATCCCCAAATGGAAGGTTATTTAAGGTATTTTGCAAAAAGCTCAGCGAGTCTTGACCTCAGAGCCAATTTGTTTTTAACATGACAAAATATTATCTATTTCCATAATACTGTGTGTGGTCATAATGACTCATTTTATAAATCACAGCTACCACTGATGCTTGCATCACTATTCTTTACCCTATAATTCAAATTTAAGAATAACTTGGTGAGTTTTAGTTCTAATTTGGTTGTCTAGGAATGTGAATCATGTCTCTGATTTGTAAGGGGTTTTTGTTGCTGTTTCTAGTGGAATCTTTATATTAATGATTAATAATACTAACAAATAATAATCTCCATAGCAGAGTATTACTGTTTGCTTTTGGTATTTATACGATTAGATGTTTTCATTATTTCTCATAAATATTTACCTGATAGAGTTTTCAGTAAATATTTTGAAAAAATTCTCTCACCTAATTGTTTTTCTTTCTCTGTCCTAGTCTGCTCCCAGTTTTCAAGAGGAGTCTTTGCTATTTTTGGATTCTATGACAAGAAGTCTGTAAATACCATAACATCATTCTGTGGGACTCTTCATGTCTCCTTCATAACTCCCAGCTTCCCAACAGATGGAACGCATCCCTTTGTCATTCAGATGAGACCTGACCTCAAGGGAGCTCTTCTTAGCTTAATCGAATACTATCAGTGGACCAAGTTTGCATATTTGTATGACAGTGACAGAGGTAAGATATGGTACTTTTTATCTGCACATTGTTTGCTAGATACATCTTGCCAAAATGCTGAGTTAGTATTAGGAAAGTAAACAAGTAAAGGAATATTTCCCAGTATCAAGTGTAAGTGTAAGCTTAAATTTAGAAATGAGATTTTGGGACAGAAAAACTATTTAAATGTGAATGAAATTAGTACAGTATATATTAATAGAATTGCAAGAATGTACTAATAAGCAATATGAGATTAATTACATGTTGTAAAACAAATTCCTATGAAAAGTTTTTTTCTTTTTTTAAAGAATCATCTGAGGGGAAATAAAACTGAGCATGAAGGGCAGTCTGCTATCACGGATTCACTCCACACATGCAAAATCAATAGTTGGGCACCAAGCAAGCAAGAATCTTGGATGCAGTCCCTGCTTCTTTGTAGACTGCTTTTGATAGTTACTCGAGTTCCTCTCCTCTATTGAGCTTAGGGTTTGGTTTTTTTTGTTGTTGTTGCTAATAAGCCCAAATACACTGCTTGTAAGCAATTTACTCCACCGTACAGCCTCCTCAAGTCGTATGTTCTTTTATGGCTGTAGTACTAATAATATAACAGTTTATGAACTGGGAAAAATAATTTGTAAATATCAATTAGTGTTCTGAGAAGAAGTAACATCAAACAGAAGTGGGGTTTTTTTGACTGCCCTTTGTGGACTTCCATTATTGTCATTCTGGTTTTAGTTTATACTCACTTAGTAGTTCTTGGCTAAATTTTCTATTCTTACCTTCTCCTCTTCCCTTTAAAAGGGCTCTTTTGTTGCTCACCTACATATTCATTGATCAGAGTTGAATATTAAGTACGCATTAAATGGTAAGATACCACTAGATTTAAAGGATGGTTATACTACACCACGATTTGTCGAGTAATGCAGTGACGTTAGATTCTTTGCATTCTGATGCCATTTAATACATTAAGTTGTTCAGAAGCTGAAGGGACGTCCTCATGACAGTTCTTTATCACTGTTTTAAGTACTAAAGTTAGAAAAACTAGTACTGAAATGTAGCCTCCAACAGTAATGTCATGGGGTATGAAGAACCCTAAGCCCATTTCTCTGGCAGATCCTTTTCAAATTCACTTTAGAATCAGAAACATTCACTGTCCTTTTAGAAAGGACAGATATAAAACTACTTGCTTAGCCAATATTCTGTCAATCAGCTAGCAGTGTGCAGTACATGACCTGTGTGTGATCTATATTTAGGAAATACTGAAAAACACCTAGTTCTTCTTGTAAGCTGCACTGTCTGAATTTGGGCAGGAATAAAAGCATTAAATTGCTATTTGTAGTCACCTTTTGGTTATGCCTTTTTTTCTTGTTTTAATTGTGGCAAGGCACCACAGTGATAACAGGCTCCAAGGCACGAAGCTCCTGCCTTTATGTTGAGTAAATTGTTGCTCCTCAGTGCTCCCACTGATTGCACAAGCTTAACCTGCAGAGTCAAGCAGTATGTGGTCAGCAACACTGACATCAAACCCTGAATACACAGGTTCCACAATTCCTCTAAACACTTTTGCATAAGTGTTAATGTAGTGATGGTAATGTATATTTAAGGAATGATATGTAATTTAAAATGTTTCTACCTTCAGGGGTGAGATAAAAAAGGTAAAGAGGCTTACTCTTCATGGAAGCTGAGAAAGCTAATATGACTTAGTTTGATGACTTACTCCAAAGGAATCATTTATTGCTACTTCTACAGCTCCTCTGTGGTTAAGGGCTGACTGGTTGAAGTTGCAGGGCAATTGCATATCTCATTCCTCTCTATAAGAAGTAAGACCATTCAGTATATACATGTCCAAGCTATTACTGGTTTAATATGGCAATTACTCTCATATAATGTGGATTAGTGTCCTTTACGCCCCTTGCCTCCTCACTAAACAGTGAATTTTAGAAACAGTAGTGATGTAATTGGAGGATTCTATCTGTAGCAGAATCACTAATTTACTCAGCCTCTGTTTAGTCCTCCTTTTCAGAGCTCACTGAATTAAAAGTTTGTCTTCATGATGACCAAAGAGTTTCAGGCACATGAGGTTCCCAGACAGAAGTATTCCTGCAGTTTACAAAAAGCAACTGAATTTGTTGGAGTTTTCTCCTCTGCAGAGTCCCATTTCTATTTCCACTCTTCAGATAGGTCCACAGAAGTATTGCTGTGAATGCTTTTGTTTGTTTGTTTTTCATTCTTTTGCAGTGTGTTATTGCCAGCAGGATAAACTAAACTGTATGCGGATGACAAATCTTCCACCTATAAAAAGCAAGAAATCCAGGCAGGCATTTGACATCTCTGCAGAGAACACCCTAAGAAAAGGGTGTCCTTAGGAAAAGTGGAAGATCAGAGGAGTAAAATATAGAAAACTTTTGTAATGGATATTATTAACATTAATAGCCTTTATTAATTTATGCCTAACTGGGATTCTGTTTAACTTAGAGGAAACATACAGACAGACTGGAGGACCTGAAATGAGATCTGAAACAATGATTCAGTTTACATCTTTTTCCATTTTTGTGAGGGGTTTTTTTGTGAGGTTTTTTAACTACTTTAAATTATCATTTAAAACATTATTTTGTATAGACTTTAGTGCTTTATAATGTTTAAAGATATTCCCTACATCTTTGAGTTTGCTTACATTAATTATCCTTTCCTTTTATCATGAGTTCTCAATATTTAATGTTATAAATAGTTTATATTGGACTGTAGTTATCTATTACTTTAAAATAAATATTAATTGCATGACATACAAAACTTCATATCAGTCTTCTTGAAAGATGACATAGAAAACCAGAACTATTTGAGATGATCACTGAATTTATGCTTTTGGAAGCCTTCAGTTTTTTATCTTTGCTGATGTCCAGTCTAGTATAGTGCTGTATGTCACTACCATTTTCACTGATAAAGCTGAATTGCTAAACACTGACCAATCTTAATTTAATGATGTATTTACAAACTGTGAAACAAATTAATTCTTAGTGCTTTCTTTCTACGTTTATGGGCGTAACACTACTATTTTTCATGAGACTTACACCTGAAGCTTCTTTTACATACCAAGTCAGAAATTTGTCTCTAAATAGACTCTTGGTGTTTTGGGTTTCAGAGGAGACAAGTGTGAAAAAAATATCAATTGGCTTGTGAGAAAGTCTAATTTTCTTCTATAATATTATCTGATATCCTTAAAATTGTTCTGTAGAATTATGTAGAATTCTCTGGAAGGAATTTTAACATAACAAGTCTAATTCCTAGTACTGCTGGAAATTGTTAAAATGGTATTTGTTATACAGCAAAAATTCATTTCCAGCAGTAATTTTCAGGTTTCTATACTCTGTTATTTAATTCCTGAAGAGGAAAACCAATCAAGTAAAGTCTTCACTGATTTTACTATATGTTGTAGGCAGTTGCATATATACAGACATTACAGTTTCCTGTCAGGCAGGTACCAAAAGGTTAAAATGGAAGCAAACTTCTGTAGACTGCTTGTAGGTGTTAGCATTGAACCTTCTTTTCTATATGGAAAAATACTTCTCACATCTTTTGTAATCAGGGATATGACTGTAGGTGACAGAAATAACTCCACTAGCACCACTGCAGAACATAGGAATTTTGCCATAGACATCAGTGAAGTCTGGGTTTCAATACAGTACTGCTCAAGCGCTGAAAACAAAAGCAGTTCAATAGCATTTCAGAATAAGCAGCTGATACTCTTGCTGTAATTGGATCACTTTTCTCCTGGAAGACCTCTTTGCAGGTATGTGGAATTCCAGCAGTAAATTAGTGGCACTGGCAAAAGCCAATTCTGAAGAAGGTTGAAGCAAAACCTGAAGGTTGTCTTTACAAGGCCCTACTCTTGATTCCTTGCAGTGATGTAAATAGAAATTTTATGCAATATGAAATGATTGGGTGCACATATATCTTCATTTCTAAGTCCTAACATTGTGTGACAGGTCAAACAAGTTACAGGGAAATCTTAAATAAGTAATCACATAAATCACATTCTAGATGCTTGTTGTTCCTGAAGCTTTATCACTCATATTTTGTTTTCTCCTCTGCTTCACTAGGCTTATCAACACTGCAAGCTGTGCTGGATTCTGCTGCTGAAAAGAAATGGCAAGTGACTGCTATCAATGTAGGAAATATTAACAATGACAGAAAAGATGAAACTTACCGTTCACTGTTTCAAGATCTAGAGGTAAAAAAGGAAAGGCGAGTGATTTTGGACTGTGAGCGTGATAAAGTCAACGACATTGTTGATCAGGTTTGCTATTCTCTGTTCCTCAGTGGCAGCAATTAGCTATATTCTATAAGTAAATGTAACGAGTTAATTTCACTTGACCCTATTTTTGTGATTATTATGCATCATTTGGAAGTGACAGGTTTGTATTGAGGACCACATATATAGCAGGCAGAAAGTGAACATACAAATACTATAATCCCTCCCTTTGCTCAAAAGCAAGATAATTCTATCTGGATGATCCTTTATTTTTATATACTGATTATTTAAAAAAAAAAATGTTAAGGCTATTTCACAACCTAAGTAGTATACTATATTATATGTAGTTGATACACTATTATATATGGTGCCTTATAAATAGGTATATTATGACTGGGGATTAGTTCTCCTTACACCTAGAAAGTATTTTCTACTTTTGATGCTTTTTCCAAGAATGTTTTGTATCTTGGGAAGATGTAAACAGCTTTTCTTTTTCACTTGACTCCCATCGTAGTTCATGTTTCTAAGCTCTTTGTCATTCATACTGTCCTTGTGTCTTTCTCTTAAGGTGTTAACCAAAAATAGATGCTGTTTTCCATAATGAAGGCATCCTGAGCTTTAAATGGAACAGAAAATTATGTCTTCTCTCCACCCACACATATATTTTATTTGCCAAAATGATTTTTAAAAAATATTTTCTTTCTAACAACAGAATTACAGTCCTCTGATTCAAATTATTGCGTTACCTTCAAATCCACCTCTTCAATCCTAGTGTCTAGGAAGGTTATACTGTCTCTGTATTTTACTGTATCTGTTTGTGCATGCAGAGCATGATGGAAAATTGTAAGGCTAGCTCCCTGCTCGCTTGAGCTTGTCCATGTGAAACTATGCAGCATCTGTAGGGACATATCACCAGAGTGTAGGTGCATTAGTTTGAAGTTTTTTTGAAGAGTTTGTTGTTTTGGTCTTTGTTATGAAGGTTGTTGCATTTTGGAGAGGCTCAGGCAATGACCAGTGTCCTAAATGGAGTGCATCATATTTGTCTGTTTTATTTAGAATGCGTATCCAGAAACTGTTTCTCTAATTTTCAAGATCAAGTTGAATTTGATCCTGTTCTCCAGAGCATTCATAACCTCCCTGTCTTCTACAGTTTTTTAAAAATCATATTTTCTGACTTGTTATCCACATCAAGAAATGTACTGAGTAAAGTAATGCTTGAGAGAAATATTACTTATCTGGATCCGTGTGACTTTTCAAGCAGTTGTTCACTTACCTTACAGTGACTTTTGTCTTGTCCATGTTCCCTTAAGAGCTTGTAATGGTATCATAAAGGACAAAAGCCTTATTAGACTCACGATATGTCACCTTTGCTGTTTCCTCATTATCTATTAGACTTGCTATCATGTCAGAGAAAGGAAAGAAATTCCTTTGACATATTTTGAACTTGACAAGACTATATTGACTGTTTATCATCTATAATAATCCTATAGATTCTTTTAAAATTAAGTATGTAATATTCATTAAAATCGCTTCCCTGATATGAAAGTTTGGCTGACAGTTTCTCCTTTCACCACTTTTTAAAGACAAGAACCCTCTTTACCCTTGAATTGCCACTCATTTTTACTGTCTTTGTGTAGTAATAGATCTATTTTTGTCTTTGGCTGCTTCTTAGTTTGATTGAAGCTCTGAGATATTTTTCTTGCCCTAATTACACTTTCTAACTTGTTTTGAGTCTTAAATTTTCTCAGCTTATCCTCACAGACTTGTGCTACTCCTTAAGCATATGGATGGATAAATTTTTGTTTCTGCTGTTTTGATTTGTAAGGCACAGAATTCTAGACAAATGGATCAGCCACACAGGTCAGTTAATATAACTCAGTTAGTTGTTCTACTCAAAATAGTTTATTGCTATGCCCTAGAATATCATCTCTTAAATTGCTGTTAGCTGTCTCATATGGGTTTAGCCTTGAAATTATCTTTGTAATATGCCATAGCAGTTTCTGGAGTTTGCTTTGGTTTTAAAGTCCATTATCCTTACGCTCTGTTTCTGTAACTTCCCTTCCTTACATAAAAAAGTAAACCCACTTTCAATTTCTCAAGTAGCCTAAAATAAAATCTAAAGTAACTTTATTAATTTTTCCAACTCTTAAAATGAAGGTCTGTGCTTGAACAATGTGTTTCTGGGTCTGTGAGTATCCTTTGAAGTATCTTTGAGTATCCTTTGATTTCTTTTTTGAAAGCAGAATATATACTTCAAGTCTTGCTTTGCTAGCAGATTTATTCTTTTTAAAAAATTCTTTAATTCCTGGCCCAAAAAAAACCCTCATTTCCTTCTTTTCATGAGGGTGCCTGAAGTAGACCCTTTGTATCAGTATTCCTTTTCTTTTTCTGTGAATTTTCACTGAGACATGCAACAAGCTTTCTGTTCATAAGACTTTTCTTGAATACTGAGGTATTATTTGCTTTCTTGATATACAGAGCAGCAACTTCTTTACTTTCTGCCTTGCTTTCTATTCTTGAGCAAACCTTCATTGTAGTGCCTTGTTTTATCCCACTAACATTTTAAGCTGTGGTGGCAACCTCAGGTTCACCCAATTATTCTCTTTAGACAGTGAATCCTTGTATAGACATGTGATGTGTTTGCAAAGTTGCTTCATCATTCTTGGGTTTTGTCTCATGTTACAGTTTCTCTTCCAGTTTTCAACAATTTATGTAAATTGAAGTTGAAAAATATTTCAGTTCTCCAGCTCTCCTCAGACTAGTTTATATTGCTCTTCTCTGATTTGGCAGGTCAGTGTTACCATGCTCTTTGTTATATAGCCTCTGTCTCTTCTCAGCCAGATTCCTTTGTAGAATCTCATTTCCCCCTTTGGGCAGCCATGCAATTACTGCCACTTCTTCTCCATCCCTGCCTGAGATGCTAGTGTAAACTAGAGACACTGCTGAATACCTTTTGGATCCACAGCTCCTTCATCATGGCTTTTGGAGCCATCACTGATCTTCTCAGAGTTTTAACTGGCAGCATCCTTAGTGTTTGTATGGATGAGTGGCACAGGGCAATGTTTTAGAGACCTAGATTAATGAAATAGTACCTAGTGTCAGTTAGAGAGGAGTTACTAACCATTGACAAAGACTTGCAGCTGCTGGTCATTTTCTCAGATATCAGTGATGAAGAAGCATTTTTATGCAGAAGATCTGATCTATTTGGTCTAACTGAAGTTTCTTTGGAAGCAGCAGCTGCATAAGAAATACATCTGAATACAGTTCTTAAACCTTTTAATAAGTAATGAGTTTTAAGTAGTTTGAACCAAGTAACTGTTTTAAAATAATTAAGTTTATATATCATGTATATATTGAGCTCAAAAGAGGAATAATAACTTCTATGGCCTATGTAATGTGATCCTCTCAGTCTTAAACTCTAGTGATATAAAACTGTTAGACACTGCCTTCAGTTATATTTCTGTAACTTCATTAAAGCAAGTATGTGGAATGTCGTTCACTATTAGCCTGATATAAGTTAGAGGATACCTATTCTGAATATTTCAGTTATGCCAAATGAGGAAATAAATGAATCATCTTCTCTTAAGTTGTTCTCATTGTTCAAAAGATGGAGGAAACCTCTATAGTCCTTTTATCTCTCACATCCTTTCTCTGGAGAAGTGTTTTGCTTCAAAATGTAAACTTCCCCATGCAGACATAGTCTTAATTAGTCTTACCTGGGAGAAGAATCTATGCTACATGCTTGCCAGTGGAGACTGCTGAGAAACCACCAGCTGGCTTTGAGGGAGATTATGAGGAAGCCTTAGGGTAATAAGCAACAATTTGAACTTTAAAAAGACTTTCTCATAATGTAGATGCTTTCATTAATGTTGGTAGTCTTTTAAACTTTTTCTAGTTCAAGGAACATTACAATTCTGCTACAGAGGGAGCAGAATCTAAGCAGGAATCTCTGAGACACAGTGCTTCTACTGCATGATGCCCACTCTATCCTGTCTAGTTAAGGCACAACATAGTAATGAGCATTCAGCTCCTCTGTTTACAGATCTTGGAACTTGGATTTCAACAGAACTAATTTCCACCAGCAGAGAGTGTGTCAAGTTGTTAATGAGATAAAAATATTTTAAAAAAAGAACAAACTCAGTATTGCATACCCTATAAGTCATAACTAGGTTCTACATCATACTGGATTTTGCAGTTAAGTTTCAGTCCATATGTCAGGTGAAAATTCTCCATTACAGGGATATTTCTTCTTTTTTACAGGTTATCACAATTGGTAAACATGTTAAAGGATACCATTATATCATTGCAAATCTGGTAAGCATTTTTAATATTTAAAATACCTGTATTACTCATTTTACTGTTTATGGAAGCACATCAACTAGTATTTTGTTTTAATTGCATTTTAGAAAATAGAAAAAAGCTAAATGTCTTTATCCTTTCTAAATGAATGCATGTGTTGAGATGGTATTTGTTTTATTGGTTGAGTCTTTTCAGGGCTTAAATTGCCTCCTGTGAGATTGCCCTCAATAGGAGTGAGGGTTGCTTAGCACCTTAAGTAGAGCTTCATCCATTTTTCTACATACTTTAGAAAAGTAGGTATGGAAATCAGAAAAATAACTTTCTGCATTGTAGACTGATACATTCATTCAGCAAATTAATGTTTCTTCTCTCATCTCCAAGTACTTAAAAATCACAGTTCCTAGCTTTCATTCTGTTAGACTAGTGATTTCAGCTTTACACATCTTCATTCCTCAGATTGGTTTGTAATCAGTTTGAATTAATCTCTTATTGAACACAGGTGATCAGACAGTATAGCTAATAGTGTTCTTAAGAGGGAAAGTTCAATAAACTCATTAAATTCTCTTAAGGTAATTTTGAAATTGTGTCTAAAGGTGAAGGGCCATTTTACTGACATTAAAGTCAGCAACACTTATTTACTGAAGCTAGGAAATGTACTCCAATGATTATTTTTTTTTGTAACAGACAAAGCAAATTCTGTTCCAGAAAAGAGTTTTGGGGGTTGCATGGTGTGAGTGCCTCTAAATAATTTTTTTTCATCGTTCATTGTTGGACTGTGATAACATTTGGTATACATTCCAGCAGAGCCCAGAGTGCTCTAATATATACTCTGTATTCCATAGTCCTTTAAGGGGCCTAAAGAAACAAAACGACCATAGTGTGTCTGTCACACTTCAGACACAACTTCTGTCTCCTCCCAACCTTTAATGAAAACACTTCCCCCTCTGAGTGGGCAGTGTTTGGAAGAATCATGTATGTTGCTAGACAGGCATGGAGAAGCCTTATACTCTTTAAAAGCAGAACAGTGGAGTTTCATTTTTATGTTTATTAACATTAATCTTTAGGATAAAGAAATTAAGGTATTGATATTCACAAAGCAAGCATAAAAGTCTTACAAAATTTGAAAAATTCCCTTACTGTGTTCCCTAACTGTATATGGTATTTTGCATTGCAAGTGTATAAATAGTATTTTGAGTCTTAAGGGAAATAAACATTTTAGAAAAATCACCTAGTGTATTTCATTATGTTAACTAGTTGCCGTTTTAGCTATGGTTTTAACAGTAAGCCTATAAGATCAAAAAATTATTGAATCTTGTATTTTAAAGCTGTTAATATCATATTTGCTTCTTACAAATTTATACAGTTTTGCTGCAAGCATTGCAGATCTTTTGTATAATATAAAATATAGTAATTATTTTTAAACTGTGTATTTCTCTGTTAGAAGAAAAACTTATCTAGTACTTGATCATATCTGATCTTCTTCACTGAATTCACCTTCTTTTCTTGATGGTAATATTGTTCTCCACGAGTCTCATCAGTCAGTCAAGAAATCAATCTATTTTAAGAATAAAACATGCGGATAGAGAGAGACGAGGTGAAAGTATACAATGAATGTTTCCATTCAAACATCAAACTCATAATAATATTGAAGAAAGTTTAATGATCCCTGTGGAAGTAACAGTGTTAGCATGCAAAAGCACATCGCTGATGAGTATCATTAGTATGCAATAATTAAAGAGCACCTAGTATAGCAGTTGTAGCAACTTCTGATAGTACAGTCTGAAGTTGCTAATTCTTTTTATCAGTATTTCATGTAAATTCATTTGTATGGTTATTTGGGGAAGGTAAAATAAAAAACATGGAAAAGAAACCATATGTACAGTTTGTAAGAATGAGAAGTCGTTCTTTATACCGGAAGGAGGAGGCAGAGGAGATAAATCCTTCCATGTGCTTTAGTATTCCTAACAAAAAGAGGACACCCCTATGACTGTAACTATTCCTGGCTAAAACATGCTTGGTAACTTTTACTTATGTCAGTGTTGCCTTTCTCATTTAAGCAGTCCTATTGGAATTAACAGGATTTTTAGGAAAGTAAGCATGACAACGACAGATCCACTCAGCCCTTGCTCTGTAAAGGTGTATGTCTAGTTAGCAACAGGAGGCATTACTGGCTGCTGGAGCTGATGACTTAATCCTGGCATCCCAGGATTTAAACTTGGATCCTGTTTGAAGAAAACATTCGTTTATGCTTCTGCAAAAGAAGTCATATGGTAACTTTATATGTATATACTATTGAGATATCTGCCAAAACTGTTGGAATAATAGGCATAATGTTTTCTATGCCCAGGGATTTACTGATGGAGATTTGTCAAAAATTCAGTTTGGAGGAGCTAATGTCTCAGGATTTCAGATCGTTGATTATGATGATCCTCTGGTGTCAAAATTTATACAACGTTGGTCAACACTAGAGGAAAAAGAATATCCTGGTGCACACACAAGTACAATTAAGGTATGTCTTACATTTGTTTTAACCATGACAGATGTACAGGAAGTAGGGGAATTGGAATAGAAAGACAAGAGACAGAGAAAGCCCTTCAAAATCAGCTGTGCCAACACAATTTTATAATTCCCTGGGGTACTTTTAACATTCTCTGTCACAGGACTTGTTAAGCAAATATGCTGCGCTGTCGCAAATGTTCAACACAACTTTAATTTTTCTTGTACCACTGTAAATTTGTGCCTAACAACTTGTTAGGTAATTGTTTTGGATGTGATTATATATTAAGTATCTACTGACTTTTTTTGGGTTTTGTCCATGTTTTGGAATTTTTTAAAAGCAAATATGTAGTTGTACATAGGCTTCCAGGGAGCACAGATCTAGCGCTTTCTGATATAATCTCCCAAAGAAATGGTAAAACAGTTGCTTTAAGACAGATTCCTAAATCCTACAAAAACTTTTAAAAGTAAATTATATGCCTGAAGTACAGAATCATGGTCTGATTTCAGGCCTGAGTGACACAAGATGTGACACTGTGCAAGTAGTTACATTTCCTTACCTCAGTTTTCCCTTTGGATAAAACTAGGATAATAGTGCCTTCTTACCTTCCGTGACTGTTACGAGAATCAATTAGTGCTTGCAAGATGGTAGAAAGAATAATGTAATTTTAATGCTAAATAGGTTTACTTTTAAGTCATATGATCAGAAATTTTATTAATACTTAAATAACTAAAATGTATTAAGACAAAAAGTTAAATGGCAAATGTTCTAGGCATAACTTTTTTTTGTGCTATAGTTTGAACATGAAGCATATTCTTGATTTATAATGAGATGGATAAGAAGTTTCAGCAAGGAATAGAAGAACCATTTTTTAAATTCCTGGGAAAACAATCCTTTAAAGCACACAGCCTTAATTTAAATTAAAAAATAAAGTTTGTACGTTCCTTTTTTCTGAGGCCGAATTTGGGGGTGACTTAGTCAAAGCCATGATTTTTCTGTCGTTATTTTTGTATTTTAAAATCTTTATGACTGAATAGGTGAATTTCTCATTTGACATTTGACTAAACAAACTAGATCTCTTGTCATGCCCCTAAATACATCCATATTACGTACATATATGTAATATGTATTGCTCTCATTTGGGAAAAAGGGAAGGGATGTGGCTGTGTGTGATACAAAACTTACTAATGTTGCAGAATCATAGTCTGGAAATAATCACAGTGAAATGTATGACTAAAGTAAAAAAAAGTCTAACTAAAACTAAGATGCAGTTTTTCTCATTGATGGAGAAATAAAATGGTGGGACACAGTGCTAAGGACTCTGGTACATCTGGTATTACTTACAGTAGGGGGGAAATTGTATGTGTGTCAGATAAGATGAAGTGGTTGCAGTGTTTTGTTAGAGCATTAAAATGTATAGCTTTATCACAGGTACTCCTTTTATTTCTTCCAAGATAGGTCCTTTCAAGTCTACTAGGAATTGAAAGGGTTGAAGGGTAGTATTTAAATATCTTATGTTTTTGAGGTTTATTTTGTTATGGATAAGAAAAATAAATTGAAACATTTATTTTCATTAATTTCATTAACTTTAAAACGTGTTTTAAATTCAATTAAAAAGGCTGGTCTTCCTTTATATATTGTCTGCTCAAGGGAATGTACAAGATCACACTGATAATTAGTCAAAATATTGAGACTTTATATCTCAAATATCTATGATAGTCAATATCTATGAAATTAGAGGTATTGATGGGGGGAAAAATGTGGATGTATATTGCAATGTTTGGAGAGTTTTATCAGTTACTGTATTTCTTTGTGTTGCTCTTTTGCTCTTATACATGTATTACTTGTCATTTTTGCCTGCCATTACCTGTAATGATAGAGATATTTCACATTTCATTCCCATCCTTGAGGGAGCTAGAATAGAATCATAGAAATCATAGAAACAAGGCAATAAAGGTCTTTGAGCAGTCACCCAGCTCATCCTCCCTGCCTGAGAGCAGAATCGGATATACCTGTGCAGTTCCTGTGGATAGTGATTTCACAGTTGCCCCAAACATTCTATTTCAGAGCTTAAATAGCCTTATTTTTGTTTTTGATCTAACCTAAATCAGCCTTTGTGTTGTCTAATCCATTACTCCTTTATCTATTTCTAATTGATAGGTGGAAGTTCTCCTTTTTAGCTGTCCTTCTATGTTTTGAAGATAGATGCCATATTTGTCCTTGGTTTCCTCCCTGCTAAACTAGAATCGTTTTTCCTTTGAATTTTCTACTCTCAGATCCAGTTTGTCATTTTGCTCTGGAACCTTTCTAGTTGGTACCTATCTTCTTTGAAATGCCAGACTGGGTACTACATCGCATCTGAGTGCTGTGCTGTAGAAATCAAAATAATGGCTTCATGTGTTTCAGAGACAGTACTCCTTTCAGAGCTTGCTTTTGTGTTAAGTCTTTTTTGTTTTTTCCTCACCATCATGACACTGCTGAAATTATACTCATCATGAGATACACACTAACATACAGATCTTTTCTGTGTTGCTTTTCTGTACTTCTGCCAATTTAGACAGTTTCATACCATATCTGTGCATGTGGTCATTCCTTTAACATACAGGATTTTTCATCTGTTCTTGTTGAATTCCATTCCCTACCTGTCCTTCCTGAACATGCCATTCCTTCTTATATTAGTATTCTAGCTGTGCTTCTTGTACTTTGCTTCTTGGAGTAGTGTATAAACATCTGCATTACTGAGCAGATTAACTCATTGGTCTCACATTTGTCCCTTCCATGTTCTTATGAATAACCTTTCTGCAATTTCTGTTTTGAGGCAGTTTCCCAAATTGTCAGTGGTTATAAGTAAGTTTTTGCTACTAGTTCCCATGGAATCTAGGAAGCTGTCACTGCAAATTCTGTATGAAACAGATAGGAAGACTAATAAAAGTCCTACATTATCAGTACAGAAATGAGAGGAGGTTACATGTCCCTTGCAGGTAATGTTATCCTTGCAATTGCAAATGCTTTCTCATTGCAGGCAGAAGCATTGCAAGTGTGTTGTAGTATCTTCCTTTTTTAATAAAAAAGGAAATAAACATTCAGTTCACATTATAAAATGAAAGTCGATGGAATATGACTGAGCTGATGGGGCAAGACATCACAACATCCAAGTACAGTCCTGAAAACTGAGAACACCTCTTTCTAAGAAAAAGCGCATTTCAAAGGAATGTGCTGTTCAAGAAAGAAAAAACAGTGTTGAAAACCTTTTCCACAGGTGCCCAGAGGATGACCTGGATCAAATTGCTTTAAAAATGTATCTTCAATTTATAAAATGTGAATTATATTGCAGTCATAGGATGTAGATGAGATGCTGATTTCATTTGTTGCTGCACTGTACCTGTAGTGATAAAACCTGCAAGATTTAAAGATTAAACTGGAAACTTTGCTGTCTTTTTACAAAAAGTCTTATCTTTCAAAAATAGAACTGCTATACTATTTACCTTAGACTAAATTTAAAATATATCTATTGTAACTGAGGGTGTTATCAGTCACTGCATGCAATTCTAGAAGAGTTAAGAATGTGTAGGTCTTTAAAACATACCACTGAGCATCCTGGCAAATTTCTTTGTCAAGTAGCAAAACAAAAGCCTAATAATAAAAAGTTGAAATCCCGTTTTGATCCATTATTGTGTATTTACAAATATGCTGGTCTTTCTGAGCCTTGGTCTTGTGTCAGACTATTAGGTCTAAGGCAAATTTCTTGCAGTTGTGAAAGAACACTGAAGGACAACACATCCATTCACACTCAATTATTTCAACTTCCTAATCTGATTAACCCATTCTGTTTGGGGGAAGCCTTTGGTCTAATTCCAGGAAGAAGCTCAATTCCAACAGGTAGGACACTACCTCTTGAAGGCTAGTGAGACATAAGTTGTATTGGGTTTGCATGACAAGGTGTGGTAGCAGGGAGGCTATAGGGGTGGCTTCTGTGAGAATCTGCTAGAAGCTTCCCCTGTGTCCGATGGAGCCAGTGCCAGCTGGCTTCAAGTCAGACCCGCTGCTGGTCAAGGCTGAGCCCATCAACAGTAGTGGTAGCACCTCTACATTCTGTGATATTTAAGAAGGAAAAAAAAAAAAAACAGACAACTGTAGGAGAGCAATTGCAGCTGGTAGAGTGAGAATATTTGAGAGAAACAAGTCTGCAAACACCAAGGTCACTGAAGGAGGGGAGGAGGTGCTCCAGGCGCTGGAGCAGAGATTGCCCTACAGCTTGTGGTGCAATCTGTGGTGAGGCAGGCTGTGCCACTGCAGCCCGTGGAGGCTAACAATAGAGCAGATATCCACCTGCAGCCCGTGGAGGACCCCATGCCAGAGCAAGGGGATGCACCCAAAGGAGGCTGTGGCCCTGTGGAGAGCCTGCACTGGAGCAGGCTCCTGGCAGGACCCGTGAACCTGTGGAGAGAGGAGCCCACGCTGGAGCAGGTTTGCTGGCGGGACTTGTAACCCACAGGGGACACAAACTGGAGCAGTCTCTCCCTGAAGGACTGCAGCCCGTGGAAGGGACCCACGCTGGAACAGTTTGTGAAGGACTGCTGCCCGTGGGAAGGGCTCACATTGGAGAAGTTTGTGGATGACTGCCTCCTGTGGGAGGGACCCCATGCTGGAGCAGAGGAAGAGTGTGAGGAGTCCTCCCTCTGAGGAGGAAGGAGCAGCAGAAACAATGGATCATAAACTGACTGCAACACCTATTGCCCATCTCCCTGTGCTTCTGGGGTGAGAAGGTAGAGAAATTGTGAGTGAAGTTGAGCCCTGGAAGAAGGGAGGGGTAGGGAAAGGTGTTTTCCAGTTTTGGTTTTCTCATTATCGTACTCTGATTTGGTTGGTAATAAATTAAATTCAGTTAATTTTCTCCAAGTCAAGTGTGTTTTGCCCATGACGGTAATTGGTGAGTGATCCTTCCCTGTCCTTATCTCAACCCAGAAGCTTTTCATATTTTCTCTCCTTGGTAAAGCTGAGGAGGGGAGAGATAGAACAGCTTTGGTGGGCCCCTGGTATCCAGCCAAGGGTAACCCACCACATAAATACTAAGCTTAAAGTATACAAGTACAAACTGGGAGAGGAGTGGCTGTAGCGGAGCCCTGCAGGAAGGGCTCTGGGGGCGCTGTGGCTGACAGCAGGCTCAGTATGAGTCAGCAGCATGCCCTGGCAGCCCAGAGGGCAAACCGCATCCCGAGGTGCATCAAACACAGCATAACCAGCCGGGCAGAAGAGGTGATTATCCCACCGTATTCAGCACTGGCACAGCCTCACCTCGAGTACTGTGTGCAGTTCTAGGCCCCACAATTTAAGAAGGATGCGAAGGTCCAGAGGAGGTCAACAAAGCTGGTGAAAGGGCTAGAAGGCATGTCCTGTGAGGAGCGGGTAAGGACTTTGGACTTGTCTAGTTTGGAGAAGAGGAGGCTGAGGAGCACCTCTGTGCTCTCTACAGCTTCCTGAGGAGGGAAGTGCAGGGGTAGCTGCTGAGCTCTTCTCCCTGGTGTCCAGTGACAGGACACATGGGAATGGTTCAGAGCCTCGCCATGGCAGGTTTAAGACTTGACATTAGGAATCATTTCTTTACCAAGAGGGTGGTTGAACACTGGCACGGGCTTCCTAGAGAGGTGGTCAATGCCCCAAGCCTGTCAGTGTTTAAGAGGCATTTGGACAATGCCCTTAACAACACGCTTTAACTCTTTTGGTCAGCCCTGAACTGGTCAGGGCTGTTGGTCAGGCAGTTGGACTAGATGATCAGTAGGTCCCTTCCAACTGATATAGTCTGTTATATTCTGTGAGCCATCCTACACTGTGATGAGCTTTTCTAAGAGCAACCTTAGGCTTTGGGTGTGCAAGAAATTTCTGAAACAACTGTGTATGGTATATACAGAAACTCTGTGCAGCATAAAGAGGAGAATTTGGGTCTGCCTGGCTGAAGACTTAACAGCTCACATTTGTAGAGAATACTGTTGTGTTGGAAGTTGGTAACAACTCTAGTACTCATTGCAGCTGTTTTCAGTGCCTTAAACAGCTTCATGCTGATACATTATGTTTCAGATGTTCAGAATTCATACGATTGTATTTCAAGATATATAATCTCTTCCCCACACACACAATCAATGCATAGCAAAGATAACAAAATGGTAGATTTGGTTTTGCCTTCTGATTTTGCCTTCAGTAGTTTCACATTTTCAAGTCTCTTTTTTTATAGCCAAGTCATCTAGTCTTTCAGAAAAGTATTACAAAATCTTTTTTTTTTTTTTTTTTCCAAAGATAATGTGATTCTAGAATTTGAAGTGTTTGGCAGTTTTCTACTTCTGCAGTTATATCATGAAGAGCACACTATACAATCTTAAAGGGTATGCAGGAAGAATAAAGCTTGTAATTGAGGGCTGCTGGTTTAACTCTACTGGTGCTGATTTACCTCAAGGATGGAGTACAGAGAAAAATGCAGACAAAAATAAAAGTATTTATTTACCTTGCAGAAATAATTAAAAATTTAGATGACCCACTGGTAAGAAGGAACAGTGAAAATACTTCTTCAAACTGGACATTCAGAAAGCATTTGGTCTAGATACAGACAAATAAGCAAAAGTGTACAGTTTATGAATTAGACTATACCTTCATTTTGAGGCATGTCTCTTATGATTGCAGTGTGTTGGAAAATGGTTTTGTAATACCTGTCATTTTAATAAGTTATAAGTGATATTCTGTGTACCTGCTACAGTTTTAATGGAAAAATACAATTGATTATGCCTGAATTCAAGTAGATTATAACGATCTATAAATAAGAATTAATAAAATGAGTTAATTTCAGTATTTATTACATGATTTAATCAGAGGCTGAACTGGAGTAATTTTTTTTTTCAAGTGCCCTTGTAAAACTGTAGATTTTTGAGATTTTTCTGCCTATGTTTTCCCAACCTTGTGGTTTGGTTTCCTGGGTATAAAAAAGACACATGTAGCAGTTGGCATTCTAGCTATCTGGTTTCACTGGACTTTTGAATCCCAGTATTTGCAAGTCTCTAGTTGCAGAAGTATATATGAAAAATCTGGACATAAGAAATTTCAGTGTTAAACTTCATGCATAGCTTAAGGCTCTTTTGCTTAAATAATCACTCATTCCAGCATAGTTGGTTTGTTTTGGTTGTTAGGTTATTTTTTAAGAAAACTCAATTAAAGAATGGAACTTCTAGTCAGTGAAAACACTGAGTGGTTTGAGGCAATATCTGTAGATTTGTCTCAGATATACAAAGGGCCTATTGACCCAGATCCTTTGATTCTGCAGATTAAAATGGCTGAACTCTGCTAAAGCAAAAGTATTTGCCAGACTTCAGAAAACTACAGAGCCAAGTCTTGATGTCCCTGTGCAGCTCTGTTTCTATGAATTTGAATCCACTTAGTAATTATAAGTGTTTAAGGATCAACAACCAATAAAGTAGAATAGATTTCTCCTGCTTATTTTCTCAGGAACTCTTTACCACTTTTTTCAAGCTGTATATA
>NW_020799099.1:27022259-27049759 GCF_003259725.1 Athene cunicularia
AAGTAAAGGAGGCCTAGAATACAAAAGGAATGTTAGAGAAGTTGCATAGCTTAGATCTTTCCAAATGAGCTGAATCTGCTAGAAGCTTCCCCTGTGTCCGATGGAGCCAGTGCCAGCTGGCTTCAAGTCAGACCCGCTGCTGGTCAAGGCTGAGCCCATCAACAGTAGTGGTAGCACCTCTACATTCTGTGATATTTAAGAAGGAAAAAAAAAAAAAACAGACAACTGTAGGAGAGCAATTGCAGCTGGTAGAGTGAGAATATTTGAGAGAAACAAGTCTGCAAACACCAAGGTCACTGAAGGAGGGGAGGAGGTGCTCCAGGCGCTGGAGCAGAGATTGCCCTACAGCTTGTGGTGCAATCTGTGGTGAGGCAGGCTGTGCCACTGCAGCCCGTGGAGGCTAACAATAGAGCAGATATCCACCTGCAGCCCGTGGAGGACCCCATGCCAGAGCAAGGGGATGCACCCAAAGGAGGCTGTGGCCCTGTGGAGAGCCTGCACTGGAGCAGGCTCCTGGCAGGACCCGTGAACCTGTGGAGAGAGGAGCCCACGCTGGAGCAGGTTTGCTGGCGGGACTTGTAACCCACAGGGGACACAAACTGGAGCAGTCTCTCCCTGAAGGACTGCAGCCCGTGGAAGGGACCCACGCTGGAACAGTTTGTGAAGGACTGCTGCCCATGGGAAGGGCTCACATTGGAGAAGTTTGTGGATGACTGCCTCCTGTGGGAGGGACCCCATGCTGGAGCAGAGGAAGAGTGTGAGGAGTCCTCCCTCTGAGGAGGAAGGAGCAGCAGAAACAATGGATCATAAACTGACTGCAACACCTATTGCCCATCTCCCTGTGCTTCTGGGGTGAGAAGGTAGAGAAATTGTGAGTGAAGTTGAGCCCTGGAAGAAGGGAGGGGTAGGGAAAGGTGTTTTCCAGTTTTGGTTTTCTCATTATCGTACTCTGATTTGGTTGGTAATAAATTAAATTCAGTTAATTTTCTCCAAGTCAAGTGTGTTTTGCCCATGACGGTAATTGGTGAGTGATCCTTCCCTGTCCTTATCTCAACCCAGAAGCTTTTCATATTTTCTCTCCTTGGTAAAGCTGAGGAGGGGAGAGATAGAACAGCTTTGGTGGGCCCCTGGTATCCAGCCAAGGGTAACCCACCACATAAATACTAAGCTTAAAGTATACAAGTACAAACTACCTCAAGGATGGAGTACAGAGAAAAATGCAGACAAAAATAAAAGTATTTATTTACCTTGCAGAAATAATTAAAAATTTAGATGACCCACTGGTAAGAAGGAACAGTGAAAATACTTCTTCAAACTGGACATTCAGAAAGCATTTGGTCTAGATACAGACAAATAAGCAAAAGTGTACAGTTTATGAATTAGACTATACCTTCATTTTGAGGCATGTCTCTTATGATTGCAGTGTGTTGGAAAATGGTTTTGTAATACCTGTCATTTTAATAAGTTATAAGTGATATTCTGTGTACCTGCTACAGTTTTAATGGAAAAATACAATTGATTATGCCTGAATTCAAGTAGATTATAACGATCTATAAATAAGAATTAATAAAATGAGTTAATTTCAGTATTTATTACATGATTTAATCAGAGGCTGAACTGGAGTAATTTTTTTTTTCAAGTGCCCTTGTAAAACTGTAGATTTTTGAGATTTTTCTGCCTATGTTTTCCCAACCTTGTGGTTTGGTTTCCTGGGTATAAAAAAGACACATGTAGCAGTTGGCATTCTAGCTATCTGGTTTCACTGGACTTTTGAATCCCAGTATTTGCAAGTCTCTAGTTGCAGAAGTATATATGAAAAATCTGGACATAAGAAATTTCAGTGTTAAACTTCATGCATAGCTTAAGGCTCTTTTGCTTAAATAATCACTCATTCCAGCATAGTTGGTTTGTTTTGGTTGTTAGGTTATTTTTTAAGAAAACTCAATTAAAGAATGGAACTTCTAGTCAGTGAAAACACTGAGTGGTTTGAGGCAATATCTGTAGATTTGTCTCAGATATACAAAGGGCCTATTGACCCAGATCCTTTGATTCTGCAGATTAAAATGGCTGAACTCTGCTAAAGCAAAAGTATTTGCCAGACTTCAGAAAACTACAGAGCCAAGTCTTGATGTCCCTGTGCAGCTCTGTTTCTATGAATTTGAATCCACTTAGTAATTATAAGTGTTTAAGGATCAACAACCAATAAAGTAGAATAGATTTCTCCTGCTTATTTTCTCAGGAACTCTTTACCACTTTTTTCAAGCTGTATATAGTTGATATAAACAGAAGACGACAACTACTCCTTCATGCTCCAAGTGTTCAGCAAGATCAGGTGTACCTCTGGCCTCACCAAGATTAATGTCATGGACAGGAGAGTTTGATGGATAGGTGGTGATAAGAGCAGAAGGGAGACAGATACACAAAGCTGAAAGTAGTAGTAAGACAATGTGTCATTCAAAAAAGGGGGTTGGGAAAGTGGAAAGAGACTGTTGGGACATAAGTGAAAGGCACAAAAAAGGTGGTTGGCAGCTCAGAGCTGGAGACACATCCGTGGCTGAATGTTTCTTGGATTGGCGGAATAATGGAGGAGAAGCACTGGGCTAGAAACCAAAGCTGTTCTGGGTGTGCCCAGAAAGCAGCCTTTCTAAACCAAACAAGAAGATACCTAAAGAACATAAATACATCACAAAATCAGCTGGCTTTCTGGATAGCAGTTTTAGACCTGCAAACTTAAATGTTTCTAAGGTGAGAGATTACTTAAGGTGTTCTTTGCCTCTGATGTTCTGCTCAAAAGATTATGGTATTTGAGAGCAAAAATACGCTCTTATTTGTTTAGCTGTTCTGTGCACATAGAATGCTGGAATTGCATTTAAATAAAGACTATCATCAAAATGTAAGTTGATCTGACTCTATAACCTCTAGAAAAAAAAGTTATTAAAGATAGTATGGCTGTTAAGATAAATAGGGCTTGATCTCTAACCCTATCTTTACTGAGATTAATTTAAAGAAAAAGTTTTAAAGACCTGGTAATTTTACATTTTATTCATTTCTCTTCCCTTTTTAGTCAGGACCAGGACTGTTATACAAAAAAACCCTCCAATCAATTCATACTTCTAAATATCTTGCATATATATGCAGTTATTTTCAGCTGGAAGCAAACCTGATGTAAAGGCTTCATTGTAATGTAAAGATCAAAGAGGAAGAGGCAAGCATTCAGTCTTTTGTGGGGTCCTTGACCTCTACCTCCTGTTCCTAGTGTTTGAAACATGCCCACAGGTAATGAAGATGCTCTTGTGCTTAAAGCCCACTTGCAGTTTGAATGGCAACCAGTCCAACATGCTGCTTCATACAGACTCCATTTATGCTAATGCCTGTACAGAACAAATGAGAACAATGAATGATTATGGGCACAATTAAAAGTTATCTGGATTTACAATGACATTTATGTGTACAGTATTTAACAACACTTCTTATTTCTATTGAAAGTAACTATTTGTATTCCCATCGTCTGTTGTGACAGTATACAAGGTGTCACAAGAAATCCTGAAGAAGGTAGACATTTCCTTTCAGTTAGTGAATTGTCCACTAACTCTTTCATCTATCAGGCCACTTCCAGATGTCTCTGTTTCCAAATAGCTCCCAGATACATTAATTAAATAAAGACACTTAATAAATAGGTGGCTGAGTTGCATTAGTTTGACTACATTGAAAGTCACAGGAGGGAGTTGCCCATTCCTTTACTAGTTCTTGACAGGTAACTTTGTCTTGTTGCTGTAGAGACAGACAAAGCGACATTGTCTCTCATGTATACCTTTTTTATATATAACAATATATAAAAATGTAGGTATGCTTATATAAGTATATACCAATCTGTAGCGTTGCTTCGGAAATTACAAACAATTGAATAGAGTTTTGTGAATGTTTTGTACAAAAAGAACAATTATTGTACAAAGCACTATGAAAAGGCAGTTCTTTTGTGGTATATACTAGCATTCAAGTAGAGAAATACTTTGTTGTGCAAAAAATGCATAGAATTCAGATGAGAGGTTTCATTTAATATAATTTTCAAAGCAAAATAAAGTGGTAACATGTTAAAACAAGTCACATTTGACATCCTTATTTAGTCTATGTATAGTTCAGTGAAGTACTACAAACAAGGTGATAAAATCCGTATTGAACCATTGGAAAAAAAATTTCTAGCATAGAGCAATTAACCAAACATTCAACATACCCACAAGGTACAAGGACACATAGTTTGTGATTTTTACTGCCTGTATTTGTGTTTTACTGCCTGTATACTGTGTGTATTTGTTGGTATTTAAGTATATTTAAATTGTTTCAATGCTTATATGCGTTGATTCCACTCCCTTGCTCTTGTAAGAAAGAATATTTCCTATATCACCTCTCTTTGAGTCTTACCTCTCTTCAGGGAAGAGTATTTATATCTGATTTTAGACCTTCTTTCTCTTAACCTATGTTAGTGATACAGTGTCCCTTCTAATATTCCAATAGCAGCACCACATACATGGTGAGGAACCTTCTTGGGTGCCTGTTTAAGATTGGGTTTAGCCTTCTTGATCACTGCTTCAGCTGGATATGCCATTCTAGCTGAGGTCTCCCTAGTGTCTTGTACATTAGGACTGTGTTCTTTGACTCTACTGGTACAGTCTCTGCCCAAAATATACTATAATTTTGTTTGTCTTCCTCAGCGTTCTGTTAGATTAGGGCTGAATGGCTAGTTCACAGTCCCTTTGAGTGGTTTTAATTTTTTTTTTAGTGTCTACAATGTAGACATATGTATCTAAGCTGATTTCCCTTGACTCCTCCAGCAGTCTCAGAAGTCACTAGAGATCAAATTAATGGAATCTAAGGCACAGTTTATTCATCCTAAAGAAGGTGTCTAACAGGTCAAATAAATCACACCTTAAAATTCTTATTTCTCTTCTCTGACTGTAAATAAAAACAACTGGTATGTCAAGGATAGATTTAAACATTACAGATACCCAAATCAAGAGGAAGAGAATTCGACATTTTATGATTCAGAATACTTCCCTTTTTTCTTTTTTTTTTTATTTATGTCTTTGCATTTTCATTTCTTTTCTACTGCTGCAGTATATTATTTTAATGTTATATTTTAAATCTCTTAAGCATATCTCGCAACTTTCTGTCTTCAACACCTGGACAGGCATTGGGTTAAACACAGGATGAACAGTCTAACATTACATCTTTTTATAAAATCTCAGAGCTTTAAAATCTACGTATAAAAAAATCCTGTGCTTTTGGGGGTGTCTTCTGTAATTTCATATTCAGAAGATTCAGTTACTGCTTGTACAAACCAGCATACTGGGCCTTTTAGTTAAGGATTCCTGGTATCTTCTGAATTATTGGAAAACAGCTAAAGTTACGAAATTCAACATCTTGCCAGTTTTTCTTGGACAGCACATGATTAGTATCTTCTGCTTAGCTGGGATGATTTTGTTTTGTCTGTAGTTTTCAAATTCATCTTTGTAATTTTATCTTACACGTTTTATTAAGGTATATAGCACATTTTAAATCGAAGTTGAATAAAATTGTGTATAGACCTTGTGTTTTCTCTTCTTGGCAGTTAGGACATTTATTTTTAGAGTTATTCTTTCCATATGACATGCATGCAATCCATGTTTCATACCAAATAACTTAAATTCCTTAGGTACTTCAGTGCAGTATATTATATTTTGTATTATCAGCTTATTATTGTGATAGTTCTAGAATTATGAGAAGCAAGATTTTTTTTTCATATTATTTGCCATGCTTTAATAGTACCTATACCATTTTGTATTAAAGTTGCTGATTTTATCATGTAAAGTTGAAAGGAATTGAAATGAAGTTAGGAGATTTATATTGCAATAAAAGCAGTAGGCTGTAAGAGCCCATCCCACTTCCACAGAACAATAATAATCCAAATAGTGCTCCCACTTACTTCCAGAGTGCAGATCAGAATGTGGATGAATCTCCAGCATAAAACAAAGTGAATCAAGACAGGGCTAATGCATCTTTTAGCTTGTGACAGTTTTATTTATTATGCAGACACACACACAGACAGCCCTCTGCACAGGCAGGTTATCTGTCATTTCTTGTTTATGGTAATAATTTCACTTTGGTTTAGTTTGTCAACTTTACATCTATTCATTAAGCTCTAGATAGTTTTAAGGAGCCCCATGAAGGTTATTAGGAGCTGAAAGTGTATGGAGAATAAAACAGTAAGAAATGATGCATGGACTGCTTGCTTTCATGGCATCTCCAACATCATGAAGGTGCAAGATGCATGTAAAATATTTTGAGATCCTTAGATTAAAGCTGATTTAACCTAAATTAAAGCATGTGGATTTTATATATGTGATGACATGCATACACTACAGATATATATATAGAGAGATAGAGAGGCAAAGTTCTACGCAAACTGAATATATGACTGAGTTGTTAATATTCGTGTCAGTAATTATATACTATAGGGATAATATTCTTGATGTAATACATTAAACATATTTCAATGATCAAATGAAACATAGAATAACTGAATCAGATGCCACTTTTACTTCTACATATTAAGCTCCTATTTTCTCTGCTACCAAAATTATGTTTCAGTGGTTAATGACAGTGCTGTATCCAAAGTTTCTCAAAACGCTAGTGTGGTACAATAAGTTTCTGTACTGCAAAGAGCTATGCTTGAAGAAGTATTGCTAGTCAGTCCCCAAAAAATGAGTCAGCATCTTTTCTCTCTGATACTTTCTCCTCAATTCCAAATCTATGTCCACCACTTTATCACTGCTACTTCAGTGGTAGAGGTAGAAAGTAGTATCAGCTCCAGCCAGTCTTTCACTTCATTCTCTGCTCTTCTGATCCCTTTAAACATTTCTGTACAAGTCACTTGAGAGAACTTTCTTGAAAAGATTGAGATTAATCTCTCAGTTTATATATCTAAAAAAAATTGTTCCACCTTCCTTTCATTTTCTTCCTCTCCAAGGTCTAACAGTTGCATACAAAAAATGACCTCAATTCAGAAGCCTGCCTTGGTTAGAATTACAAGAGCCTTTTGCATGACTTGAGCTAGCTAATTAAAATTCTCATTAAAGTCTGAGCCATTGAAGCAAAGAGCCAATATATCATTTCTTTTTGCTTTACAGTTTATATATTTTCAGCATCTAATAGCCTTCATAGGGATCATTGCAATCATTCATAAGGCTGTATGTAGTTATATTCTGGCCCATATTTCCAAAAGTGTCCCTTATATTTGGCATAATTGCCATGTTCTGGACTCATAAAGCCCATCCAACAAAGTCCTCAGTGTATGTGCACATGTGGTTTCTGTTCAGTTAGTTAGTTAGTTCAGATGTAAAATTTTCCAGTCACTAACACTAACTGCTTTTGACTGTTTAGCCCCAGGTTCTGATGCATGTGATCACAGGATTCCTCTCTGATGTCTCAAAAGTTGTAAAGCTCCTTATAATGTATCAGATTAGGAACATAAGGGTCTTTCTTGCCTATATTGCTCTTTCAGGGACACCAGTTCTTCCAGGTATCTCAGCCCAAAAACCTGTTTTTGCATGGTGTTGACAAGGTATTACATACTTGAAACTGGATACCCCTGAGTTTTTATATTTACCAGAGTTAAAGTTATGTACACATATATACAAATAGATGTTGCTTGGCTTTGTGTGTATATATTTGGGAGGAGGTGTAGTCTAGAGATCTGTATATAAATGTATCTCCATGAAGAGTGTAATCAGAGAAACAATTTCTTATTTTTAGAGTCTAACTGACGTTAAGTAGTAGAAATTATTTATTTTTTTCCCTTTCACCTCCATGGACTTCCAGCCATATTTGCACACAGAACTGTTATACAATTGTAATGAGAAAGGAATGTAATTCAGACTGAAAACAGCTGTAAATCTTCAGTTTAGATTTATTAGCACTGCCCTAACCATTCTGATGGAGAACACTTCAATAATTTGCATAGATGTCCATCAGAGGGTATGACCTCCAAACCAAAGAAAAAACTGGTCTGCTTTCAAGTATATCTTACTGTCCTTTTTAATTTAATATGTTTCTGTGCTTAATGGATTAGTAAGTGGATTGGAAGGTGTAGTGAAGCTAAAGCTGTTTTTTAATTAGATATTTTCACTTATTTTCAGTATACATCTGCTCTTACCTATGATGCTGTTCAAGTGATGACAGAAGCTTTCCGCAATTTGCGTAAACAGAGGATCGAGATCTCCAGAAGAGGAAATGCTGGAGATTGTCTCGCAAATCCAGCTGTACCCTGGGGTCATGGTGTAGAAATAGAAAGGGCATTGAAACAGGTAGCTTCCCTGGAGTGAACGCTGGCATGAGTGTGTGTGTGAAATTCTCTATAAATGCTTGAAAAGAGCCTTCCAGTCTCCTGACCTGCCTGGATCTTTCTGGGAATAATATGGAAGGGAACTCCTCAGGAACGTGTCTCATACTGAGATGATATGTTGCCTATGGGAAACAGTCTAAACTGAATGTTTTTTTAAATAGCAGTAATCATGTATGGAAATACAAAATGCTTTTCTAAAAATAAGCAAACTTAATTCTTGTACCACTTTCATCTTCGTCTATGTAGGTTCAGGTGGAAGGTCTAACAGGGAATATAAAGTTTGACCAGAATGGAAAGAGAATCAATTTTACAATAAACATCATGGAACTCAAAAGTACTGGTCCTCGGAAGGTAATTTCAATTGTCTTACAGTGTCCTTAAAGGTTTTACCATGCTAAGCAACGGGTTAAGGTAGGTAATGAGACACTATAGATTAATTAAAGCATGAGTCGTGATAATATTTATTCATAGATGTATTCTATAATGGTCTTGCAGAACAAAGTAAAAATATGTATTATTTCTTTCTAACGAATAAGAGTTATTTCTGGTAAGTACTACGTAAGAGTATTTTCCTTTCAATTTTGTGGATTAAACTTTATGCTTTCTGATCTGAATTGCTAAATGTGAGCCAGTATTTGGGTAAATATGGTTCTGAATGACAAATGCAGAATACAGCTTTTCAGCATGTTTCTTTTAAAAGTAATTATCTTTCCGCTCTAATTCCAAACATTTCAGGAAAAGCCAGTTTCTCGTGTCTTCCTAATCTGGAGTATTTCATACCGCTTTCAGTCCTACAGTGCATGATGTTGATGCTAAAACCTGTTAATAGGAAATGAAAATGGTATACCTGTATTAGACAAATTAATGTGAGCATATATCATTAGCTCAATCTTTTTACTATTTGTTATAGTTCTTAACTACATAAATAACAATATACTGGTAAATCCATAGCTAAAACAGTTCTCTGTGAACATAAATCAGGGGCATAGTAGTAACATGTTTTACCTTTTCTATGAAAGTTCATATTCACTGGTGTCTGTGCATCCTATAAATTCTCTTTAGATTGGATATTGGAGTGAAGTGGACAAAATGGTTGTGAATCCTCTTGATGGCCCTCTCGGAAATGAATCTTCAGGACTAGAGAATAAGACTATTATTGTCACCACTATTTTGGTAATTAACCTCGTATTTTGTCAGAAGACAGTCTGTCCTTCAGTAATTTGTTTCTCATCATTATGTTAGTTTAAATATAGTGTCTTTTTTTTTTTTTTTATTTGAGGTTGTGACCTGTTACTCATTATGATACATAAATAAAATCTGAAAATTAAGGAAATGTATGTGATTCAGTATGCGGTTTTGTTCCATCCACTTGAACATCCTAGAAAGTTAAAACTTTTAGACCTGAAAATGAAATACCTGCTTTTAGAGGAGAGGAGCTTTGTCTGAGAGACAGAACCACAGTGTTAGTTTTACAGAACTGATTTGCCAAACAGTGAAGAGACTGGTTCTTATGCTTCAGAATTGTAGCTGTTATGGTTTGGTGAACTGTGAAATGAAACATAAAAAATGGTATTCTAGTTGTCTAGAAAATAATATTATGTACTGTCAGAGAATAGCATTTTTCTGTTTGTTATGTGGCTTCTTTATCGGTTTGGACAAGTCACAGGTTAGCATAGGAATTTCACTGGATGCAATAGTTCAGTACCAACTGACAAGGAGGAGATACGTTAATAGGACTTACGACTTGTCACCAGTTTATTGCATAGTTGTAGATACCTTACTTACTGTTTGTATACTAATTCAATAAAGTTATAGCCCAGAGAGCCTGAGTGTTTTCCCAGTGAGGGATGCGGATGTGAAATAAGAAAGAATTTTCTTGTATTAAGATAACAAAATCAACTCAATACCTTTGCCTTCTTCATCCAAACTGTGTGAGAGAAAGAAACTGATTTTGGAACTTACTCTTTCTTCTCTGAATGCGTAACTCCTGTTAACATTCATGGTCATTATTAACATACTGCTGGAAATCACTATGCATGTAAGTATTGTTATTTGTGTATGACTGTGGAGAATACAGCTTTTAAATGTGTTAAGGACATGTCACATGAATAATCAACAGCTAACATTCATAGCATGACCCAGATGTTATCTTCTCTTTTTCATGTGTAAAAAGAAATATATTAATCTATGAAGCGCACAACTGATATATCTGTCTCTTTACCAAGTAGCTAAGGCAAGTTCTTTCTGTGCAGGAGTCCCCATATGTCATGATGAAGAAAAATCATGAAATGCTTGAAGGAAATGATCGATATGAGGGCTATTGTGTGGACTTAGCTACAGAAATTGCTAAACACTGTGGATTCAAATATAAGCTCACAATTGTTGGGGATGGCAAGTATGGGGCGAGGGATGCAGACACGAAAATCTGGAATGGGATGGTTGGAGAACTTGTTTATGGGGTAAGAAAATCTTTTATAATAAAGCCATTAACGGTGACTGATGGAAGGAGTGGGATTTGGTTAAGTTTCCTCTGTAGAATAGAGGAAGATTATCTAATTCCTGTGATGGTGAATTAGTGACTTGTATTGGCATGAAAAATTTTGAAAGTAAAATATGGAATCAGATTTGTAATGCAAATGAAGCTGGGGGGAAGTGAGTGGATATTTCATCCTTCTGACAAGGTAAAAGGCAATGTACTTTACTGACACTTTTAAATGTTATATATTTTTTTAAATGGCATGTGTAAACATGGAAACTTGGAATATGCCAACCATATGGTTATATATATTTCAGTAAGAAGAGTTTCAACTAAAAACTTCTGAATTCTCCATAGGACGTTCTTGGTGAAACGAATGTTGCTGGTGTCTCTGATGTCCTATTTTCCATTTGTGAGATGCAATAGAAACTAAATCATTCTTTACTCTGATCATTGTATTAGCTATTATTTGCTTTTTTTCTTCCTTTACAGAAAGCCGATATTGCAATCGCTCCATTAACTATAACATTGGTGAGAGAAGAGGTGATTGACTTCTCAAAGCCCTTTATGAGCCTGGGGATATCAATAATGATCAAGAAGCCTCAGAAGTCCAAGCCAGGAGTGTTTTCATTTCTTGATCCGTTAGCATATGAAATCTGGATGTGCATTGTTTTTGCCTACATTGGGGTCAGTGTAGTTTTATTCCTGGTCAGCAGATTTAGCCCATACGAATGGCACACTGAGGAGTTTGAAGATGGAAGAGAAACGCAAACTAATGAATCAACTAATGAATTTGGGATATTTAATAGTCTCTGGTTTTCCCTGGGTGCCTTTATGCAGCAAGGATGCGATATTTCGCCAAGGTTGGTTACTCACACATTTCAACTTTGTGCATTTTTAGTCTCAGCCATCTCAGCCGCAGGAGGTTCATGGTGTATATATTTTCACTTTCAGAAAGAAATAACTTTCCCTCCCTAAAATCACAGAAGTCCTTGAAATAAAAGCAGTTGTCTCTGACATAGGATCACAACGTATTTGGTCGATGCTGTCTTAACGTCGATCATACGTTTGCCAAGTGAAGTTATATACACCATGCAGAGGCTGTAAAATGCATAAGGTTCAAGTCATTCCATGCCTTCTTGGAGGGGTACCGTGTTTTTGCTGCATATTCCCATTTTACAGTTGACAGTGCATATGGTTCACAACAACTGTAATGGGAAAAAAGGTTAACATATTAGTCATGAACTACACAGGCAGCACTTTCCCTCTGAAACTCACTACATACCATAACACAGTTACTAACCTGCTGTTTTTCTGTAGGAGAGCCTTGAACTGGAATAAAAGTCATGTGGTAGCTCTAATATCATGCGAGTAGTTGCAAAACACTGCTGTTTTTCCATGGCCTAGTTTTAGAAAAGTCACAAAGGAAATCACTAAAATGAATTTGAAGGTCCAGTTTACAAAGGCTTAATTCCTAATGGATTTTCAACTACTTTATTAGGGACAACTGTAAAGTACTTAAGTTAATTCCTTTGCAGCTCATTAAATATTCTATTTCCCTTGTGCACAAGCGGTTCTAGCCTTGATTCAGCAAAGTGGTAAGTAGGTGGGTAAATAACTACTTGTTGCTTGAAGGAACTATAGTAACAAGGGAAACAGGGCAACTGGGTTTAAGGAACTCAAATCAGAAGACCTACCTAATTATACTACACAATTTAACTTTCTTCTAAAAATCTTGAAGTAAGACAGGGAACAGGTCAATTTCTAGTGTGTATAGTGGTTAGTGTGAAAAATAAATGGCACCAGAGGAGCATTTCTGTTGTGCATCCCAAAAGGCAACAGCAGGTTTTGAAGTTGTTCTATTGAAGAAATAGCAGAGCATTTTTGTATAAGAGCTTTAGCAATTCTGTCTAAAGGGTGGCATATCGCAGTAAGGTATGCCAGCCTTTATGATGAAAGATGCAGTGGATTTGACATATAACACATTAAGAATTGTATACAAGAAACAAGACAGTGAAGAGAGAGCAAATTGTTTCAGCTCATGAGAAACTGTGTTAATGTCAGTCCTGTGGGGGTTTTGTATCGATTACACACTTCACAGGTTTAGTTGTCTGCAAAGTCCCCTATTAGCTACAAAATTATTTTTATTGAATCAAGGCCATAGTAGAATGATGGGGTTTTTTCTTACTATTATTATTTTACTGGCTATTAAAGCATGACAGTTGTTGTGCATGGCTTGATAACTTTTGAAAGGTGATGTAAGAATAATGATGGTAAATGGTCATCATAAAAAGTATATGAAATTCAAATCATTTTGGAGATTTAAGATCTCGTTTCAGTGAAGTGTTTTAACAGCACTTTATTTCATTACAAACATTTTTGAGTAAAGTGAATAGTTTGTTTATTATAAAAATAGAATTTGAACTCCCTGCAAATGAATCAGAGTAGATATAAAAAAGGAATATCTTCAGGCATCAGCAAAATATATTTGTAAAGTTAAATTTTTTACTATTGCTACTATGATTTCTCTAATAAAAATTATAACCACTGTGAGACAAGTAACTAGGGCTTGCTGACTGAAATAGAAGGTGGTGCTGAGTAAGACTTGGAGCAGCTGGAAGCTGGTCTGCAATAGCAATCCCCATGTTGCTGTCATGGGTAGCACAGAAACAGTTGAGTAGAATGGGGTTAAGTAGAATAGATTAGCATAATGTATTATATGATAATGATAACTAATAGCAAAGTTTTCCTCATCTTTTTTGAGATGAGAGTGTACTCTCAGTGCTGCCATATAATGCCTTTGTAAGTATAAAATGTGGTGCACAAATTGATGTAATTATGCACAGAAATTATTTTAGTATTTAATGATCTGAAGAAATAGGTGCTTGTAAAGTGTGGGTTCATACTAGCATATAATTATCAATCTTCAGAAACTTTTCGAAATGTACATAAAAAAAAAAATTATTTATTTAACTGGGTCGGACCTTATGGGAAAATTTTGAATACAAATGACACTCAAAAAATTTTTACTTATAAAATGTTATGTGGGAGCATAATGTCTGGATTGGCTTATTCTTCTTTTACAAAGTTGATGGCAACTTTGTTTGCTGGCAGATCAAAGGCTTTTTGAAGCCCTTGTATAATTTATAGTAGGTGTCATCAATTCAATATAAATTGCCATAAAGTCAGTAGTTATTAAATACACATTGTCAGAGATTTTGCCTTACAAATGTATGTTTATCATATAATTCAATCTTCTAATTAGAGAATTATTTTATACATAGGTTACCTTCATGTCAAAATAAGTATGCGATACTTTTTCAAAGGTGACAAAGCACATTTACAGAATACATCTCAATTTAGGAGCTTGAAAGAATTTTTTTTCTATGTTCCTTTCTAATAACATATTCTGGACCTTATCTGACTTGATTTTCGTGTTACAGTGTGAATCAGTGAGTCTGCTGTGACATGGCATAAGTCTTTTAATGTCTGAATTATCACAGAGATTTTATACAGTAGCAATTCATAAGAATAATTTGTCCAGAATTGGTTCTGTTTGGTTTTGTTTCCGTTTAATAAATAAGCTTTACATAACTATCATGTTTAAATGTATATATACATATAGTTATATTTATATAAATATTTTGCCAGAATTAGTTTGACGTCTCATTCACAATACAGTAGACTGGGTGAGTGATTTGTAATTTGTTTACTTAATAGATAGAGGAGACACATCAAGACATACCTAAGCTACTGCAACGCCTTAGTACTAGACTTTCAACTACATGCACATTTCTGCCAAATAATTAAGCACATCTCCAAAGATTATGTACTCCTTCCTATAATGTCTTGTTTGGAAACAAAGTAGTAAGTAATTTCAAAGTTTAAAGGATCTTTAGAATAATGTCAAATTTGACAATATCAGTATTTCTCTTCTGTTAGTTTTCTAGTATTGAAAATAATTGAATTTCTCTAGTTGTGTGCTTTATACTGTTTTATATTTTTTTCTTGAGTTCTCTTTTCTTCTCTCTTCTTGAGCAGGAGATGCAAAACAAAGATCCATAAGAGTCCACCTGCTGCAGTTAAAAACATCAGTTTATTACTATTTTAAAATACACTTTCTTCACCTTTTTTCTGTATTATTACTGATTGTTTCATGTCCAGTCCTCAGTCTGTTAAATGCTTGTACCTTTTAAAAGTTGTGTGCACTTTTTAGTTTATGGATATTCCCTGGGCCAGTTTTTATTCAAATAATGCATTTGTTTTTCAGTATAGATTATCCACAGCAGCATAAGGCATTGTTTTGTGGAATACAGCCTTTGTCCATCTTAGGAAAATAAGGAAACTAAAGGCACTTAAAAATTAAGTGAATAGTGGTTTATCTGAAAGCACTGTTTCACTGATTTTGTTTGATCCTCTTCATAACGTCAGACAAATTCACTTCAGAGAGAATGATAAGCTTATGTGTTAAATGTAGCACGTTATGGTGGGACCAGTTTCCTTTCAGAGTGTTTCAGAACTTTGAAGAACTGGATCACTAAATTGTCCCTAAACTCTGGAGTGATGATTTCATCAAAGTTCAGGAAATGTAGTGGAGTATGCCTTGATTTCCCTTCTGATCAGTGTACAGAGCTGTGCGGCGAGATAGCCTGAAATGCTTCCCTGTAGTATAATGCATCATTTGCATAAAACTGATAACATGTGTTCCTTTTTAGGACTTTCATTTCACTTTACAAATCCATTTCATACTTGTTATTAGATCCCTGTCTGGGCGCATTGTTGGAGGTGTGTGGTGGTTCTTTACCCTCATCATAATCTCATCCTACACGGCTAACTTAGCTGCCTTCCTGACGGTTGAGAGGATGGTGTCTCCCATTGAAAGTGCAGAGGATCTTTCCAAGCAAACAGAAATTGCTTATGGGACATTAGATTCTGGCTCCACTAAAGAGTTTTTTAGGGTAAGAATTTCTACTTTTTAGATTTCTGTTTTGTTTGAAATAGGTCTTCACTCATGTAAATGTATTTTCCTTAGGCTTTATTAAAAGGTCGCTATAAAAATGTGGTATGTGCAGCCTAACTTGCAGGTATAAATGTTTTAGTTATTTGTTATTACATTTTATTATCTATATATAAATATAAGGATCATGTTTTAAATATGCAAAGGAAAAGTGGCTTCAAGGAATTGTCTAAAAAATACTCCACTGTAAATTAAAAAACAAGATATGTTCAGACAAGGGAGTTGATATTGTTTGATCAAAGCTTTAAGGCAGGAGCTAATGATTATAAACAAGGCTATTTAATAGCTGTGCTATATTTTAGGTAGTCATGCAGTGAATAGGGACACGGAAAGGTACACAGTCATGTTTTAATAAGTATTTCACATGAAAGCTTGCAGATGGGGAATGGGATACAACCCTGTTGACTGCTGTAGTAAATCTATGCCTGCTTTTGAAAACAGTTACTATTTGTATTTGCATTACAGTAATGCCTCTCAAGCCTGTCGGTAGTCTCCTCCTACCTCTGTGTATTTCAGTTTTAAAAATGCATGAGACTTCCAGTGTGTGTCTCAGGCTGCCCTTGAGACACCAGCTAACATGGTGAAATCCATGCAAATGAGTGAGCCACTAAGGCTGCTGGGAAAACCACCATGACTCTTTTTCCTTGCCTGTGTGCTCTGTGTCTCTCCCTGTAAGATGGAAGTGGATCTGAAGTGCTACAAATACAAAAAACCTGTTGTTACCATGTTTTTCAATGGTTGATGATGATGTTAGGTTTGAACAAAATGTATTTTAAAATAGTTGTAAATATTACGTTTACATTTCAAACATAGCTTGCCATGAAAGTGAAATGAAGCAAGTTCTCACAAATATTTTTTTCTGCACTGTATAGTTAGGGCAGTAACTGCTAGATTATGGTTTTCACTGGATCCTGTAATGCATACTTAACCCGTAACATACTAAATAGGAACCATATTTTTTTCAGCTGTAGAAAAGCATTATTTTCTGATTTTGATGATAGGTCCAGTAATAAGACCTGCTGCTGGTTGCATTCCTGTTGGCTAAACCAAAACTAACATCAGGTGTGTAAGCTAGTAAAAATGAGATCGGGTTTGTGCTAAGAGTGTTTAGAAGCATTTCGAAGCATACAAACGTGTATTTCCAGTTTAGTATAAACCTTCTAGATCATGTCTATACCGGGAATTGAATGTGAACTATCAATAGGTCAGTTCTTTTGAATAGTTTGTATTTAGAGATTTTAAACTTTCTTTTAAAACAAAACCCATTTGTATCTGCATGCATCAACATGTAGTTTTTCTGCTCCTAGCACTTATATACATCTTTCCAATTACACTTTTACACAACTAGTGATTCTGATGATTACCTGAGCATTAATAACTTATTATTGTAAAAATCGGGTGGAGGTTTTGTGAGGGCATATTCTTCCCCTTTTGTTAAGTTAGCTTTGGCTCTGCACAAACAACTCTTATGATGATCACTGGAAATTTCTTCTGCACAATTGCTATCACAAACAAGTTGCTGCATTATGTGTAATGCAACTTCTTAGCCTGATGGCTCTTTCTGCTATTTGCTAAAAATCACTTAAACGTGCCCAGATAATTTTCAAGAAATAACAGCTGTCAGAATTTCTTTCTAGGAGACCTGAAACTCAGGTTTCAAGAATGAAACTCCTCCTGCTGTAGGCAATATGAAAGCAGTCTCTAGCACTAAGTAGACTAAAATTTCACCTGAAGTATTTCTGTATTTTGACTGCATTGGAGTGGATGTGTGGGTTTTATATGACCTGTAATTAAGACTCAGATTCTTTGAACAGCTGGAAACAACTTGAGTATTTTTCTAGCAGAAAGCTAAAATGAACTGGCTTTTTCTCTGTCACTGTCCTGAATTAAAAGAAACATTTGTGGTTTTTTTTCACAGTTAGTCTGTTTTCTCTTCAAGAAGTGGCATTATTTGCAAGTTTGTTTTCTATTGATGAAATGTATATTGGATCTAAATCTCCACTAGTAGAGCTTTAATTCCTGGGACAACACAAAATTAAGGATCGTTGTATCTTGGGGACGAGAACAGTAAACTAAATTTTGTTTTCTACTAAAACATGTTTTCTGATAATTCTTTACACAAGTGATAAAAGAGATGTTTCTCAGCCTTTTCCAAAAGGGAATTCTCAGCAATAAACTAGGTGGTGAAAGTTAGCTGAAAAATCCTATCCTGAATAGCTGATGCCTGTATGAGATGTTACTTGATGTCCTGGTGGGTTCAGGTCTTTGTCCAGCTCCTACGGCTGCTTAAATAACATTAATTCATTGAGGTGTTACATTAGCTTGGGTATGTCACGGATGTCCCATTAGCTTGTTCTCTGTTTAGTTTTAGGATTCTAGTCTTTAGCCACTTAACGGTAGGTACATGCTAATTCATGTCTGCAATGGCTGTGGCTGGCTCCAGTGGGTACCATGGTGAATGGAGTAATCCCTATATAGGTTAGAAAAACCCAGATAAAGAAAAGATAGTGGCTCGCCACATACTCTTGGACGGTATGGAAGTAGGTGTACAAGCTAGTCCATATCTCCTGACTTGGAGATAACAGCCTTGGCACTGTGCCCTATTTTATGTACATACTCCCTAGCTTTAAAAGTAGTACAGACTAGTAGGAGATATTCTTGCCTACAGTGAGTAGAGCATCAGTTGGCACTGAATCAAGAAACATAACTGAGAAAAAGGGATGAAAAGGCATTGTACTCTAGTTTTCATAGTGCTGCTTGTAAGATGAGGAGTAGAAACTTGGTAAATCCTGCATAGAAAATATCAGTGCAGAAATAATTAATTTAAATAATTAATTTAACAGTGTTTTAAAAAAGAAAAAAAAAATAAGGTAATGACAGAGCTTTGCTGAGCAGTAAACATCAGTAGAAAACTGTTTCAGTAGAAAACTGTTACTTCTTAGTAATAATGTTATAGGTACACAAGTTCTCTTTAATGGCAGAACTATCTGGTCTCCTGACTATATATTTGTAAAGACCAGACTGTATAGTAGTCTCCTCAGGAGATCTGAGTTGCTGCTGGCAGAACTGAGAGTGTGAACTAAGTCTTCAGAGTTGTTGGGATACTTACCACTTCTGATACTTAATGGTGCCTCTGTCTGGGGATAATGCTTTTAGTGTTAGTGCAACTGAAAGGCCTAAACAAAGATATATAGTGCATTGCTGATGCATTTTCTCTTGGGTTTACAACCTGAAGTAATGGGCAGAGCATCAAAGAAAATGTGTGTGGCTGTGGTTTTCCAAAAAAGTACATCGTTTTTCTCAGATCAGTAGTGGACTGTAGTAGTGAGAATGTGCAACATCTCTATAATTGTCAGATTACATATACTATTTGATGAAGTGGTAAATGGTGGGGCAGTGGAATTTCATCACTCTGGTATGTACTATTGACACCATCCACAGTCACACAGTATTTTTACCTTCAGTGATTTCTCAGCAGCTGCTGTAAATGCAGTTGATTATGTCCTGGGCTAATGCATACTAGTTGAACTTTGAAGGGAAAGAAATGGCACTAACCCAGAAAGACTGCTGCTCACCTAACACTGCCATAATTACTTTTAAAGCACTGTCTGTATTTGTTAACTCCTACAGTTGCCTTGCTTACTTTCATGGGCTATGACACTGGAAGAAAGAAACAAAGTACAACTTTGTAGGTATGCAAGCTTAATGTTCACTGGAATATTTCCATGCTATCCACTTGCTTGAAGGCATATTGAAAATTAGTTTCAAATTGATACAAGAAAAAAAGCTAATTGCTTTTAAAATTCAATCATGTTTTTGCTGTATGTCTAGTGTTATTCGTCAAAAATATGTACAAACCTGATAGACAAATGAGATCAGTCATGCTAACCTTAAAAGATGAATCGTAACTACTCCCATGTATAAGGTAAGAAGGCATCTCAAAAAAAAGAAATGACCTGCAGAGCAATAATTTAATTTACAGTCTCTCTGCATTAGTTTTTATTTAAAATCTTTTTATATGTACCTATTTTTTAAGGAATAGCATGACATGGAGAGACCAATCTGTTTCATTCTAACTCTTTTGGTGGCCTTTAAGAGTAGATCCTCTGCAAAATTAAAAGCAAACAGAATTGCTTCATAACAAAGTATTCTTTAGCTTTCACTGAAAAGACTGCAAGAGTTGCTTATTCCTTCTTAGGAAGCAGGAGCTCCAGAATGAAAAGTTGGGCATAGGAAAAATGCCAGAAGGATGATAACCATTGCTGGTTTATGAATAAGTTCTCTTCCATAGTGAAAAGCCAGCAACAAACATAAGAAGAGCTGACAAGACCCATTGAGACCTTTTTCATGCAAAAGTATTGTCTGTTGGGAGGGAAAGAAAATTTGGCCTGAAGATTAGTAGTATTGTCTTTTCTGAGGCTCTTTAACACAGTTCAATTCCTCTAGATTTATGAGTACTTTGAAATTTTTAACTTAGGTATTTAATTTGACAATTGTATTACAAGAGGTTATGCAAAAAGAGGAAAAGATGCAGCAGTCTATCAACCCCAATCTGTTCTTATGCTCATCAAGATTCTAAAAATAAAAAACCCACAGGAAATATCTAAAACCTGTGAGAAGAAGAAACACTGATTCTTTTAAATGGAATTGAGGTTAAAAAATTATGAATCGTACATCAGCCTCAATTTTAAAAGTCTCAGATGTAGAAGAGGTATAGAACATGTTTCCAAAGTTAAATTTTGACTAGCTCCGCAGAAACCTTTGAGAGGTGGAGACAAAAGACTCAGTTATGAAACATGTAACTTTTACCATGGATTCTACTTGGTACCTTAAGAGGCAGGGGTTATAGAACTGGCATTTCATAAATCTTTGAAGGAAGTATGCTTAGAGAGTATGGGTTTGGCTTTTTAAGTGTGTCAGAAAAAAAAGGTACATAGCTGAACTATTCAACACAGATAATGCAATGACTGCCTTTTGCATCCAATAGCATATTAGTGAAGATACGGTTATACTTTTTTTGTCGTCTTATTTTTCAGTTATTTTCTTGTCCTTGCATCTGGGTACACAAGAGAATTGATTTAGACCATTGTGAAAATAATTTTAAAAGAAACGATGCTTTAATCATTACTTCCTTTTTATTTTTCCTCAAAGCATCTTTCTGTATTTTTCCAGGTTTCATTCTTTCCTCCCTCCACATTACCCAAAATTCTTATGTCTATTTCAGACAGCTCAGTGGTGTTTCAGAAACCTTATTCCGTATATGAGTCAGAAAGCTTAATTTCAAATTAGTATTTGCATAATATGTATTAGAAATAAAATGTGTTCTTTTCTAATAGAATTTTTCTTCCTTATTTGTAAGGACAAATTGTGTCTGATAAAAGAAACATACTACTCCCTGATTCTCTCTTTCAAGTTTTCATTAAGTTTTCTTAGATTGTTTTAATGAGAGTATGTTGTGTAGTAGGTAATACTGTGCTGGGCAAAAATGAATTTGCAGCAGTATAGTTTGAAGATTCTCCAATGTACTGTAATTTATTTTATGAATTGATATACTCTAAAACAAGTGTAAATGGTATAAGTTCTGTTTGCACTACTCCTAGGGGCAGATTATTCCATAATACCACACTTGTTATGGTTAGAAACATTTTTTATTTTCCAGCCTAAATATAGTTATAGCTAGATTATCCTCAATTGTTACAATATATTAATAATTATTATGTAGATATTTCCTTCTCAGTGTTTATTTTCCTGATGCATTAATACAGAGCAAGTATGAGGTTTTTTTCTGCACTTTCATCTCTATCAACAAAGCTATATTTATTCTTGATTTCCAAGCAAGCAAATCATCTCATAGCTCTTCTGTGTGTCTTTGTCATAGTTTGAATTAATTGTTCCTGAATGTGGATGAACAGAGGTGTACATGTTATGCCATCTGAGATCTCAGCAATGCTTTGTACAAAGGCATTATTTCTCTGTCTTTTCTGGAAATAACTTTCTCCCAATTGTATCACACTGTTTTCTGGTAATCATTTTCATCATAGTGATAGACTTGTGTTTCCTTTCTTCTGTATTTAACATCTTAAGTTCTTCAACTTTACTGCAGATTTTCCTACTGGTCCCGAAGTGCTGGACCATGCTTTTGAACTGGAAAGTTGAATTTCATTTCTGTCATACTAGTGCTCAGAATTTTCCACTTCATATCCAACAAATAAATAATTTCTCATTGTCTGGCTTGATGTGTTTTGATATCCCAGTTTCCTTTCCTACAAGTCCTAATCATTTCTGTCTTGAAATGTTTTCATTCTAAAATGTCATCTGAAGCTGTTCATGCCATGCAGTGCTTCAGACCAAAAGAGCAGTAGTCGCTTTGAATGCTTTTTTATTCTTGTTATGGGTGCAATAAATTATTTTTGGTTTGCATCTATCTTGTTTTGATAATTTCCATTTCTGTACCCTCATTCCTATTATTTATTCTTCCTTTACATTAATCAATACCAAAGCTAAGTATACATTCAGATTATGATCTTATGTGTAGATTGCCTTTGTTCTTTGCATTTCTTTCCACCACACAGCAGATACATTTTCCTTTCTCCCACTCTTTTTTCACTCATGAGGTTCAAAAATCTGCTGTTTGCTCGTTTTTTCAGTTGTTTATATGACAGCCTGCTTACAAATCTACATTTGTATTACAGTAATGTAGCAAAACTGTACTAGTAGATACTGCAATATGACTGTAGTACAGCTGTCCCTCTATCAGTAGGTTTATTACAGTGAAGTTAGTTCTAGGAGTAGACAGCATATTTTCCTTGTGACCAGGACTTCAGAAAGGACAGATGGATTTAGGTCTTCATTGTGGAAATTAGTTTGTGTGACATTTATCTGAATTTTTCATGAAATTAGATTGAAATGATTCTAGTTTGATTTTATGAATATGTTGAATGATGGGGAGGAATTTTTATTCTGTTGAAGCTGAAAGTAATAAGTCTCAGAAGCAAGTTTCAGCAAGTATTTTAGCAGCATTTAAATGTCTTGAAACTTTTACACTAACATCCGTAAGACAAGCCTCCTGAAACATTTAAATTTAAATCCCATGAAGAATATGATGACAACATAAGGTCCTTGTCTTGCACATTCTTGGAGAAAATTATTTTAAGTACTATATTGAGGAATAAGTTCTTGAGGTAGAAGGTTTTACAATTTTTATTATAAGACCAAATGTATTAAAGGTATTTTAAGTAGCTGAATCAAGTAACAGAAACTGGAAAGCCATGAAACTGCATCTTAAGAACATGTAACTAATTTTTACCAGTACTGAATAAAATTATCAATAGATTATAAAATTTAACTCTTCCATCTATCTGAACTTTAATTCACCTTATGTATTCACCTAGTATAAACAATAGTGTTTTAAAGCACTTAATCTTGAGCTAATTAAAGAGGCTGAAAAACTAGTTTTGTTCATTTCTGTGTTTTTTGGATATATCAATAATTGATTTACTGCATATATTGGCACGATTTATTTGTTGTTACACTTTCTAGCTAATGGTGACAATACCAGTTTCTGTCTTTTTAGTCAGTATGGTAGGTCAACAAGATGGTTACACAAACCATATTTGAGAATTAAAGTTCTGCTCCTGTAGTACAAGATCATTGTCTAGTAGAATGTTAGTAGTCTGAGGAGCTATTTCTGCCAATGACATACTAATTACAGCACCCCAATTTTAAGAATAATAGGTCTTTGAATGACAAAATGGAAAAGTTATCTGATGACCCACAAAATACAGTTAATTAATTTGATAAAGCTTTGCATAATTTAATTTCCTAATGAGCTTCTTAATGAAGGCAGTATTTTACATTTAAATGGGATATGTACTTTGTAATAATAATAATTTTTATAATCAAAATGCCCAGTGGTGACATGATATTAAAAAAACCCAAAGTGTTAGTTCCCAGGGCATTTTTTTGTATCAGTTATTGTATTTTCATATAACTGGTAAATAATGGGAGAAAAAATATTAATTGTGAATATTAGGGTCTTATACTGTCATGTTGGTGTTGGTTGTAATACCAAAGTTATAATTAGCTTTTACATTTCATATATACACTGGAGTGTCACCTTGCAATAGCCGTCAGCCACAATAATTAAGAGCAGAGCAGATTGTTTCCATATTCTTGCATTCTTGTAGACAAATAAAATAGCAATCTACAATGGTTCCATTGTTTGCATCGCATGATTGCATGTGGTGGTTTTTAGGGAGCATTGCTGTCCTTTTAGGGTTTTGGTGCCATTAAAGGAGGATGTAAGAAGGATGTGAAAGCCCAGCTGGCACACAGGGCATCCTGCATTCACAAGAATTCTGTTTTCTCATGGTTTAGTCGGCTGTTGCTGATGACTGCATACTTTTCCAAGTGCAGTTTAAGGAGATTAAGAAAATTCATGTATGAATAAAATATATGGTCAACTATAGCACTGGCCAAATTTAAATAACAATGTGAGCACTTTATTTTTCCCCCATGATGTATTTGAATTAGGATAAATGTACATGCATTTGTTAAGTATCAGATAATGTTGGCTTTATGAGTGAATGTGTGTGTGCAAAGAATGATAGATGAGGGTCTCAACACTGCCCTTTTCTATATCCTTTAGCTCTACCTTTTAAATAAAAGACAGATTGTGAAAACATAAAAATGAAGGAAATAAAATGAAAAAGTTCTGAAAACAGAATATATTGCTAAATATATTCTGTAGCAGTACAAACAAAAACCTTAGAAGCCACAAGTATCTCCTAGGTAGAGGCTTGTTGCTCTTCTTATTTTCTATGAGTCTAGAGAAGGTCAAGGGCTAGGTAGGGATCAAGACTGAGCTTTTAAATTCCAGCATGATGTTTTTCAGTGTTTATGGCTGCAGAGGACTGAGTGGTCATGACAAATTCTGAGTGCTATTTTCTGGTGATGTTTTTCATTGCAGGTTTTTATTTCCGCGGTTGCTGGGTCAGGTGTTCTACCTTCATTTATACAGCAAGGACCCTGTGAGCCCTCTAGTGGGAGGTTTATTCTTAACACTTGACCATTGGGGAAATGTGTTTCTTGCGCCTTTTACCGTTCATCTGTCCAGCAGCAGCCCCTCAGTCTGTCATGGGACTTCTCTCATTCATCCCACTTACCTGCTGTGATCAGATTTTTGTGAAGTGACAGGGGGAAATGGGAAGCCGCGTTTTCTTGGAAGCTGAATGACAAAACCAGAACAGACTTTGCTAGATCTCTATTGCTTGATATATATCAAAACATGTAAAAGATCATTTTAATAAACCAGGAAACAGTGGAGTAAGGAAAGACAGTTAAATCAGTTGATGAACCTGTTCATGACAGTTACCTAACTGGAATAAAAAAAAATGCTTATTTAATTTTGAATGTTTGTACAAGAAGGAAATAATGTTTTAAGTGTCAGCATAACCTCTTCTGTTCTGCTACATGGGATCCAAATGTCTTGTAATGAAGGTTGTGGTGACAGTCACCTGGATTTATGTTGTCTGCTTTGGGTTGAACTGAACCGTGTTAGACAGCTCTAAACCAACGTTAAGTTTCCCCCTTTATAAAGCAAACCAATGTAATTCATGAAGTAATCATTTCTATTACACTGTCGGAAGCTTGATGTACCTTCCTTAATTTGTAGTGGTAAATCCCATGCAGCAAGTTGGATGTATGCTGCCAAATGAATGTTGACATATAGTAGGACTGGGATGGAGCATCTAGGTTTAATTAGTAAGTTTAGAGAATGAGAATTCAGGGAAGATTGAACTCCTTCATATGAGGCTGGGACTTGAGTCCAAGCCTGAGTGGACTGAGGAAGGAGCAGACTGAGCACTCTGCAGAGCTATGTACTGTTAGCTTTGCATTTAGGATTTAGAATTTCTTTAAAAGCTTTGGTGACATTGATGAAGTGTCTCAGACATTAAATGGTTTGACTGACTTGGATCTGCAGGTGGGAGTATTTTCCAGGAATCGAATGTCATTTGCTATCTGTTAGAGGTGCTTACCTATATCTATCTATCAGGTAAATTACAGGCAGACAAAAGTGCAGTATTGGATTTTTACTGATAGCTTACAATACACAGTGATAATTTACTTTGTGAAGTGGCTTTTCAAAGATGGTGAAATACAACATTTTTTTAAGATAGTCCTAGTTTTCAGGATCAGATTTTTTAGGATCTTCTTGGATGGAACAAGAACAGTGCAAGATGTTCCAATAATCTGAGAAACCCACTGTGTCTTCAGCACAGTTATTTTTCTTAGTTATTCTGGTCAAACTGAGTATATCTAAATCTTTTGATATTAATGAGTATACTGAATATGTGTAGATCAACAGATCAAAATATTCAACAACTGATCTGCAAGGGAACTTTCAAAAATCCGGCTGTGACAATCAATGCACATGTAGATTCTGGTAATAGTTGGAATATTTAGACGTTAGAAAACCTTCAGTGGTTCTTAGTACTGACAGAACTTTTAATACTAGTAGACATGCAGAGACCATGGAGAAATCTGAGCCTCATAATCTTCTAGACTACATTTCTGGATGGAAAATAAGGGTAAGTCTGGGAAAATTATAATACTGTACTACAAGAGCAGTGAAGCCTTGGGATATAGTGAGGACATTACTTGATTCATTTATTTTTAAAATAGTATGGTTATATATGTTATATTTATAGGATAATTACAGTTCTGAAGCATATGTTGTAAGATGTCTCTAGTAGTGTGTTTAATACACTTTATCATAGTACAGATTTTGTATACTTGCACATATAATAGTATTATCTTGCAGAGAACTAAGTAAGGTAACTACAAACCCAAATGGTCTTGGTTTTCTACAGCAAAGTAGAAATGTAATAATAGCTGAGTTAAATGCAACATAGTATTTAATTTGGCAGTAGTTTATTGTCTACTTTATATAATGATTTAGGTTGTCTTTTTTAAGAAATTAATTAGGGTTGATTGTCAGCTATCCTGGTAGGTCTACAGATATTTTGATCACACAATGTACAAAGTGAAATGTTAGCACTTTAATGTTTTCTACTCAGCTTATACAGCAGAAGATAGTGTAAACCTATGCTTTCTTAATTCTATGTGACAATATGAGAAATCCATCTTCATATACTGTTTCCAACTGGTGATTATTGCTGACTCTGACTCATCATATGTCCCATTCTGCCTGCTGTTTCTTTGATAACACTGCTTCCTTTCTGGTGACATCTAGGTGGCAAACTTTGTTTTTCTCCATTTTTTTTCCAGGTTAACAAAATAGCAATCAGTTGGTAGTTAAAACTGCCAGTTATAGTTATAACTACCAATTGGTTAAAGCAAAAGAAATGTACTTCAGCTAACATCTTTCTGAAAGAAAACCCTGACCTGCTGAGTTCAGTTGGTGAGGCATGTGGATTATTACAAATAAGAATGGCCTTGCAACAGGTGCCTCACTTTTAACATGCCCTTCAGGTTTCACAGCAATGTTAGTTTCCTCTGTGGAGCAATCTGAAGTTTTCTAGTGCCACTGACACATTTCAGCTCTTCTCTCATTTGCATAACACACAGCTGCAGAGCTGCAAAAAAGATCATCTTGTTTTGAGTGTGAA
>NW_020799099.1:27054759-27083446 GCF_003259725.1 Athene cunicularia
TCATAAATACTTGTACAGAGAAGGAAGACTATCAGTAAAAATTGATAAATGGCAAGCAGTAAAATAGTGTTAAATATTTTTTTAAAGTATGAAACAAACACAGTTCTCAAAATGTTCCTTTAAAGAAGCAGTTTTCAAAGTGTTAAAAAGTAATTCTAAGCAGTAGCTGGTAAAGTTCTTTGTTATGAAAAAAACCAAAACCTTGGCAATGTCTTTTTGAATTAAGATTGATAATAACTCGAATTAGATGCAAGTCTGTACTGCTGAAAGTAGAAAAACTTTACTGAATCTTGATCATTATGAATATTCTTTGCTATCTGAAGTTACCATACGTTTTAATTACATGTATTTAAAAAAGATAACTCTACTTACAAAGCAAAAAAGGAATCCTAGGAGGGGTGCAATAACATTAATTTAAATGCTAATGCAAATCAAAGCAACATCATGTTTCTCTAGCTTTCCCTGTAGATAAGATTCTGTACATTTGGTTGAAAAGCTTACATTTTTCTGCATTGTGGATACATTGCCTCATGCAGTATCGATAAATCTCTACTTTATTTTGGACTTAAATAAAGTTTGAAATATGACTTGCAGTTCTAGTTGGAATCCATTTCTTAGGCTGAAGTAAAATGTTTGCTGAACATTGGATAAGACAGAGCATTTATCAGAAACTTGAAATCCCTTCTTGTGGTAGAAGCTCTGAGGTTGTTTCTGCAAGCATGTGAACACAGTGTATACTCTCAGTGTGGTAAGCAAGAGAGGTATATACAGTGTTTTCAATGTCAAACTTACCAGTAGCTTCCCCCTAATTGAACTAAACCATTTCTTGACAAATCTGTAATCCATAGGTGTTCTGTGCATTACTCCTCATCAGGAATGTTGGGGAATGCACTCTGATTTTTAATGTTCAATGCTAGAATGACCAAACTAAAATAATATTCAAATGGTAATCTAAACTTTTGGAAAAAGTAGAATTGCATTACTGTATACAGTGGAAAGCTATTTATTGTACCTCTGGGCTTATTCCTCTAAAAATCGTAGTGTAAAAAAAAAAATCTTTGTCAAGCCTGAACTGATGTATATAACTGAAATAATGTAAAATTATATTTTCATGTTTTTATACTTAACAACATGATGGGAATACATAATGTATGAGTATTTCAATTACAGATAATATTGATTGGATAATACACATCTCAGTTAAAAATCAGTAATCATAGTTTAATATCCATGTTACAGTACATCAGTATATTGCTATATAAAGTATGTCTGTGTGCATTTAAGTGAAAAGTAGTCAAGAGTGATGAAAGCTGTCCAAGGGTTTTTTATTCATTTTATATGAAAACTGTTATGGAGCAACCAAAATGTTTATGAACTCAAACTTGTGTAAATTTCAAAATGTCCTTTTACTGTAGCTTTTTGTTTACCGTACAGTATCTTATTTTCTGCTTTGTTAAATGAGTAACGGTACAAAGCTGGACATACTCTTTCTAAGACATTAACGTTCCCGTTTTTTCATGTATACCTATATGACAGAAAATGCTTCTGATTTTATTTTTCAATCTAACACATGATGGCTTTTCTGGAATGTTGTATAAACTTCAATCATACATAAAAAATCTTCTTAAAAAAGGCAAAAGACCTTTAATGTCTGTTTAGTATTATTGAAATCTGGTTTCTTATTTATTATAAATGTATTTTCCTAAGATTTTACATAGAGCAAACCTGTTTGTCCCCACAGATATTAAATTTCCTTAAAGAGTTTTACAAGGAGAATATAAATCTTTCCCCAAATCATCTTGTCACTCAATGGTAGATTTACTGTAGTTTCCGTTATTGCTTAACGAAGTAATGTAGCTTTCTTGCCAACAGTATAATTGTGTTTCTGAAATGTAACCTTCTTGATCATGGTTATAATGGCAGTGTGATAGGATGATAATGCTAGTAGGCTAAGTATCTATCCAGTAACTCTACTTAAAAATTGTCAGCTTGAATCAGTATTTTTTTGCTTCAACAGATTGATGATGTGTCCAAAGCAGAGAAAGAACCTGAGAAATGGCAAGTATTCTAGGTATAAGTAGTGTTGCTACTAGAGATCTAGTACAACAAAGTGTTTGCTGTAATAGCAAACCATAGAGTCTGAAGACTTTTGCAATGTGAAAGGTTCAACATCTTTATTTAAATGTATTACACATTTTAACAGTGAGTTTCCGGAGTATCAGCCTTCTCTGGCTGATAGGTGTAGACAATATCTGTACATGAATTACTGTGCACAAATAATTATATTTTTAAATACAAATACATGATTTCAGCTATCATTTGGTACAGTTAGTTATATGAATACAGTTGGTCACTAGCAAAATAGAATCATCATCAGCTGTTCTGCATGATATCCCTAGAGACTACTCAGACCTGTTTCTCAGTACCAAAGTTTATTGTTTATTAAATCTTTTCATTTAAGCTCTCATGGGATCACAAAAATCTGCCGTGAGAGATTCATTAGGTTCAAATTATATCAAGCACTTAGAATAAAATTTAGCAAATGATTTAACTGTGGACTTAACTTTGAACATTTTCCCTAGCATCAATTTTTGTAGCTAGTAGAGAGTACTATCTACCTGTGTGAGACATGATAGAGTTAGGAAATTGTATACAGTAATGTCACGTATGTGACACATTTCATTCAGTCTGTGCCTGCTATTGATCTTCCTGAAATTTCTGCTCATACTACTCCTAATACTCTGAACTTTGGGGCTGCTTCAAATAGCTCAGTGGTCAATTTGCTCTGAAATTGTTTCTTTTTTTGTCTTGAATGCTAGCTTTCCTCCCTCCCCGAAGAAGTTTGATAAACATGTCTGCATCTAATGTCTGGGGACCTACAGGAACTTGAAGTGATAACAATTTCAAAACAGAGTCTTAATTAACTCCTACTTTCATTTAATAGGTCTCAACTCCTTGTATCCTGAAGTAGCTGTATTCATATTCATAATGCATCTTTTTTTTTAGATATTTCCTTAGTGTATAGCACTTTGATGGTCGAAACTTTAGTTAGAGTCATGTAGTGCTTTAACGTAAAATTTATTGACTTGATATTATTTGAAAAGAAGAAGTCTTTAAAATACGATTTTAGTAAACAAGTAGCAAGAAAAAATAGAACATAGTAAGATACAATACAAAAATTCTGAGAATTACAGATCCAACTCACCTGCAGATTTTACCTGTCTTGAAGCCTTTCCACAGTTCCTAATCCTATTATTAGGGCATATTACATGATACACTTTCTTTCTTTCCCTCTTTCCTCACCACATGCAGTTAGTTCTAATACATACTCTTTAGTCTGGTAGGCAGATAGGAAATACAATTACTGTATGTAATGCTTATTATAAATTTTTAAAAATTGATTTGGCGTTCATTAAAGATGTTTATTGTAGCTTATTGCATATGTCTCTACTAAAGAAACTGATTATAAAGATGGGAAAGATATTCAAGTGGCATCATCCACTGCACTGTTCTTCTGTCAGTCTACTTTGTACATCTATTGCTAATGAAAATTTGGCTATCTTTGTAGGCAGCTCAGTGCTTTACTTACCTCAGTGGTAAGAAGATTCTTTACACCTAAAAGAAAAACACTTAATTCCACAAAGTTGTCTAGTGAATGACTTCATATCATTTGCCCAAAGTTATTCCTCACAATACACTTGCAACTCTCACTCAACAGGAAAGGACCATTACTACATGTTGTAGGTGTAGAGAAAAAGTTAACATTTCATTTGTCGTTATTTTTTAAAAATGCTGACTTTTCCAGACTGACCTGTTTGTGTTAAAGCATTTACTCCTGCTAGTCTTTCAACTTAAGACTGTGATTTAAAATATGTATTTAATTTAAAATTGGTTTTCTTCTCTTTAAGGATCCCAAACGTATCTTACAGAATTGAAAAAGGCTGCTCAACGTTAGTGCCTAGACTAGCCCCTTGAAATTGTCTTCAATTAGTTTATATCTGGAGATGAAGGAAATGTTACAAAGGAGTTCCAGTGGGTCCCATGAGCCGTGCAGGACCACACTACCTCTTTTTCATCTTTTCATGCACAGAAGGCAAGCAGGTGGGCAAAGGTGAAATAGATTTGAGTTGCAGAGGTAGTTTCATGTCATTCTTCTGTCCCTCCTCTATCCTGAAGGACTATCCAAAAGAAACACCAGAGAGAATTTATCTCTCTTTTCTAAGGATAGAAAATATACTCACAACTGGGTGCTTTTCTTTTAAAAGCCCACTGTTGGTGCAGTTTTGAAATTATAATTCTGTGTTTTAGTTTATAATAAACAGTTCTTAAAATGGGAAAATAAAATCTGTTTCCAGGGTCATTTACTGTTTGTAATGTGTACACATACTAGTTTCTTAGCAGAGCCCAGAGACCTGGCATGTGCTTTACTGAAGCATCAAGAGCGTCTTGTGAAAAATATAGTTGGAAGCTTTTATATGACAACTTTTTACTCATTTTTCAAGTTGTACTATTGCTGCCTGCCCTTCAGCACCATGTTCTCCGAGTTAAGAGAAAAATGTCATTAAATAGGTCAAGATACACTTCTTTCACTTAATAGTATGCTTTACAAATAACTAAATATTTTTCAGTAGTTGGTTTCCTTATGAGTGTCATTATAAGTGACAAAACCATTTTGGGTTACCTCATACTCCTGAATAGTGGAATATTCACAGAAATATTTTTTCTGGTTTTGAACAAGTAGATATTTTTTATACTGTCACAATGACTAAAGATACAATAATACAAACTACCTGATTTTTACTCAGGTGCTTGCTTTTATATTTGTTACTGTTCTTTTTAGTAATTTCACAAAAATGTTGGAAGAATATTTGCATAAATTTTGAACTAAGTGGCTTAGCAGCTAATACAAGTTACCTGTAACTGGAATTTATCGTTCAGTTTCAGCTCCTGTGTGTTAACAAATAAGTGGAGTTGCTGGTATATGAAAATGCAGATTGTGGATGTTCCACTAGATATGTGTGTATACATATCCATACACAAATATGGAAATGCAATAGTAAAACTAGTGCTGAGTTTGATAAGACCATACTCAAAAGTGTGATAACTATGGCAATAATTCATAGTAGGGCCAGTAACAAGAGGAAGGTTCATAAGCAAGTGCCTTATCACCTTTAGTTTGAATAAATATGGAGTCTTACATTTCCATAGGACAGTATGAGTCCCCATGGGACTCAGTCAAGAGTGAATCCCCTAACTTCAAAATCTGGTGTAACACCTGTGATCACCTTTGTCCTCACTGACAGGATTAAGTTCTACAGAACTTCTGTGAGAAAAATGGGCTCTTCCACACTACCTTTGGCCTACACAAAAAGGTCAAATTAAGCTATTGATTGCATGTGGTGTTGCCTCTCACTGCAGCAGCAGAGATGGGTTTAAGTATATGCATGTATATGTTTAATTTTTCAAATGATACTCATTTTTTCAAATTACACTGTCTTACCTATTTAAAAATCCACATACTTGCTCTGAAAGGCTCACTTTTAGTTAAATCTAGCATGACATGCACAAGGACAAACTAAACATTATTTTTTGTAAGTTATTACTTGATTTTCTGAACCAAAACCTCTGTAAGAATTAAATGCCTCCAGAACAAACTACTGTGCATTGACTGGGCTGGATACTACACTACCTATTTTGAACATTGTGCAATAATATATACATCTATGGTGCTGTGGCAGAATTCTGTCCACATTTTGTATTTTTTTTTTACTGGCATTGACAAATGAGTAGTATAAGCTATAGGAAATCACTCTTACAGTGTAGGCTTGGCAGACAATTTTCAGGCAATTTCTATTGATTGATTGTATCTGTGGCATTACCATGTTCTTTAAATTTGCAACTTCTGAATATAAAATTAAAGCATGTGATAAATTGTTTTTATAAAGCCATTGTCTTCAGTGAGAGCAGGACTTTACTCAACATGTTTTCTTCATATTGATGACTATAGTTACCTAAAGTACTTGTTTTTCACAGGATAGTTTTCACTCATTTTCACTGTATGCTCTTGCTTGTTTTAGGGGACCTAAAAATACATCTTTTTTTTTTTTTTTTTTTTTTTTTCATCAGTTCTGCTTAGTCCACCTTATAAGCTGCTTTCTATAGGAGATATTTGTTAGTTTATGCTTGTAATTTCCTTGTTGATCTTTTATCATTGGGAGAGATTTTAGCACATTGAGGGGAAAAAGTAACGTTACATACCTTGCTTGCTGATTTGAGATGTTGCCCAAATCCTTCAGCTAATGAATATGTCCAGTGACTCGCACCTCTTAAAGACTCTTTCTCAAACCGCAGGGACAAAGGCTGCTCTGGGGAGAGTGAGGTAATACACATTAGTCAGAGCCTGCCTCCCTGAAGTCCAGGGAAGCTGGGGTGTCAGGACCAAGCCTGAACCTCCCCGCTGTCTATATGCAGTCATGCACTGATCTTCCCTAGGATCACTGCACTTGCATTCATGCTAGCAAAATTGAATTGTTAGCATGGTCAAGATGCAAAAACTATTTCTCCCTATTTTTCCACTCTGAACATGATGCCAGGGGGGAGAGCTGTCCCCTTCTTTCCATGTCCAAACTTTCTGAAAAGCTTTCTTCCTTCCCTGAACTACAGCCATCCATATTTGGCAAATTCAGGATGTAACTTTAGAAAAATTGCATTAGTATAAAATAGTCATGTATTTTCTCAGCATAGAGGAAACTCAGTATTTACCCTCACTTGAGAAACTGCTTAGTTTGCTTGCCTGGCTGAACAATTTTATGGAGATTTTTCTCATAGGGCAAAAAACCTCAGTACTTCATGAGTTATGACATCATATATTTTTATAAAAGAAAACATGCAAGCTTCCCAGTAGACAGTATCATGAGAATGTAGGTGTTATTCTTTTGGTAAGATTCTAGCTAAGATTATACTATGTGACAGCCTGTCTTTATGCATGTTGTAATACGCTGTGTAAATCAGAGGATTATTGGCTTGCCAAGTGATTTTTCTGCGTTCTCAGACCTGTATAACAATATATATGCAAATAATACAATTATGTTAACTTTTTAATTTTTTTAAATGTATCCTTTGATCACTTACACAAATCCAAATTAGGAGCAATACAAGTAATTGAAGTATGAATCAAAACTGCCCAGTGAGACAACCTCAGCTGATCGATACTATTTTCTTTTTTTTCTTTTTAAAATATCTGTAGAAAAAAACAGTGTCTTGCTAGAATCAATAGGCAACAAAACAGTGGATAAGAGAATGCAAACCAAACCTCGGGATGGGGTTTTGAAGCCATGACTTGAATCTATGTTACTGCTTAGTAAATAAACCAGAACTTAATTTCTCATTTAAGTTAGAAAGTTAGAAGAGGTTCAGTACATTTTTTCTGGTGTAACTGAATCATAGAAATGTGTCATGATAAGTGTAGACACTGAATATAGGCTTAGACCTATCTAGCTTCCAGGTATTAGCTATTTCAGGCTACTTTGTGAAATTGTTATGAGCCAGATTTACTTCTTAGTTAAATCGAGGTCCCGTTCTGGCTGCCCACATCAGATCAGTTTCTGGTAATAAACATCAAATCTAGGGATAAACTCTTTACAAATGAGGAGTTTATGTTTCTTTTTAGCTGTCTTGCTTTATATTTTAAAGTCAATATTTCAACAGCAAACTAGAGTAATTATTTTTCTTTACTTGCTGGCGATACTCTTCATGGGTTGTGTTTTTAAAGCTTTTGACTAAAATTGGTATATGTTTACTGAGGGGAAATATGAATTATTAGTCAAGCCAGTGTGTTTTTTTAAGACACTGGCTATTTTCACTGAAAATATAGGATGCTTCATGCTGTAGCAGATAAGGAAGATATGAGGAACTGTTGCAAGAGGATTTAGGTGAGATTTTGTTTGATTTGTTTTTTTAAAAAAGGTTTTAGCTTTTTACTTGTATTCCTTTCATGACGGCTTTTGTAAAACAGAAAATTAATCATCTCTGTAATCATCCTCTGTTATTACATGCTCTAACATTGGTTGACATCAGTGAAGCCACCTGGACACCATGGGGAATGTTCCTATGTTCATGTACATATATGGTAGAACTGCCCAATGAAATAATAGGTGCGTTGTCAGATTTCATTTCCACGTGGATGTGATTGTTCACTTGTTTTGTACAGCTTTGTTTGTGGTGCAGCTACAGACACAGAGATCAGTGGGGAAAAAAAGTATATAGGTTATTTCTTAAAAGAGTAGTGCAGAATATGACAGAGCGCTCCTGAGTTCTCTGCAGAAAGATGTTTGGGGAAAAAAAATGCTTTTAAAAAAAATGACTTGCCTCTGAGCATCCCTTAATGAGAGAAGAATCTAAGTGGCTTCTGTGCCCTGCAATTGTATTCTCTTGAGTAGAAAATCCTGTTCTAAAGGTCAAGAGAGTGTATGGAGGTATTTTTGCAGAATCAGCCCTAACTGACTGAATTCTATATAAAGATGTAAGTATTGGTATTGAGCATGTGATTAAATGCACAAAGGAAATTCCTTTAAAAAGTAATTAGCATGCTATTTTTGTCCTTTCAGTTACATCTTCAAACCTTGCAGCGTCAGGGGTTTTTTTGGATCACTACAAAATGCACATGAATTAATGCTCCATGTCCTCCTGCAGAATTCCATCACCATGACATACCATTTGCAATTTCTAGCATGGACAGATCTTCTACAGATGTCCTCATCAAAGTCATCACCTTACAGAGTTTAGCTCATGTTTTATTTCAGATTCTAAAGAATTATTCTTATAAGTCTTACCATCAAAGTTCCTGAAAAATATTGATTTTGATAATATACATTTTTGTCACAAAGAAGTGTCGCCAAACCATTTCCCTACCTGGTCATTAGAAACAGTATAGTATTATTACTTGATTCTAATGTGAATTATCCTCCATTATTGTCTTTCTTTCTGAAACATCTTGCACGCTGTTTTTCTCCCTCTTAGGAACAAAAAGATGACGCATGGGACACCACAGTTGTATTTCTGAAACCCTCTGCAGATACTGTCATTTGTATGTGTAGGTGCTTGGCTGTTTCTCATCTTAATTCCTGAGATCTTTATGGCTGATAAGATTTAAATCTTCCAGACTTTGTATGTTGTGTTGGAAACCTGGTCCGTAACCTGTTAACATTCCCTCAGTGGCCATTAACTAATGATTAATTATGCCATTCAGTTACAACATTTAATTTATATAAAATCTTGAGGCATATACAGTGTTTTACAAATAATTTAATATTTATGGGACTTAAAGTGAGGATTTAAGCATGTAAGTTAGGCTGCTGAGGATAAGAGATGATAAATGAGCAAAGGTATAGGAGAAATAAAGTGTGAGACATTGTAGGCCATTGGTGTTGATGTCAACATATACACTGGTTGTTTGTGTTTAATATTAAGTCTTTAATCTTTGATTCTAAATTGTCCTAATGAAAAATGGAGTAAGGTATAGAAATACATATTTCAACTTCCATCTGGTGATACTACTTATTCCAGCTAAATGAATTTTCACTGTAACGGTGATAACTGAGGAAGAGAAAACCCTTTCGCAGGAGCATCTTATACTACTGATTTTATTTAGCATAGCATTGCTGCTGCTTGGAATATTTCCTTAATTTCTTTTTGGAAGCTCGTCCTTCAGAGAGACATGCAGCTGCAAACATAAAATGCTTATTTTGCAAGTGCCTGGAACTTGCCGAATCATTCTGTCTTTGCCAAATAAGTATTTTTTGTATGTTTCTACTCTGAACTTGAGGAGGTAGTACATTTTGATAGTGTTTGAGTTCTGAAATCAAATATGATACCTAGATGTATGAAAACTAGCTCTTAAATTAGTTTCTTGCCATATCTTAGCTCAGAAGCTTTTATGTCGTCTGCAAGATGGATTGCCCTTTGTGTTGTTTTACATGTTAGTGTTTGTTATAAATGATAGTAAGAACCACAAAATTTAAACTTTCCATGTTAAAAACCTTTCCAGTTCCATTTGTCTGTGTGCTCGTGTTCAATCAGCCATGTAAAGTGTCTTATTTCAGATACATTCAATTGTAGTCAGGCCTGTAATTTCCATGCTTATTTGAAGACTTTATTAAATAAATTATGTAGCATTCACTAAACATGGAGTTAATCTTTCTGTTGTGCCTTCAAGTTGATTCAAACTTGAGACCTGGTTTAATCATGATACTCTTTAAAAGAGCTGTTGATAAAAATTATGTACAGTGTTCTGCCATTTCTCTTGATGGAAGCTATTTACCCATCTATTTAACCTAAATATATATCACTTTGGGAAAAATTAGTTTAGCTGACATAAAAGCAAAAAGGTGTTTTACAAACTCCAAACCCAGTGTGTTCTATTGCTTTACTATCTGCATCACATTCACCTGAAAACCTTGTCTAACCTTATTAGGAAGAATAATTTTTATCTACTGGATACAATTTTTAGAGCTTCACAGAATTTTTCTTAAGTGACAATATTCTCAGTTTTGGTGAAAATGTATTTCTGCACAAGTAAGCCATATATATATAATAGGGCAGGGCTGGATGACTGTCAGTTTTTATAAAAGACCTCAATGAACACAAGTCCTCTTTGAAGTGGGAAATACCCTGGTGCAGAGTTGAAGAGATTTCCAGCTTCCGGACATGGTAGTTCTAAAGGCAGAATGATCCATATATGAAACGATAGAACATAAAAGCAGTGCAAGAAGGACGGAGGCTGGTCCATTACCTGTCAGAAAGTGCAATTATTTATATGTAGGAGTGAGAAGAGTAAGCCATTGGAAACTGGAACCTTTTCTGTACCCATCTGTCTGTCCGTTTCTCCATTTCACTTTTCTCTGCAGCTTCCATGGAATATAACAGAAAAGATAATCACCCATTTTCTTATGCTAGAAAAAAAACCCACTACCTCACTTCAGGCATCAGACATGGCACGTAAAAGCAGATTAGGTTGGTGAAAGCATCCTGTATCATTTTTTTACTATGAACTATCTTTTGAATATTCAGTATGCCTGGTATCTAAATTGAACAGTGAAAATCTCATAAGCCTTTTATCAGATTTTTTTCTCTACACACCTTTCTCAATTAAGAGTTCCCTGGCAATTTCTCAGTCTAATCAAAAGTTTTTTATAAAGAATAAAGTTAAACTGACATGATGGCAAGATATCCTGCTTACAGGGTGATCTATGCTACTAATGACTGGCAGAGACAGCTTCAGAGTTTATTTTTCACAGTCACTGTGACATGAGACAGAAGGAGACAGAAGAAAAAGGCTTTAAATGCATAAAGGTTAAAACATGTCTAGGATATAAAAGTGCTAGTCTAATGAATGAAAATATCCAGATTAGCATTAAAACACCTTAAACCCATGGGGCATTTCCAGGATCATTGAATCGCTATTAGGAGATGATTGTCAAGCAATGATTTTAGTTAAGTAATGAAATCTCTGAGAATACTAGCTTGTAGAGAGTGACCTTGTACTGGATGATTATGAGTTGATTCAGTATAAATTTAGTGTAGGGATAAACAAAAGTATCCATATAGTTAAGGGTCTGTCATTCAAACTGTGACACATCACGTCTGGGCTCCATACTGATAGATCCAGTAGTGCCTTTCATGTTCCCAGGCACCAGACTCACCATCTGTCTTATTAAACTGGTACAGCAGTCCCTGGTGCACTGTTGGCTGGTGCCAACAAAGCATGCTCCCATACAATTCCTAGGGGCAGTTTTAGGGATGAGAATGTCCCAATGATCATTCCGATTCAGCATTTTGTAAGTTGTCGCAGTATTTTAGCATCTAGGGAAGTGTTGCTGTAATAAACAGGCTATTGCGAGCTCGTTAGCTTGAGTGCACAGGAATATTTTTGGGCATTTTGTTTAGCAGTGTGGATGTCACCTGTGGGAAATAATTAGAGTTGGAGGAATGCAGAGTCTTGAATTTGGAGGAGACCAGGAGATTTCTTTGAGCAAAGAAGTTACACCTGGCAGAGATTTTTATTAAAAGCCTTTGCTCCAGTCCCCATTGGTGGAATACTCATATTAGGAGTATTCTGAAATAAGTGAAGAAGAGATTACCAGAAATACCTGAAATAATGGGACTGGTTATCTGAAGAAATAGTAGAAAAAAAGAAAGAGTAGAGAAAAAGTTTTAAGAGAAATCAACCTGAAGTAGATTTTCCTAAAGCTCTTAAACACCTTTTTTTTTTTTTTCCACACATAAATATATGAATACCAAACATGAAAATGTGGAATAGGTGATTAATGATATTTTAGCAGTAACTCAAAAAGGCAATGTATATGTTGTTACAGTTTTGACAAGGAAGTCTGGTAAGTTGCAGGTTTCCTCCATCAATGAAAGGAGCTGTGAGATAAATGGAAATGTGAATGAAGGAGATTTCATTACCTAAGGAAGTTTTGCACTGGAAGTCCAAAATCGTATTTTTCAAAGATCAGTATTAGGATCAGTTCTGGTTTAATAGACAAATAATGACCCTGACACAAGGAGTGGAAAAGTCCGGGTGACATTAACTAGATGGTACAAAGTTAAGATAAAAATGAAGATGAAACATTGGAAGAGCTGGATATGCTTAAGGAGTTACAGAAATAAGTCTGAATAACATAAAATGAAAGGCACTTAAGGCACTCAAAAGAAAAATCTAGGACAGCAGCAGATCAAAGGGGGACCCATTGCTTTGCTTCCAAGGCCAGCAGATAGTGAGTGCCCCATGAAGAGTAAGGATTACACATACAGTGTATTTTGCTAGGATGCTTGCGTGGCCTCCAGCAGTTTGTGGGTCAGGGACTCCCTCAGACACAGATGATATCTTTGAATTTCTTCTCCTTTCCAGCAATTTATCTAATCACATTGAACTCCTCTAAACCTTGGTAACCACAATATCCTGTGACAGGCACTGTCATGGTTTAACTAAATGTTGTGTAAAGAATCACCATGTTAAATTTTGCCTTAAACACGCTACCTGTTAATTTCCTTTGTTGCCTCTTCATTCTTATAACATGAAATGTAGTTAGCAGTTGCTTATTAGTTCCCGTTCTGACCTGAGACGCTCATAAGCTATCATATGAGAGCAAACTCAAAAAATTGAGCCTCTTTACATAATGAAATGAAAATTGAAGTGGTATGTGACTGATGTTTATAAATACAAGTGGGAGAAGGTCTCCCTCCCCAAGAGGGAGAAAAGCTGCTTACTTTTAAAAAACAATGCTGCCATCAGAATAAGTGGAGAAAATTGACAAAGCATAAATTCAGGGTGGTTTGTGAACATTCGGAGCAGCAGTCAGGTCAGAGGGCTGTACCTTGCATAGACAGTGCATTGGCCGGCGTGGTTAAGGAATGGCTATTTCTCCAGTAAACAACCTCTAAGAGGATCACAAGTTCTTAATTTACAGAAAATGTCCTCAGGCAGGGGTTCATGAGCTCAAATACATGCCTTTGGATCACCCTACTAGCAAAATGATAAAAATGCGTTTTTATGTGTCAAAGTTGATGATTGGGATTCAGCAACTCAGAAGGTCCCCTTCTACTGCACACTGCTACATGGTCTGGCTGCAGAGATGCTCTGTTTTCATCCAGATTCACGGTCCTGTGTGGTCTCCTGTATTTAGTTGTCTATGTCAGTCATTCTGCAAAAAGCCAAGAATGCACATGGTACCCTTACCCCTAGCTCAGTGATTATAAATAATCTAATAAAAAATAAAAAAATAAAAAAAAAAAACACCCCACCCCCCCCCAAAAAAAAAAAAAAAACACAGAAGAGACAAACAAACAAACCCCAAATCCCCCCTAACCCCAAGCACATGCTTTGAATATGGGGAACCTTGGTTTCATCCTTTCTGTTGTGCCACAAAGTTTATGAAACACTCCTTTTGCATCCTGCACCTGAAACTGTCATCACTAGTGCTAGTGGTTATTTTTAGAAATAAAATGTCTCCTGGAAAACCAGCTCCATTTTGCAAGAAAAAGCTAAACAGTCACTGGATAGGATTGGTGCAGGAGGCTTGGTGATTTACACTGAATTAAAGCCAGACCCATTCCTGTTCCAGTGGCTCTAAGGATAGAGCAAAAACCTCTCATGTTGTCAGCAAAAGAAGAACTAGAACCCAAGTCTGCCTTTCTCATATGGGCATCTGGTAGAGTCAAGCTTTAGCTTTTCATATGTTGTGTTTTTCCAACAGAGAGTTAAGTACTCCACAGGAATTGAAGCAACTGCATTAGGGGCAAATCCTGTCAATTTGGATTATCCTCTGTTTTGCTCTAGGGCACCAATCCTCTCATTGCCCAACTGTTTACACATTTGTTTGTTTCTGATTTCTGTCTGGAACGATCCAGAGAGCTCCCTCTGAGAGAAAACATAGGCACTGTTCAAAAGCTACCTTGGATCCACAGTTAGCTCCTGACAGTATAGTTACAGCGTGACCAAATTTTGCTCAGAGTATGTATTTAGTCTGCTCTGAAAAGTGGTGGCCTTGAAGAGTTTAAATGTGGATCAGGCCTTGATTCCTGACACAGTCTGCCTAGATGGGATAGGTGTCCATCAAAGTGCTGGAGTTATGCAGAAGGCATAATCTAATAAAGGGTTTCCCCAGGGGCAGAGAGATTAATTCACATTTCCCATTGTCTACATGAGGGGAGGAAACTATGCTGGCGTTGCCTGTGTTTCTTAAGCGGCTTGACTTGGCAGTGATAATCTGAGAAGGATACTTGGACTCACACTGAGAAGATGTAAAGATCTCCGAAAGTGCAATTACAGACTGAGATTCAAGCTGAGCATTCTGAAGATCAGATTAATTCAGATTTACATGTTTTGTGCTATATCCAAAGCCAGATGTTCAAGATTCTAGTGAAAGATGCTTAGAGAACCTTCGAGGGTCCTAGGAATGGGTTGTAGCTGAGTGCTGAAAAGTGGTGAGGCTTTAAATCTTACACCTTTCCCAGATCTAGCTGAGAGATTTTCTTGGTAAATTCTTCAAAATTGCCTTGAGTTTGTTGGGTAAGTTACAATTGATGTATGAGTAACCTCTGCCTTAGGACTGATGTCTGTGAGGATAACCTTGATAGGGAGTTGCCATCTGTATTTTTTTAAAAAAAATTCTTTCAAAAGAGATGTGCTGAATTATAAAACTTGCAGAATAGAAAAGAAGTCTAAGGGAAATTATCTTAAATAGAATATCCTGTGCCAAGACATGTGAGCTGGTATTGCAGACATTTTTAAGGTCTCCGATTTTTAGTGTCTGATTTTTATTTTTTTTTTTTTAATAGAAAAAGGGGGGGAAATGTGTAAAAACCAAAGCTGCTCAACCTTGATTACTGGCATTTTATGCTAAATACAGTTGTTCCTGCCAAAAACGTTAAGCTGGCAAAGAGGAGCTTAGATGTCTCATTATACTATTGCCAAGAAAGACATGATTTTGAAAGCTCTACAGGGTGGACCCAGAGGCTCTTGATGCCAATCTGTTCTGGTATTCACTGCAGAATGAGCAGAATCAGTGTTTCTTTGAAGAAGTGATGCTTCAGGCTTCTCTGGATGTGCACTGAATAGATTTTAACAATTATGTTTATTTACATAACAACTCTGAGGATCTTTGTTTTGCTTTATGGCACAGGCTGTACTAGATTTTAAACAAACCATTACAATTCAGAATATGTGTTTGTCTCTAAAAGCATATGTAGGAAAAATTGCAAAGTAGTGCTGCTAAAGCATGAAGTGAAAAATGAAGACCTGAGATCCCACAGTACTCTACAAGAGGATGCACAAGATTTTCTAGAGGAATAAGCTGGTTATTTTATATTTAATAACCATCTCTGTCCTAAGGATATGTTTACTGAGAAGCATAACAGTATATTGAATATGTAGGCAAAAAGTATGACCAGTGCATATGTTTTATTTTGGTGATGATTCATAATGAAGTCAAAACAGCATAGAAATGGATCTGTGAATTCTTCAGATTGCTGACATTTAGCAAATTAATATGAATTTTAAGTTGCTTCCATAGTGGACTGTGAATCAGTCAAGAGTGAGAGACAGGAAAAAATGTTCTAATGTGAGAACATTTACACAGCCAACCAAACACGAATAAGCTTACTGTTCCTGGAGTCAGAAAAAAAAAAAAAAAAAAAAAAAAAAAAAAAAAAGACAGTGCTTGTTGAGATAAAAATGTGTTCCAACCACATTTCCTGGAGTAGCTCATAAAACACATTTTTAAAGAGAAGTTAGATTTGGCACTGATCTTGGGTTCTGAAGGCAGAAAGTACCTGTCCCCTGTACTTATACTAAAAAGTTGTATCTCTCAGTCCAGAAAACTCACAGATCTCAAGGAAAAAGGAACTTTTATTTGAGTATTCTTGATCGTCTTCATGCCCGGAAACCATTTTTGAACATTTCCATATTGAGCCAACTCAGCATACTGCTTACAGAAACATCCAGTCTTGACCAAAAGAGCTCTTACTGTAGAAAACAGCACAGTCCTTTGTAATCTGCTCTGACAGCTTGTTAGCTTCATTTTCAAAACATAATCTTAAAAAATGCAATCTAATCCTTACTTGAGCACTCATGCGGTCCTCCTGTATTTGGATTCCATGGAAAAGATGACCAACGAGTACACCAATTGAAGCCATAATTACTTTGTTTGAACATTCATTGCACACCATCAGAGTAAATTCTGGGAGGAATATTTTATAACAGGAGAAGGTTCCTGTAGAAGCTACACATACTGTGAAGATTGCTAATAAGGAGTGAGAAATAGTACAGAAGTTGTGGAATTTATGACCATGATCAAGTCTAATTCCTATGTGAGGAAATGAACATTTCTTTGCCACCCTGTAGTGCTTGGAATATCCACAGGAAGGTGACATGTCTGCTGACTGTAATATTTGGACCTGTAAGGGAGGATAGTTTGGGAGTGATTCTTAAGGTGATACCGTTTTCTCCACAGCTCTGATGTTGGAGTTCTTATAATGATAAACTACTGAAAAAGTTAGGTGAGTCCTACCTGCCCTTTCCAATTTGCATTTCCCTCTTTGATAGTTCAGAATTGAGATCACAGAATTGGGATGTTACAGTGACCTCTGCTAGGAACCAATAATTCTGAACAGGGAATATATCAGAGCAAAAAGCCCTTTAAAACACCTTAAATCATTTGTTCGCAACTGATGTCACCTTAGGCCTTATTAAAAGTTCTGTTCTAATTTTTTCTCTACAATATTAGGAAGAAAACTGTACCTTTCAGAAATGTGAATGCCAACTGGTAGCTTTTTATAGACATACTGATATGTGACAATTATCAAAATCAGCAAAGTCGATTCTAGCATTGTGTACTCACATTGGGTCGGCCAAAACTGAGATCCTTTGTCGGTTTAAGTATCAGCCAGCTAAAGTCTACTAATGAGCCAACTGCACATCTCTTTAATAACATTCTAATTCATGTACTGTAATTAGGTCTGAATACAAAATATTGATTTAGTAGTAATTACATTTGTGTGAGCATTAAGATAATGTTTCAGGAAATCTGCCTAGATTCAGCATGGGGTTCCAGATAATGAAATGGTCACTCTATTGCTGTATAGAAAAGCTTTTAAACAGAATTTAGGCTATAACTAATACAAATTTATTTGATTCTGTCCTCTGCTTTGTTTGGCTTGAGACTCTCTACCAAAATTCAAATATATTCCACTGGTAGATCGTAGCTAATTAGACTACACCAGCATTTTAAACATGTTTTGTGATCATCCAGGGAAAGGATGTGCAAGAGCTATTAGAAATAAGGCAGCATTTAAAGAGCACTGTTTTATAGTCATAACTCATTAGCTGTAGAAATAAGTATACTGCAGAAAATCCTTCTGTTGAGCCAATTTGTAACCATGCTGTTAGCCTTAAATATTGCACACTTAATCCACACATGCACACCACGAAAGCATGACATCATGTGATTCCCGGGTAAGAACTTATTTTCCTGTTTCACTGTTCTTACAGTATTTTTAGAATTTCACATCTCAAGATGTGCATAAATACCTGTTCTATATGTTTACATTCATACATGTGAAGAGGCAGACTTGTTTATCGTAGCTACAAGTATATGCAAGTAACACAGTCTGGGTATAGAGGAACATTTTGTCTTAACTTGCTTTTGATCTAAATCGCTTGCTGATAAACTTTATTTCAAAGATCTGTTACTGTAAAAAAGGGAAATCAGTCAGAAGATGGCAAATACCCAGAGCAATGGTTTAGTTAAGGATCATCATGGCAATCAGGTAACTCAGAACTGAAATAACAAATACACAGTTAAATCAGGCCTTTTACTGGAACACGTGTATTACCAGTCCAGGTGGTCTTCATGTAATTTGTACCTTGAAAGATGTTTCATATCAGGGTAAGTATTCTGTATCTTCCAGGGGCAAATAAAATCATATTTGATTTTTAATTTGAAACATGGTATCTGAATTTAGCCATTCATTTCAGACCAGGATTGTTTAAGACACACATGCTATTGTGGGTAAGATAAAGTAAATGTTACTTGCAGAGATGAGTACACCCTTCACATTGCCTCAGCCAGAAGTACCTTGAGCAGATGCTGCACCTGTTGCAACTATTTAGCAGATCCCCTTCTCTCTGCTTGTTGCACTGCAGGGGAAGAGGCATTCAGGAGGAGATATATGTACAAATACATAAAATAAACCTACATAAACTCTGCTTGCATTCAAGTCAAGAAAGCGGATCTGAAGGACTGACTATGCTATGCCTGCTTCCTTGTCAGGCTGGGGAAATCCCAAGAACAAGGGAGTTTGTTTGACTCCACCCGAGCTTTGTAAAATATAGTGACTGCTGATTCTCCTGCTCCCTGTAGACCTTCACATAGGAGAACAGCTACAGATGATCAACTGACAGTGAAAATCCATGTCTGGCTCCAGTTTGTCACGTTAGGAAAGCTGGGGAGATGAAGCAAATGTGCAGCTATATATATATAACTTGACACACCTGGGCAACTCCTCCTTGCTGCAGGAGTCTCTAGCAAGACTTACAGGAGGTTTCTGTTCTATGTATGCTTTCTAAGGCAGGATCAAACTGAGGAACTATAAACCTCTGGCTGGTGCCACAGCTCTCATACTCACACAGTAATAGAGAAACTACCGTGTCTAATCACATCTAATGACCACCAGTGTGTCCCATGTCAGACGGTGGTCAGCTCTAGGGCTTTCAGAGGAAGAAAAAGATCCCAAGATTCATTTTGATGGTTATCTATTAGCATAAGGTTTAATATTTGAAGCATCAGATGAAATATGCCTTTAAAATAAGAACTACAGCTACATACAATACCCCTGAATTGCCTTGAAATGCAGAAGATAGTTTTTACTGAAATAATTACAGAATGTGCTAAGCATGTTTTCAGAAATATGGAAGAGCACTTAGTTAGAAAAACACATTCAAATAGATGTCTCTTTGGAGATTCATTGTGAGTAAATCTTCAAAACCAGTAATACGAGTAATTTACTGGAATAGATTACTTCATTGCAATAAGTAATATGTATTTTAAAGAAGCTTCCACATTCAAAAAGGTTCAAATAACCCTGTGAATAACACATTTATAGCTCTACATTATGTCTTGGTGTGAACCTTTGCCTTATGATGAATATCATCTTAGATCCTCCTGAACAGCAATAACAAAGAAGGTAGATTAAACTTTCTAAAATTCAGTTTGAGAAACTCCAAAGACCCCACTTCCATGTGTTTCTCTGTGTGCCAAATTGTGCTGTCACTGTCCTCCTTTTGCCTTGTTAGTTATGCTTCATGAAGAACTTCCATTTTGACTTCTTCACAGTGAGACATAATTAATTCTTCTACAGAAAAAGCCTCTACTAGAATACTCCTTGCAATGTGCTGGCTTTGTGTTATATAGAGTACAGTGCTTAGAGGGCTGCTAACTAGTCTTCTCATTGATAACTCCAAATCACTAATGATGGAGAAGTCTACTTTGGAATTATGCCCTGTGGAGGTGCACAAGAGCACCTTAGCTGGGTGACAAAACTGGAGGTGGGGCGTGCAGAGCCTGGGGAGGCAGCTTTCCAGAGGAGCTGTAGGGCAGGTGCTACTCATCTGTAAATGGGAGGGCTTTCAGGTCATGTTCTCAGCTGATTTTATGCAAGTGTTCATGTATGGTCATGTTTATGGGACAGAATTAGATGTTTTCTGAGGAAAAAAGAGGAGAAAACACCATGGACCATCCATCATCTTCAGCATGAGACTGACTGCTTGTTCTCTGAAGTAAGCACCACAATCTGTTGCTCACTCATAGCCTGTTTCTGCTATCCTTAATTTACATGTACTTCCTCTGAACACGCTATTCAGACAATGAGAGGAAGAGGGGAGAATAAATTTGTTGTAAGAGAAAGATTGTATCATCTATTGAGAGTGGCCCAAAAAAATACTAACAAAATACAATTTACCTCATAACTCACTTTTCAGAGAAATCTCATAACATACTCAGGCTCAACATCTACTACTACAGCAACAACATTTCAGTGTGCGAGCAGGTAAAATAAAGTGGGAGAGAAAAAACAGATAGGTGTTAAAAATCCCTAGCAGGGGATTGTCTGACACCTTTCTAGCTGGGAAGAAAAAATGAAATATCCTTCCTGCAGTATCAGTGCCACAAATACAGAGGCAGACGTCAATTTAAATCAGGTTTGGGACCTTGAAGATCCCATAGGTAGAATCATTTGATGTGCTGAACACACCTGGAATTAGTCAAGGCTTCCCAATGCTATTAGAAAGGAAGGGGACTCTTCTTGTCCTTGTTCCACATCTGCTGGCTGTCGGGGAGTGCAGCAGTTGAGTGGGAGCTGATCCTGCCGAGAGGGTGTCCTTGGTGCATCCCTCCAGTTGTTATGGGCAGCCCAGCCTGTGTCAAGGAGAGGGGATGAACTTCCCTTGATGGTCAGCCAGTTCTGTCCTGTGCAACTCTCCTCTGTGTCTGAGAAGACACAAAACCAGCTGTCTGCTGCTTGCTTTTATGTTAAACTGTAGCACAGGAGAGCACTAAAGCTGTTAATGTCCCCCAGCACCCCAGGGAAATGCTGCTGCCCCCTCACAACATCTGCACATGGAAGCACTGATTTCCCCCAAGCACACCTGGATGACATCAACTCCAGGGAAGATGGTCCTCACAGCCATCTCTTCTCCATGGCGACAGCCTCTGAGTGGGGAGGAGTGTTTCCTTGCTGGTCTTGGGTGGGCAGCAATTGTGGGTGACACTTGAGTTTGTCTGTGTCCATGCTAGGCAGTCTCTTCTGCTGTGAAAGGGATATGCACAGGATCAGCGCTCACCTGGGGGCCTCAGGGGCTGCCACTGAAGAGGGACAGCATTGCTTGGCTGGAGCTGAGCCCTTGCAACATCCCTAACCACAGCCTCAGTACAGGAGGATGAAGAACCAAAAATTTAATTTGCCCCAGTGAGTTTCTTAGACTCACTTCAAAGATGGGCTTGCTAATATATGTCTCATTGTCATTCCCTGCTTTGTACCCAGGCATGTGTGTCCACCAGCACTCTCACTCACACTTTACAGGTGTTACCTAGGGGACCCCAATCCTTGCACTGACAGGCTGTGGTTTGCATCAGGCAGAGACAGAAAGAGCCAGAGGTGGCTCTGTTTGGGAAGAATTGAGCCTGAGGCTTCATTTACAGAATGATTATGTACTAGCATGTCTTGTCAGAGGGTGTGATTTTTTTCTTCTTTGTCTAATGATATTAATGCATTCCCTCAAGTGCACATAGTTATATCAGTATGAAGGCGCTTATGTTCGTATAGTTTACTCCTTGCTGTGATTACGGTAGCAGAGTTTATGTTCCTTAATTAGGAGAAAAATGTCTCTAACTCTCCAGCCAACTATAAGAAAGCACACACATTGCTACCCCAGCTTCTTGTAACTAACCCATGAGATTTTCAACATCTTTCCAGTGCTGATTAGGGAAAAGAAACAATAAGAAAGGACAGTTTCTCATGATTTTCCTGAGCAGGCTAAGCATTCAAAAGCATGCCACAAACAAATAGCAAACTGCACAGTAATACATAAATAAGTAAGGTCTGGTTCAGTGTACACACTGCTTGATAAAACCAGGAAGGCAGCTTGAACTCTGTGACAGAGGAAGGTGCTGCAAGCTGGTGCACCAGAAGGTGCTGGGAGGTGGCTGGAGAAGGACCCAGCCAGACCGACAAAGAGGGCACTGGGGTGAAATGCAGTGGGAAGAAGACATAGACAAGCTGACCTCCATATACTACTTTTCTTCGATAGTAGAACTCAGTTACCTATAGTGATATTCAAAGCCTCCATAGTTTCAAAACTGATTACCCAAAATCCATCTCTGAGCCGCTATGAGCAGAAGGGAATCATATGTTCACCCTCTACTGTGCTGACAGCTCTTCACATCCAGGTCGTTCTCAACAGCATCTCTTTTGATGAACAAGTACCCACTGTTCAGTCAGCAGAGATAAGGGTGGGACCACAGTTAACTTGGGATGGCTTCGGTTTGTGAACCAGAAGAACTGACAAAGTGTGTGATTTTCATCTTTTGTGTTTGACGTTTTTGAGACTTGTTTTTCTTCTACACCATTAATTTATTAGCTTGAAACATAAGATGTCACTGTGATAGAAAACACATGCAGGAAAGTGTTCATTAAGGTAGTGTTAAAATGACATTGAGAACAGTAACGTTAAGCATTTAGTGTGATATGAGTACTGTTTCTAATACTCTAAAAGCCAGAAGATAATGTCATTCTAAGCAGGTACTATTATAGTTTACATCCCACATCATGCAACTGACTTAATTCTTGCAGCAAATGCTATGCATGAAGCAAATTAAAAGTCTTAGGCTCTCTGACTACTGGCTAATCAAATTAAGCACAATGACCTAGTGAGGATCAGAGGAGCAGCAGCAGACAGAGGCACCCTGTAACCTTATTCAGCGTAAAGGGAGCACAGGGCTGGCTGCTCCTGAAACTGCAGGGAGGATGATTGCACCCTTGTCACTGGTGGGACACCCCGATGCGACTCCCTGCTTGGAGCCTGAGTGTGCAAACTGCTCATGGACTTGAAGTAGGGCTAGCTTGTCCCTCGGTTTGCCAGGGAAATTTAAAAAAGAATTTCAGTTGCACATCTTCCATTACACACTCATTTATAGAGGAAGATTTCTCCCCTTAAATAGCACATTATTACAGAAACTTCTGCCAGGTGGAATTTATACAGCATGTTACCAGGACATTTAATCTGTTGTGAAGGTAAGATAAAACCAATAAAACTCATCAACATATATTATTTAGAAAATTATGTGTGAGCTGATTTTATAAACTTCATTTGTCAACCAGTTGTTTAAAATGTGGAGTCTTTTCTATCCCATTTAAAGCCAAAGTCAGAGAATATTGCCTTGTGATCTCCAGGTAGATAACAGGAAATTACATTCTTTCAGCTCACCTAGAAGGAAATGCATAAAACAGGTCCAGCTTACAGATTTTTAGACAATGATTTAAATTACCGAACCATTAATAGCAGATGAATTATATGGTATTAAATACAAGTACGGAAACTAGATTGAGGTTTTTTTCTGGAGCATTAAAATTTTCCAGGACCATTTTTTTCAGGAGGTAGTACATTTTGTCTCTCATTTTATAAATGTGGTGTGAAACAAGAAGAGGAAAAACACTCTCCCTTCCCTCCTCCCCCATCTCTCTGAGGAGGAGACTCATCGTGCCACATACAAGAAAAACAGCCACCCACACAGTGGAGCCCTTCAAGCAGAAAGCACCTGATGGGAATTTAAAAGTAGGTTTTCAATGGCGAAGTTGGCAGAAATCTACATAAAAGCAGTTCTTCAAGGGAGGGTATTATGTGATATGAATTAGATGAATGTATTGAGTTGTTGGGTTTTTTTAAAAACCGTGGAGTCTAAGATTAAATTATTGTTATCGTCATCAAATATTTTGTTTGAAACAGCTCATGCCTGAAGACGAGGAATAACAACAAGGAAAATATAGAGGAACACAGTATATTTTAATGAAATAAAGTTTGCCTATCACTCAAAATCTTGAATTTTTGTTATTAGAAATCTGGGTGCTAGCTGCTTGAGGCTTCTAAGCCCCCACTATGCACAGAGCCATCAGTTTGCCTAAAGCATTTAAAAATTAAGTATGTCAAAACAGTAAGAAAATATGAACATAGCAAGTAATTTATTATATTTTATAAGAGAACCTGAAGTGTTTGCAGTTTTTATTTTAGTAACAAAACCCAATAGCATTCTGTTAAGAATTACACTTGTTTTTCCAAAAGCTTTTTGGAGTATTGATATGATCATCTTTAGGGCATTGCATTTCTTATCCTTAAGATCATATGACTACATCAAATACATTTTAATTCTGAGTCAGTTTGTTCTTCTGTAATGAAGGGGGAAGAAAAGAGTTGCTGCCATTTAAGACCTCACTTAGCTTTTTCATTGTCTTTTCATGTTTTATATAATCTGAATTTAAGTAGCTTTCTTGGTTTTAATTTTTCTTCTTACTTATTTTCAACCTGAAACCAAACAATAACAGCTATGTCCAGTTTGTTTTCTCTGCACTGTAATGAAACTTTTAAATTATTTACTGATTTGTAGATTATTGATAACTTAATCTGGCAGATAATTTCACACTGCCTTCGTTGCTAGACGTGATCTGGATCTTCTATACACCAATGGCACAACCGTATAAGTTCTTCTTCCCGGAGTGAGTTTCCTCTGATTTGCACCATTTGTAAATCCAGTGAAAACTAGACTTCTACATTGCTCAATCAAGTTGTGAGAGCTTTCTTCAATAGCACCAGCCTAATGCAGATTTCTTGTGAAGTATCTAAAAAGTACTGAGATTTCTTTTGTCTACCACCTCATGTATAAATTAGCCCATAAATTGCTGGTGTTAACTCTAAAATTCAAATTTCCTTGCACGCTTGTGGGGCCAGACTCCCTGATATGCTGTACCTGTAACTGGCTGGTGGTAACTGCAGGTGCATTTGGAGTGTCTTACCCATTAATAAGGAAAGCATAGATTGCTTAATCGTTTGCACGCACAATAGCAATTCAGAAAGTCCTTGTCCTGGCGTTCACAGAAAACCATTCTTTTTAACTGCCAACTTCCTTTTAACTGTGCCTTTCACAGATGAGGAACACAGTAAGAAGTGCATACATTTCTTCCTAAGAAAAACTGTGTGTCCAGTCCTTAGCTATGCCTTTCAGTGTCACTGCTGTGCAGACACCGCTGCCTCTAATTGCAGCAAGGCCCCTGGTCGCTTTGCAGATGAGAAACACACTCAGAGATGTTAAACAGTCAGGAAGGTTTTTGTGGTTTGACGGGCTGGAAGTCCTCACAGCGGTATTAACTCATTAGCTCGTCACCTGCAGGTGAACGAAAAGAATATATACACTGTTCAAAGCCTCATCCTGGGCCACTCTATGCCAAATAACAGCTCCTGCTTTTTCATATGGAAGTATCTCTGTAATCATGGATCCATAGGCACAGATAAGCTTCAAACGCTTGGGATTTTTCTGGGATATTTGTTTCTCTGTGGTTAGCTGTTACCTGTAACCATGTGGGACCGACCAGGGCACTCTGGCTTACTGCTTTAGTCCTGACTGATGCCAGGATTCATGATTTTTACCATTGATGTGAAAACAAAGTGTCTGGGGAGGAAGGGCTTGGTGGTGGTAGTGCAAGGTTATATCCTGTTCCTTAGATGCCTGCCCAAGTTACTGCTGTCTTACAAATCAGATAAACTCGTTTCCTACATCAGCTGCAAAACATCAATATGCACTTTGTTTTAAAGGAGAAATCGGTGAAACTGCTGTTACCACAGCACTGTGCAGCATATGATACTAGCTAGTTTAATTAAATTCCTCTTCATAACTGTAATCCTCAAGAGTATGTCTATTATCTTCTCTTATCTTTCAAGTTTTGTAGTATGGGTCCTAAATTGTAATTAGACCTCAGTGTGAAATGGAACCTGTGTTGAAGTTGCAAGGACACATCAACCTGGTGATATTGCTCTGTATCTGACCCTCCTTGCATGCTGAACAGAGAAGAAAGTTGCTTAAAAACCCAATATATAGGATTTGTAATACTGAGCTCCCATGCATTTTTTATATCCAAGTACCACTTTTTGAGTTTCCTGAAAATTAATTCATTGTAGCTCACTCCTTGGGGATTTAGTTGTGAATGGGTGGGGTGTAACTATAAAGGAAATCTATTCCTGCAAGTGGCAGGCCATTTCCTTTGAGAAGTGCCTCTTAAAAGCACAGAAAATCAATTAACAATCTTTGTGTTTCAAGCTTGGGTCTTTTTTTTCATGGCATTGAGCACCAGATTGATACCACCCCTGAAGTCATCCCCACTCTATCACAGTGCTGCCCCAGTAGCCGGTGTTTGGTTTTGACAATAAAATCCCAAGTCTTGTTTCTTGAATGTATATTTCTCATCTCCAAGAAATACTGCTTCTGCCCAATGGAGGAAAGATTAAAGAATTACATGGAACTTAATGAAAAAATAAGAGAATTGCTCTTTATAACTCTTTTAAATTATGTCTTGTGGACTTTCTAAATAACGTATGTGATGAATGGCTTGGAAATTTAAATAACAGTTAGATGTGCAATTTGAATTTATAAATCTCTAATCTTAGAAAACTTTCTACTAAACTACAGGGATTTTTTTTTTCTCTCTCATTTTAAGGCTCTTCCAGAAATGAGTTATGGATCACACTGCAGCACATTAGCTGTCAGAGTAAAATTCGGCAACCCTGCCACGGTACACATGTTCTCTTTTATGACTTTATAAAATGTCCTATAAACAAACACTACAAATATATAACTGATATCAGAGGTCTTAGCCCATAAAGAAACTCCAACATAGCCACAGGACAAGTTCCAGAGTATTTGATTTCTTGTAGAGAAGGATGAGGCAATTGGTGTTGGTTGGATACAGGGCAAACTGCCAGGCGAAGCTGGGGGTTTTTTTATATCTCTGCCTGCCATTAATCATTCCACTGGGATGAAAATTTCTGACACTGCATAAACTTCATATCTGTGTTTGGGCATTTGACATTTCCACATCATAGCAATTTAAATGATCTATTCATTTTGAAGGTTGTTACACTTTTCCCCTATTTTTCGAAAGGTTACTAAGGACAAGAAGATAAGGCCTCAATTTTCTTAATCAGTCTGACTGCAGATCTGAGTATGACACGGACACTACAGAGATATCTTTGATGGATGTTATAACATCATGAGTTTGTTTTATTACACTTGTGCCATGTTCTGATATAGGTGACATAGGGTAGCCATGACACTTAGGAGAGAGAATTTAGTATTTTACAGGGGGATTCCGTTCATTTAAGAAGGTTCCCATGATACTTATGATGTAGCCACTCTTCTTTTAAATCAACATAAGGCAGTAATGGGAACTAAAAAAGTATTTCAGGTATCATCTCATTAGGATTGAACTGCAAAGTCTGAATTTCCAGGAAATAAGATCTCAGATAAAAACACCCTTATTTAAACTAAATCTAAATAAAGTGTCCAGTGCCTGAGAAATAGAGCACACACACACACACACACACACACACACACACACTAAAAGGAAATGGTTCTTGTGGGGAGAGGATAGATGCATAAGTGACACTGCCACCCCTCAATATCAAAGTCCTTGGGAGAAGATGAGAATGAAGAGTAGCTATAAAACTCACTTAAGATTTTGTCTATAAAAAGATAAAATTACAAGTAGCTTTTCAAGAGTCTGGTACCTAACTCTGAGAAACTCAAACACAAACATTTATTTGATTTATCAAGACAAATTCCATGGACTTTTCCCCTGTGTATAGGTACATATATACAGATTTTAAATCACTTTATCTCAGGGTTTACTAACAAAAAGCCATGAAACTAAGAGAAAGAATGAAATTGAAGTAAGCATGATAAAGCATGGTGTCTGATAAAGCTAACATCAAACTGATTTTAAACAGGCTCAGTGCTGCAAAAGGTCTGCACATCTGAGAGTCAGCAGTGTGAAGCAGAGCGAGTCCAACCCCGGCGGGATTACAGATTGAAGAGGAGGTGATTCGTTACTTTAGCGGCATTTCACTCCCTCATGGCCATTCTCCCTCCAGCAGTAACAGTGTGAATTGAAATTGTACCTGGCCAAGGATCTGGCCATGGATCCAGTGCATCCACGTATGTATATCTGAAGGAGCAAATTACATTACTGTGCTATTAGCAGTATGTTTAGAGAATATCCTGAGCAAAAGAAATAAAAGAAACAAAACTACTTTTGGTCATACAGAGAGGAAAATCATACAAATGTTACAATATTGAATATCTCAGGCTAGCTACAGTCATTTATTATTAAATCGTACATTTATGAAAAGGATATTAGAAAATATATTAGGCCATTTGGCTTGCAGTTGGGCCTTTTTATTCTAATCTCATTAATTTGAAAACTGGAAAAATAACTAGGCTTGTTTATCTCTATTTAACTATATTATTTTACTTTCCCTTTCCCTTTCCCTTTCCCTTTCCCTTTCCCTTTCCCTTTCCCTTTCCCTTTCCCC
>NW_020799099.1:27083496-27145677 GCF_003259725.1 Athene cunicularia
CTTTTTTTTTTTTTTTTCTTTTCTTTTCCTTTTCGTTTTGGAAAGCTTCATTTAACATTTTGCCCATGCAAGATTAAGATAGGATCCTTGCTGCGGTTTCTACAGTTGGGAAGGGGAAAGGGGGGTGGTACCAATTCAGTTCTCTGCTTGCAGTTCTTGTTCTCTTTCTCCATCACCCCCAGGGCCCTCCCTTGCACCTGACACCCATCATCAGTATCGATGTCTCCTCAGGAAGTCTCTGCCTTTTCTGCTTTTGTAGAAGTTGTGAATTTCCTTGAGTTGTAATCCTCTTCACCTTTTTCCCCTCTCTTGCCTTCTCAGTTGACAGCTCTTGATTTGGGGGTTTCCCAATTCAGGATGCTAAGCATCTCTGTGGAAATTCTCTCCTCACACTGATTTCTCTTGGTTCACATCTGTTAATGCAGGCTCCAGGCTTGCCAGATTCCCAGCTAAACTTCTCCATATTACTTATATTCATGTTTATAATACAGTTTACTGTTTAACTGTTCAAAAATTCCTTCCTCTTCTCTCTGTTTCCCTCTCTGCAGAGGATCTTGATTTCTTCCAGGTGAATACCAGGGTGTTTCTGTCCTTCGAAGGTGCTTTTGTTCCCTGAACAGCCCCTTTTATGATGTGCACAAGAAACTCATATCTAATTGTTTTTTATTCTTTCTGCACACCATGATCATCCCACATTAGCTGTTGAGTTCTCATTTTTACTTTTCTGCCTTTCTTTGTGATTTTCCTTAACCTCTTCCTGCTCCTAGGTTCCTTTCCCCTTCCCAATAGATCTCATCTGAAGAAGTGAGAAAAATAGGCATGGTTATCCCATAGGTATCCTCTCTAAGCTTGTGTAGCAGAGCTGCTCTATTCTCATTCAATCATAGGCTGTTGCTAATCCAATATCCATGGCTTGCTTGTAGTTTTTTGTAGTGACTCTTGCCAAAGTCTTCAATGACCGCTTTTGTGGAAATGCCTGGTGCATGTAAGAGCTCTGCATCCTCTTCAGCCTGCTATGACTTTATCCTCAACCCCCTGGCATTCTGTAGCTTTTCCTCCTGGGTCTTTCTGTAATCACTCCTTCAGCATGTATTACAACAGTTCCCCCATTAGCTGTTTTTTGGGGTCTCACATGGCTCTGTGATGGATATTTTTGTCTTTATAAAGTTGATCTCTGATCTGTTGCTCATCTCAACTACTGTCCCTAGGAGCATAAATCACACATCTGCCACTCCCATCTTGTAATTTCAGCATCAACTCAAATTCACCCCTGTTGTATCAGAGGTCTTAATATTTTCCACACAAATCTCTCCTTATTACCACCTTCTTCAGTCATTATTTGTCAGTCAGGACTGCTGAACATTTGGCATTTTTCTATGATACCAATGTAGGTCCTCACATGCAAATCATATAAATTCTGTAGATTCTTTCTGTGTATTCTCCATAAGGTAACAGCCACACATCCAGCTAAAACTATCCAGGCCATCTTGAATTTTTGCAACATCCTTTTCCTTTGTTTATAAATGAAGTCTTGGGCTGCTCACATTTATTGAGATTTTTTGAAAAACCTGAACACTTCAATGTAAGAATTCCCATTCTTAGTAAGTATTCCCATTCAAGGCCCTGAAGGGTCTGTCCTCCTCTGATTAGGTATCTATTGCCTTTCAATGAGGAATGAAACCATTTTCAGTTGTTCCTTTTTTAAGTTTCTATTATATTTTCATGCATCTCCCAGGCTGTACCTCCCATGTAGGGGAGGAAAGCACCTTGTTGCCATCCATCAAGCTATCTTATCATGACTCAAAAATTCTGCTTCTTCTCAATGTATAGTGAAAAATAGCACATTAGTTATTTAACTGACATGTCAAGTTCACTGCCTTTTGCTACTTCCCCATGTGCATTCTTTGCATTATGTCTCATCTTCTTACCTAGGTGACAAGCTGACTAGGAGAAATAACAGTATATTTCTGGTCTTGATGAACAGCTGCTCCTGCAGTTGGAACTTGGTCCACACCTAACGTCTTTTGAGTATACAAATAAAAGAGTTATCAAATAAAAGTAATTGTTTAGAGGTTTGTGTTCATCATTCCCAGTGGTCCAGCTCATAATGAAGGGATAAAATGAGTTTGTCCTTCAAGAGTTTGCAAGAGTGTTCTGGTTTTTGATCCATGGCTTAGGGGTATTCCACTGCATTCCCCTTCCACCCAAAGCACCTTGACAGCTTCCAACACAGAAAATGCATACAATATAGAAATTTGTTACCATAAAATTTTAATTCAGTGCTCCTTGTTTTAGTAGTAAATTTAGATTAATACGAGGATGAATATATCACTTATTGGATAAATAAATATACAGAATCAATTAATTAAAACTAGCACACAGTAATAATGGGTTATTTTCAGCTGACATTGCACTTTCTCTGCACCATTAAGGTTTACGTTAATTTGCATTCTCTTATCTATTAAATGTTCCTCAGATACATAATGCAGTCAAGTTACCTATTATTAAAAAACAGAACTCAAATTATTTTCAGCATTGGTTTATTCATGGGTGATTTAAAAATCCTTAAAGAATACTAAAATCAGACATTTTAGGATAGGGACATTTCTACAAGGACTAGATGGATTTTTTTTAATTTTTTTTTTCAGGTTGGAAGGGATACTCAGGAAAGAAGTTGCTCTCTTTTTTAACTAATGTGCTCTTTCTGAGTCCACTCATTGATTGGTCTCACTTTAAAATCTGCACATTAACACTCTCTATTAGATTTGAATTGGACCATTTAAGAAGTAAGGAAGTAAGCTATGTTACTTTAGATGATAATCACACTTATAAACCTTGGACAGGAGGAAACATAAAAATGTAATATAGTTGCTTAAAAAGCTAAAAGTTACTTCAAAAATTTCAGTTTATGGATTTCTATCAGTCCACAGACTGGGAAAGTAGACATTCCAACCAACAGAAAATGTACCAGGGAATAATAATTTTTTTTTAAGAAGCTGTTCAGTGAAAAGGAAATAATCTGAAAGTAATAATGCCAAATGGAAATGTACAAGAGAATGAATAAATTGCTTTCTAAATTAGTCAGCCTTTTCAACCAAGTAAAACCATTAATAGTGGCTGTTTTCATTATAATTATCTTATTTTGCAATGTAAAATTATACTAAAAGGGGATTGAGATAGATTTCTCCTTACAGAGAAGATAGGAACCCTAATGACTTTCTTTTACAAAAAACCCCACAAAACAACCCAAATTAATCACTTTTTAAAGTGTTGTAAGAAGCTAATGAGAACCTCTTCAGGATGGATTCTTTATTTGTTGGGGAATGTAGTTTGTGACTGGCTCTTCCTGAACTCATTCTTTTACCATACCGAAACTTTTTGGACATTGTGGATTAAAACATCTCCAATTCATTTTATTACCAGCTATTGAAATTTCAGCTTTGACTTTTATCCTACTTTGTCAGCACTAAGAAAAGAAATACCAGATACAATTTAGTTCTCTGTGTTATTTTCAAAATTACAAAATCATCCCAAGTATTTTGAGTCACCAAAAACTTAACTGATGATGAGCATGTTAATATCAAGGGATAAACTTCTACAACCTAGCAACTCATCAAGCTTATGACGTGTTTTTCTGAAATATTTCTGAAGAAATTCTGAAACATTTTCTTTTAAGGGTTAGTATAGATGGTTTTTTTTCTGATAGATGGGATAATTTGAACTTGAGGACAAGTTGTGGCTGATAAGTTTCTTACACATGGAATGAAAAACATGACAAAGATGTGCTGTGTGGTTGTTTAGGTTTTTTTATCCTCTCCTCTAATAGAGTTCTAATTTTGGGAACTTGATTAGTCCAGGTTAATATTGTGACAGTCTTCCAAAGAACTTAAAGGAATATCATAGTACAGGAGGTAGTAATTAGATCAAACTAAATGGGACACTCATTCAGGTAATTTACAGGGCCAATCCATTTTAGAATTAATAGCATCTGGTAATATAAAGGGACATAATTTGCTATGAATAATAGGTTTGCTGGATATTTTAATACTAATAGTTAGTTGGTACCACAGAGAAAAAAAAAGTTTGGGTTTTTTTTTCTGTAAAGATTTGTACCAATGTATTCCTCATTACAGTGTTTCCTATATGTAAGATGGCCCCCATTTTAAAAAATCAACATTTTATCCCTTCCATCTGTATTATATTACATATGCTCTCATATTTTCTTTCACAAATAGATACCTCTTATATTAATATACTCTATTGTCTATTACTCTAGTGGAATAGACATTCTAGTGGAGTAATAGACAATTAAACTATAAAACCACTAGAATCTTTTTAAAGACATAGACACAATTACATTTCTTCCTATACTGAACCTAGCTTAAAATTTCAGCAACGTGTTTTTGAGGTTGTATTATCTTTTCCTTTTAAATGTAGCTATCTTCTGGTAGAAGTCATTCATTCAGTTATTAGGCCAGTGGTTTATTTGCTCAAACATTCTGGGAGTTACGTGACAAAAACTGCTAACAGAACTTTAAGTTATCTTTTAAGATGTCCATGCTTTGAGCAGGACATTAGACAAGATGACATCTGGAGGGTCCCTGCAGATAAAACATTATAATTCTATGATTTAAATTCCCAGGAAGGGAAGGGTGCAACCTCAGTCAGAAGAAATAAATATTGAAATGTTTTACTATGCCTTGGTAGCCTAAAGAATGTGAAATAATAGAAACCAGTATAGAATAGACTTGACAACTCCTATGAAAAAAGACAAAAAGAAGGAAGAAGAATGTTAAGGCATTGTAAAACACTATACAGAAATAAAGAATCTGCTGTATTGCATCACATAAAGGACCATCTAGGTAGGTAAAGTCTATTTAACTGCGTCCATTTTCTAGAATCAGTCTCAGAAGAGCCCTAAACACAGCTGGTCAGGTGTATGTTATCATTTATTAATTAAATTACTTATTCTTAAACAGAAATTCATTGTATCTATTAATTTTTCTTTGTCTTCATCTGGAACATAGAAAGTAGGATCTCTTTTTCTCTTGCATATATCTTGATGTTAAGTAAAAAAGAAGACCCATTAGAAATTACTCCAAAGCCCAGTTTTGAGTAAAACACTATTATGCAGATAATATGGGATTCCTAAACTAAAACTCTCATTATTTATATACATATTATACAAATGCAGATTATACATAACCTCGAAGGGAACCCATGACTGACATATGAAACTGAGGTCCAAAGAGGACAAGGAAAGAAACACAGTCAGCAGTAACATTTCTGGTACACCAAACACTGAGCACAGATGTGCAAGCTTGAGCTTCGGTGGAAAAACAGAGTAACTTGCTGTACTAAGATATGTGCTTTTTTGATCTTCCTTGCAGTGATGCGTGGTAGGGCCAGAGCCGGTTGACTATTGTCCACTGCTAGGGAGCAAGAGTATCACTTATGCCAGAGACCTCCAGGCCTCCGTTGGTACTGCCAGCAGCAGAGCAGCAGACTGGAAGTGACAGTTCTGAAGCTATAAAAATCACTGATATTGTCTAAAGGAGGAAAAAAAAAAAAAAAAAAAAAAAAGGAAGAGCTTGCAAGTCTGCTGATATCAAGCTCACTTACATTAGTTTACCTTAGTAGTACTGTACCTTAATTCTGTAGCAGGGAGCACTCAGAACATGAAGTGAGGATCCTGCTTTGTAGGTTTTTCTTTTGGTGTCATTGTTTTCATTTTCTAGATGGAAATTATAGTTCAGGAGTAATGAGTCAGGCACAACGGTGGGCTTAGCTGCTTCTCTTGTATCTGAAGACACATTAATTGCATTCTCTCTTCATTTGTACTTAGGACTGAATGGGGGGAGAAAAATCCTATAGGCAGTTTTGGAGGCTGGGCCTGTGTCAGTGGAGGAGAAACTACAGGTTAGCATCCCTGTAGTGAATGCCTAAGCACAACTGAAATCACAATATCCTGGATTCACTGAGAGCTTTCATTTTGCAGAACAGCCTCAGATATCTTAATTATAGTAATCTCTCTGAAATTTTCTACTAAGAATCAATGGGGACTTACGTACTATCTTTATTTGAGGTGTTTTAAGTTGTTGGGGTTTGACTGAGGAGGGTAGTGAGAAAGGGGAAATTACTGAGCAGGTTTTTGCACATTCACTTTTCCAGGGTTAATTCTTGATGACTAGGTAACTAACAAACATTTTAATCTTGTGAAAAAAATATTCCGTAGTTTTGAGATTGAAATATTTTCCTGTCCCTTCTATTCTTTTTTGAGATGAAAGGAAGACACTACTGGCATCTTGGTTTCAGAAGTAAGTGGATATTTTATCTTTGTTGTGTGCCTATATCAGTGTGTATTGTGTGAGTGTCTACTAGGAGGTGGTCAACATCACAGGATGACTCAATATTTTCTAAACTTCATACAAAATTTGAGGTCCTTAACAGCATTAAAAAAAAAAAAAAAAAAAAAACAAAACCCAGTGCAAAAATTTAGAAGAAAGTATCATTTTTAAGAACGGAATCTAAAATTCTACCTTGACTCATTTAAATTCTTATTCAGTGTACTATTAGACAACAGTTTAAAATAGAAGGATGAGTGATAAAAATTCTTAATATAATTCCATCTGCTATTATAAAGCCTGTGTTTGGTTCTACCCTCTCATCTGTACAAGGATAATTAATCCGTGTTTCTAATCACTCATTCCTTCCTTTTCAAAAGAATAAGAAAGGTAGCACTTAAATAGGTGCTGAGCTGCATGAAAGAAGCATTTTTGGTGATTAGAAATGGTAGAGAAAAAGGAATCTAATGACAAAAAATTAACATTAGCAAATTGACATTTTCAAGTGTCTGAATGACACAAAGAGCAAGTGCACCATTATACAAACTTGTTTTCTAGAACAGAAAATGGATTGAAGAAAATTGCTTAGAATGAATTGCTATCAAGTTGAGTTACAGAGGAAAATTAAAAGAGATTTTATAGAGCAGTCACTGAATGAGATAGTACATTAAGACTCCTGAGCAACCATTTATCTTAGGGTTAGTATGATATAATGAAAGTAGGGTCATTTATTCATGTATAATATATGTATTTACCTAAGGGTGGTAAACATCATTAAACAATCTTTTCCTTGGGTTACCTTCTGAAGGCAACTTGCTAAATCCTGCAGGAAAACTGTTGGCAGAGAGGTTAGCTCTGTACATCAGCAGCAGTGCTGTTCCCTCGAGATTCTTCTCCCAGCTGTAGTGTTACCTGCTCAGACCTGCTCTATACCTACATCTTTTGTGAGAGCAGCCACCTCACTAAGCATCATGAGAAGAATTTCTCAGCTAACAACTGGCAAAAGATAAATATATTTCCAATAAAGTCTTTACCGTGGTGTAGCTTCTTATGTTTGGGGTTATGGTTAAACTACAAAGATAATTATTTCTAGTAGGAAAATAAGTAACCGTAGAGTGTGACTGCTACAAGATCAAGCTGAGGTTGCTGCACTGATGTAATGGTACATCGTGCACATTGGACTTCATTAACAGTGAGATTTAACTATTCTGCTATGTCTATTTTAAGTGCAGGGGAAAAAAAAAAAAAAAAAAAAAAAGCTTTTATCTTCAGTATTCCACAAGATTATGTAATTAATATATTCTCATCTGCTACACAGACCTGTAAGTTTTGTCAGTAACATTCCAAATCCAGAGGAAGTTAGAAGAACAGGAAAAACCAAGCAGCTCTTTTGGCTAAATGACAAATGGACCTGGTTGGTGGCAGGTTCTTTTTCCAGTTAATCAAGTACCTTCATTTCATAAGATGAGAAGTTGGGAAGTAGAGCCCTAGTGCTGCAGCAAGTTCTCCAAGCCCCTCTGTATCAAAGATTTGTAAAAAATTACATTAGATTAATACACAAAGTATAGGATTCTGTATATTATACTAAGGAACATTATGTACTGAAGTCTAGGAGCTGGGATATTCATTAGATGCATTTTGTAGCAGAAAATAAGGAGTTCCTTATTAGGGCACTCAGTGGTACAAGAAGAAATCATTACAGAATCTGTCATTTGTTTTACCAGGACAAATGTTTCTTGTTTTAAAATATGTGTTCTGTAAAAGACATCCCACAATTAAATGCTCCCCCATTCATGTTTGTGGATCAAAACCATGAAAAGGCGCACCCCATGCAAAGCAACAACAATAGCTACCACATTGTGCACATTTATTTTCAGATGAAAAACACTGTTGTCTCTTTAGTTAATAATCTCTGCCAGTTTGGCCTGATTGATTTACTGCACGTCATTTACTGCTGCTGTCCAAATAATCTCTATTCATGCCAATAAAAGACAGTGTCAACAACTGTAATAACAGTGCACTTGTTTTTTTCACTACTCCAAAAAGAAAAGACATCCTGACTTCAGAAGGATCCGGAAAGAAATAGTGTTAATGAATGGCCTTCCCAGCTGTATGTGCTATGGCAAGTGAAAAACTTCCCCAAGAGCATTGCATAACCAAGCACCTACTTCGCTGTCTTCCCAAGCACGCACCTTGCTTCGTCTTGTTGACACCAGTGCAATTGCACAGCATACAGGTTAGCACAGATTTGGCCCAAATACCTCTCATGAAGCCAAAAGGCTTTATCCCCGTAGACCAACTGGTGCTGAAGAAACACAAGACAATTTACATCTCCTTCAGCTCTAGTTCATCTAACCCAATGGGAGTAAGTAGTTATGCAAACTTTGAAAAGCAAGAGCAAAGAGAAAATTATGTTCTGTAACCCTTCACTGATGTTTTTATGCTTCAGACTAGAATAGTAACTCTCTCCCTGAAATAATAATCACTTTCTATGCCCTTCACAAGCGTGTTCCACATTTTCAGAGGAGATCAAATCTTCTTTCACACTTTCCTCAGCCCTGGACCTCCTGCAATGAGATCTGATTTGGCGTCAGCCTCGGGTAGGCTACTCACACCATCTGCAGAAGAGGCTTGCTGCAGAGTGAATGAAACAGCTGTAAGAGTGTTTTTAGGGAGGGAAATGAATAATGTGGCAATAGAGGATTTGCAGCCATTGGAGACTTTCTCCAAGTATCAAGGCACTGACTTCACTCCCTATTGAACTGAGGCAACTTTGCTCATTACACAGACAGCTTTTCATACCAGAGGGTGTTGGGATCACTGGACTTTTCAGCTACTGCCAGAGGCTTTATGCAAAGGCCACTATATTTCCACGGTTTTGTAAGATCTACAAAGTATTATTGTTTAAAGCTTCCTTTACAATAGAGACTCTAATCAATATCGGAGCCATACTGAGTTGTATTATGTATTACATCATTTGTCTTGAAAAACACATAAGAAACAGAGATGAGTATCTGTCAAAAGGATTATGGATGCAGGAATATTTTTCAATTAACAGGAGATATAGTTATCAAAAAAATATCATTTCACTAGGAGCTTCTGAGCTTTTATTACAAAGAAGCAAAAAGTAGTATCTTGGTGGCCAGTAAAACAAATCCTGAATTGCAAATTTTTGATGAAACTCTTAACATTTCACAGAGATAAAAATCCCTGTTTCAGTTGCTCTGGAAGTGAAACAAAACATATATATTGAGAGAAATTTGGATTTGCAGTTCTTATGGCTGCATCTTGGAAATCATTTCCATTTGGTAAATATTGGACCATTCTTCCTGAGTCATGAAGATGGATAGCTAACTTCTTTTCACTGGTTTGTTTGTTGCTTTCATTCAGGAACGGTTTGTCCATAGGAACAGCTTTTATTTTTCAGTATTTTCTCTTTTACTTCCCAGCATGTATTTTTCTTTTTATTCTTTTCCTTTCTGAGAATAAAAATAAAACATTAAGATAGTTTGTTTTCTGAAAACTCATGTGATGTTTTTGTCAAAGAACTAAATATGGCTGTGGAAATTGCAAACCAGGCTATGTTTATGTTGTTATTCTTTGCAGAACTTTGTAATTTTAAAAATGCGGTTTAAAGATTTATAGAAAGGGACTGAAGGAATCAATACATGTGCAACAAAATTAGCTAAGAAAACTAAATGAATAAAAACCCGGTGTTTATTAATCTCTAACAATAATACATCCCTCAGTCTGTATTATTGGGGATTGCCCCAACCCAGGTGCAGGACCTTGTAATTGGCCTTGTTGAAATAACATTTTTTTTTTGTTATTTCAAGGCCTTGTTGGCCTTGCAGCCCTTTGTAAATCTTCATTAATGCCACTCACTTATATACTCCTTATCCTATTTTGAATGCAATGTTTTACAAATGGCTTCCAAATTTAAGCATATTATGTGGAGTTTCTTCAAGTACAGTTGTACAACTTACTATAAGGAAGCTGGAAATGCTAAGAAGCCTTCAGACTCCACTGCTATAGTTTACTGGGAAGTCCAGTAACCAAAGTGTTGAAATTAAGGGTGACAGAAAGGACAGGAAACTTCATAGAATACCAGATTGGAAGTGACCTCAAGGACGACCTGGTTCAAGGTTTCTGACAAGAGCATGGTCTAGACAAGATGGCCCAGAACTCTGTCCAGATGAATCTTGAAAGTGTCCAATGTTGGGGAATCTACCACTTCCCTGGGGAGATTATTCCAATGACTGATTGTTCTCACTGTGAAAAATCTTCCTCTTGTGTCCAATCAGAATCTCCCCAGGTAACTTGTACCCATTACCCCATATCTTTTCCATGTGACTCTTTTAAAAAGGGAGTCTCCATCTTCTTTGTAGCCACCCTTTAAACACAGGAACATGGTGATAAGGTCTCCCCTAAGCCTTCTCTTCTCAAGGCTGAACAAGCCCAATTCTGTCAGCCTTTGCTCACATGGCAGGTTTCCCAGTCCTTTGATCACCTTTGTGGCCCTCCTCTGGACCCTCTCCAGCCTGTCCACATCTTTTTTGTATAGTGGGGACCAAAACTGAACACAGTATTCCAGGTGTGACCTGACAAGCGCTGAGTGGGATGATGACTTCTTTATCTCTGCTGGTGATGCCCCTGTTGATGCACCCTAGCATCCCGTTGGCTTTCTTTGCTGCTGCAGCACACTGGTCACTCATGTGGAGCTCGTTGTCCACCAGGACCCCCAGGTCACTTTCCACAGAGCTGCTCCCCAGCCAGGTAGATCCCAGCCTGTGCTGCACTCCTGGATTATGTTTTCCCAGGTGCAAGACTTTACATTTGTCCTTGCTGAGCTTCCTGAGGTTCTTGTTAGCCCACTCTTCCAGCCTAACCAGGTTTTCCTGCAGGTTTGCTCTCCCTTCCCAAGTGTCCACTTCCCCACTCAGAATGGTATCAGCAAACTTCATCAAGGTACACTTTATTCCATCAACCAGATCACTCATGAAGATATTAAACAACATTGAGCCCAATAGCTATCCATGGGAAGCTCCACTTGTGACAGGTTGCCAGCTTTTCCCAGTCATGTGCTTAAACTTCTTACCAAGAGATTTTTCCACCTAATTTATTCATAGCAGTGATTTTTAGTTGATGACTGGACTTTGTAAGACAAAACCCAAACATAATCTTTTGAACATAAAATACTATGATTATACCTTTTGTAGTGCATCTGAATGATGAATATTATTTTTCATTAATATAGGGGAGGTGAAACAAAATCTTGATGCTCTTATGTATTTACAGAATCACAGAATCATTCAGGTTGGAAAAGATCCTCGGGATGATCGAGACCAACCATCAGCCCTACTCTACAAAGTTCTCCCCTACACCATATCCCCCAACACGACATCCACATTTAGACAACGTTGAAATTAGAATTCCTTCCAAAATGAAGTAATAATAAATTTTTTTTCTTTCTGATTCAAAATCTCCCTCCATTTTCTTCCCTTCTTCTTTGAACGACCTCTTTAAAATTCTCATCAGGCTTTCTTGTCCCTCTTGGTCTCAAGATCAGTCACAGACACTTCCATTTACGCGAGTTTCAGTCATTCCCTGTTATCCTCTATTTGATACTATCACTTTATATTAAGAGCAGATTACTTATACCCTTGGGTTTATATGTTTGTATCATTATTAAAAGCAGCCATATAAAGCTATTCCAGCATGCATTATGTCACAAAGTTAATTTGTTATTACTCACTTTAATCAATGGAAAATGGAGTTTCTTCTTTTCAGTTAACGGACTAGCTGCTACTTCCGCAGCCACTTGCAAACTTATTTGTATTGCTGTCTGTGTACAGCCCTGTTTTTCCTGTTATTGAAGGATGCTTTGAGTATTTTCTTTCCTCAGGATTTCCCCTCAGTTAGCTCATTATATCTTTGTCTCAGAAAAAGCTGTTCATACCAAATGGATTTTGGGTGCATTTTAAGTCACAGGACTGAATATTATTTTTTCTCAGTCCTCTATGATAGCTGAATTTATATATATAAAAAGAAGATTTCAAGGATATAATGCTGAAACTGTACTTTTTCAACCTGTGAGTATTTTAATATTCCATATTTGAAAAATAGTGGTATATCAATATGAATACTAATATTACATATAGTATTAGTTCTGATGTGTATGTGTCTACAAACCTTAGAAGCATTAAATTATAAATATCTCAAGATGAAAAATAAAGTTAGCTGATGGACCAAACAAATGAAAGACCAAAGGCTACACATTAAATTCAGAATAATTTAAATGAAAAGGCAGATATTTTTAGCAGTGAAGATGAATAAGAAAAAGCTTTAATAGGATTCTACATTCCTTGTAGTCTTCAAATGAAGCCTTGATGTCTTTTCAAAGTTGTTGAATCAAATCACAGTTCTACTTGTCTTTTGACTGAAGTGGTTGAAGAAGAAACCCAGCACAGAGAAGAATCTCAGAAGACCGTCTAGCCCACCCACTCCCACAAGATGTCTCTGTCCCACCTTACAGGTGTTTCTAATCCGCTAAAGACCTTCACTAGTGGGCACTCTAGAGAAAAAGCCTTCCTATATTTCAGTAGTTTTCCTCTAGTATCTAATTTTGTGGAGTTGAAGGAAATTTATTTTCTTTTATCCATGACAGAAATCGGTCATTAGATGGTCTTCTAAAACTGTCTCACTCCCCCTTGTTCTCCTCTCCTTTGAGCACCCCACACTGGCTTATTCTTTTCACAGAAGAATAAATTTGGTGCTCTTGAAGAGGGATAAAAAAACCTCAGGCTTTTATTTTTCACATTACATCTTCTGCACATTTGTAGAAATTCAGACAAAGCCAGGAGACATGGCCTCTGGAAGGGGCTGATGGTTGTTTGGGCTCCTTGCTTTGTGCACAGGTGCTATCAGCTTTCCTTTGTTCCACTTCATCGCTTTTGAGACCTGTCTGAGTTTAAAGTGTGGAGTCTGGGAGCTGCCACCTCTCACCAAAGCCTCCCTCCATGGTCCCTGGCACCCCACTGTCACCTCTGCATCAAGCTGCTGTGTACCAGCTGCATATCTGTCCATAGATCCAATAGCTACCATGGACCTGAGGCTGGTTTCTGAGCCTTAACAGTGAGAAATAGTGCAAGTGGAGAGCTATAAACTTCTCACTTCAATACATAAAACAGAAAAGCCTCCTTGCATTGCTCAGTACCTTCTAATATGATCTACAGAACACTCTGTTAGTCCATTGGTTTTGACATACCAATTTCCTGCACGCAGCACTTCACTTCTCTCTGCTTTCTGTAACAACTGATTAGAGATGTTTCTGTTTTCAAGGCTTCTCAAGGTCTGTCCCTTTGCACTTCTAATCATTAATGCAGCACTGACTCCCACCTCTGGCCAGCCTCCAATTCTGGTCTATATCCACTTGTTAATTTTCTCCTGGACAAAAGGGGTTTTTTTTTGTCTCCCACTCCATGTGCAGGGACAGGCTGGTGCATGCAGTAAATAGGCGTGGAAGGCCAAGCAGTATGAAAAGTTACTGTCTTCGGTTCCCCTGTCAAAGCTCCTTGTGTGGAGAACTTGGCAGAGTACACAGGGTACTGAGATCAGTGGCTATTACAGAAGGACATGTGGTTTTTTTCTTGTTGGTTCCTCTTAGCAATATCTCCTTATCTACTTCTGGTTTGATATTTGTAAAAATAGTTATAGGGAGGATGTTTTTTTTTCTTTTATTTCTGTGTTTTCACAATGTCTTGCACATTGAAGTCTTCATCTATAACTAGGGTCCCTAGTTATTACAGTGATGAAGATGCTTGTGTTACTGTTAATAATAATAATAATCATATAGAAGCGAACATAAACTGTAACAGACATCAAGTGGAATAACATCATCTGAATCTCTGACGGGGAAATTTAGAGGGTTTTTGTTTTCAAATTAAGATGAAGAGTCTGCTTTCAAGACAGCTTACTCAGAGATCACACACGGCGTAGATTCTAAATCGAAATATGTGGCTGCAATACTTTGGTAGGCTGTGAAAACTCGCTGTAGTCCTTAACATTATTTTGGCTAAAACTGTCAAGAATATTATGAGACGGATCTTGTTTCCTACTATATAACAAGAGTGTCTGAAGGCTTCTGAAATTTGATTTAAAATGTTAAGAATGTTATTAGTATTACATCAATTTTTAAAGTGATTATCACTTATATTTTCTATATTCTCTACTACTCTGAAATTAGAGATACTTCTCATTAGCTCTGGTTACATACCTAATGCACACACTTTAAAAAGAATTCAATGTTTTAATATTTTAGTCATATTTCTAATTTATGTGATGGGATAGCCTATCGCAATGTTTCAAACTCTTACAGCTCCTCTCTATATTTGCTTTTTGGGTATGATTTTCACTTCAATTCTTATTCATTGTTTTTGTATTATGATTATCTGTTTTTCCAGCAAGGTGATTTTAGTTTGATGAGAGAAAACTGTGGAACTAAAGTTCGGCTGGTTTTGGGGACAGCAAGGTGGAAAAAAGAAAGTGATGGCTGGTTTGTTGGTTCTTGGTGTTCAGTGCCTGTCTTAAAAGGGACCTGAAAAAAGTGGAAACAAATGGAAATCACTGAGTTTCTCAGGAGACCTAATGGCATAAGACAACCTCTAACCTTTCTTATAGACGGCAATTTTGAACCTAACCATTTGTTAATCCTGTGTGATGGCCTCTGTACAAAACCATATGAACACTGTCATGCTGAAAATGAAGCAACGTAACAAAAGGTATATAGAGAATTAGTAACAACTGATAGTTTTCTCATTTTTGTGTATAAAGTGTATCCTTTTCTCAGAAGTCCATTTTAAATGTATGTCTCTTCTGCTGAACTTTTTTTTTCCCATTTACAATGTTCAATTCAAACAACAAATACTGGTTATTGAAAAAGAAAAAGTTATTCATAGAAATATAGGCCTGTGAGGGATTTGTATTCATATTTACAATGAGAAGGGACACAGAAATTAATGACAACAATGGAATATATTTTAAGGAATGTAAAAAGCCTATTGATTCAAAAAAAAATTTAATGTTCTTCTGAAAACTGTTTTTATATAAGTGTTTCCTTCAGAGATAGATTGCACAAAACAACATCTCAACATTATACAGGCTTCTCAGGAAAGCTCATCCAAATGTGCTGGTTTAATGACAATTATGTACCAGAAATTATTATTTTTTTTTTTTAAATTTATAGTAAAATTTCATAAAAGTCAGGGGGAAGGATTTAAATAAAATCTAATAAATAAAAGCCTAAAGGTTTAGAGCAAGGTATAAAAAGCTAACATATATTTTCAGATACATAATTTGAATTTTTACAAAGCAGTGAGAATAATTTGAACTTCTTTTCAGGCATATCTGACCTGTCTAGCACCAGAAAATAAAGCGAAATATATAAATAAAGTGAAAATAAATAAAATAATAAAATAAATGAAAATAAAGTGAAAACCTGATGTTCATACTTACTTTTAGGACCCTCTACTTAAAGAAAAAAAAAAAAAAAAAGAAGGAAAAAAAAAGAGTAATATATAGAGTTCCCAAAACAGTGAGAAGTTATTTCTTCATCCAGAGTGAAGTTATGGACTGATATGTAGGGTTGTGAAGTTTTCATCTGATTAAATATGCCCTCTGTTTCATATTATCCTTTTACTAGTAAGAGTTTGAAAAAGAAAAACTAAAATTATTAAAAGAAAAAGTTATATCAAGATATAGATTTTAGGAAAAAATAATTACTGGTAAATACCTTTATAACTCATAATTGAACAGCAGACACTTGCAAATTCCACAGAATCCTCCAGCTCAATTATATGCTGATTTAGTGTGTAAATCTTTGATGACCTCTGCCTTCAGCATAATGTGCTTTTTTAACTACTACATTTTGCCCATATATTTAGAGAAAACTACTTAAATGCTGCACACTAGCAATAATTCAACCTCTTTTTGTACTGTCCCTTGTCTATGCTTTGTTCCACAGGTGTTGTTGGTAAAGCAACACAGTCATTCATCCTTTGTGCCCTATAAATCATAGTCTTTCCTCATTACACTGGCCATAACATGCTGACACTTTTGAGTTATGTTCTTTACGTGATGTTGACAACAGGAACTTGCTTGAAATCAAGACACTTTTCTTTAAGTATCAACTAAACTGGAGAGCTGCCAGTCAGAGAGGGACCTGGGGGCATTGATTGACAGCTGGCTGAACAGGAGCCAGCAGTGTGCCCAGGGGGCCAAGAAGGCCAATGGCATCCTGGCTTGTGTCAGCAATAGCGTGGCCAGCAGGGACAGGGAAGGGATCTGACCCCTGTACTCGGCACTGCTGAGGCTGCCCCTCGATTCCTGTGTTCAGTTTTGGGCCCCTCACTACAAAAAGGACATGGAATGACTCGAGCGTGTCCAGAGAAGGGCAACGGAGCTGGTGCAGGGTCTGGAGCACAGGTCGTACGAGGAGAGGCTGAGGGAACTGGGGGTGTTTAGTCTGGAGAAGAGGAGGCTGAGGGGAGACCTCATCGCCCTCTACAGCTCCCTGAAAGGAGGTTGCAGAGAGCTGGGGATGTCTCTTTAACCAAGTAATAAGTGATAGGACAAGAGGGAATGGCCTCAAGTTGATCCAGGGAAGGTTTAGACTGGATGTCAGGAAGCATTTCTTTACAGAACGGGTTGTTAGGCGTTGGAATGGGCTGCCCAGGGAGGTGGTGGAGTCCCCATCCCTGGAGGTGTTCAAGAATAGGGTCGACATAGCGCTGAGGGATATGGTGTAGTTGAGAACTGAGTGTTAGGTTGATGGTTGGACTGGATGATCTCCAGGGTCCTTTCCAACCTAGATGATTCTGTGATTCTGTAAACTTCAAAGGGAGCAAAGATGGTTACCCTATGGGCTTACATTTGAAGCAGCAATATTTATGATTTGTTTTCTTTTGATAAAAATAAATTTTAGAATCATGGATGAGATTTTACATAGCCAACATATATAAAAGTAACACCTGATGCTGTGAATGTGAATTTTTTAGAAATGAATGAATGGTGGTCATGATCCATGAAATGCATAACATTCAGTGAGCTCGTCTTGGTGTTACATATGGGTGAGGGTTCTTTCAGGAAGGTGGTCATAGCATTATTCTAACATTACTCCATATTCCCGTCTAGCAAACTAAATGTATGCAACATGGGAGTGATGCTGTGGAAGTAGACATCCATCACCGATTAATAACATAATATAAGCCGTGTAAACTTATAGGCACAGTGTTATTTAGTGCCATAGCAGCTCTTCAGATACCATTCAATACAACAGATGTGCTGAAGTTTCTAGCTATGAATTGCTGTAATCTATACTTGTTTTGAAGGAAAGATAAGAAATTATGTGCTAATCTTCACTATTCTTGTATTCCAGCTGCACTTCAGGCCTCTACCAAACCTCAGCAGAGTATTTTAGAGACAAAGCTTTTAGCTCCCCCTCACCTCCTCCCTGTAGCTCACTGTCTATGTTAAGTCACTTTATTGGCTGAAATATGCTTCTAGTGAGAATTTAATATTCTGATCAGAATAGAAGAAGTTTGATTAAGGGGGCATAGGTGAGACCTCTTAAATACTTCTTTAATACTGTGGAACCTTTTGAAGAAAACTTCTGGATATTTATCTCTGATTTAAGCACTTAGACCCTTTCACTGTCGTCTCTAAATCTTTTTACATTTCTGGTTGGGATACCAAAGACTACTGAGTTTGAAGTTCATACTGAGCAAGTAACTTCCATATAATCTACTGTGATAGATGAATAACATGAAATACCAAGTAATCCAAGAATATTTATTTTTTCATTACTATCTGATGCACTTCTCAGTTTTTAATTTACCTTCCGTAAGGGTGTATATAGTTTTTCTTTTTCCAAGTAGAAGAGGACAGATATTTAATTCTTTGGTTTTTGGGTTTGTTGTCAGGTTTTGTTGTGTTTGTTGTTTTATTTTCCCAATCTGCTGTACCTTAATGGTTGAAATACAACCATGCAATCTGTCATATCAGTTCTCTTAAATTCCCCTTGTTTTTTCTAAACAAAGTTTCTTCTTAGCTTACCTTCTCCTCTAGCATCTTTTATCTTCTCTATAAAATGGGCATCAGAGTATCAAGCTACAAACTGGAATCTATCTAGATACAAGTAGGGAACCAAACCTGTATCACTCTGGACAGGGTGTGCATAAAACATGAAACATATACAGACTTCCAATATTCATGTTTATTTCTAAAAGAAGAGCTGTGGCTGATTGTGTGAAGTAATATGGAAAAAAAACCACACCTGAATGTGGTTCTCATTTCACACAACATTCAGCTGTGGGGTAAATCTCTATAATAATAATAATAATGTACAGTGCCCATACAGCATGATAATCAATCAATATTACGTTGATTATCAGATTTCACAAAGAGAACTTGCTATTTTGAAATTATAAACATTATTAAATGGTCAAGTACATGATATCTGAATGTAAAGTTCTCCATTATCATGATGAATTCAAAGTTTAAAACCAGCAGTGCATAATGAATGCACATTTATCATGTGTTACGGGGTTTGAATAGTCTCTTTGAAAGGGAACCTATAGATTTGCCAGTAATACTTCCTTTTAAGGTAAATTTTAATTTTAAAAGAAAGCTCAAAAATAATAGGGTAAGAATCTTCTGTTACTCTACTCTCTGACACTATTTAAAAAACAAAAAAAAATATATACATTGCATTATAATGCAGTATATTGACCCTCCCTAACACAAACCTACAAAAATTTTTATATGTACTTATTTATATATTTTGTCTTTCTTTCATATGGCCGTAAACATGCACTGAACATCTGACAATGAGTCAACTGTAAAAACTTTGGAGAATGAAACACAAAATCCATTTAGTAATATGCTGATATCTAACTAGTATCAAGCTTCTTACAGCAGACTTGCAGATTTTTGACTATGACTGTGTCTGCTTCCACCTACAGCTTTCTGAATATACTTTGAGATGGGATTCTTTTCTCTTTTTTTCTTTTTTTTCTTAGAGCAGTTCCAAATACCAAATACATTCCAAGTTTTAGCATATAGTTCTTGATTTAATTAATGTTTTCTCTATAGCAGCTCACTTTCTTAACTTAATGTGACATGTTATTCAGTCAGAATAAAGTAGCTTTTTCATTTGCACGTATTCACCCAAGCCAGTCAAACACAGTTCACAGACAAGTACTGGGTGAGAAGTGAGAGTGTTTTATAAATTTACATATAAGGAAAAGATAACTTTTTTTATTAAATTGGTTACTGTAGCATATACTTATGTATGTAATCTATCCTGCTTTTTATTCATGTAAGGATGCTATTCCTTAGGTTAATGCTTGAATTAAAATGTAATAAATTCATGACACATAATCAAATAATATCAAGCTATGACATGCTGATGGAATACCAAATTGTTATTAGTTCTTCAGGGTTATAAAAGTGCATGTCTAATCCATTAATGGAAAGGAAACATAAAGAAGAAAAGTAAAAATGTTACATATTAAATAAGAAAAAAACTATTCCTGTCTTTCTGTTTCAGTCAGGGCTATTCAATCATGTCAGAGCAACTTGTGCAGTCCAGTATCTTCATGTCATTACTTTTTGCTACTGCAAAACATTTTGCACACTGTCTGAAGAAAGCACAAGAGTTTGACAAAATGGAAGGATGTGGAGGGGAGCAGGGAGATTTGGTTTTCGCTTTGGTTCTCCCAAGCAGACATCAAACTCACACTGAAGTGAAATTCTTGGCCTTATCTGACAGTTTCATGTGAGCAGAGCTCATTGCTGAATGAGAAGACAAAACCCCCCTGGTTTACATTAAGAAAAACTAACATCCTCATCCACGAGCAGGATCATTTTAGTCTTGTGTTTCCTAATCGGTCCTTCCCACAACCCACACCATATCTTGCCCCAGGCTTTCCATCTGCATGTCTTTAATTAGAAGAGAGATTCATTTCTCAATGTAAAAGAGGGATAAGAGATAAAGTGCTGAACTTGTGTATTTCCTTTGACGTCTGACGTGGGACATAAGTACTTTGGAAGGCCTATTATGAATCTCATCCTAGCATGGCTAAAAGCAGTTCAAGTTTAAAATGTTCCTGAATCCATTTTCTCATCAAAATGGAATTTATACAATGGTGGCTTCTATTAATAGTAATGGATTCATGTAAGTCCCCAAAAGCCCTGATGTCCATACCAATGTGGAAAGGCACAGATCATTATCATCTGCTTTTTACACTCAGTCTGTGTGCAGAGATGGTCACATGATACTGAAAGTGCATTCAAATGTCTTAAATAGAGAAACCTTGTATGTATGGAAGAAGAAGCTTTTTGCATCACATTGCTTTACTTATGATGTTTGCCCTACAAACAGCTACTTAAAATGTATATGAGTTATCACATACATTTTGAGACATTATGAGAGGCTAATTTTAGCTATTTGTAATACTACTATAAAATTCTGCTCCTACTTACCTTCCACAGAGATTTTTTTTTTCTATTTATTCTACATTAGACACTCAACAGGTATTTGGAGCACCACTTTCAGTTTGACACTTTCAGTATTTACTATACCTTATAATAGTTACTCTTGTTGCTGTTGAGGTTACTATTCTCCATGTCCATTTTTGCATGTTATTCCTAGGTCAGCTTTTGCCTGGACCAAGATTTTCTTCATAGCATAACCTTAGAGTGCCAACTATGAGTATATCTCCCTAATAGTGATTCTGTGATCCTGTGATAATAGTTTGTTGCCTCAGCTGAGAATTAAATCAAAGGTCTGCAAATAGTCTGTTGCAGAACTTGGTGTCCAGCATAGTGTTTTATGTCATATCTGTAGTTAAAACTGTGCATTCACCTCTGGTCCAAATAGCACATCCTAAACCCTGAATGTTTTCATTTTTATTATACTAATACTACTCTTTTGATGAAAACATATAGAGCACATAAATAGTTGCTGACTGAACTGGGTAGGCTGAATTCCAAATAGTTACCCCATTTTAAAGAAAGCTCAAGTAACCTATGTGAATCCTTGGTCGGGTTTTGCATTTTGATCAAGAAAGCAGGTACAGTTTTCTGAAACACCTCTTTCTGATAAAATTAGGAAAGGGATTTGTGGATCATAATAGAATCAAATTTTTATCAGCCTGAGTATGCATTTCTCCAGAGGGGGCAAGCTATAAAACACATATCAGGTTTCTTTGAAAATACATTTTTCTACTCAAAAACCAGAAAGCCATTTGTGAGTTTGGTTGTTTGCATTGTCATGGACACATATATGGAGACCCGGATGCAGAGTCTAGAATCCTTATTTATATCGGAATCCAATTTGAACTTGGCTTTATGGATCCTTTGACGTCCAGGGGACCTTTATCAGTATGGACAAGGGCAGATTTAGCTACCTACTACGTCAAAAGCTTTTGCTTTGAGTGATATTAATCTCAATTTTTCCCTTGCTGACACTAGCCTTTGCAGGAAGCTCCAGTTTGGGCATTCACAAAGACAACCAATTCCCTCATCATATATTAATTACATCCTGTGTGCAAGGGCATCCTTGAATAACATTTTATCCTCTGCTTATGTACTTTATAAATTAATTGTGTCTTAGAAAATTTTATATACAGATCATGTAGGCTTGTGTGATGGGTGATTCAAACCTTATATACTCTCCATCCAGTAGGATGCATGGTTTGAATTCTGCCCTGCTTTATTTTTTTCACTTAGTGTGCCAAGGTTTGCCATTATTGTGTTCCTTTTATTTGTATTAATACATACATTATGGTGCAGTTAGCAGATTATATTTATTACAAATGAAATTATATGATATTTATCATCCGGTACAAGCTTTGGACAAAGCTGTCAGGGTTTTCGTGATGACTACTATGTGCTGTTTATATACTCTGCTTAATTTTGGTTGGGGTTTTTTCTGCTTTACTATGCTGGAAATTAGTATTCCTTTATTTTTTGAAAAATCTGTTCCCTGTTCTGTCTTCCACTAAAAGAGAAAAGTTTCTCACCAAATCTTTATCTATGAGTTCATGTATTTATTACTATAATACAAACAGCCTATTTTCTTAACAGTTATATATTTCTTATTTTATGATATCCACCAGCATGCTGGCATCATGAGAAGAGACAAATATATATAATGCTTTTGTTTCAAAACTCAGAGCTTCTGTATTAGCTCCTTCCATGGGCCAAATCAAGATATCTTTAGTAGTCAAGAGTGCTCTGATCTGTGAAAAGTGACCCTTGGAATGTGTATAATTACTTATATATATATATATATATATATATATATAAATTGTTTTTGTAGTAACTAGAAATAAAACATGGCCAAATTCATAACCATCAATAATACTAACACTTCTGAAGTTAAGTCTTGGGTATTTTTTCCAGCTAAACCCTTTACCGATGCACATATTTCCCTTAGTGAAATCACCTTTCTAATGGGATGTAACACACCTAAGGGGCTTGTACTCAGTCTGTTTTCTGTGACTGCAGAACTTGTAGGAATAAATTTGGCGAAGCCCAAAGCCCCCTCATTTTCCAGTTCCTTTCAGCCCTTTTTTCCATTGCACATTATTCCATTGCGTTGTGAGCAAGCGCAGAGGAGTTGGCTGGATGAGCTGGTGGACAGTTTCTCATTTACATTGCTACCTCTGTCAGAAGGGTGAATGACAGTTGGTTTTGTACCCTTCAACAAAAACATGCCAGAAATGTGTACAGGGTTCAGTCCAGACATTATCCATTAAGCTCAAACATGGATCAGAACACATGCACAGAGCCAAGACAACATTTTCACTGCCTTCACTGTCTTCTAGCTGCACTTTCCAGAGCTGCAGTCTGAGTCATCTCTGCTTGCAAGAAACAAGTTGTGGCTGCTGTCACTTAGACAGAAATTGCCAGTCTGAAACTCATCTGGACCTCTATGTGTTACTAATACTTAAAAAAATAAAGGGCTGCATACCTACCTCATTCTTCAGTTCAGCTCATGTGAATAAAAACCTTTCCCCTCCAAGTTATTATGTTAGGTTCAAATATTATTCAAAGTAATGACTTAACCTTCCCTTTGATAAGCTTCACAGATGGAGTCTTTTATCCTTCATCCATAAGTAAATATGTTTATGGTGGATAGTGTGGCTTTTTTCACTGTCTGTAAGTGCTTTGGGGAATGGACTTGATAATAGGAGGCTTCTCACTACATCAAAGACAGAAGACAATCCACTAGCTGGAAGTTGAAGTTAGATCAATTCAAGCTAGAAATCAAATGGGGAGTTTTGACGATGATGGTAATTGCCTTTGGAACAACCTATGAAATAGTGCAGCAGGTTCTACAAAGCTGTTAATACCTTAAGTCAAAACTGGGTTCTTGTAAGTTTCAATTAGATAGATATTTAAACAGAAAGTTAAAGAAAGGTCTAAGGCCTGTTGTTATGCAGGAGATGTAACAACTCCTTCCAGCTTCAGAACTTCTGAAATATATGCTGTAAAATATGGCTTTACTTTTCTAATCTATTCATGCAGCAGTGTTTGTTTGCTCTTTTTTGCTGTTACTCTTCTGTGATTTAAGAAAATTCATAGGAAACAGTCTAATACCATTTTAGTCACAATGCAATTTCCCTCCTGGTGGAAGGAAACTTCTTTCTTCTCTGAAACAGAACTAGAAGCATAAAGGAAAGGAAAAAACTCTCTTGCAGTTATATTTATCTTCTTTATTTGTACTGTTAACAACTTCACAAAGCTTCAAGCCACTCTATGACTGAAGGCAGATGACAAAATTCAGCTCTCATTTCTTTCATTGTACACCAAGACAAACCCAGAGCTACCACTTTAGAATCCATGGATTTTCTCTAGATTCTGTACCAAAAAAAAAAAAAAGTAAAGGCAGGATATATACCATCAAAAATTAAAAGTCTTCAGGAATTATTTTATACATGTTCTTATTTCCCAGAATCTTCTCCCTCCCAAACTTCCCAAAGAAGTCAACCATAGATTTACAGAATTATGAAATTCTTTTGCGTCATGCAGATGCTTTTGTCTTATACCACACTGCCAGGTAACTCTAAATGTCAAAAGAAACCTATCTCTTTGCAGTGTCACTTACAGCTCTCATCATAATTTCTTTTGTTCTTCTGCTGGCATTTATTTCTTTATGAAGAACTGTCAACAGTTCTGGAAGAACTGTTCCACAGAACCTGAAAACCTACTACATTTGAGTTTCCTACATTACACACAGCTGAAATGATGGTGGATTGCCAGATGGTCAATTTTGCAATGACTTCTGTGCCCAGATCCATCCATTCTGAAAGTCCAAAAAACCAAGAAGTAAAACTGCAAAGAGCAATAAATATAATGCACAGGTCAGTAGTCTTGTGCACCTTGAGACCTTTGAAAGCTGTACTGTATCCCCTGATTAATTTATGTAACCTCTTCTCACTCTTTACTCAGAGATTCTAGTTGAGGATATGGATAGTAGTTTCTGCAAATTGATATCAATTTCTACAGATTTTGCCTTGTCGGTCTTCCTTTGTTTATTTATCCCATAGCTCATGTCTGATTACCACAGGTACAATTCCAATTATGTTGTAAATTGATGTAAGGTGTTTATCTCTCAATAGCCATATACAAATCATAGTACACACTCTGCAGGGTAGTGTAGTATTTCAATTTGAAGTCGTTTGCTTCTGAATCCTATTTTTCCTTAACACTCATGACTGACAGACATAAAGGGTGCTGAAGATCAGGCAACAGCAGTTACAGTGTATAGTTCAAAACAGCTAGTAATCCACCTTTCTGTTGGATTTATATGCTTTATATACAACCCACTGCATTTGTGATACGTGGATAATTGGACTTCTAAAATTACACTTTCTTCTTTCATTGGCATGTTCTTTAAAAAATTTAAATATCACCATAAACTTTCCCTTTTCATGTAGTGTTTGACTTTTCTGCTTTTCATTTCATACTTTTGAAGAGTTTTTGCACTCCTTCCTGTGTGATCAAGTCACCATCATTCATGAAGAGAGACAGAATGCTCCACCTTCTGACAGCAGACCTCCATTTGTGGCTCGTAGGATTTCTTCAGACATTTGAAGTGGGTTTGGTCTTGCAAACTTCTCTGACACGAATCCTCAGACACATCTGTTTCATTGTTCCTTTATGATGAAAGAGATTCGCAGTAAAAGCCCTGAAAGAAGAATAGTTTGAAAAACACAGTATCGGTATTCCAGCTTTATTAAGGTTTACCAAGTAATCAAACTTCTATTTGGACTTCTACCTGGCAGAAAAATAGCATCACATCAGAAACCTGGGGTAGGAGGGGGGGAAAAAATAAAACAATTTAGAACAGATTTATATATAATCTTGACATATGATAAAGACACTACTCTGAGGATTAAAGAAGATGTAGGTGTCGTGTGGGAGTAGAAAACTTTTATTTTAAAATTGACACTGTAGTAAACTAAGAAGTCTGGGTGGTTTGGTTTTTTTTTAGATACGGTCTTAAATTTCATCAGACCTTTAAAAATCTTGAGTCACCTGATAAATATATAGCAATCTTTTTTTGTTTGTTTGTTTTACAGGTGCTGAAAGATAAATTAGAAGGCATTGATGCTTTTGTGCTTACAATATTGTGTGAGCATTACTGAGAACATACTGCTATTATTTTATTAATTACTGCTTATTTTTCAGATAAGCCCCATGCAAAGTTACAGCTATGTGCAAATCTCAATGATTGTGCTGCATTGCCTTTGTGAAAATAGAAATTATCAGATTTTACTTTTGATTTTCATAAGCTTCAACAGGATATTTAGGTTGGTTACAATACTATTCTTCTATCACGATTCAGATGAAGGAAGTATAAAACAGAATTTACCAATACTGTAACTAATTATTTCTAATTATAATTACTGCTATTAGACAGCGCTAACTTATTCAATCAAATTAGCACATTATGTATAGATTGATAAAAGGCTAGTATTGAATATAAAGCTTGAAGTCGTATGTGGAGAACAAATAATAGATAAATTATCCAGATTATAAATTTCATAATGAATTTACTATTTCATCATTAACATTTCCAGGTTTGGATTCAGATATTTTTCAGTATATTTTGAAGATTAATAATTATCTGATTGTTACTAACCAAAACTTTGATGGATAACATAAGCATATAATTTTCTAGTAACCTGTCAGTTATAAGACATTTAAGATGTGTCCATGGGAGATCTGTTTTCCTATAAAGAGAGATTAGAAGGAAAATAGGACAGTTTAGTGTTGAAGATATGAAAATGTTTGGAGTTTTAACCATCATGGCAGTATGGCCATTCAGTGATCTGGAGTGTAGTTTGGCTGTACACCAAGTGAAAGCATAGATGGACGTGAACATATCCTGTCTTAACAATTTTCTGATTTGATAATTAATTGATGCCTCCAGACACTGGAAGATGGGGGTGCCTTGACGCAGCACTGGATTTTTACAATTTGGAAACTAAATGGGCGGCACATGTTCCTTGTCACTGGTTCCAAGGATGGTCACAATGCATGCATTACATGTATAAGATACTCCTCCACCCAGGTTAAAGGAAGAAAAAAATCTAGAAAGGTCATCTTAGCTCTACCGTTTCACGTTTCTCATAGCATCAAAAATAGGGAACCAAAGGAAGTTGTTGCCTTCTTTCTCCTGCAGAACAGTGCAGATAGCTTAGTCAATGGTCTCTTCCTCTGCAATAAATATTACATGCGAGTCTGAGGACATTAGGTTTGAGAAAGGTACTTGGCAAGACAAAATATCTCAGAATTCTTAATAACACAGGCCCTATCAGAGCAAGGATGGCTCACTGTTCTCAACTTTGGGTCATATACTGAGTCCTGCACCCACACAATGAAAATTATTTGTCTAAGAGTGGATTATTAAAAATACAAGTTGTGACTTCCCTCTCGGTCCTGCTATTACAGTTCTATGTCATTCTTTTACTTGCATGAATAAATTAATTTTCACTGCATGTTTCATAGATGCTTTAATCCACGTATTGGTATAGAGGACATGAGAATTGGAAAAAAAATACATCAGTTGAATAAAATGCTTCCTGTCTATGCTCCACCTTTCCAGACATTTTTCATTTATCTCCAGTAAAAACATAGTAACCACCATAGGTGTTTATTAAAAAAAAGGTGATGGTTCAGGAAAATGCTCCTATTGCTCATTCTCTTCTCATAAGAGCAAGTGCAAAACTCTTCGAAATATTCATCAATTAGTGTTTCAACAGGAGAAAGCACTGAGGTTAAAATGTGTAGCAAATTCAAACTACAAGGCCTAAGAGAAGAAAGATTTGTGTAAAACCAACATAGTTTAGCTGTTTTTTGTTGATGTTGGATCATTTTATTTTATAACATACTTTACCGGATATATGATACTTGTAAATCTTTGGAGCAATGCTATTTTTCGTTTTCTGTTTATTTCTCCTTCATAAATCTGTGGGGTTTTTCTAGCTTGTCTTTGTCACACAGCAGAATATTAATTTCCAAATGTGATTCCGCTGACGCATAAGTAATATTCATATCTTTTATACCTTAGTGACTGCACTGAATGGAGAGTATTTTACAGAATGGTTTAGATGAAAGTAAATGTAGTGTTTGAATGCCATAGCTAGCCGATATGGGATATTCTTGTATCTCCTGCAACAGTTCATTTACCAGAAGCACAGGGGGTGGATTATAATAGCAGATCCAATGTCTGCTAAAACTTGGTCAAAACCTGAAAGATCTACACTTTGAGGGCTATTCTTCTTTACCAGGTACTGAAGTATTGGTGGCATGTTTGCAAATCCTCTGTATTCTCTTCCTGATAAAGCAACAGCTAGAATAAAAAATGGACCCTAGCTTCACAGATGCATTTTTAAATGTGTAAATCATGGGTTATTGCCTTCTGTGTTAATGAATATCATTAATAAGTTTCAACAAGCAATATAATCTTTCCCTTCTACCTTTTACTCCCCAACACTTCAGCTGCTACTCTACTTAATAAGGAATATAGGTTATCAAGAAGCTTTCACTACACTTCAGTGAATAGTTAAATCTCTGAAAAGCATATTCAAAATAGTACTTATCACTCTATCTTTATTACTCACAACTGTTCTGTTTGCAGGATACATATAAGCAAGCATTCTGACTAGGGCTGGGTACACATCTTCCATAAAACTAACTATGGTGTAATCTAAATGGGAGCAGAATGTGGATGCCCTGGCAGGTAAACATCAGCAAATACTGTGTTGCCACTTTCTTAGGGGTTGGGTTCCTCATTTGCCCTTCACTAGCTTGCCAGTACTCCAGGCAGCAACTTTTCTATTTGGAGTGCATTTAAAAATTCAGGGTGCTTGTTTTGCTGATTAGGGATACCAATTAAACTCAGACACCACAGTGAAAAGAGCAGGTGTCTTGTACTCGAAATAACTAAATAATGTAACAGAATAATACAGAAAACATACAGTAAGAAAAGACAGAATAGTGCACTTAAACAAATAGGAAAATATAGGGTAATGCATCAGTTCATTACTATCTGAGAGAGAGAATAGTGATTAAGAAAGATCCATCCCCACGTGCACACGTTGCCATCACCCAGCCCCGCAGATGCTGGGCAGCCCCGGTCACAGCGAGGGTTTGCAGAGCCTGTCCCAGCAAGGGGGAAATCCTACGCGGTGCCTCCACCCGTAGGTGAGGCTGACAAAGTCGCTGTGAGCAGGTCCGGCCTTATATACCTAAAAATTAACTAGCCAGAATAGGTGGCACCTTCGTTTTAAGTGGAAAATTTCTGGTTTCAGTCTCACATTAGATTCCCCCAGAGCCTGGCCAGGGCTCAAGGGAGAAGCTCAGGGAGTTCCTCTGCTTATCTAATTGGATTATGCGCGAGGTCTCTCATCAGGCCCCAGTGACAGACAACTGTCTCCATGACCGTGTTATTTTATCCACACACAAAAGCAGGAAAAGATACATTCAAGATAGCGACATCTTCCATCCATATTTCACTAATGACTACACACTGAGTTAGCAGCTTCGGCTCAGGGCCTGATGTTCAGGCTCCAATACTTCCACCTTTTACATCAGCATAGGTGGTTTGTTATAACTTAGTATAATATCTGTTAGCACAATGGTTTTCAGTTATAAAATACACAGGATTCATCTATAGGTCAACTCTGGCTTGGGCCTATTGTCCAAGCCTTAGAACTTCAGTGCTTTGGAGAGAAAATAATTACTACTGTTAGCACTGTCTCCATTCATTTCAGGTGACATTGCAGAAGTGATTACTGTTTTCAGAAGATGCAGTATTAAAGTAATTATTAAATCAATATTTTAAAAGTACAGTAAAATGCAGCATAATCTAAGCAAATTTTTCAAGTGTTTTTCCTTGCAGTCAAAAAAAAAAAAAAAAAAAGATTAATTAAGAGAAAACATTTATTCCTTGCTTAACTGTAGTTAGCTTGCCTTAAAAGTGCCTGTGTTCACAAGCATCCTAACTGCACAAGTTACTTGATGCCCTAGAAGTTAGCAAGTAATCTTTCCTCAAACAGCAAAACAATCCATTTCATGCTACAATATTGCCTGGAGTGATCCTATCTGCTACCTAGTAGTACTGAGTTGACCAGCTGTGACATGTGGGGATGTTGAAGTCATGTGTAGCCTCTTCTTTACCTTGCCAATGGGGGAGCAACCTCATTCTCCATGGCTCAGCACCTGGCAACGCCAGTTCTCAAAGAGCCACTTTCAGGCTGTGTGCCCCGGTTAATGACTTCCAGGTTTGTGTTATTGAGAGACTATGTGCATGCTTTGCTTTTTAGAATTTACTATCTGTAGAAGAATAAACAGAAGATGTTGTTTTCAGCTTCAATTTTACTCTTAGTACCATGCAAACCTAAAAGTGAAATGTACTAATTCCTGCATATTTGTTCCATGGGCTTTAGACTCTAATCACTGGCCATCTTCAGCTCATTTATTTTGAGCTGATGCTGCCTCGTTTGCCATCATCAACCTCATTTGAAACCGAAACCTATGTTCCCTGCCTCAAGATAGCAGGCATACACTTATATTCATTATCGGTGGTTTTAGTATTAATTACATATAGTAATATAAATAATATAATTCAGATTCACAAAATCACAGAATCATTCAGGTTGGAAAAGATCCTTGGGAACATCGAGTCCAACCATCAGCCCTACTCTACAAACTTCTCCCCTACACCATATCCCCCAACATCTCATCTAAACTACCCTTAAACACTTCCAGGAATGGTGACTCCACAGTTCCCCTGAGCAGCCACTGTCTCACCACTCTTTCTGTGAAAATTTTTTCTTAAACTCCAGTCTGAACCTCCCCTGTTGCACTTTAAAGCCATTCCCTCTTGTTCTATCGCTAATTACCTGTGAGAAGAGACCAGCACCAACCTCTCTACAATGTCCTTTCAGGTAGCTGTAGAGAGTGATGAGGTCTCCCCTCAGCCTTCTCCTGCTCAAACTAAACAGTCCCAGCTCCTTCAATCACTCCTCATAGGATCTGTTCTCCCGGCCCTTCACCAGCTTTGTTGCCCTCCTCTGCATTCGCTCCAGCACCTCGATATCTCTCTCATATTGCGGTGCCCAAAACTGGACACCATACTCCAGGTGTGGCCTCACCAGTGCAGAGTACAGGGGGACTATCCCCTCCCTACTTCTGCTGGTCACACTATTTCTCTTTCAAGCCAGGATGCCGTTGGCTTTCTTGGACACCTGGGCACACTGTTGGCTCATGTTCAGCTGCTTATCAATTGGAACCCCCAGATCCTGCTCTTCCAGACAGCTCTCCAGCCACACCTCAGCAAGCCTGTAGCGATGCACGGGGTGGTTGTGACACAAGTGCAGGACCTGGCACTTGGCCTTGTTGAGGCTCACCCCGTTAACATTGGTCCAATGATCCAATCTATCCAAGTCTCTCTGCAGAGCCTCCCTATCCTCATGCAGATCCACACTCCTGCTTAACTTGGTGTCATCTGCGAACTTACTGATGATACACTCTATGTCCTTATCAAGCTCATCAATAAAGATGTTGAACAGAAATGGTCCAAACACCGAGAACTGAGGAACACCATTTGTGACCGGCCACCAGCTGGATTTAACTCCACTACCACCACTCTCTGGGACCATCCATCCAGCCAGTGCTTGATCCAGCAGACTGTTCGCTCATCTAGGCCATGAGCAGCTTGTTAAGAAGTATAATAATAAAAGAAATATAAATATGACTATACTATACTAAAACCTCTTTATATTATTTGCAGAGAAAAAATAATTTACAAGAACTGGAAAGAGACATTGGGTCACTTAGGCCATAGACTTTGCACAGAACTGAAAATTTTTAGGTTTATATATAGGATTATATATTTGTTGTGTAAATTGTGAAGGATGCATTATGTTCACAAAACAAGTAATCATAATAATAACAACACTTTTTTGTCCTACCTTTTCCTATCTCACAGTATTTTGTACTGTTCAGCCGCAAGAGTTGCTCACCTGTTTTTCTTAGCCATCTTTTACATTTTTCACAGTGTAGGATTTCCTTTACTTTGGAAAGGCAGAGCTACTCTGCCAGACTTACAATGATGCATGCCATCTCTGCGGGACACTTTCTTCTTCTACTGCATTTCCTAGGTGCCATCCTTCTGCAGGCTACTTATGCCTGGCTCTCCCTGACTGTTCTGACTGAAATTCTCCATGAGCTCTTTCCCTGAGCATTCAATACGAATACTTGTTGGCATATGTCTCTGAATGTGACGAGGCTTTTCATTCACTGCTTATTTTATCCCAGAAGTTCTTCATAACATTTAATTCCTTCTTCATATGTTTTCTTCTAAATTCAATGTCTCTGTAAAGCTCCCTCCCATTTCTATAGCGTTGGAAATTTTGTTCATTCTTTGAGCTACAGACAGTCTCCTAATGATTGTTGCTATGTATTTTTGTTGTGGGTTTTTTGGCCCATTTTACTTTTCTCTCTTTTCTTTTTTAAATCCAAACTGCATCATAATAGAGCTAACAACTTGATTTCTCTGTGTTCAGTCTTGGTAACATATAAAACTGAAATAACAAACAGACATTGACTTCTGTCAATGTGCATAATAAAACTTATCATCCAGAGAGACTGAATATGGAACAAGACAAAACTGGTATTCAATGAAACATGAAGCCATCGTTACAGCCACCATTATAGCCCTATATTAAGAAAAATTACTGTAAATTAACATTTAAAAGAGATGGAATTAGAGGCCTAGAAAAAGCTATTCGTGTTTTATCAGGAAGCAAAGCTTTCAGATACTGTATGACCGAGACATCCTAAAAATACTGTGTTTTTTTTCCTCTAGTCAACTGGAGCCAGTCACAACATACTGATATTGATTGTCCTGTTTGTTACCCCTGGGTAGGTTGTTTATGGTAAAACCAGGATCAGGCATGATTTAAAACATCTCTGTTTCTCTCAAACACTGAAGACGGAAGTCCAGGACATGGCTATTTAACCTTTTCTTTGGTACCAAGCCCATTCTCCAGTGGGCTCAAACCATTGCACCTCCAACTTGCACCAGATTAAAACTATTTTTTGCCTCTATTGGAGGGATGTTTCACACTTTAGTGTTTAATAAAATGTTTACTTTTTAAGCAGCCAGTTTTAAACTGAATATTGCTATGTTTTTATTAGGACAATGATATGTTGCTGGGCCTGAAGAAAAAAATGCACACAGGCATGATTATTAACAAGTCAGACAGCTCTAAATTCTAAACAAAAAAACTCCTATTCTGGGATGTTGTGATATAGCAGTTATTTATAATACTATGATGAAGGTGACAGAGGTTGCAAGATCATGTCTGTTTATTTACAACTAAGTAGCTTAAAAACAAACATTGTTTATGGTGATGCACAAGCATGGTTATCTAATTTTCTCTCTCATCAGTAGTGCTTGCTCTCTAATATTCTTTCTGAAGATCCTTTTGCTAGAAACTGACCTAAACAAATGAACATGTAGTTGTGTAAGCTTTTTATGTCTTTTCCCTAATCTGCAGAGTTCTTTTGCCCATAAAAAAAAAAAAAACCCAAAAAAAAACCCAACAAACAAACAAACCCAAACCAAACTACTTTCAAGCATATTCCTTCAGCCATTTTCATTCAGCTTGAGGTTTCTGTCACCTTTCACACTGTCTGAAGGTACAAGTACTATTACAAAGTACTCTTCTGGGATTTGAATATGAAAGCACCAATGAAATCTTAAGCTATTGTTGTATGTAGCTGGATGCACACACAGAAATGTTTCTTTCTGGTACCTTATGACAGCTATTTGTCATTTGAACTGGCCTCTAACTTATTTCCCAATTCTGAAGAAAAAAAAAGAAACAACTGCCAAAAATTGCTCCTGATAGTTTTGATAGGAATTAACAAGCTCCAAATTTAAACTCAATGCAGCACTTACTAAAAGCCATAAATTGAGAATTTATTCCAAAACTGGGTCTGAGAGTCTGATTTTGAGCTTTAAGGCATGCCTCAAGGGTCTGTGCAAGGGCTTTTGCTTAAATATGAGAAATTAAAGGGATTGACTTTTACAGTCTTTCTGTAAAAATCTTATCAGCCAATTAATTAATACTTTGTGAATTTATTAAATTCCCTTTTAATTTATCACACACATTTCACATGCACACTTCACATGCACAATAAACATAAATGTTTATTGATGTCAAAGGCTCTTTTGACTAAATTCAGGTTAAGTCTTAGTAAGAAAAGAAATTTGAGCTTAGTTCATTTATGTCTAAGTTATGGGGATGTGAACTAAAACCCCTGATCCTCATCTCACAGAACACATGATATTGCAGACTTCACAGAATCACAGAATCATCAAGGTTGGAAAAGACCTTGAAGATCATCTAGTCCAACCGTTAACCTAACACCAACTGTTCTCAAATACACCATATCCCTCAGTGCTATGTCAATCCGACTCAAATACCTCCAGGGATGGGGACTCCACCACTCCCTGAGCAGCCCATTCCAACGCCAGCAACCCCTTCTGTAAAGAAATACTTCCTGACATCCAGTCTAAACCTTCCCTGGCTCAACTTGAGGCCATTCCCTCTTGTCCTGTCGCTTTCTACTAGGCTAAAGAGACTCATCCCCAGCTCTCTGCAACCTCCTTTCAGGGAGCTGTAGAGGGCGATGAGGTCTCCCCTCAGCCTCCTCTTCTCCAGACTAAACACCCCCAGTTCCCTCAGCCGCTCCCCGTACAACCTGTGCTCCAGACCCTGCACCAGCTCCGTTGCCCTTCTCTGGACACGCTCGAGTCATTCCATGTCCTTTTTGTAGTGAGGGGCCCAAAACTGAACACAGGAATCGAGGGGCGGCCTCACCAGTGCCGAGTACAGGGGTCAGATCCCTTCCCTGTCCCTGCTGGCCACGCTATTGCTGACACAAGCCAGGATGCCATTGGCCTTCTTGGCCACCTGGGCACACTGCTGGCTCCTGTTCAGCTGGCTGTCAATCAACCCTCCCAGGTCCCTCTCTGACTGGCAGCTCTCCAGCCACTCCTCCCCAAGCCTGTAGTGCTACTGGAGGTCAATTTATTGTAATTTCTCTTGCCCAAGCTGAACTGAGTGTGTTTTGGCAATGTAACAAAAGTAGACCTTGATATTTGATACCTGATTGATTACTCAGTATTAAGATCTTAGGCCAGGTTTCCAGAGAACTGGGAAACAAAGACTTGTAGACAGTCTACATTCAAAAATCTGGGAGGCCAGGCTGCCTGCAATATATATATCCAGCTGTGTTGAGAGTATACTGTGGGGAGAGCCAGCTGAAAACAGAGGAGTGGCCATTAGATCTGCATGTTGTTCAGGTCTCATATAAAAACCTTTCAGATATGTTAGCATTTGTATTTTTTTTGTATTAATTTGTATTTTAGTGGCACCTTCCCAACAGAAAGATGGGAAATCTGAGAGTGAAGCCTTTGAGGAAGCTTAATCCAAGGTTGGGAAAATATTATTGCTTGTTGCTTTATGTGGCAAGTGAATCTTATAGGACAAAAAAAATTTAATGTGTCCTTATCCTAGGTATTCATCTGTTGAGTCTGGAAGCTGGCTGTGATCTAAACTTTATTTATAGTATTATTGAACTGGAAGAGAGGTGATGAACACCATAACCTAAAGCATTTTTGGTGAAAATATAGTCTCAAAACTATACGACTTTACAAAAAGTTTGTATTAAAATAGTTACTGCAATCATCTTAAAGGAGATGCATGTGAAGGAATACAGGGGAAAAACATATTTCAAGGGAAGTAAAACAGATTAAATGACAAATGAAACAAGAGTTTAAATAAGGGGAAAGTAATAAGCTGGCAACTTTCCAAACCTGAAAAATACCAGTAATGTTTCATCCTTTAGAAATAATAACTAGTCAGCTACTCTACTAAAAAAATACTAACGCACAAAGAGGATGGAATCCTTTCAGAATTTATATAATGAGGCAATTTACATTTGTCCAATGAGACAAAATGTCCACTGAGGTCAAAAGCATAAATACTATGTTTTTTCATCATCACAAGTGAATTAATCTGTTTAAAACTAAAACTTATTGCATAGGTTTCTCTCAAACACAGGCTAACACCAAAAAGGTTTGGATCTGCTGACAACTTGCATTTGCATTTTAGTAAAGGTAATATGCTTTTATTTATGTATTTATTTAAACTCTAAATTACCTGCTTTCTCTAACATAGCAAAATGTCATGTGCAAATCTGATACAGATTAAAATTCAGTAAACATGGTATAGGTTTTCCTTCTAAAGACAAAATTTTAAAATCAAGTTAAGGAAAAAGTCAGGGAAACAAAAAGGTGCATAAATCAGAGGTCTCACTAAGGAAAGTTTATGTATAAATACTACATGTGCTTTTATACCTGCCTCATCTAATATATAAAGATATTTATTTTCATAGGGCTAAAAATGAGCAAAGATATCCTCAGAGAAAGATAAGCAAAATAAATTGTTCAGGAAGTTTTTCCATCTTGCTTATTTGGCTTGGGGTTTTTGAAAGTTGCTCTGTTAGAGGAAATTCTTTCCACTCAGTTTGCTCTGCAAGGATGCTTTAGTGGAGATGAAGTGGCCCTTGCTGAGGGATAGGCCCTTCGAGGGCCCTTTGGCATCTGCCCTTCGAGCAGCTGTATAATCAAATTCATTATATCCCCATATTCCTCTTCACACAGATGGTAACAGCTTGATCCCTTCCCCATGAGCCATCACAGCTATTAGGACTGTCTCAGTAAGGTCCTTCCAGTGCTGCCTCCCATGCACTAACTGAGGTGCATGTGATCCACACCCCGCCTGTGACCACACCACGTGGCCTGGGTTTTAGGGACCTTTGTGCCTCACACCATTGCTCCTCGGGGCCTTGTAGCACAAGGACAGAATGTAGTGGTGAAGGGTGAACCACTGATCTGGTGGCCTCTGAGTTCTCCAGATTCTTCCTTTAAGGCACACTGGATCACCTATAACCACCTGCACAGGGATGTCCTGCAGGCAGTAAGACTGAGGGCTTTATGGGAGACTAGAGATGAGCATACCAGTGTGATGAGTGTGAGGAGGAAGACTGAGCCAGAAGGATGCGTACCTATGTGTAGCAAAAGTTTATTTTATGCAGTTTTTCTTGGCCATCAATCTGGTTTGGAAAAAGAGTCATGTCCATAAGAAAAAACATGCTAAGCATTGGCAGCTTCAGGATGTGCTTGATGTGTCACAGGTTACAATTGCCTGCATTGGCTGCTGAGGAAGAAGTATAGGTTCTCCTGAATGCAATTGCTGGTCATCCAAGCCCATTATAATTGGATGGTAAGACCTCAACTTTTAATGCTAATACGCTAAACAGGTTTTAGTCATGTGGAAACCCCAGAATCAGTATTTGCCTGAAAATGCTGAATCAGTGTTCCAGGCAGTAGACTACTACTATACTACTACTATACTACTGTATATACGGTGATACACATACTGATGTACTCAAGATGGAAGGCCATCCTCTGCGGGATGTTTTTCCTGCTGTTGTATTCACATGCAAAACCTTCTGTGTGGATGTGTCCCTGATACTTCTCTGTTCTAAGAAAGCTCAAACAGGATAGATTTTCTTACTGCTCTTCCTCCCCAGCCTTCTGAGTGCCCTCCAAGGCTGAGGCACTTTGGACATGCAGGCATTGTCACTTCAGTTGTGTCTCCAGCAATGTAGTGTAGATGTATGATCTCAGAAAAAGAAAAGGAGGAAGATTCTGTCTTCTGTCACCTAAAAAGCTGTCAGTAGATGGGAGCAGGAGGCTTCAAGATATACAGAAGATTACATGAATAAGGAAGACTTCTTCCTAGTTCAGAACTTTAAGGTTAATAAGCTCTTTCAAGATCATGATGCACATTAGCAATATTATTGTTATTTGTATTTGTATGGTTGTGTTATCTGTGTAAGTGCTTTCCAGTACATATAATAAAACATTCCTTCTTCAGAGTTCCTGTGCTCCATAACTGGACGTCGGAGAGAGATCTGGGTTGTGTCTATCTCAGGGTCACTTTCTGTGTGCCAGGCAAATTCCCCCCTAAAGGATCAATTAAGTACCAATTCTGTGCATGTAAGAGAAACCTCAAGGAATTTCCTTCTCCCCTACACCAGTTCTATTTGCACAGGAAACAATCTGTCCCAAGAACTTGAGCCACAGTAGAAAATGCAGTCCTCTGCAGCTCCAATGGTAGAGTCCTCTGGCTTTCTATGTTGAAGTACAAGTGATACATACAGGGCTTTTCTGGAATTCTTAAACAGGAATGAAATCCAAGGCCAGCATGACAATGCATAAGCTTGAAGAAGCACTGCTCAGGCTCATTGCTTTACAAAATATTTGCTCTTTTTTAATCATGCAGACAAAATCTTTCACTAATGACCAACAGTTTTTTCAGTCCGTCTCTGTATGCAGCCTAGCTATTTCTATTTTTTAACCAATTTAGCCACTACGAAGTGAGTGACGTGAATCTGCAAGCATAAATTTGAAACATCACTACAACAACTTTCCAATCCTTTTCTTCCTTATTCATTCTTGAAATGGAGTGACTGTGCAAGAGTAACAAGCTCTGTGTTTTATTTGTCAGAATGATGGAGTTTTATCTTGAGGTCTGAATTGTTTCACTATTCATTAGAGAAAAAAAACACAACTGGTTAGCTCAACTGTGTTATTTTTGATTCAAGTGTAATTCAGTGCAAGATCCTTCCAGTAACTGGTCTTTCATAGTTTCTTGGATATCAGTTATTTGTATCAAACTATGAGAAAAAAGTACTTTTTTTTTTTTTTTCTTTACTTGCACATGGAACTCACTCAAAGCCTGTTAAAGTATACTCACTACTTTCATTAAACTGAACAGTTTAAAAATTAACAAATGTCAACTTTCCTAAATTTTCTGATCCCATATGCTTTCTGAAAAAACACTACACACAGTGGAAGTTTTGCCTGAATGGGAATGGCTAGAATACACATCCTATCTGTTCCTGGGGTGCCACAAAGAAATAATTCACATCCAAAGGACTGTATCTGATGAACTTAACATTTATGAACACAAATAAGGAGAGGACTCTAGATGATCTTCATATCAAAGATCGTATCTTAAAGTAAAATTTTGCTGCATGTCTTGTAGACCTAACTAGCTAGGCAATGACAAATACATACGTTCATACTGAGTCAAAATTCATGTCTTATTTTCTCCAAAGAAACGCAGAAGTGGACTAGCTGTTAAAGAAATTTAGCTTTTCGTGTTGCAGTGCAAGCAGATATGGCTAGAAATGTGTGAGAACCCTGAGTTTTAGTGGCAGTTTTACTGCCTGACAAACCACAGAAGTCTTTATCTCTTGTTCTTCTATCCTGTAAGGTGGAAGTGGTATTTGATCCACATTTAATCTATATAAGTGTTATGATGGAAAGTAAAAATATGTGAGTGGTTTGTAAATGTTATTACTACCTAAATCTGTTATCCATTATTACCATATTATTCATGAATCCTGTAATGGATAACTTGTTTCCCACTCCGTAACCTACTAACATGATATATCATGACCAAATAGAAATTAATATTTTAAAGTTTTATCTTGGGTGTTAAACCAAATAATTTATTGTAGATGCATTCTGTGAGTCACTGACTCCTGGAAAACTTTTCAGTTTAGCTGTAACTCTGAAATTAAATTTCATTCATGTCACTGAATCAGTCAGATAAGACTCCAATTCCAAACAAATTGAAATTAATTAAAAATTCTCAAAAACATTGTCAGTTGACGTTAAACAAGTATAATTTTACTTAAAAACATTTCAACTACCCAGTGTATAAAAAGAAACATCACTTACGATTATAATTTTGGATTCCAGAAGACAGTTACCAAACTCTGCATCATGGTTAAAAATTGAAGAGATGGCTGTAGACCCTGCCTCTGGGGGATATAAAGATAATTAATAAGAAATAAGAACTTAGCTTGAGGCTTGACATTTTTTTACCACTTCTTTTTTTTTTTTTTTTTTTTTTTTTTTTTTTTTACACATTAAGAGGGATGCAATAGTATGAAACTGTAGTATGAATAATATAATTATTTTAAAAAGCTACTCAGCTGAGTATGTCAACATTATGCATGTATTAAAACATGTATCGATCATAATCTATTTCAATCTATTTTCCCATTTATTTTTCTTCTTTGACGTATTTGTTACATTTTTCTGTTTATCCAATTCATGTGTCACTTCGGTAAAGTGCTGAAGACTCTCAATGACTGTTAAAGTCACTAGCAGCAGGGTCTGTATTTGTCCTGTAGAATCAAGTCTTTTAGCATCCATGCCCCAACTTTCTGGTTACAAAATGGATAAATATTCATACAGCTCAGCTGTTCAAAAAAGTTGCCTCTAGCCTCTGCAAACCCTCAATCGTGATCCTGAAGGAATCCAGCTACTATATGCAGAGTACAAAAGTTAGTGCCTTGTTCAGGCAACTCTTCCAAATTTTAATCTGTTGTTCAGAAATCTCATGATGTTCAACCTGACCTCAGCAAGTGAATTAGGACAAATATACATCTAAGCTAATGTAATATGGGAGCTTCTTTACTAAACAAACCCAACTGATCTTAGTAAACTTTATTCTGTTCTATTCTTTTCTTCCTTCATGAGCTAAATTATACATAAAAGCCAGAATGGCTATATTTTGCAAGTTCTGTTGAGAAAGCACATTTTTTACTAAAGGGAAAACTAATGCACTGATTACTGATTTCATCAGAAGCTTCAATTGGGGGGAAAAAAAAAAAAATAGGAAGGCCCTTGATGTTTGACTCCAGACCTAAAATACATACGGGCTTAGAAGTATTTTGTGGAAGAAAAATGGCATGTAAATGTAAAATATGACTGTTCTTTTTACTAGTGAGGTGATCTACAGGTAGATCTATTAGTGAAAATAAATAATGTAACCCTGTTGGTAACATTTCAGACCTTCACTTAAAATATAAATCTCTAACAGTGAAAAAAAAAAAAGTTATTGGTGGTGCAAACTGGCATGAAATTGTTCCTTTTCACTGCTAAAAGCATTTGCATCTCAGTGCACACCAACCCTCTATTTTCTTTTCCAATGCCCTCTAGTGCTAATTGAAAATTTTGTTACTAACTGAATATGCAGGAAATGCCTACCAGGAACCCAGAGCTTTTGAAATGAATGAAGTTTCTTGGTAACTTGTTACTTAGTGTCAGCCTTTGGGCTTCATTAGTAAGCACATGTGCTCCTCAAATTAGCTGAAATTAATACCACTTAGATTTAAAGATGACTCAGAAAGAGTGGGTGTAATTCCACACGTTCTACATTAAAAATGTATTGATGAAGCAAAATTGTGTGCTGTAGATACAAATCTGTAGGAAAGATTTTGCAAAGACATGAAAATGAATACCAACACCTAAGTTTTTTGCTGGCTTGTTGCTCTTATCTTTTCCGGTAATCTAATTTGCGAAATTTCCTTATTATGCCTAATTATTTTTAAAAATCACATCTAATGAAATGACCTGTAATAGTTGAGTAACATTGCCGTCACACTACAGAAGAGTGAAATAAAGTATTTAACTTATGCAGTGTTTGTAGATTGGCAGTAGAGATTTTATTGTTTTAATAGTTGTTGCTCAAACCAATAACTCCTACAAAGCAAATTATTTCATTTTTATATTAGACTAAACCCCCTTGCATTTCACTATCACCAAGAATAACTCATCAGATGATGCATTTTAAACCCAAATCCACAACCTAGTTAGGAACCCAGAAAAATATGGAACTTATTTTCTTTTTTAAGTTAAAAAATCAGAATGTGTTATTAAAAAATACGTCTTTGGGGTTGCAGGTTCAAAATGTCTCATAAACAAAATAAAAATAAAATAAAAATATACATTAAAATAAATCAAATCTAGAGAGTGCTTCAGAAGTAGAAAATGCATCTATGAGGAAAATTATGCAAAACAAATTCAGGGAAATATATGGATAGAGGATAAAAGAATCAGTGCTGGGGAAGGAAAAATTCTGGGTGGCTTAGTCAATAAGCACGCAGGGGCACTAAGGCATGGAGAGGATTTTTTTTAATACTGCTGGTGGACATTGTGGCAACAGACTGAAGAATGAAGTAGGATTGAGTAGCACTTTTTATTTTATGTAATAGTTCCAGGTTTTCTAACTACATGGAGATATTGATGAATAAAGGCTCACAACTACATTCTTGTAAGTACTGTTATCCCAGTTTTATGGGGGAGGAAAACAAAGATGTGAAAAATGAGATGCCTTGAGTCACTGACTCTATGGCAAATCTAGATACAATTTTTTACCCCACTGTTACGTGGGCAAGCAACAGGAGCGATGTGTTTCCATGCGTTAACAGCTAGAAATGAAGTTGACTTCACTATTTAAATTAATCTCTAAAAGTTGTTATTTAAAAAGGCTGACCAGAAATAGATTCCTCTTGGCTATTGCTATGGTTTCACCACGTTAATATCTGAAAAATTATCCATTGCTAATGCAAATAATACTCCTGTGAAACTAGTATTAGTTACTGTTCCCATTCTGTACCTGGGGAAGTGAATCAGGGAGGGTTATGCTCCTATTTGATCACTTCTGTTTTTCCGAAACTCCCCAGTGAAACCTGAAACCTGCCAGTGCCTGGGTTTCTGCTGGCACAGTGGTGTGCTGTGGGATGTGCACAGCGCGCTTGCTGCTCAAGTTGCAGTAGGACATGGCTGTTCAGGGTCTCTGTCTGAGCAACACATTATCACCATTCATCAAGCCAGTTGTCCTCTGAAAGAGTTAAAGGGCAGGCAGAGCTCTGTATAACTCGTATGTTCCTGGATTGTTAAGCCATTTTGTTTTGTTATTCTGATTGGTATAGAAATGAATTCTGCATATGACAAGTTAGATCACTTGAATAGTCTTGACTTTCTATCCTTAGTCTTCTTTTCACTAACCACCAGACTGCTGTGTCCAAATTGGGTAGCCATTTTTTCTCAAGAAAATGCATTCTGGCTGCAAATTTTCATCCCTCATTACCAAAAGCAAAAGACTATAGCATCAATGGTGTCTGTCTCACTGCTGAAAGGTATATATATATTGGTTTGAAACGGGACCGATCAATGGGATAATAGACATTATAAAAGGACATTTGAATCTTCTGTGCCCAAGCATTTAAATAAGTCTTCTGATGCCTACACCAAATAGTCTGTATCCATTTCCTTTTAATTTCCTTCATTCTGTGACTTCTATGTGACTTCAGCCTGCTGTCATGGAACAGTGAATTGATTTTGCTTGTCTAAATAAAGTCTTAAAAAATGGCAGCTATCCATCTTTTTACATAAAGGCTTTTCACACTTTATTAATTTAAATTCACATTAAAGGACTTCAGGGCACTTTCAGTAGTCATGTTTTTCAATGTTTTGTATTGTGTTTATTTCCCCTAAAAAATTCCCCTGAGGCAGGGATGATTCCTGACACATTTCAGACTTCAAATCTTGGGCTTTAGTCTGTCTTCCTATATATATATATATTCTGTTAGTTTTACTGTTGCCTGTCACCTTGTGCATAAGCCAGACTGAACATAGCAAAGCCACAAGGAAATCTTTGGCTTTGGGCTTTTGAGGGAGGAGACATGTGATGTGAAGGAATGAGGAAAGAGGCTGGTTTCATCTGGCTTGCTCTTCTGCAGAGACCAGAGTAGCTTTTGGAAGTGCTTCCCTACGTGGGGTTAATCAGTTGCACCTGTTAATCAGTTTAATCAGTTTAACCTGTTATTTATTTGAACCAAGTACTCTTAATTTAGTGAGGACTGGATTTCTTGTGCACAGAGCTGCATCTAAGTGCTATTGTTAGAGGTGAAAATGAAGAGAGAGAGACACTAGCGTCATCTGATGAAAGGTAGTAACTGATCTTATAATGAGAAAAAATGTAATTTGTACAGTATTGAAATTGCTTCAAACATCTGAACAGTCAGTGTTCAGACTTTTTTCCATGTCACAAAGCATCTTTAGGCGAATAATAAGCATGGATGTTCTGATAAAACAGCTGAGTATTAAAAACTCTAATTGAAAATGGAGCCATAATGAACACATTTTTGTATGAAGTCCTAATACGAGTGAAGATGACAGGGCTTTAAATATATATTGCTCATTTTCAGACAGCTTGTGGATAGAAGTGATATACCTAGTGTTCTTGGTATGAATCCATTGCATTGGTTAGTAAAATATTTTAGTGTAGCAGGCTAGTAACTTGATTAAACAGCAGTGGTTTCACTATACAGCCATAATATAGCAGCTTTTGAAAGTTTCCTTGTCATTTTTTCCCCATTTGATATTGATGTTACTGTGAGCATATACTGTCTTTCTGGAAACTCTCATGTAGTGCTGAAAAGTAAAGCTTAATCTCTATGACTGATATCTATTGTTTATGAAGTTGGGTTTAGTGTATTCTGAACAAGAGGATCAAGCTATTTCTCTGCTTCTATATCTGTTGTTTATGGGCTACTGACCTTCAAAATATCATGTCCTATAAGAAAACAACTGTGTTTTATATAAGTTGACAGACAGACAAATAGATGGGTTTCTATTAATAGGCTGATTGCTGTGACTGAAAAATTTAGTTATGCAAATGAAGTCTTTCCCTCTCTGCTGAATTAATTATTAAGGAAGAAGAACAGAGATTGAGACGCAAGTTTTCAGCAGAGGTATAACTCAACATTTCCTGATCCTTGGTGGGACTCTGCCTGTCTTCCTGCAGCTGTGTCCATCCTGGCCCATGACTGTGAGGTGCTCAGGCTAGCCAGCACCAGGCTCTGGAATTCAGGGGAGTTTCACTCCACCTCCTTCTTACCAAGATGGAGGCACAGTGTCCTGGAAGTCCTCCTGTGGGATTTCTTTGAAACCAAGCACCACAAATTTTATACACGTATTTATACACATATTTTGGTCAATCAAATGGAGGCGAGGACCTGCCTGAAAGCAGCAGGAAACACTTCAGGCATTCCATCCCTCTGTATTCACTGAGACGGCACTGGAAAGTGATGAGGAAAAGTAATTTGGCAGCCCTGGTTAGTTTCGAGTTAAATGAATCAAAGTCAAGCCCGGCCTTCTGGGCTGCTGCTAGGCAACAAGTAACTTTCTACATTCAGAAGTTCCCCACTAATTGATTCTTGACACCATTCCTGTTGGTTTATATAAATAGAGAGCTGTTGCTGGGGGAGGAGAGGAAAGCTGGGGTGCGAGTGAGCACCCGGCACTGGCATGGCCCTGCCAGGTTGTTCGGGTGTGCAGAGGGTCTCTTCCCATCTAGGAAAAGGTTCACTCGCTATAGGGGATGGCAACCACTTAAGATTCATACTTGATAAAGCAACACGAATGTTAAAGGGCAAAGAAATACAAAAGCCATATGAAAAATTGCAGTATGTTGGCCCTTTAATACATGTCCACCCAACACAGTTTTTTTTAATCCACTTGTTCCTTGCTCATATGTAAGTGACCAACAAAGAAATAGGAAACGGACTTCCTTATGTGACTAATATTTGGCAAGCTGGCACAGCGAGTGTAGTGTCAACAGGATATCCTCCATGTGGAAGCCTAAAAGCACACAGAGCAGAGAGCTAGAGTAGAGATTTATAGGGGCTGGAGACACTGGGAGAGTCAGACTAATGGAAAGAAAGGGGAAGCTTGCCTGAAGGAGAAAAGTAAGCCCAGCAAGCATCTGTGTCAAAATCCTCTTTTATTGATGGCTCACTTCTGGAGTATTTATTATATTGGCTGTATGCCTAACCCTGATAAGATTTTACCCTTACCACCAACTGCAAGACTCAGGCATTTTAAAGACTGCTTCATGAATTAAACTATTGTTCCTTATAAATAAACTCTAATTCTTTTTTTTTTTTTTTTCCTCATACATTATTTATTTCCTAGCTCTCTCTTCTGCTGCAGAGAAATGAAAAGCAGAGGGGGAGTACAGAAAGGAAGAGAATGAAAATGGGATGTTTCAAAGATGATGGGAAGAACATAATTGTTTTTTGACAATGGTGAAATTTCCTTTTCATGACACAAAAGTAATTGGTGGATGTTACATGTCTATATCCAGTGTGCACATGCTAAAACTTGCATGATATTCTTATTCCCTTTTAGGCATGATAGAAAAATATGCATTATTATGCTCTTTCTACATATTTCCATATTTTCTTGCAGACATTGGAGGGTACTTCGTTCTTCTTTGACATCATCTCTAAAGTGCTGTGTTTCAATGTTGATATTGTGTTGCTCAGGTGACATGTTTCCCTAAGCATCTGGGAGGGTAGAGGGTGAAAGGAAATATTTTTTTCAGTTCTGAAGCATACTGAGTGATAGTAGAGAACACTTTGGATCTTGTCATTCATTTCACCTGGCCAAAACCTGCAAACAGGGTTTCATTATTATGTTGAGGGAGTTGTATTTAAGTGCTAATGACCATATTCATCCCCTTGCTAGATGAGATGGAACTATTGCTAGTGAGCACTACACCATATTTTTGATAGTTTCATTTATAAATCAGTAGCTATTCCATGCATGTTTACATGTTGGAAAGACTGCATGAATATATTTTGGCATGATTTTCAAATATTCTGCTTTTTTTTTTTTTTTTTTTTTTTTTTTTTTTTTTTTTTTTTTTTTTTTTAATCTGATTATCCCTCACTACCTTTCCTTTTCCCTTAACAGTGACAAAAATATATATTTAAAGAATAAATCATGATTTTCCTTTTTATTAGAATTGCAGATTGTCTGTGTAAGGTACAAGACAGAAGAAACAGGAGACCTGACCAACATACATCCATTTGTAAGTAAGTGTATCCTGGTACACGTACCCTTTGTAAAATAGAAAAGCATTCTGGAAGTATTTAGGCAAATTTAAATCCTGACCTCTGCTGTTTGCAATTCCTTGTGGAACAGCAAAAGTGAAATGCACTACCCAAGAGAGCAATATGGAGCCGAGAGAAGAATCAAACTGATGTCTTTGTTTCTTTTTCTTTTTAAATCACATCTAGTTCTCTCTTGATACAAAATAGTTGAGCTGCCATTTCACACAGGCTTCCACAAAAAGCTGAATAAGCTCTTCCAAAACCACTCTCTTTTTTAGATTGAAAGTCATTTTATCTCTAAAGTTATATAACAATATATATTGCCTATAATCTAATTTACACTACCTAGTTATTCAGAAATGTCTACCAGTTGGATTGGTACTCTTAACTAACATTTTGTACATATCAGCACTGCTAAACTGGCCCTGAGCTCTTCATAATTTCTGAATATTTAGGATTCACTGTATAATTCATGCTGTCTGAATAGTAGTGCAAAGCTACTTTTTGCAGAGACAGCACACATGACAAAAAGTCAGTGGGCTGCTGACTCCCTCGTGGGAAACCTGAGAAGCCCTTCAGGGAGACACAAAAGTTCATCTCTAATATAATTACAGAGACTCCTCAGAGAGTTCACACATGAGACCAATTAGTCACAGTGTGTGCATTCCCATTGAAATAATTTTCTGTCTCATCTTTCTACCATCATGCCAGTTTTTGCAGTATCTTTTCAGTCTTCAGAATCAAATTTGCAAACCACAACATGGAGATTAATTCAACATTAGGTAAAATGAGTTAAAAGCTACACAGGAAATGAACATGAGTACCCTGACCATGCCTGAACAGGCAAAGCACATCTATTAAAAAAGGATTTTAATCTTGGACAGTCTTTGGCAATGTTAACTAGAGATAGCCACTGTTGCCAGTGATGTCTTGCTTCTGTTTACCTTTCTTTAAGAAAGAAAATATGTTATTTGCTATATCAATTTTCTCTAATCATTCTGTACCCTTAAATACTGTTTCTGTTGAAAGAATAACAATTCATTTTATTGTTATTATTAAAATATTGGTGCACTGCAATAAAAAGTTAAATGATGACGACTTAAATATACCAGGGAAGTTTTTAGCTCTCCTTTTATATTGAATCTTAAATAGAAAGTAATTACAGTGATGACTTTGAGTAACCTCAGCTTAATGAAGGAATTGTGATTGTCTGCATTTGGAATTGTTACAAGGCAATCATGTAATAATAATATCTTCTGGATTCTAACATCACTGTATAAGCATTTTTTATGACTGCTTGCTGGCAAAGCAGTAACTCCATTTTCCAAGCCAAGTTGCAGTGGAAATTCTGGCAGCAAACAAAAAGGAGCCTCTAAAAATATGCATGTGAAATAAATAAGATTTCTGTCTTTTAGACATTATCAACAAGAAATGGTGAATAGAATCTCAAACTGTTGCTTTTACTAGTCTCTTTATACTGTCACTTGTTCTGAATTTTGGCACTAAGTAAAGAAGGTAAGGTGCTAAGGTAAATAACTCCCTTTGGTTAAGATATAGATGGTCTAAGCTATTAACTTTTTTCATTAATACAACTTCTTATTTTATTGCTGTTGGAGAGTCTTTATTTAATACATAAGAGTAAAATCCATATATTTGTGATCCCTCACTGGTTTGCTGAAGAAGAGCAGGGGCTTCACTTTCAGATTCAGCCTTATGCTGGTGCTCTTGGTCTCAGTAACAAGCATTACTGATAGTGTCCTCAGAAGCGTTCTCAGACAGCTTCACCTTGTTTCTCATCATGCTACCCGTGAAGGACAGGTTTCCTTGTGCCTTGGCACTGCCTACACAAGCAACCAGGAAACAGGCAGGACAGGTATATCAGGCCCGGATGTTCCTGAAAAAGTCCCCACAAGGTTCTTACTGGATAGAGAATATGGGCTCAGGGTGAGGGGAGCACCCAAGATGTGAAGTCAGACCTGTCTTTGTGCTCTTTTGGGCTTGTGTCCAGAGGACTGGGGGGCCTGACACAACACTATGTGTTCCCTGGCTTACATGCCTGTAGAAATCACCTATATCAACCATGCCAACCCCATAGCAACCAGGCTTGTCACCATTTCCCTCTGATGTTTATTTCCCTCATGCTGTCAAGCTCACGGTTAATATCATCTGTCTGAGACCCCTGCCAGAAGCCTTACAGCTACACAGATGAAACCGAGTACAGTTAAGAAGGACCAGATAAATATTTCATGCTTGCTGCAATGTGATTTTTGAGCAAATACAGTTTCATAAAAGCAAGAGAAGGATGAGTCAGCAACTGATTTTATAATCAGTTTTGGAGCTTTTTGAAGAACTCTCTGTTATTGCCATAAGAGCATGATCATTTCAGAGTCTCATATCCAGCACCATAAGGAAATATTTGAGGCAGAGTCCCTCAATGTTTTAGAAATCTCATGGACAGACAGAAGGACTCCCACAACACCAGAAGAACCACTAAAGAGTCACAGAAACAAAGTGCACATGGAGTAAAGAAAAATAATAACATATTGCCGAACCAATGCCTATAGTTTGCCAGGGCCCAGCAATGGGAATGCCACAGAGCATGTTGTGCAAGGCTAACCAAATTCCTCATGGACAGCAAGTTGAGATCTCACATCCTGTTCATCCTTTCTCAGCTCTGTTATAATTTTCCCTGTCTGCTAAATACGAAAGTGAACAAAAATGCTTAAAGAAGTAATGCTGGTGGACACTATAGAAAGCATGCTAAGAGAAGCAGAGTCTTCGAATAGATGGACCTGTGCAACAGCAAAGGTACTTAAGGTAGGCAAACCAGGCACACGTAAGTGGAAGGGGAAAAGCAAGCAGAGGAGTTTGCTTCTCAAAAGTTTAAAAATGGAGTTTCATTCTAAACAGGATGTTGATCAGCTTGTGGGAGAGCTTTTCTAGGGTGAACTTCTGTATTTGCAACAGAATTTCCAGGCTATTAAGAAGTAATTATTGGTTGTGTTTACTGTCACTGTGTAATTGTAAAAAGTTCCCAACGAAAATGTGTGGGAGACGAAATATCTTAGATGGCGGTATCCCTTGCTAAAGAAAAAATTGCTTTTGCCTTGCCCACTAATCATCTGTCAAAAAGTAGTTTGCATTGGAAATGTTCCATTTTTATGGTAGTGCTACTTGACAGTAACTGAGATTTCAGCACTGGGACCTATATAAACACCTTAGGAGAAATTCAGAATTGTCTGTCTTAGAGCTGGGAGAACGTACAAAACATTATTTTTAAGGAACAAGGTTATGATTTGGCTACTTTTTAAATAGGACTAAAACTACCCAAATACTGCATAAAATAATCTAAAGCTACATCTTAGGGCCTTATTTTCTGCTCACTTCCACCATGCCTAATAACGTCTCTCTAACTACTGTAATGTATAAACAGTTTGAAACAATAATAAGTATCATATGATGTAGTAAATACAATCAATAGTTTAGGAACAAATAACTAGTTTTAATGATTTTTTTTTTCTGTAGACCATTAAGATGTAAGAATTATAGTTGACAGACATAAAATATGCAGGGACAATCACAAAAATTGATCCCCTTTTGTAGTGTTCACATTTTAGAAAGAAAAACAAAAACATGTTGATAGGGCAGGTTAAAAAGCAAAAGAAAAACTGTTTACACTCCTTCAAAAAGGAGGAATATAAACAGTTTTCACATTTCACTGCTTTTTCACATTTCAGATGTTCAAAGTTAGGAATGTTAAAATGGCATAAGAACATATGTCAGTACTGAATCAGATCAAATGCACATCTAATCCAATAGCCTGTCTCTAACAAAGGCCATAGTGTTGCCTAAGGACAAATAAAAAATAGCAGGCATGTATGATATGATGCTTCACAAGCATGAAAGTGATTTTCTTTCACTGCTTAAGGGTCAGTATATCTCAACAGCCATATTTTATGCCTTGAATAACATTACCAACACAGTTAGAATTGTACTCAAAGAAGTGATTCATGTAGGATAAAGAGTTCACACTAAGTAACAAATACTATTTATCAAACACCTGGTCTTCTTTATAAAATATGCATGCTATTGTTCAAGAAAACAGATGCCTTTTACAGCTGTACATGAACTTTTAATATAATTCACAGATTATAATTGACATTATCTTTTATTCCCATTATTGAGGTTGAGAACTATTGAACTAAAAATTCAAGCAACAGTAAATATCTTTGTAATATTAATGATCTCAACATCACAGATATTTTCTTTCAATGAATCTTGTTTGTTTTTTAATATGAACCAAAAAGATGACAAATGTTTTTATTGAAGAGAAGGAAGAGATACTGCATAAAATGCACTGCTGCTACCAACATAATTGTTCTTATTTTAGGTTGCTCTGCTAAGGGCACTTGAGCTCTTCTGGACTTTGTATCCAGAGATTACTCATGCTGTTGGCCTGGTACCCAGAGATGTATGCATAGAGAACATGCATATGGTCTCTCCTCCTGCCTTTTGTAGCCTGCAGGGAGACAGCCTTCACACTCAACACACAGCTATGGATCAAAAATAGTCTCTCTGTATAGGCAGACTGATCCTTATTTCATATTGACATCGCATCATGTGCTCAGTTGTATCTGTTTTATGGTTTGAAGAGATTTCTAAATGTCCCTCACCTCGTTTTTTGACTAGATGATAGCTCAATCTAGTGTCTCTTTATAGGCTTTGCCTCTCTTTGCTCAGCAAAGATTGACCTATCTGCTAAGTCTGTTCTCTAATTTCATTGTTTATCAAGGTTTGAAGCAAATAGATGCCCATCTTGCAGGAGGTTACACCACTAGGTTCACTGGTCCCCCACACAAACAATGGTTGAGGAAAGTTGGGAGAGGAGGTATACAAATGAAAGGGATTCTAAATCATCAGCAAGCACTATGTTCATGTTGAATTAAGAGACCTTTCAGCTGGGAAAAAGCAGCTGAGTAGCAGTGCTAAATTACTAATAGATATCCTTTACAGTTAATGGAAGGAGAAAAAACTCTACATGTTTTAATAAATGTTACTCTTCACAATAAGAAAATAACATATTTCTTCATTTTTCTACAGCTCTTTCTTCCAGTCATTTCTCCTATCCTTCTCCTGTGTTAATTCAGAAAATGAACGGGTAAAATTAATATTTATTCAATAGTAACAAGTCTTTAAGTACATGGAAACAAGCATGAAGAGAGAAAATCCTATGCAATAAGTTGGTTATACCTGTTAAATAGACCACTTTGTCATTGTAACATGACATTTTTTTAAAAAATATGCCCAATTTACTAGCAATTATTACAATATATACATGTGGGTGTGCAAACTCTATGCCCTGTGGCTCCTGAAAAGGTGACCTCTGTTTTATCTACTTTGAAAAAAAGCCAACACTCTTGAAAAAATTTGTTTTAGGGAGCATTGGCAATGCTTAAGTGAGCAGTAAGTATAATATCGGGTTTGTAAACCAAGGCTACAACGTAGAACTAACTAATGACTGTGAAATCATAAAGGGGTCCGCTATATATCCACCATAAAGATAATAATTGTAAAATGTATAAAATATGTACAAATAAATATTTTTTTTTTAATTGTCTGAAAGTATATCCTTGTTGAACTATAGACAAATGACAACTGTGTGCATGCAGCAACAGTATTTCATATAGAGATATTTTATTTTATATAAGATGGGAAAAAGAATAATCTCACCATTATACATTTTCAGGACAGAAGCTGGTTTTTGCTCATTTTATGAGCATCTGTGGTTTCTCTATCTAAATAGCTGTAGGATTTCATAAAGTTTGAGTGCCTTAGTAGCATCTTGAAGTATTTCTAAGATTTGTAAGCATACTGGAATTGACCTGAGTAGGAGAACCTGCCAAAGTACAATATACTCTATGCACAAAAAATGTTTGCTGAGGTAGACTTCTAATAAAATAGGAAAATTGAGATGTCTTTGTAGTATATCAGCCTGCAGTAACAACATGTTTGGGAGAGACTCAAATGATGTAGAGGAGATGGCTGGTAGGAATAATAATTTTGGCAGAGCTGATGCAAAGGAAGTGCCAAATAGCACAGATAACCTCCCAGCCCTAAACAAATCTAAAAACCCTAAATCTGAAATAGGTCTTTTTCATGGTCTTATCTTCAGAATTAATTTATTCTGCAGAAGTGCTTGTGCTCATTCTCTCCTGTATTGATGCAGGGTAATTGTAAATTATCTTGAGCCAGGTGTATCTGTTCCTTATAAGAGGTACCTAATGTGGGTTGGGGAGAGGAAATAAGTTGCATATTGCCATGGCAGAAAATTTTTTGCTCACATGCCTTCCCAAAATGTAATAATTACTCCATATTAAAAGCTTGTACTTAGATATTATCACTGAGCAGAGCTCTCCTGAAGTGATTGCTGATAATCTCATTTACCACCTAAGAAACTGTTACTTTTGTACGCCTAAAGATTTCCATGTACCAGAGGTGGAATTTGGTGTGCACAACGTTCAGCTGCAAAATAGATAAACATTTGACATTGTCAGGGGTAGTTTTCAAAGACACTAGCTTAGCCTTGCTCCCATTTAAAAAAAAATGTCTACAGCTACTCTAAATGCATATAAATATAATCTTATGTTTAATATGGGATATCCTGACTTTTGTAAACCACAGATTTTTTTTTTTTTAATTTCTCAAAGAGGCAAATCTGGAAAAGAGATCCTTCCATTTCTCTTTCCTTGTCCCTCTTCTCTGGTGACTTCAGTTACACTCCTTTTTCTTTTCATCTCTTCCCACCTTCCTCTCACCTCCCCTTGCCTCTCCTCGCCTCCCCTAGCCTCCCCACCATCCTCTCTTATCTCCCTCCTTCCTTCTCTTTCTCTTTTTTGCCTCCATTTCTTCTTTCATTTCTCTATCTTTCTTCCTTCCTTGCCTTTTTTTCTGTCTCTTTGCACTTTTAAATCTTTCTCTTCTTTCCTCTTTCTTCTTTCTTGTTATTCCTTACCTTGTTTCTTCTTTTTCACTGCTCTTCATGGAGGAAAATAAGACCCAAGTCTCAGATTAAGTCAGTGTAATTGAATAATCTTCATTAGTCTCAGCATTATTTTCTTGGCAAAAGAAAGACTGCATCATTGTGGTTAGAGATCCTCTGAGTTGTTTTTCTACTGCTGTAATTAAGATATCATGTTTGGCATTGCCTGTGAAGGTAGTTTCAGAAATTTGTTAAGGAACAAAAAAATGGAGGATCTGAATATAAAGGAAAATCTTTTTGTCTTTTCACTTGTACCTAAAGGATGAGACAGAGGACTAAGGTCTATAGCAGTTCATGTATCTTTTCTAGTAGTTTTGCTGTCTTTCTGTATCCCCAAAACAGTCTGTCATGCCATATGAAAGTTCTCCCAGTATGCAGATGGGCAAATACTAATTTTTTTTAAATTTTATAAAACACCAGAGAGGTCAAAGAGAGTCTTTGTGTATGGAGCATTAAAAAAAAAAAAAAAAAGAGGGAACTGCTCAATTAATGCTCTATGGTGGTGTATTCCCAAGTGCCCAAGGGGAAAAATGTGATCAATATCTTAGGGAGAGAGCAAATAAAGTTATTTAGTACTTATTAAATGGATTTTTAATCAAAACCTATCTGTATGTGTAGAAGTTTTAGACTAGATGTCAGGAAGCATTTCTTTACAGAACGGGTTGTTAGGTGTTGGAATGGGCTGCCCAGGGAGGTGGTGGAGTCCCCATCCCTGGAGGTGTTTAAGTGTCGGATTGACATAGCGCTGATGGAAATGATGTAGTTGGGAACTGTCAGTGTTAGGTTAATGGTTGGACTAGATGATCTTCAAGGTCCTTTCCAACCCAGTTGATTCTGTGATTCTGTGAAGTCGTGTCTACTCACAGACAGCAACATTCAGATCTTAACAAAAAACTGCAGGAACCAGCAGGACCTGAAATCCTGTCTGACACATTGTCCTGTCTGACACATTGCAGCTATGAGAGACTTGGATATCAGCAAGGTCCCCAAAATGGGCCTGGGGTTCTGTTCTTAATCAAGATGGTGTCACGTATTATCTCTACGAATGTGAAACATGTAGTTACTGCCTCCCACACTCCCCTTAGAAACCCCAGAGAGAGTGTTCAACAGCATGTCTTGACATCAAACATACGATACAAAAAATTGTCTTAAAAGATATATTGAAAAACACAACCAAAATAAAAATTATCGAAATTTCATAGAAGGAAGTGTATTTGCTCTTTTCCCAATATGAAGTATGTGCTTTTCAAAATATTTTTTTTAAAAAAAGCTAAAAATACATTTGCAAAAATAAATAGTTTTAGCTACTCTTTAAAAGTACTTTGATATTCCAAATATAGATCTTCTTACTCAGAAAATGGCCTCACTTTTTGTGGAGAACAGGTGATTTTGAACTTCCAGAAAGCAGCCAGGGGCTGGTTCAGCCTTCATGTCAGTTTACAGCCCCCCTGAGCCTGCTCTGGGTCACATGCAAGCTGCCTGTTGGATCACACACTGAACAGTTTTATTACTAGGCTACAGTGTGCTCATGCCACATCTGTCTTCCTAACTCGACCATCTAACCCTGTGCAAAGGACTAAAAAAACCACAAAGTCTTAGAAGAAGGTGACTGCACAGAATGTAGCTAGAGTGAAACCATAGCTAACAGAGTTGTCAAACAGTCTCTGGATAGGTTTTCTAAATCAGTTTCTGTGCTGCAGTACAGCAAAGCCAAAGATAAAGCTTATTGTGCCTATACCAAGGATAAATACAGATATATGTATCCATCATGGACGTTTCATTTAGATACACCTTGCACTATGACCAATTGTATGGTTATCCAGCTAATTTAAGGATGACTTAAATTCATAATTTTGATTTTTTTTTCCCATATCTAATGCAATAAGAAGAGCCTGCATTTTCCTTTTTAAAATATTGAAGTTAGAGAATGCCAGAAAAAAAAATCTAGATAAAAATTGTATTGATGCAACTGATTACTGTAAATATCCAGTTTGCTGAAAGGGTAGCTGCAACTCTTAACATGGAAGTGCTTGGATTAATACATCACTAAGGAACCGTTCAGATGTTAATGAAACACTCATCTGCACATATGAAGAATAAGGTGGTCTAGTAATTTCAAATGAGTCAGTGTGCCTACCAGGTCAGCAATCCACAGGTGAAACATTTCTAAAACCTCTTGAACTGTCTACTCTCCCTAGGGCCTTCTATGAACATAAAGCAAAGAGAATGTCAAATTTTGTCCCTTATGACTGCAAAATGCTTTTAAAGTTAGGAATGGACTTGGTATAGCATCTGCATTTAACATTATAAAGGGTTTTTTTTATTCCTTCAGATGTAGGAAACCTGTATTAAAATCACAATCCTGCGAAAGATGTACTAAATATAATGTGATAAAGCCTGTTTGTAGATAATGAGATGTTATATTTGCCTATTTATTTTGTTTTATGATTTGGAGGTCATTTACAGTCCAAACTAAAATAGCAAATCCAGACTCCATCCAACCTTTGTTCATATAGAAATCTATTGAAATAGATTTTAAATCCATCACATTTTTTCCCTCCATTTAGGCATTGCTGAATACTGCATCTTGACTGGACTTTCAGGAAGCCTGTTAGTCCATCCCCCATGCCCCAAAGCAGGAGCAGCGATACCCTGTGTCATTCCTGACAGATGTTTGTCTCTTACTCTTAAAAACTCCAAGTGACAGCGACTCTACAACATCCCCAGGCACTCTGTTCTCATGTTATTCTAAGTTTGCCTTTGCAGTTTTTCCTAAATGTCTAATCTAAGTGTCCCTTGACACAGTTTAAACCCATTATTTCTTCTCCTACCCTCTATGGAGATAGAGAACAGATTAATTACTCTCTTTTCCCTTTCTGTTGTCCTTTAGATATCTAAAGTTAGTTATCATACTTATCCTTTGTCTTCATGGTCTCCTCAGGAAAGGCATTGTTATTTAGCATCATTGCAAAATGAGGAGGCAATATTTTCTGGTAATATTTATGTAATTATTGTCAAGGGAATAGTCTTTCTACTGTATGAATTTCCAGCAGTATTTGCAATGGGATTATGTTAGGAGAAATGATAATAGTCTTCCTTTTTGTTGTTCTATGGGAATAAAAAGAATAAAATGGTCTAATGGGAACAATTGCAAGAGAGAGAACCCTTCAATTACTTTTTGGGCTGCAGCTGGCTGAGAAATTCTCTTCCAGTTAAACAGTATTCCTTGTATTAACCCAATTACTGCTTGTGTAACAACACGAGGAGGGGAACTTGAGGGATCAAAACAAAATGTAAGGGGAGTGTTTTACATGTGAGTGTGCACATGCAGGGGAGGATGTTCTGAAAATGCTTCTGAAGATGTTTCCTTCCCCGTGCATAGAGTCACGTCAAGTCTTTTTGTCACTGGGAAAGAGTAGTAACTGCAAGGAAAATATTTATTTCTACTGACTGATTCTTTGGCACCTGAAGCAATTTATTTTCTCTCTCAGAGTCACATCTCCACTCATTTTGATTTATTTGGGCACCTTTCAGCTGTCACTTGGGATCTATGGCCTCTCTTCTAGGGTAGCAGTGTCAGCAGTAGCTTTGGAAACCTGAGCATATTTGCCCCTATTTTATGCTAGCATCAAAGGACCCTTTTTATATCACCCTCTTACAGCTTTGACTACAATTTTGAACTCCCAGATAAAACCAGAAATAATTTTTGTATCACAATTTTCTTACTTTTTGTCTCACTGTATTGTTTAGGGAAGTCCATAATGGTCATATCACATGTGCCTCCATGATGTCGGGTGTGGGAGGTCAAAGACCTCTGCCTGGTGAGAAGAGAAACTGTTATGAGGACATCTGAGCTCATGCTGTCCACAGATCTCAAGAGTCTTTGCTTAATTTTATTTTTCCAATATGATTTGCAAAGACCTCTTAAGATCTCTCCCAAAGTTTACGTTTCAGAGTTGAGTGCAAGTTTAGTCAATGAGTCATAAAAGCCTTACCTTACCTAATTTATTTTTTTTAATGATCTTGAAAGTAGTAGAATTAAAATTACAATAATGTAAACAGTATACAGAGATTAAACTCAGATGCTCAATAAAGTGTTTTAGTAACTTTACATTACAGAATATAATAGTTCATATAATTCTTTCTGATATACAAGTACCATAGCAGCATTTGGCATTTGTAACAATTTTTAGAAGAAATTTTACTTACAGCTAATTTGCAAACCGATGCAGAGAGATGCCAGAGCTTATTTCTTAAATTGAAAGTAGGACATAGACTGCTGGAATTTCAGAGAGATAATACAGAATTGAAAAACAGAATCATATTTTATACACCTGTCTCTCCCTCTCTTTTAAGGAGAATACATAAGCCACTATTAACTCTATGTGGGAATTATGTGCCCCAAAGAATGTAAAAAACCTGCACACAGGAGCTACCTGAAAGAAGTGCTTGGCACATTCCATTCTGAAATCAATCAGCCAATCAATCTCTGATTTTAAATCCCACAGGAGAACCTACAACCACACTTCTTTGTAAGCACCTAGAGTGGCAAACCAACCATCCTTCCCTTCTTCCCCTTCCTTCCCTCCTTCCTTTCTCTCCTTTCCTTCCTCTCTCTATCTTTCTCTCTTGTATTTTCTTTTGTTTTTAATAATTAGGCACAGATTTACCAGGGTTTTAGTCACCACCTCTCTCACCCCTGCCTCCAACTTACTGCTCGGATGTTCTCAGCACAGAACTGAAGCTTCTCTCTTCTTCAAATGAAATGTGCCAGATCTAGGGAGCCAAGCAGAGACTTTACAGCTCTGCAGAAGTCAAGGGGTTGATTCGCACCCCTGTCCACACCCTATACTTCTTCTCTGCTCTATCATGCAGTCTGACCTGGCTGCAGTTCCCTTTAGCCCTCATTTGCAGTGAGGACCTGCCTGCCTCTTCCAAAGGCAATTGAATTACTGTTGTTCATCTTTTCTTTATCTTGGGTTACAGAAATGCCTACAAACCACCCAACCTGGGTTTAGTTTCTTCCTCCAACAGTGAGGTTCAAATTTGTATCTTCTTTTAATTGATTAACTACTTTCGAGAATAAGCTGGAGATCACTGACAAAATGCTCTGAGAATTGTGGAAACAACCAGGAATGTGATTGCCCTGTGCTTGTTCAAGGTGAGTGGAGTGTGATGGAGAAACCTGTCTTCCCAACTGAAGATATCCTCCCAAAACTGCCACAGGAAGGATGAGCTAAAGTGATAAAATCTCCAATCTCCGTTTTTAAAGTGTTTTCACTCTGAAACACCTTATGAAGGGAGACTGACTGTGCTTCAAATTCTGGTTCATAGTTGTTTATGTGTCTGTTCACTTGTCTTGTGCTTTTCTGAGGAAGTTAAACTATTGGTAAAATCTCTGTAGGTGTTCAGAGCTGAAGTATCAGAGGCCATGGAGGAGCTGCATCTATGACAAGACCTAAGTAACTGGTCTGTGAGGTGACGTGTGATAGGAGTGAGCATTAGAATGACTGTACATAAGAATCACAGAGTCTTTGTGCTGAACCACCTCTAAACCCTGAGATTTAAAGCAGCTGGATTGCCTTACCGCAGGCTGGTGGATCTGCGGGGTGTGAGATGTCAAGCTACAAGTTTTTTCTTGTCATCGGAATGATAGCCTCCCCCAGGAATTGGATGTTGGTAAATAGATTAGGTGGCTTCCCATGCTAAAAAACAGGCATGGTTACATTCATTTACACTCAGTGGAGCTCAGCATTTAGCTTTGACTTTTGCACTTGCCTTCTTATATATTAGCTTGTAATCTTAGTGAGCTTTTTCTATTTGCCCCTTTTTCTTCATGGAAAAATGTTGCTCCATTGAAAACATCACTCAGAGGCCACCATAGTGAAACAAACATTAAACTATATGATGATGCATGTTTCTTAATTCCCAGTTTGCTGAGTGAGTTGTTTTAAAGCCACTCTCTGTCAAGAGCTCTGTATCTGTGTCTGTGTCTCAGTGCAATTTGTAACTCAGGAAATATTTGTATTTACATGGTTCTTAGAGACCACCTCGCCATCCTAATGTAAACATCACACATTAAATTATTTTCACACATTTTCCACCTATTGCTCAGAATGCAAATTGTTATGGAAACACGAGATTTCTCATAAAGCCCCCCGATAACTACACTTGACTCTGTTGTTTTCTGTAAGGGTATAAAATAGTATCCTAACAAGATTTTATGGCTAATCTTTCATGGTAATCATGAAATTTATTTACCTCACCACAGTATGTTTGAAATTGTATTTAAAGATTCATGTAGTGTTTATTTGGTTCCAGTAACAATTTAGCTTTCCATACAGCAGCAAGTCATACTCATAAAAATACAACTTATTTTAAAGTATTGGCAGTACATGAAATAAAATTTATGAACTTGGAAATGTGTTTGAAGTCTAAATATTTCTTATTTCTCTTAACCAAACAAAACGAAAACCACTTTCACTAATGTATATAGTCCTCTGCTTTAAAAACATCTCAAAGAAGATAAAGGCCTTCCTTGAGCTTCATCTATTTTGATAAGGACTGCAAGAAATAATAGTTTATCACCAGATTTTTATTTGATTGTCTTTGTAAGAAGCAAATATTCAAAATGGGAAAGTCAAGTTTTGATGCTGTTATCTGCCTATTAGAGTGATGCTAGTCTAGACCTATAGCTTGAGTCATCACTAGCAGCCTGTGTATTTTTCTGACAGAAAAAGTGTCATATGTTAAGACATCATCCTAACAAAAGCAAGTAGACCATTAGTCCAGACTAAAGTTGAAGGTCATCGCTATCAGACCTTGAGATTCATTTGAGATCAGTTGAAGTTCAAGCATATATTTGAATCACAGTAATAAAAGCAAACTGTTGCACTGGTCTATAAAGACCCATGACTTTGAACTTGACCTTTTCTGATCTGTTCTGATACAATATTTTTGGGTGCTGAAGTCAGAAGCTAAAGAGTGAATGTAGCTTGCAAGAGAGCTGCTTTCTGACAAAAAAAAAAAATTAGGAGGGAATAACTGCAGATATATAAAATGCTTTATCTTTCTTGACTATAAATGTCTAAATTATCAAAGAGAAAAAATAAAACAAGCATAACATTTTTTTTAGCTATGCTGTTAGCTAATTTTAAAAATCTCAGTTCCCAAGTTCCTTGAAGTAAAGCACTTTACAGAATCTCTGTGTTAAATGTCTGAGGGCATATCCAGCACTTTTCTGTACTAATGTGCATATTTGGTACCTGTGTATATTGCCTGTTAACCAATCAGAAAGAGCTTTTTCTTTTTTCGGTGACGAGCCTCACCATTGTTGCACAATGAGAATTTGATTTTAATATTGTTTTGAAGCTTCATGCAGCATCTGTACCTCCTGTTCTCTTTCTCTGTCTCAAAATTCCCATGGAATCTGCTGCAATTGTTCATCAGACTTCCCAAAGCTACATTTAATGTAAACCAGCTCCATTAAATATCACTCATCTATTGAAATTAATCTATTATACAATCCATGTGTAATGCATGGATGATTCTAAATTAATAACTCTTTCCATGCACAACAATAAACTTTACTGCAATTAGTCTATTTATATAATACACAGAATTTTGTCTCATACTTATGCAACTGTTCAGGTTAGCAGTAAAAAAACCCCCAGACGTGAATTCATGTAGATACTGCCAGGGGCAGACACCTGGAAATGAGAAGAGTCAGACTATTTCAAGTCAGCCTCTGAATTTTTTATGGTCTTAGGCAAGTCATTAATATCTATGCCACAATTTAACAATATGTAAAAGAGGGATAATGATGCCTGATGACCTCTATGGAAGTGTTCTGAGTTTTTATTTTACTGAAGTGTTATTGCTGCTGTTTTTCAAGGAATAAACCCATCCCATGGAACTGTGAAGGAGCTTCAAATATCATGGAATGTGAATGAGAAGATTTTAAGAGTCCCAGATCGAATGTGAATTAAACCTTCAAAGCTTTGAATCCTGTCTGAGGCTTGCATATCAGGCATGAGAAGTGAAGCCACAAAATGCTTTTTCTATGCCTACCAAAGCCATAGGTAAATGGGATACAGGTGTTTCCTTGCAAACATCTGCAAATAAAGATGATGTCACACTATTCTGGCTGTTTGAGCATTGCTAGATAATATTTTGGTTGCTTTGCTGCTGAGTTTCATTAACCACATGAGAGCTACAACTTACTGTAATTTAGAGGTCTCATACTCTGTGTAACTGGACCTTATACAGAAAAAAATATAAATATCCAGATCTCTCCTCCCACTCCCCCCCCCCCCC
>NW_020799099.1:27145727-27191895 GCF_003259725.1 Athene cunicularia
CCCCCCCCCCCCCAAAAAGAAAAAACTACATGAAAAATAGAATCAGAAATCTTCAAATAACATGATATGAAACTTTAAATAAAGTTGGAAGCAACTCAGCAACATTCCTCAGCACTGGACCTGCAGTAGCCTATCTGTAGGACTTGAAGAATCTTAGCAAAATGAGATACTACTAGCCCAGGTGGGTTTTTAACTTTCTTTCATTCACTTTGCTATTTATTTCTACAAAAGTGAAAGGAAATAAAGAATTATGCCTGAAAATTTTATGTCTTCTTACTCGACACTAGGTTTCTATACAATCCATGTCTACACAATCAGAGAGAAAACAACGGAGTAGAACAGAATGACATAAGAAGTGATGGAGGTTCTTTAAGGCACAAGAGTAAGAGTGAATAGTCCAGTTGTGAATAGGCTGCAAATATAAAGATCACCCAAAAGTCCTTATTAACCTAAAAAATGAAAATTATTTAAAGTATATTATGATACTGAACCTGCCAGGGGAATGATGCTTACCTAAAAGAGTTTCTTTTTATTCCTTCACTGTAATATTTAAGCTGTTGCCTACCAGTGTGTTTATCCAGAGCAGAAAACCTTTGATGATGACACGAGTAAAGAATATTGGCAGTGACTATTGTAGAAAGAATACAGATGTTTTACGTCAGTCAAAGGATAGACTTTCTGAAAAATGTACAAGACAATGAACAAAAAAAGACAAATTACCAGTTCTGTAGATATGAGTATACTTAATTTTTATTTTCTGTACAGAAGTTATGCAAATACATAGTGTGCCAGCCAGGCATCATGGTGCAACCAATTCTAAATACAAGCAATTCAAATAAAGCAAAAGTTTTTTATTATTTTTTTAAATTTGTAACTTCCCTAAGAAAATTGCAGATTTTCATATCCTAACAGTTAAGTATAAAAATTAGTCAATAATATATGGGAAATCATCAAATCTTTTAATCTTTCCACTCTACGTTTAGCTTCTCCCACCATTTTGAGAAACCTCTGCATTACTAGTATTAAAAGCATACCCCTATTAAATTGTCTGCTTATTCTGTTTCCACATTCTTAATAATGTCAAAAGCAAGGAAATAGTAGAAAATATCTTCAGCCTTAAGGCTAGAGCACTGATAAAGCCAGCTTGAATCAAAGTCTTTGAGACTCTTCTCATTTATTTCAGCAGACTCTGTTTGAAGCACTGTATCCAGAAAAATCTGTGTATCTCTGAGTGACAATCCTTGTCACAACAAGGTTACAGCAGATAACTGACTGCAATTCCCATTTGCAATGAGTAAGAGAGGCAGGATTAGTCATTCTGACTCTTACCATCCATCTTTACAAGGGAAGATACTAATAGAAAGAAGGGTTATCATGAACGTATAAAAAATGCATACATTATTGCAGCTGCATGAATGAATATCAGTATTAAATTCCCTTGCATTTCCACCACAAGATAATCAGTCTCAATAAAATTATAAAATTATCTTCATGTGACTATATTGTATGAAAGGACATTTTTCCAATAGTTAATTGAAATTTAATTCTTAACTGTGATGAGAATATTTTGTAAGTCATTGCATGGAAAACAAGCTCTTTTGTCAGTGGGGGAACTAACGGAGCTGTGTTTCCAGCACAGTGACTTGTGACTTTCCTCCCATTTAAAAAAAAAAAAAATAAATCTGAGGTCACCTTGTGATGCCTTTTGTCACCTTTTCCAAACTTCTTCCCAGGATCCTCTGCTTCCTCTCCTGTTCCTTATTTATCTTTCCCTGAGCTGTGCTGAGACTGGGTTAGAATAATTCACAGTGGGTAGGCATGAGGCTTTTAATCAGCTGGCTGATATTTGAATGAAAAGGACTTCTTTTTCTTTCCTGTCTCTTAGTAGATCAGGAACAGAATCCTGCTGAGACCTCCATCCCGTTGTCAGATCTGGCTGAAATTGGCTAATATATTTAAAAATTATTAGAGAAGGACAGACATATGATCATAGAAGGTGAAACACAATTCTCACTATTCCTCTTTCCACCCCAAACCCAGAGCATGACTGTCATAACCACAAAAAGCATCTCCATGTTGGTTCACAATAACTTAGATCAGTGAAACAAACACTATGCTAGCTGAGTAGATTGCAAAGCTTTTGCAAAGTTAATGCCCTTCGACAGAGCAGTATTTCAGCTCCCATGTACTATAGTTGCATATACACTGCTGTATCTCCAAAACTAACCTTGATAAACTGCAATTGCACTGAAAGATCAGTAGTCTTTTTTCCTTGAAACAGGACTGTATAAAGAACAGTGTGGTAGTATTATGGTGTGCAGGCACCACTAGCATTACCATCAAATACAAGACTCCACCTACCATCCAAGCACCTGAGTGAGGGTTGATCTCCCTCGTGCAGTTTGCTGTATGGGTGTATTAACTTGTGTCTGTTACCAAGAATTTGCTAGTACAAAGGTAGTGCTAGAAATTTCCAGTTTCCTCCTATTTTCCTTAGTAAAAGAAATACCAAAACTGTCTTGTCTCTTTTCTGTCCATTGTGCTTTGGTGACTGTGGGAAAGGTGCAGACACTACATGCAAGCTGCATTTTTCTTGCAGCATAGATAAAAAAATTCAGTCAGTGAAGTGTTAACTATCTTCTCCAAAAATGGTGAGAAAGATAATTTAGTTTTCTCTTGGTATAGTTTCATATGTTTTGGCAATCCTTCTTCCTTAAAAGGCTAACCTTGGAATTTAGGGCAGTAATCAAGATAACCTTTCAGTAAAGGGTATGGAAAGCATTCACATCTGAACTCCAGTCACATAAATTAATTGTTCTACTTTTTTGAAGCTCACCTATGAATCTCCCAAGCCAGAAATGTAAAAAAAAACCCTGTCCTAATTGTCTCAGATAATTTTCAGTCAAAGCTGAAATGCTGTAGCTTCAATCAAACAAGTGAAGTACAATTACTCAGACTTACACTGGCTTTATCTCAGAGCAATAAATAATAAAAAAATCCCAGTGTAATAAGGAGATGGCTTATCTCTGAGGATCTTGATCTACTGCTTGGGAAGTGACACGTTCACGTCCCTTCCCTGTCACAGACATACTGTAGGACCTTATGTGCATAACAAACAAGTCTGAACTTTTCCCAGGTATCAGTAGCATTTCTTTCTCTTAAATGAACGTTGCAAGGGTAAGTCTACTAAATACAACTTGTACACCTGTAGACCAGGAGTGGGCACCAGGTGCAGCCATGTGCAGAGATGGAACAATCAAGAAATTATGAAGTTTTTACCCCTCTTGGGGCTTACCTGTCAACAGTGACTGCCCCTTGGATGCTGCCAGTTGTGGTGGAAGGTGGCTGACAGCTAAAGATTGTGACATATTCCAGTAGGTAACTAGAAAAAGACTTACCTATGAGGTAAAAGCTTCTGGCTTAATACTTTTTACTACACATTCTGAAAAATAATTTGAACAAATCCTCACTTATTTCCTGTAAGAAAGCCCAGGACAAGCCTGTAGGAAGCAGAACCGAGCCACCCACTAACACTGTCGGGGCCCAGAGGGCACCGATCGCCCTGAGCAGCCGCACGTGGGACCCCCCACACGCACGCTCTGTCCATAGGCCCAGGGCACCATCTGAGATCAGGACTGCTACTCCTTCTCTTTCTGAGCCATGGTCTAGGTGTGCTTGTCTCTAGCTCTGCCTCCTTTTTTGGTGGGAACTTAGATGCCCCTCACACCTTTGTTTTCTCTACTGTTCCTGGCTGGACCTAGGCCATCCCTTCAGTGTGACTGGACCTGCCTTTCAGCGCCCAACTCAGGTGCTGCACACCCTGGTGAGTGAAAGCCTGGCCTGTGCTGAGGTAGCTCTCAGCTCCCAGCCCCATGGAGTAGCCCTACTCCCTGGCACAGAGGCCATCCTGCATATTCTCCGCAGCTGCTTTACAGGAGGTAGGGAGAATATTGTGATTTGAAGCAGTCCTAGCACAGTCTTCTCAGTTTGATTTTCTTCTGTATGCTTTTCTTGATTAAAAAAAAAAATAAAATCAAATGCTTTAATTTCAAGTCACTAATTTCTAAGCCGGTTATTTTTGTTTTATGTGGGAAGCTTATCTAGTGACTGTATATGACACTAAAGGAGCAACTATAAAAATACTTGTGGAATTCTTCACTTCCAAAGAAGATAAAGAATTTCACAGGTTCTGATAACCTAATAAAAGAGTCTCCTACTCCTTTCAAGCTGTCAGGATAGTTCTACAACATAACTGCTTAAAGTAAGTGTAATGGCAACTTTACCAGCTGCAGCTGGTCTCTCTCTCCACCTATTTTGCAGCTGTATCAATATTGCTTTGATCAGTAATGTAACAAACTGAAAGTTTTCAGGGAATGCCTTGTAGAGTAAAACAAATAGCACTTATTTTCTTCTCATCTATCAAATATTAGGAAAATTTCTCATTATTCTAGAAAGAGTGATACATTCTGAAAAGGTATAAATATTTTTATGCAACTTTGTACTGAGCAGCTGCCAGGAAAAACAGTTAACTAATTATTTTCTGCAGCATTAATTCTCCTTCAGCAAATGAGTCTTCTGCAGAACGAATTTACTGAACAACCTACAAATCAGCAAGCTTTGTGTTTCATGGTATGTAAAACATTAAAGGATGTAAGTTCAGAGCAGATGGCAGTTACACTGATCTTGGTTTAAGTTGACTCCGTTAAACAAGTGGTGTTCCTCCAGGGCTCAGTATTGGGACCAGTTCTCTTTAATGTCTTCACCAATGGTCTGAACAGGGGTATTGAGTGCACCTCAGGAAGTTTGTAGATGATGCCAAGGTGGGTGGGAGTGTCAGTCTGCTTGAGAGTAGAAAGACTCTACAGAGGGATCTGGACAGGCTGGATTGATGGGCTGAGGCCAATTGTATGAAGTTCAACAAGTCTAAGTGTTGGGTCCTTTATTTGAGTTGCAACAGCCACATACAATGCTCCAGGATTGGGGAAGAGTGACTGGAAAGCTGCCCAGTGGAAAAGGATCTGGAGATGTTGGTTGACAGCTGGCTGAATATGAGCCAGCAGTGTGCCCACGTAGCCATAAAGGCCAATGGCATCCTGGCTTTTATCAGAAATAGCATGGCCAGCAGGTCTAGGGAAGTGATTGCCCCCCTGTACTTGGCTCTAGTGAGGCTGCACCTTGAACACTGTGTTTAGTTTTGGTTCCCTTACTACAAGAAAGACATTGAGGTGCTGGAGTGTATCCAAAGCACCACGAAATTGGTGAAGGGTCTGGAGCACATGTCTTATGAGGAGTGGCTGAAGGAACTGGGGTGGTTTAGTCTGGAGAAAAGGAGGCTGAGAGGAGACCTATTGCTCTCTACAACTACCTGAAAGGAGGTTGTAGCAAGGTAAGTGTCAGTCTCTTCTCCCAAATAAAAAGTGATAGGACAAGAGGAAACAGCCTCAGGTTGCACCAGGAGAGAATGGATATTAGGAAAAATTTCTTTACTGAAAGGGTTATCAAGCATTGGAACAGTCTGCCTGGGGAAGTAGGTGAGTCACCATCCTTGGAGGTATTTAAAAGATGTGTAGGTGTGGTGTTTAGGGACATAGTTTAGTGTGGTCTTCTCTAAACAAAATAACTCTATGATTCTAAACTTGCAACCCAGTAGAGAATTCATGCAGAATTCTTCCAAAGGACAAAGAAAAGGATGCCATCAAGTATTCAGTCAACTGTTAATCTAAGCCCTGTTGTAAGGATCCATAGCATTACTCATTTTCTGAACATCTTATCAGCAATGTCAGAGGAGACTCTAGTTTTCAGTTAGAGGAATCAGATTCATGAAAGCCTTATGTCCCTGGTGCCCTAGCCCACACATGCCTAGTGAGCATAACCTGCCCATGCTTCCTGAAGTATGAAACATTAGGAGGAAGTCCAGGAAGACAGAAAGACACGTTCCACATAGCTGCTGGCTCATATCATCCACAGTAGTTAGAAGATCCTTATGGCTGTGTCTCAGATGATTCAAGGAATCCCTCTGTGCCTGTGCTCTGGAGAGCAGGGGAGTAGAAAATGTTCTCCAGTCATCGTCACCAACCTCACATATTTGCAGATCAGGACATGAAACCGTTCTCAAGTCTTGATTTATTTTTACCCTCTGAGGCTTTAAATTATAGAATCTTGCATTTAAAACCCTTTAAAAGATAAATTTGAACAAAATCATAAAGCTTTAGATAGTGGTGGGTGGATACTTCTCCCTACACATAGTGCAAATAAGATGCAGAACTCCCTTCCAAGCTTTCTGTGAGAAAGTCACCTTTGGGCTTGAGATCAAACAGTGAATAACTTTGGAGACAGCAAAGGACAGACTGAAACCATGGGTTATATTGGGAAATGGTTTTAGCCGGCACATTTTATTACATGGTGTGTGCTTTGCAAGCACTGATGTATAAAGTGTCAGTTTTGAGACATTTGGGAGGTACAGATGGATTGGAACATTTCAGAAAGACCATAAATCATATTTTTCATCATATTTTGCTTATGTGTTATTCTCTAGAACTACCTATTCATATTATTGTAAGGTAAGTTATAAAATTTCAATTTTATGCCAAAATAGCCATCTATAGCTATCCACCGGTGAATTCATATTAGTAATGATAATAGGATTGAGAGAGTAATTGTGTGCAGGATTTTCAATATTTAAAAGGATGGACATGCACAGTTTAGCTCCCTACACTGCGCAAGAGGCATTCTGCTTGAAATGAATCATGAATATAGTAAAAAGTTTTGTATGTTGTGCACTGCTTTGTACAGAGAAATATTGGATATAGTCTACTTTACGTGCCCAAGGGACAGAGTTCTTCAAATTAATCCATCAGACTTCTATGCAGAATGGTAATTCTTCAAAAATGTTAAAGTTACATCGATCATGTCTTTAAATTACCCTGAATTTCAAGAAAGAGCACTACCTTAGGGGATAACAAATACCATCTTAACCAAAACCAGACAAATTCTCAACTGCTTCTAAGTTACTGTGGGTGTAGCAGAAAAAGTAGGAGATAATGTGAATCATGTTAGAGAACTGGTTAAATCTCTCCAGTTCTGACTCAACCAGGCAGCAACTCAGAAATGTAGTGAAGGTCTGTAAATTGTGTACTCTTGTCTGCTGAAGTGGTAATCATATTCCAGCTGGGTATGGGTGAAGTGCAAAGTCATGTTTCAAGTCCCAGTGGAAAAATGTAGTTTAAAATACCTCCTTAGTTTCCTTTTAACATTTACTATTGCAATAGCTTTCTGCTGGTCTTGTACTCTTAGTCGGTCCCTATATTATATGAAGCCTGGCTGTTTACCAGGAGGCTTTGGATTCCAGAAGGCAATAGGTGCCTAAATGCAGGATGAGTGCTTCAGAAAAAAACTACAATTTCAGTGGTGTGGTGTCTTGATGACACTTCCAAGATACAGATCTCTCAAGACAAGACTTAAGGGTAGTTCCCATCTCTACCATGTCATATGAAAGCTACCCTAAAGGAGAACCATGCTCCAGAGAATTCAGCCCAAAATCACTGCATGAATTATTTCAGTTTCAGTAGCAGCTGCTAAGGAAGAGCTCACCAGAGTGTCCATAAAAAATCCTCTCAGATTTGGGCTAGGATCAAGTTTGATTTTTAGAAAAGATTGGTATTTTTTTTCCATATAGTGTTCAAATCTGATATATGCTATGCTTTTCATCAACTAGGATCAATGATTTATATATTTTGGGTAACAGCAGACTGGAGGTGGAATCGTTTGCTTGGAAGGTGGCCAATCTTTACAAAAGAAAACCTTTATCTTTTTACATCTTAGCTGATGGATGCTGATGAAGCATTTTTACTGTGTGAACAGCTCACCTATTACTTTTCCTCTTGGTTCTGGGAAAAGTCTAATAATGAAGCCTACATGAGGTCAGTCTCATAAATATAGCTGCCACCACAGTCGTCCTCCTTCCCTGCATAGTTTAGATCATAATGTGCAATGGTGAAAGTATCTTCAAGGCTAAAAACTACTGAATGTAATAACCAAAAGTACTTAGTTCCTACCAAATATCATCTTTGAAGTTAAAAAAAAAAAACAAACCAAAACAAAAAACAAAACAGCCTGGTTAAAAGCAACAAAATGACTGAATCCTGGAAGAACACAGCATTAGATTAATTTCTTGGCAGTCAGATATGCTAGCTAACAAGATTTCTGTGGTTGAAGACTAACAAAAATGTGACACATAGCTGAAACCTCCAGTTAAAAAAAAAATAAAAAAAAAATCATATCACTTTTATATAGAAGTCCTAGAATTTTTTGACCTAGTTATATTATAAATTCTTAATCTAAATATTGTTATGTTTCAGATGAAAGAAATATTGTCAGTCATTCTTATGATGAGTTACCTCATGCTAGTACTAGGATAAACATATAGCAACATGCTAAAAAACATCTGCTCCAGTGATTAGTCCTGACTGACAACAAACATGTGGATAGACATATGTGATTGGGAGGAGGAGTTTTCTGTAGTACAGTTGGTTTTCTTCCTCAGTAGACATAATGTTCTAGTTTTAGATTTTTATATCAGATATGAGAAAGTATCCCCTTTGTATTGACTCTTAAGTATTTTAACTAGGTCAGACCAGACAGTTTGAATGTTGCTTCCTCTAACATTTAACCCCAGTTCTTGGCTAAGTAGATCTAAACAAAATCACTTAAAGCTGATTGGATGATGTATGTACACCTTTATTATAATAGTGCACCTGCCAGGAAAGTCCTGCTGAAAATTTCTAGTGGCTATCTTGCTCCTGGAACCAAAAGTCTATTACAGTTCTTAAAGTGAACACTGCTGAATGACAAACGTAACAGGTAGGACAATGCTTCTGTACAGCAGGAAAAAAAAAAAAAAAAATTACTAGACTACTGACAGATCTGTGAAAATCATATTTAAAGTAGAAGGAAGTTCTAAAACCAGAACAAGAATTGCAGGCTAATGGTATCCAAGACAAGGACCGTGCATAACAGTAACATGTTTCTATCAAGCTCTCATGCAGGCAAATCCTTCTCCAGATCTGAGACAGCAGCAACAGACTTGTGAGCTAAGTGCAAGTCAGTGACTTGCAGATTGGGGAGGTACATATTTGTCAGCTCAAACTTGAGGGCAGTGAGCTTGAGTGATGGGGGATAAAACTGTATGACAACATGGAAGTCTTACACTTGCACTTATGTGCTTAAGTGTATGAGAGGAAGTAAAATGGTGGTTGAGAGTTTGGCAATGTATCACCAGTATTTTGGTGTGCGTCAGATGGCTGATGCTGTTATGTGTTGGGCGTAAGCACAAAATGTAAACCTTCTCTAGCAGTAAATCTCTTCTTGTGTATGGACTTAGGCCAGTTTCAACAAAACATTGCTAGACTAATCTCTTATGAATTTCATGATGATATAGACCAGAATATTAAGATATTGAGAGATAGTGAAAGGTATGTGCTTAGAATAGACACTGTAATAAACCTTTTAAAACACCTTTTAAAGGTGGCTGTTTACATTAATTATCCAGTATTTAGGAATAACTTAAGTATCACAGGATTAAAAGGGGAAGGGGAAACTGGAAATAAAAGACAATAACATTTAATGACTTAATTTTGTATTGTCTGAAGCTAATGACAGAGCTTCTAGTTCATGTGCTGGATTAGTATTTTAAAAAGCATAACTGAGAAAAAAAATGTTTAGATATTTCAGTTAATGTCATCTCTCATCAGAGACATGTAACAGTCAACAGACATAATTTTGCCATTTTAAAAGGATATGGTATTCCTTTATCAGTGTAAGGTTATGTCTCAGTCTTTAGACATGGCAGATGTTGAAAGTCTTTTTAAAATTGTAATCTTAACTTCAGGCTAGTCACATCACTTAATATGATGTTTCTTTCTCATTTGACTCATATTTTTGCATTTTTTCTGAAGAAGCATGTTGCACTTTGAATATATAAATCCTTTAATATATCTAGAAATTACAGACAGGAAAGACATTCGCGTTTAAACTCAATGCAGTTTTAGCAGTGTTCAATTGAAAAGCAGACTTCAGAGACCACCAAGAAGCTCCAAACTCTTTAATGATCATATTGGATTTACATTTTTCTCAGTGCATGCAGATTGATATGAGAAATATTACCACCATAAGAGAGATCAATTGATGTAGACACATTTTAGTGTTAACAGAAAAACATTGATGTGGTAAATTATTTATTCTTTGGATTATAGGTTTCATGGAGAAGCCAAGGTAAGATGTGACTTAGAGTTTGTGTAATTCTGGGAGTGAGTTGCATAAATATATATGTATATAAACAGTTACAAAAAGGAGGGCAAAGCAGAATAGACATGCTTAGGATGGTTGTGGAGCAAATGCGCAAATATAGTGATAACTTCTGTATTCTGTTTTGTGTGAACAAATGATTGCTTTTGTCTGGTATTGTCTTTGAAAGAAATTATGCTTTTATCTTTTCTTGTTCACTTTATTGAATTTGAGATTATCTTTGAGATGATCCTTATTTATATATATATATTTTTTTTTTTTAATAATTCAAGTAATAAACATCATCCAGGGTTAACCTAAAAAAAAAAAAAAAAAAAAAAAAATAAGGTAGGAAAAAAAAATAATAACTATGGCTAATCATTCTTCACTACTGTACCATCACATCTGCACTGCATACTTTGTAAAAAATTTTTCAAATATAATATGCTTAGCATTGTTTGAACTGTTTTTTTCCACTGCACTTTCCTTGGCTAATACTAGTAGATTAGGCATTTCATGTTCTGTTTCACTTGGTTGCTATGCAAAAAGGTTCTCCCTTAGGAAAATAAGACTTCCTAAAGTACAGCACTTGAGAAGCATATTTTAAAAAACCTATTTGCTCTTGTGAAATTTCTAAGGCAATTAATTTGTTATTCCTTTGAAAACAAAGCCCTGTTATTCACAAGCAAACAAACAAATTTGTTTGTCTAAAATGTTTGACTATATTAATTATCTCTTCAGGATTGACCTGGAGGAGCACATGACTGAGGCATCCCTGAAAAAGGAGTTAGTGTTGCAGAGTAACTTCAGCTGCAGTATTTTTTGGTTTTAAGCCAACAGTTTTTGAGAATAGTTCTTCAAATCTCTCAGGAAAAATCAACACAGACATATTTATCTATAATGTACAGTATATACAAAAAATATAATAATGCCAAGGACTATGGGAGCATTGACAAAATGTTAAAATTTTATCCTTCAGATCACACGCATGAATTTAACAGAAATTCAATTCAATAAATAGAAGTAATTTATGTTAGTGTTTGCAAATTGTCATGTTTTCCTGGTTTCTAGAGACCAGGTGTGCACAGCACCTTCCTCCATCTCCTCCCACTTAGACACAAGTCATCCAGTTTGGAAGATCAGATACACAGTAGGAGATGTGAAAGGTGACACCTGCAGTGTGGCTGCTTGTACAGCTGGCTTCTGCAGAGTGTTCTGAAGCTCTGCAGCTGCCCATCCTCTAATAATCTTTTAATATCTTAGTAGTAAGGAAGTGAAACATAACCAACACACACTAAATCAGTATTGAGGGAAGCCCAAAGACACTACAGTTCTGAACTGGCTTTAGCCTATTGCTGTAAAGTAATAAGAAGTACTCTTGAAAAAATAAAAAGCTAGTCAGCATATAGCTGATAGCTCTTAAAGTTCCCTGCTTGCCTGCAAATTTTGCTCAAACTTACACTGACATCTCATAAGTTTCACAAAATTTCTTTTCTGCTATATAATATCTGATGAAATACTAGGGTTTGTTGCTTTATTGAAGATAACCAGTCCCGTTATCTTTAGGACAGTATCTAAGACGTGCTGTCTAAATTGAATCCTTTTCCAAGTGGAAATTCAGTGCAACATCTCTTGTTTGATTACAGCTGAACATGTTTTGGGAGTGTAGGCTAAATTGCATTTGAGTGGACAGATTTACTTGCTTACTTTAGGAAGAAGATTGTGTTAAGATTAGGTTTGACTAGCAATCACTCTTTCTAGTCAAGAAAAATCTTCAAGGGAATAGTAATAATTTTTTATAGATGCCGACCTAACTTTTAGCTTTCTTTACAATCTCAAGACCACAGTATCCTTAAAAGCTTCAGTAGAATTGCTTCACATTTATATCTGTTTCAACTGAAGAATATTTGGCTGATTTTCAATACATAATGAATACAGTGCACGACCTGATGCATTTGAAGCAATCGTGAATATTTACGTTGAATTGGTATCGTAGCAAGTGTAAAGAATGGACACTTGCTGGTTCAAGTGCACTGAATGTGTGCCTCTATGACCAGCATGAACCCCCAGCTCTGGCCATTGATTACATTATGGAGGTCATTCTCCTTATATTCACTGATGAATTTAAACAAGCCTTTTACTATGTAGACCAAAGGAATCTTTCCTGGCTAAATTATTTCCATTAAACATTTTTACTGACATCTTTAGTCTGTTTTTCTGTTCAGATCCTGCTACAAAGAAAGTTGCACAAAAGTATTTGTTGAAGAAAATAGGTTTATACTGCAGCTACACAACCAGATTTTCCTTCACATCTGTGTGTTTCTCTTCAAGTTTTATTTATCTCTGTACTTCTCTGGTACCTGTCCTCCACTCTGCCTACAGCCTGTTTCTCATACCTGCACATTTTGTGTTCAGATGGTGGTTTGATGAATGTCTGGACTCGTGATTGAATGTAAATCATCTGGGACAGGTAGTTTTTGGCTTTTTTGACAAAGCAAATGAAAGAGTGAAAAGTAAAAACTCAGAGCAAATTGGGAAGAAGGGGGATGTACTCTGAGTGTGTGATATAGCAAAATCTGCTAAAATATACATTAAACAATCTTCCTTTGTAGAGATTATTTTAAATTAATTTCTGCTAGTAGGAAATAAATCAGTGCTAGAAAAGATGTCATACACATTTTAATTAAAACATTGAACATGGCTGAATAACTTCAGAGGTTTTGAAACTGCAGAAACTTTACTATTTCTCATACATGTAGATGGGGAGATGAGAGAGATCCAAGAATTACTTCATGTGAAAGCCCAAGTGACTACTAAAACTCTGAAGAGTAACACAAACATATATAATACTTACATATTTTCCAAGTAGCGAGTTCTGCTTTTACAGATTGATCTCTTTTTAATCTCCTTTATTTTTTCTAAGTGCTATAGATAATCTCCTGACATAATGAACCTTTCCTTTGAGAACATCTAGGTGACACTTCAGCCATTTTATCATTACCCTGTGAATTCAATTTTGTATGGTAAATCCAAGAAAAGAAATATTTTCCAGTAAAATCAAAACACCTAAGTGATCCCCAGTGAAGATCCTGGAAGATGCAGAAAGCCACAGCTGCCCTTGCAAAGGGTCTGTTCCTTTATACCAAACACCTTCTGCTGGTGACTTTAGGCATTGACCAGTTATTTAGGACTTTTTTGGTCATTTAATCATAACTCCCTTGATGAGGTAATACAGTATGTTAGTTTTCAAAGAGTAAGATCTGTAGATACTGAAGAATTCCCATATGTGTATGAATGCATATACTGTGGTCCGAGTCATAGGAGTGCATTTGTTATCCAGCAGCACAGAGTTCTTATCAACAATCTTAGAGTGAAGCAGCATCAAACTCTGTGGCTCTACTGGCCCTTTCTATGGAGGTAACATGAAGCCCACTTGGTAATACTCATTCACTGCTACTTAGAAAAAAGGGGTTCTTCATAATGAGGGTTCAGGTCAGTCAGGGTTGCTTGCAGACATACACTGAAGAGGATTTTTATTGCCTGCTTTCAAATATAGTTATGAGTCAGTTTGGTATTGCTGACACTTGACACTGGAAATCTGAACAGAATTCTGAATAAAAGGATCTTACTAATTTTTTCAGTACAAAGGTGTCTATGGAATACTGAGAAAAAAATTGACGTGTACTAACCATTTCATTCTGTAATGGACTTGTACACAGAAGGTGCTCAGGATACCTGGTATAGAGTGGGAACCTAGTGTTAAGAAGGTAGGCTTCCCACAGGAAAAAAAAATGGAAGTGTGCTTAGCCCTGGAATGCTTGGTTTAATTTTATTATGTGGGTGTCCAGTTTTACATCCACTACCAATCCGTTTTTTCCAAAATTCATCGCCTTCCTGTCTGCCTTCCTTTCAGGAGAGCATGTTCGTAATCGCTCCAGTGCTGTTCTATTCTTGCTGTTCATCTGTCCAGTGGATTATATATGTTCTACCTACAAAACAGCACACCTCTAATGGGAGAGTGTGGAATAGATCTAGGTGACTCAATCTGTAAGTAGTTCTGGCTCTTGATGTTAGTGGTTACTGATGCTTCTGGTAACTGCAGCCCAGAGACTAGGATCACCTGCTTTTGATTTCAGGGATAATTCACTGTGCTATCAAATAAACATTTGATCACATCAGCCATGCTGACAGAAGTATTTTCTTAAAGTATCTGAATTATGAATTCGTATAGATTAGAATTTGAAATATCTTCCTTTTCCTACTTAGATTACTGACCTTTCTTAACTGTTCTTGTCATTTAATTCTAAAATGGGCAAGCTGTTCTTCTCTCCAAACTATAAAAACTGTACTTCTGAGCATGATAGACAGATTTCAACATATGCATACACCCTGATATTTTTAAAAATGTAATGCTACCTAAATACCTAGTCTCTTCCTTGAGGAATACTGAAGGCAAAAATGTTCTGCAAGAATAATCCCCAATTTCCTAACGGATTATTTTTACATTATTTTTAAATAACAGGCATTCAAAAATGTAAATATCTAGCAGTGTGTTTAAAACATTATTTTATTTTTTCAAACAAATATTTCATTCTGTTTTATTTATTAGAGAGATACTATGCCAACAGATCTTAATTTGTTGAACTGCAAAGGGCCTGGGTGATTATTCAGGGCAATCTAAGATGACTCAGTATACAACTCTCAGTGAAAGATGTATTGTATTGTTTTAAGGCCAAGAGTGATAAAAGCTATATAAAAAAGAAAATGACAGCACCCATGGTTGTAGAAAATAAAACTCATTGCTTACAACTGTAATCTCCCATGCTTTAAGGAATAAATCCTTGCCCAAATTTCACTGGATTTGATGAGTTTTATATTAACTTTAACAATGATTGAGCTGTGTTCACCCAGTTTTAGAAACTAATCTCCTTCCTAGGATCACTGAGCTTCATTCCCCTGCATCCCATTCTAGCATTGACAAAAGCAGACACATAGGTATGATAACTGACGTGATAAGCAGTGGATGAATAACTTCAGTGTTTTCCTACAAAAAAAAAAAAATTCACAGCTCACTCAAGGAGGTACAAATCCATTGAATCTCATAGACCTCAGACAATTTAAAATTCAGCTCTAATTTCACTAAAAAATTTTCCTCTCGCTTACATTTAAGTTGATCCAGAGCTCGAATTATGAACTGAAAATGTCTGTCTCTGCATGTGATTGCTTTGAACTGTTCTTATAACTAACGTCACAGACAAAAACAAAAGCTAGTTTAACAGGCTGGTTTCCATTTTCCAAGCAAAGGATTTGTGCATCTTCTTCAGCATTTTGTTTTTATAGCCATTTTTAACACTGATCTTACTCATTTGTGCCAGTAATTTGTCTAGGGGCAGATACAGAAAAAGTAAAGGAAGACCAGGTCATGTTGTAATGGAAGCCCCACCTAAAAGGCTTGGAAGCAGAGCCAAACTTATGTCCTCAGTCTATGAATCTAGGGTAAACTCTTAAGGCTATTTTCCACAACTGTTTCCATTTCTGTTAACAATTCAGCCCTGAATTATTCTCAGATACGACTAAGTCTTGTTTGTATAGATGGGAGAGTAATTTATATTGTATGAATCATCATTCAGAATCAGGTATCCTCTGTCCGGAGAAGCTGCTATCCATTATATATAATTATTACATGTACCTGTGGCCTCAAGACATTCATATGTTTAAGTTTTGTATTTTTAGATGGCCCCAAATAATGTATTTCTGTTTTGTTTTAACCAGTGAGCCTTGTATGTTCACAAGTACATTTCCATTATATTTGGCTGATGCAACCATATGTAATATGGTTCCTCTGGAAGATTTGATGACAGCAAGCAGGGCAAAAAGTTACTAGGTAAATGGAGCATTCGCTATTCAGATGCTTGGGTGACCTGTATAATAGATACTTCAAGCATATGAACTGTATCTATAAAAATCATTAATATTATAGCACTATTAATAAAAATTCCAAATCTATTCAGATCAACAATTCCTACACAATATTTAAGTTGTCAGCGTTTCCAATACTATTACAGAATTTAGTAATGTGTACCTCACAGCAGATCTTGATGCAAAATTAGAAATAAATTACTGCTTCAGTGAAGTTCTGTCTGTGTAAACAAGAGAAGTTTCAAGCATTCAAAGGATTAACATGCAAACAATAACTACATAAATAAATGTAGTTATTCACACTGGGTTTTTGATTTGGAAGTGTTCAGATATATCATAAACAAAAAAAAACATGGCAGAATTCAACAACTTCTAGCTTTACTTTGTATGAACTTTTTTTTTTCCTTGCAGAAGTCACCTAGCAAAAAGCTCTAAGTTACAGTAAACTTGATTAGTATGTATCTGCATATTTTGCCATTAGAAAAAGTAGGTATTTCCACTGAGAATTTCTGTTGCTTTTCAAGCTATGCATCTCCAAAATTTTCATGGTAAAAATCATCATTATGTGCTTGTATCATAGAATCATATAATGGTTTGAGTTGGAAGGGTCCTTAAAGACCATCAGGTTCTACCCCCGCCTTTGCCATGGGCAGGGACACCTTCCACTAGCCCACGTTGTTGAAATCCTCATCCAACCTAGTCTTTAACAATTCCGGGGAGGGTGCATCCACAGATTCTCTGGGAAACCCGTTCCAGTGTCTCACTACCTTCACAGTAAAGAATTTCTTCTTTCAGTTTAAAACTGTTAGGCCTTGTCCTATCCCTATACTCCCTGATAAAGGGTCTGTGAGAGCCGAGCAACCAGGCCTGTGAAAAACTAAGACAAACAGCCTGGGAAAGCAAAAGTTGAGGCTGATTGAAGATTTGCCTCAAACACTCCCAAGACAAAACTATGAGTCACAGGGTGCTTTCTGTGGAGGCCGAAGCTGATAACGCTGCCCTATGTATCTGGGGGAGAGAGCCCCGTGGAGATGGGACGGCTCTGCCCTGGGGCACCTGGGCAGATTTCAAGGGCCATGTGTCCGGTGAACGAACTTTGCTTCATTATCCACGAAATGCATATTAAAGTTGACACCCCTCAATATGCTAACGAGGGCTGTCCTGATCATGCTAGTGACATCATCCCATGAAACACCTTACCCCTCCCTGTACATGGGATACGTAGGTCTGTGGGTTGACCTAGGGGACGGACCCAAGGAAAGTGGGTATAAATCAAAGGGGAGAAGAAAGGGCTCTCTCTCTCTCTCTGCCCCTCTTCCTGCCCCCCCCTCGGCTGTCTGGAGAGAGCAGTGAAGCAAAGACGACGGATGCCAGCGAAGAAGATAGCTGCCTCCTGGAATCCTCGCCGGCAGGAGCAGCGCAGGAACCCAGACCGGTGATCTGTACTCCCCCATTCCCTCTATCTCCCTCTTTTCCTTTTTTCTGTTAAGAAATGTAAAGCATATTATATTGCTCGCCACAGCTTGCTCTGTACTTAGCCAGTATATCATGTGTTCAATTAGTACATTGTAGGTAGTTAATAAATGCTTGAACTTGGAGACTTGTTGTCCGCTCCAATTGGGGATTTGCGAATCTGAGTCACTTGTCCCCCTCGCTGGAGCGGGACGTGACAGGGTCCCTCCCCATCTTTCCTGCAGGCCCCCTTTAAGTACTGGAAGGCTGCTGTAAGGTCTCTCTGGAGCCTTCTCTTCTATAAGCTGAACAACCCCAACTCTCTCAGCCTGTTCTCATACGGGAGGTGCTCCAGCCCCCTGATCTTCACAGTCTCCTCTGACCCACTCGAGCAGGTCCATGTCCTTCTTATGTTGGGGGCCCCAGAGCTGGACACAGCACTGCAGTGGGGTCTCAGGAGAGAGGAGTAGAGAGGGAGAACCACCTCACTTGACCTGTTGGCCACGCTTTTTTTGATGCAGCTCAGGATATAGTTGGATTTCTAGGCTGTGAGCACACATCGCTGGCTCATGGTCAATTTGCCATCCACTAATACTCCCAAGTCCTTCTCTGCAGGGCTGCTCTCAATGCACTCATCACCCAGCCTGTATTTGTGCTTGGGATTGCCCCAACCCGTGTGCAGGAGCTTGCACTGGGTCTTCTTGAACTTCATGATGTTCACATGGTCCCACCTGTCCAGGTTCCTCTGGATGGCACAGCCCTTCCCTCCAGTGTGTCAACTGCACCACACAGCTTGGTGTCATTGGCAAAATTGCTGTGAGTGCACTCAATCCCACTGTTTGTCATCAACAAAGATGTTAAACTGTGCCAGTCCCAACACCGACCCTTGAGGTACACCACTCATCATTACGCTCTGCTTGAACATTGAGTCATTGACTGCAACTCTTTGAGGGTCTAACTCTATGTGCTATCTATTTGTAAATAATTTATAACATTACTGTTATACCTGTCTCTGAGCTGAAGAAAAGACAGCTTATGCACAGTATTCTATTCACAGACTAAAAATAAGATCCAGGGCAGGTTCTTATCTTTTTACAGAAAGTACTGTAAGCTTTACTGAGCTTTACTGTCCAGGCAGGTCCACATCACTGGCACATTAAGCCTCCAGAAAGTCATTAGACTACATTATCTACTCCCTATGTCTAAATTTTCCTGCTGTGCCACCTTGATGTTTTAGGAACAGAAAGTAATGCTTTCAAAAGCATTTGATGAATGTACAAAAGTAAATACTTTTCTGAAGAGACCTTTAACACACTGAAGGGAATATTCCTTTTAAATGCATAGGCAAAGAGCTAAATATTCAGGTATGCTGATAAGAAATAAAGTCAGTGTGCAAACAGATATATTTTTTTAAATGTCAATTTCCTCTTCACATATAATCTTTGATCTCATGTCATAAAACCAAGTCTTTAATGGCTAAAATAATTGTGTCAGGTTATGTGTTACAAAGAACCTGTTAGGAAATCTTAACTGTTACATAGGTCTCTCAATCAAGTTCAGGGTTTGTAAAGCAGCCTAGCAAGTTAAATCTAAAATTAGCACAAGTTGTTTATGGCAATAACTCATGTAAGTTTCCTGTTAAAGCTTTCATTTCAATAGAGATTGAACAAAGAACTGAAGCACAGCATACTCATGCAGAAAAATCTGTGTACTGAGTAGTTATGCAAAATAAATGAATACCAATTTCCTCTTTAATGTTTTGTTACCTATAGCTATAGCCGTCAATGAAAGCCTGTTGAGCAATAAAGGACATAATATTACATAGCTGAATAGCATCATCAATCTCAAAGAATGCTGAAGAACTTCATAAACCATATATCTTTACATATGACTTCAGATCCAATATATAATAATCCACTGGCTGGAGGTTAGAAGCTGAGATGGCAGCAAGTATACAGCATAACAGTAGACTGACAATCATAAGCTTCTAAGTTTTTTCCACAACAAAATTCTCGATGTAAAAATTTTCTGAGGTCAATTTTGTTTCCAAATACATTATATCCTGGAAAAGATTTTTTAACTCTTCATTGAGTCTGAGGGGGGAGATACGTTGTACTTGCTGTATGAATGTCATATTAAATGGTTGACTCCACAAAAAAAAAGAAGGAAAAAAATCCTTGGTATTAGGTTAGAAAGCATTCTACAGTTATTCCCTTATGTCAGTGGCCAGCTCTAACAGTGGCTGTGTACCCTGGGGTCACTGTCACTGGTAGATGAGGTCATAGGATGGGCCTGAGTATTTTCCAGCTCAACCCTTAAACCTGATTTTTCTTTTTATATATTTCATATGGAAAAAAACCCTAAATTTTATGCCAGAGAGCTGTGTTTCTAAAAGAGCAGAGCTTTCTTTGCTCCATTCCTCAAAAGCATGCCTCCCTTATATGTCTCAATTCAAATCAGTCTGTCACATCTAAAGGCAACAGGGAGCATCACAAAGCAGACACACTTTTGGGTACTAAACAGCCCTGTGTCTTCAGCTGAAGCCAAAAAACAATCTGTTTTGATCCCAAAAAGGTAAGTGTAACAAACCTAACAAATCAAGCTAAAGGTGTAACTTATGTTACACCTATAATCCTTTTCAGGTGCTGCTGGTGAAACTGTCAGGCATACTAATTTTGCTGACATTTTCTCAGTGTCTCACCTGAGACTGCTTTTTTTTCAGCCAACACCATTTATTACCCTGTTAAAAACTGAATGCTATAATCAGGTGAAAGGAATTATCGGAGGTGAAGCTTGTTTCCTCATCGTGTCATTAATTATCAGCACAGGTTTCATAGAGCATCTTGCAGGATAAAGGGCCTTTATCCTTAATTTCAAAGCCATGCATTAAAAAGTCTAGAATTCTAAATCTGGTGTAGATGTTCTGAGCGTATTTTCAGGAGCATACTTAAGTTATTACAGAGGGCTAAAACTATTTTCCCGAGTTTAAAGATGTTTTTCTTTTCCTAGTTGTGCCAGGTCTAAATTTCCATGTGTAAAGAAGTCCTGGTGATGAAAGTAGTATAATAATGGTCTTTTTCTTCTAGATACTGTGGACAATAGCCTGTAGTCTATTAATTAGTTTAGAGGTGCTGTTTGGCAGAAAAGCTGCTGGAAGCTGTTGAAAAATCAGGAAGAAGCAAAGGAGTGATAACTTCTGGTCAGTAATTCCCTGTTAATAATCATGTTCTTCAGAGTATTTGGGTAGGTGTTGCCAGCATCTCTTTGTATCTCTTTTATGCCTTTACAAAGTGAAGTGTAGGCATTAGTCTAAAACCACCCGTGATGTATGTATGTATCATATGTAACGGGCAGCACTTATATATTAGTAATTCTTCTGCCAGTGTTGATTTTTTACTTGCCTGCCAAAATTGCTGCTTGACACTGACTTTTATTAAAACACTGTCTAAAACTTTGAAGTATATTCTTTCACCTAGTCCACCTGCACAAAGCATTCTGTAAAGATGTATAGTTTTAATAGGGAAGCTTTTCAAGTATGGTGTGGATAACTGTTAAAAATAAATTAGGAGCATAGTACACCCTTGTGAAGGTTCTGGCCTGGATCTCTCTTTTTTAAAAGAAATTGTGACTTTATTTTCCAGCCAGCACAGATCAAAGTCCATTGCTTTGCCTCTGCTGGTGTTTCCATCTTTTATCATTACCATAGCCAAATACCTCCCTCCTATCCCATTACTCATCTCCTCTGTGATTAGTCAATGACATGCTGGGGAGCTACACCACAAGCAAGAGAGAAGATGTTAGTGAGACTATCTCTCCCTTCCACTGACACATCTGCAAATATAGATGTGCTAATCATTGCCAAGGTACGCTTTGCTTAATTGTTCTTTTTAGATAATCAGATATTAATCATTTTATTCAGTTGTTGAAGGACTGTTGACACTTTTATGCTATGACCTTGAATCTGTAAACATACCCGTGTCTTATGCAGCACAAACAAATCTCCAGTAGGAAAAAATATACATGAAGTTTTTTTAGACCTAAGTGCCTATGGCACTGCTGGCTGATTGGGGCACTTCTTATTACTCTTGTGACAGTGTTTCATTACAATTTGGTATGAGAACTGGAAGAGTTATGTGATTTCCATATGTTTTTTACATTTGGATGTTTCTGCTATTAGTATGCTAGAATACAGTCATACACTGGCATTGGTACTCAGAATTATCAGAAGACTGTTTTGAACCATGAGATTCTCTCGTAAAATATTATGGTACTACTACCTTAAGGCAGATGTTATTTATAGCAAGAACATCAAGATTAGAGGTTAACCTAAGATAACTCATTTCATATAAGGAGGTTAACTAGCAGAGAAAGAAACTAAAAATATATGAAACTGATATCAAAACACTAAATATCTTAATATTCTAATGTCTCCTTTTAAACACTACATTTTCTGATGCGGTAACATGTAGAACCTTATGCCAATAACCTCAAGACAGTGTTGGTTCTAATGTTTATCAGCTGATGGGTATCTCAAAATTCGCTAGTGGACTTTTGTGTGTATTCGTACATGTGCATGTATGCACAGATAATCCAATGGAAGTCTAAGGGAATGATATCTTACAAAACAAAACCAGTACAATTTATTTATTGGTAAGGTAATATTAAGAAGACAGATAATTTACTTGTGAAAAAAAAAAAAAAAAAAAAAAAGTTGTTAATCTGTAAGGCACTTTGCAATTTTTTTTCCTGGTACACAATTTTTTGTGCTTGGCCTGAGTTGTCATACGCCAGTCTTTATGGGCTTAGAGATGGTCAGTGAAACCTCCAAAGGTGGCACACAGGAACGTCTGATGACTGTGATGTTCTAGCACTGAAGCGGGCTGGGAGGAAGACTGCTTGTTTTTGGTGTTGTTTGTTTTTTTTTTTTTCATTAAGAAATTGTTAGGTGATGAAACTTGTTACACACTGTAACAAATCTGTACAAAGTTTGTCCTTGCTTCTGTTGTGTTACACCACTCATGAAGGTCAGTCCAGACAAAGATTTTTAGTTTGCAATGTCCTGGAGGGAATGTATCTCACTGTACCCAACATAAGAGCTACCTCCAACTTCAGAGATCTACCTGTTCATTTCCATATAAATATACAGAAATCTACTTTGAGAATTTTAAGAGCATCTTCCTGGCTTTCTGTCTTTCCTACAATGTAAGCAGGATTGATGGTCAAAGGCAAGCCAGAAGAGCACTTTCATGAGGTGGTTACACTATCACTATGAGAAAAAAACAGCTATATAATGACAACTGAATATTTATTATCCTGATTATTACCAGCTCTGGAATAACATGTTTGACCAAGACTTTGACTCATGTTTCATCAGTGTTGAAACATGAACTTTTTTTTTTTTTCTTCCTCACCTTTCAGCAGACATACAGGATCTAAACCTAAGAGCTTTCCCTCCAGGCAACAGTGAAACCATTTAGCTAAGGAAATTATAACTAATAATGCTTTGACCTCTCCAAATTTCCTGCAAATGCATTTTTCTGCAGAGCTTGTCAAAACCTCAAGAATTTCAATATCCAAAGTCTAGGTAGGCAAGAGGAGGGTGGTCTGGTAAGAGGAGGCTTGCCCAGGTAGCCCAGCAGAACGTGATGTATTATACGCTGCTCTGCTGATCCTATTCCTGGAAGAGGGTTAGGTATTATTCATTGCATGTCTCAGTCTAGTGGAAGCTATATTTTTGAAAGGGCAGATTAACAATCAGAGGATTTTTTTTTTTTTGTCTGTCAGCTTGATGTGAGGTTTTTTTATGTTTATCATGTATGTTTGAAGCTCCTCTGTCAGGCATTTTGAATGCTAAAATAAGCTGTGAGGAGGTGGGCTAGTGGTGAAAGAACAAATAGTAAGATGATCATGAGAAAGGCAAATGGAGATCTCTGTCACTTATCACACAAAGTGCAAGAAAATAACGTGCAAAAATGGTTTTAAAAATCTTCTATTTTGAAATATTGTCCTACTTCTAGTTGATTTTTCCAATAGCATGAATATTCTTTTAAAAATTAATTCTTACAGAACTGTACATGTTTTAAGTGACTCTATTGTAAACATTTTTTTTTCAAACTTTCTCTTAAATATGTTTATTCATATGTAATAAATATAAGAATTCCATAGAAAGTGAATACAAATGATGAGATGTTTTAACAATATTCTAGTGTTTTCCAGAAATTACACATATGGAATCAGAATTTGAAAACACTCTGTTCTCTACAACCCCTTGACATAAACTGGATATTGACAGTATTATTTATTGTCTCTGCCACAGTTTAATCCCTCACAACATTAGAAAAAATTTAATTTATTACTGACTCACTCAAGCTTTTAGGCTGTCCTTTTGAGTTCTTTAGAGAGAAGATGCTACTGAGTACAAGTAAATTGAATAAACAGTGCATCCTTTTAGATACCTTTGCATTTTGTTTAACTCAGGAAATAAATTACTAGAAATACGCTATGATACTGCCTACCTGTATAATGCAACTGCATCACAGATCTAGTCTTTATAATTGGCATAAGCATTCAGTTCTTAGGCATTCAAAATTTAATGTTGAAAAAGCTTGCAAAAAATTACATTTACATAGAAGGGCAAAGTGGCATAAGTGTTTTGTCTGTTAGTACTGCGGTGCTTGAGGTGAGTGGTTAGATTGCTACAGTTTATGCATAACATACATTTAGCCTAATTAGTAAATGAGGTCAGCAATTAGATAGCTGAAGGGGATCAGTGTATGAGCCCAACTATGCCATAAAGGTTATAAGGAAAAAAGCACAAGCTAAAATCTTTGCATTAGCCTTAAATCACAGTAATGCAATAGCAGCAAGGAAAGACTGCCACAAAACCTGTTCTCAGAGGACAGAAAAGCCATCTGATCAAAGGCTTCGATCGCTGCGGTGGCTGATCAGTAGGGTAACGATGTGGGAAACTACATGTCCCACACATCATCTGCTAAACTGACCTCCTCTTTGATAGGTGGTTTTGGCAGGGAAATGGGGGTGATCTGGACTCTCTTGAACTTGAAAAAGTCACCACAGGCTGCTTATTTGGTGGCAGCAGAACCTGCATTAACAAATAGTACAGACTTGATCACCATAACTGTTCGGGGTTTTTTAATCCTCATTTTGCTTGACAGTGTACAAATTCTCTGGCTCCTCCATCACCTGCAAGCTAAGCAGGATACATGGTCTAAAACTCCTTGAACCACCACCACTCATGGGCCCTCATCTTCAAACAATCCTGGAAATACTTCAGTGTTGTATAATACAGTTCCTTGACAAGAATCACAAAGCGGGAAATGTGATATAAAAGGATAAAAGAGAAGCCATCTTTAATGAGCACACATGGCTTTCTGTCATAACAAATTACCCTGTGATGCTCATGATTAATTGTGCTGCCACTTGTTGTATGGCAGCACAGTAATGTAAGCCAAATAAGCAAAAATCAAGACTGTCTGCAAAATTAGTAAGCTTTTTTAAATTTAATATTTATCACTGACTGCCAGCTGTGACAATCCTTTGACATATATGTGATCTTGTCTGTAGTGTCCTGAATTAAAATGGAACATATAGAGCCCTGGTTCAGTGCAGAGCCAATGAACCTATGCAAGCTGATGAGCCAGAAGGTGCTACAAATTAAAAAGAATTTGTGCCAATCTCTCTTGAGATAGTTCTGATATTATTACGTTCCACTCTGTCTCTTTTTAAGATATTCTCTCACCATAGTTTTCCAAGCCTGTCGTCATCTTTTATTCTTTGCATAGATTTCCTTGTAATGAAGATATTTTTTTCTTTCTTGTACCTGCTATTTAGATTATGCACCTGTTTCCAGATTACTAATGTAATGCTATTAAAACCGAGTTACCATAGCACCACAGAAATCCCAGTCCGAACAGCATATAAATTCTTTCTTCAAGTCAAAATACCAGTTATGTGTGAAGATTGCAAATTAGCCTCAGGCATTCTGCTTCCTGGGCTTGTGAAATGATCACTCTGCCTCAGATAATAAACTACTGAGATATATATTAAGAAAAGCACATAATCTGAACAAAAAAAAAATCTAAAATACCACATCATGACACTTATTAATAGTTCATCTTCTGGTGCTTTTGATTATGTTGCTTTCCATTATTTTTCAAGGGAAAGGGAAATTTCTCAATCTTTTCAGAGATTGAAGTGTGGAGGTGAATCTAAAAATCAGGTCCAATTTATGACAAATTATGTTTCTGGAATTTTATTGGGAATCCAGATAGCCTATGAAGATTTGGGCTTTGAATATTTGCTGAGTTTTTTTCTCCTTGGGACGCGTAAGGAACTGAAGGAAGAAATGCCTCAAACTTTCATCGCCACAGAAAACCTCAAGGACAAGCTGTGGGTTTTGCATTAGTCTAAGGAATGTCACCCAACGTAGCAGGAGTGTATGGAAGGATGCACCCCACGCTCCCTTGCAGTTGCATTGACAAACTCCTTAGATAAGCCTCAAAGATGGAGACATGGACTGAGTGAAACCAGGTTATTTCCCCTCAAGCACAAATACCACTAAACCTGATAAAAACCACTAAACTTTGTGGCTCTGTGGTGCAAGCCAGACACCAGGCTTGCCTTGCTAATGACTAATAGTAACAAAAACTGATAAGAGGCAATTGTTTCTGGGATGACTGATAATATCTCTGGGAACAGAGGAAAAATCAAAGCAGGCAAGGACCACTGACTCAACTGGAACCCATGCTCCACATTTTTCCTCGTATGCTAATCGGCTAATAAGATGAATTTAGAGGCAACAAAAACTTTGCTGTGTGTGCACCCACCACTGAAGCTAGATACATGTGCTCTCAGATTACTGGACCTGAGCAACACTGGATCCATGGCTGGTGATCCAGATTTCTTTGACTGTCTTTCTCTCCTTTCTCTTCTTTCTCATAAATTTATAAGAGGCCACATTGCTTATTAGCCTTTTCCAAGTTTAAATTGTTCTATACCACAAGTACAATGTTTTAACCAGTCCTTTGGTGTGGTTTCACCTTAATGTAACCCGAGGCCATCACAGAACCATTGCGATTCTCTGGGCTTCCAGTCTGGGTTGTGACAGGGCCCTACCGTGAGAAGGACAATTCGGCCAAACTGAGTGCTTTTGAGAAATTCTCTAACATTAAGGGAGGCTGTAACCTCAGGTTCTGGAGTAGACACAAATATTTTTGATCTTCAACCCCAGATTAAAAGCACAATCAATAGTAGCTAGTATCACTAAACATTTTTTTCGTTCTCTGGAAGAGCAGGTGAGTAATGGAGTGATGTGGGTTTCTCTCAGCATTGTATGCACTGCACAGCTATGCTGCAAGCCACTCCATCTGCTTTTACACAATTGTGCATGCACACCTAACACAGTGAGGATTTTATTTGCCTACTCAGCAGAAGAATACAGTGTTTCCATTGAAACTATCATTCAGTAAACTGCAAACCATCAGGACAAAGTGGTTTTAAGAGTTATATAGTATAGCTAACTAGAACTGTGTTACATGGACCAGGATCTATTTTAAAAAGATTCAACTTGTAATTCAACTTGTAAAAATTATATAAAGGACTGGTTTTCTGATCATGTAAATTACCCCAAAATATATAGAGATTTTTAGAATGATTATGGCCCAGAAGTTCCTCTGAGAAAGAGAAGTGATGGGTTTTCAGAAGAAACACTGAAGCACTGTTTCTGGAAGAAAATGCATATTTTAGCTTATTAATGAAGGACATAAAAGCACCAACTGAAACCAGCAAAGAGAAAATTCAGGCTGAATAGCTGTAAAAGTAGTGGCTTCAGTCCTTTACTGCATTTTTTTTCAGTTAACTACAGGAATCTCTAGTTAAGGTAAAGTAAGAAAATATTGAACTCTAACAGATGAAAGGATTCATCAGAATTATCCAAGCCATCTCTTAGCTTCTTTAATTCTTCAAACAAAAAATTCATGCTTTCTGGAAACTTTAATTTTACTCCTTTTCATTTAATTATTTTTTTCATAATGAATTCCTGAATTATTTGGTGAGTAGATGTCTGATTTAAACATAGATCATGATATTTATAAGCTGAAGAAATGCACCAGGTTTGACTCCAGTCCAAACTGTTTTTTCTGCATCTCAGAGCTGTCAGAGGAAAATTATGAACTCTGGATACATGATAAATTGGGTGAGTTAGAAAAGAACCCACAGATGCCAGTACTCCATTAAGAAGGAAAACAATGAAATGTGTGTTTAATAAATCCAAGCCTATTTTTGGGCTTAAGCACTTTGCTGAGGGTAGCCCCCTCCACGTCACTCCCGAGACAAGAAAGTCATGGCTCAATGTTATGAATATAGCAGCTCACCTTTAATTTAAAGAAAATAGAAGAACAAGAGGTAATGTACAATAAAAAAGCAAACAATGTTGTTCTAAAATAAATCAGTAGCTAGGGCTCATCTCTTAAATGCAGAACCAGGACATCCAGATTTGGTTGCCTTAAAAGGGTTTAAGTGCACATTTGGCTTCTTGGAAAGCAGCCTTACCCCCTGCCAAAGGCTACTCTGAGGCTTGAGGGATACTGCTTTCTTCACCTGTTCAAACTAACACTGCAAATAATTCAGGTTTCTTTGGGCAGGAGAAACACATCAGGCTGTTGGCTGGCTATTCATTTGAAAGGAGAGATCGGCTCCAGTAGTTAGGTGTGATCATTCATTTCATCCAGTTGTTTTTCATTCTTAAATACTCAAACAGTGTTTCACTGTGAAGTCTGTAAGCAGGACTCAGAAGAAACCTGAACGCTGCTGTCCTGCTGGTTCTCTCTCACCCCATGAATCCTGGCTTCTTTCCTGCACTGTAGGAAGGATGAAGGGAAAGATTTACAACCACATCAAAACTGAAATGCCTTTGGATGTCCAGGGAAGGAAGCTTCAAGAGCACGAGGAACAAAAGTATCTATGGAGTCTGTGTGTTGCAGGCGTAGTGATAGCTGACTGGGAGACTTTTGAATGTATGACCAAATCGTAAGTCCTGTCTTGCATCTGTATGAGTTTCCTACGACTTAATTGTAACCTAGTTGTGCTTTTAAAATGCCTTTTAGAGAGACTAAGAGACCTTGCAAATAGACATTACATAATTTAGAGGGCATTTTTTAATCAAATCAAATGACTTTTTTAGAAAAAAGTTTTTTGAGGAATACTTCTCTGGGGCTCACTAAAAGAGTATTGAAGAACTTGCCCAAAATTAACATTCGTTTACACTTAAACATACTTATTTCCAAGACAGGCTAGATCCAAAGCTGCAAACGACCACATTTCATCAAAATATTTTATATTCTCCCACACAATTCCTACACATATTTTCATAAAATTGATTTGCATTACTCCTGGGCTATCTTCAAGGATCAAATCCTGTCACTCTTGCTCAGGTTAGTGCAAAAAGTCGCATTAATTTTGAGTGATTCGTCTTTTCAGACCTCTTCAGAGCTACAAAATCACAGTGTCTTTCAGTAACATACTTGATGCAGGCAACAATTAAATATGAGAAGTTCTGCCAATAATCCTTCACTCCTCAAAGTGCACTGACTTCGCTGCAAGGCGGGATGTACTGTCAGGTTGTGCACAGCCCAGAGTAGGAGACAGCCCTTCTGGCAGTCCTCCAGTGCCTCACTTCCCCAGGTTGAGTTACCATTTTCTTACCTTTCATGTGAAAACTCCTTTCTTCATGTGACATACTATGTTCAGATGCTGCAGTGATAAACGCCAAGGAAATCCATTATGGAAAAAAATTTGTATGTGAGTGGTACAGCAGCTGTTGCCAGGACTTCTATCTGTGTCCAGTTTTTGCTGCTACTTCTGGGAAGCAATGTAGAAGGTCCCATTATGCAATGCAGAGCCATAGGTTATGTAAAGCAGATGCAGTAAAAACTGACACCAAGCAAAGCATAACTTTGACTCTATCCCTAACTGATTATTAAATACAACAGTAATTTTCCCTATAGCACTGAAGTCTGAACCAGTCCTAATATTGGCATCACTTATCCTAGTGTGAGTCTATTGATTTAACACAATTTTATGTCAATGGGGGCAGAAAAAGGTCATGAAAGTAGTTGTAGGTGAGTTGGTACGCTATAATCCATGCTTAAAAACAAAACATAAATGACTAATTTCATATTTTTCAAGCAACTTTCACTTCTTTTTAAAATAAAAGGAATTTGGTGATATTTAGTATGTCTCAAAAGCAGGTTGTTCTTCACTCAGATGCCCAGCTATGGCATTAGTCTGCAGTGATTATGGCTGATACATCTAAATCCTACTAGAGAAATAGGGTTTTTTTTGGAGTTCATCAGCATTAAAAACTAAATGCTATCTAATGCTACAATATAAATATACTGTATTTGGAACAGCCCCTAAGACACTGTTGTATTTTATTGTGTATTTTATAGTCTGCTTCACACCTAATCTGAAACAGCAAAAAATATAAGGATGAGCCCTGAAATCTTTCTGCATCTTTGTAATTATCCTCGGTAAAATTCCTTGTGATTATATTGATTAAAGTTTTATTTAACTTTTTCCTGTAGATGAAACACATTTCTCATTTATGGAGGTTGAATTTATTCTGTCATTTCGTTGTGTCATAAGCATATATTTAATGTTTACAAGGATGAAAGTGTATTCTGTTACAATGCAATCATTGACAGAGCTATTAAAAACTGCATTTTCTCTCAGCATTTTCCTGACTTTGTTGAATTCTTGTTCTCTGAACACAACAGAGCAAGCTTTATTTGTGAATTAATTTTTCGCACTTTTTTCAATGAATAAGCACACATATATACAATGTCTATGATTTTAAAAGCCATGCCCCAAAACTTAAAATATTTTTTGATGGACAACAGAGAGAAGGTATAGAAAGTCATGAGCTACCTTCTGATAAGTATTGAGTTAAATATCAAATCCTTATTTTAATGTACAGGTAGAGAGGGCAGAGTTACATCAGAAAGGTCTTTCCAAGGTAAAAAGCAGCAATACCTTGACAGCTTTCATAGTGGAAGCACAAAATGATACTAGTATTGTGGTTCCTGGCCCTCACACTCAAGATCTTGAGAGTGTGTTTCCACCTATGTAACATTACTAAGTTCTCAGTAAGTATGGAGGGGAGGACAGCAAACCAAGGTCAAAAACAGGGGAGAAAACACTGCTTCCCCCCCAAAGACCACCCTCTATCCTTCACTGAACATTTCAGCACACTCCTTCTGTTTCAAGCTGACAGACTCCTATACCCACCTAAATACGAAGTCCAACCTCACTGCAGACAGCATGTGTGTCTTAGCAGTGGCAGGATTTTCTAGTGCAGTTGCCCATGGCAGAACCACTACAGCCCCTTCATCTGCTCCCCACATCTTCAGAAGCTGTTCTTGTGGAGTGCTGCCAAGCCTGACGGCAAACCCTCTGTTGTGCTGAGTTTTCTTCAGTTCTATGCTTTCCCTTGCATAATTTTTGGTTTAAAATATTTAGTTAGTTACTAAACATCACATATTACTAATATTACTAAACATCAGGGAAATGGGCAATTCCGTGAAATGGAAGAGTTGTTATTTCCATCTGACTGAGAAATATGCTGTGGTCTGGTCTTTCTGGCTGCCGACCAAGACACTGTAGTTCACAGTTTTCATCTCCAAGACATATTGCTGCAGACATCCCCTTCCCACTGGTGAGGTGAACAGGAGGGATCCCATCAATTCTGCATGTACACCCTGATGACCCATCAACTGCCAAATCCCTTTTAAGGCCTCCTTACTCAAACTGTGGATTCTTCAACAGGCTATGCCTAAAATGCCTCCACCTGTTTTCCCAGCAGTTTTCTGCTGGCAGTCAATATGACCATTATGAAAGTTGAAAATTTATTCTTCTAAACAATTTCTCCTATAATCTGTACATATTGTTCAAAATGAAAAATGAAAAAAAAAAATAGAGTATATTAACAGCAGCATTATAAATTTTGTTGTTCAGTTTTTCAACATCGTTTTTGTAAATAATGAGGACAGGAAAAAAATTTGCTTCATTTCATAAACTTGCACTTGCAGGAAGTTACAGACCCTGTGTTCATTTCATCAAATTAAAGTTCACTTCTTAAATTCACTATATCAACATACATCTTTGCTTTCTAATATTTCTAACATTTTCTATAGCTTTGTAACATTTTAAATTCCAAACCTGCATTGTTAGGTGCCTATTTACATTATAATTGAGACCTACAAAAAAATGTTGTTTTGTTTACAAGTGCACAATTCTAATATTACATTTCCAGCCATTGTATTTTGTCTTAAAATTAGAGAGCTGCCATCAGTTAACCAATATACATACATATTTCATATGCAGAATACCCATGTCTAATATAATCTATATTTTTCATTACTGAGAAACAACAGATCTATATTTATTTAATAGAAACAAGCCTTTCTGTGTTTTACCTAACAATGTCTAATTATGCATAATAAAGAACTCTATATGCCTTAAACATTTTTCTAGCTCATGATGTAATTGAGTTTACTTTTAATAAATAAATCAATTCCCAAGACTATTTCTGCTTCACATCAGATTTCTGTTTTTTGTAGGAAAGACATATGGAAGGCGAATGCTTTTCCCTCACTTCATAATTTCAATATATTTTGTCTCTGAAAAAAAACCCCAAACTTTGATGAAGCAATAACAAGGAAAAGAAATCTTTGAAACTCTGAGGCACAGAGCAAAGGGAAGAAAGTTCTAGGGCCTTTCTGCTGAGAAGTCAGGGCTTAAGGGATTCCGGAATAATGCCAGCGTCCAGACCCCAAGGATGTTGCTGTTGTCAATAATAAGTGATTAGGAAATGATCTAGTATAAGGACCTTTACTTTCTCCTGTCACTACTTTCATGTGAATTTCCTCGAAAAAGACCGCACAATTCCCTGAATACTGAATTCACAGCTGAAGTCCTCTATTATTCAACTCCATGCTTCCTTCCTCATTCTCTGGGGCAGAAAAGAAATGAAAGCAAAAAAGGGCACAGGCTGAAATAATCAAGTGGAAAGGCTATAGGTAGGTTTTAGACTGAAAAAAAAAACCCAAACACTTAACACTGACAATTCTTAACAATGCATCAAGCAATTTGATCATGAACTTAGGGGCAGAAATGTCATTGCCACTTAATATCTTACCTATTTCATCATAATTTGCCATTTGAATTATTATTCTTGCCTTCCTAGTCCTTCACTTGCCCAGACCTTTGCTATATTTTAACTTTCCTAATCAAAGTAACTTCATCACTCTCCAAATCCTCCTACACTACTTAGCCCATTTCCATACCCTGTTTTTTTTCTGCCTCACTTTCCTGATGCAAGTCATATAAATTAGTTATTAAACTTGGAAGATATATTTCTGATGGGTGGATTTTTAGAGGTTCTAACTATTCCTTTTACTCTCTAAGACTGCCTTCTCTGGTCTTCTTACATGGTACTATCTTGGGAGTGGGAATGCTGTATGTAATTGTGTTTTTTGTGCACTTTTCAATACACATTTAGTGCTTAAAGAATGGTTCAAAAAAGTAAAATAATGAACTTGCCAACTCCAGTAGTCACAAACACTTGTGCCTCCAGTGAAAGAAAGGAAGGACCTTCATACTGGAAGGAAAAATGATAGATTACCAAGTTCAGGGAGAAAATCATTGTCTTAAATATTTCTTGGTAAAGAAATAAAGAACATTCAGGTGTGCTACTACACTTTGGTTGAACAATATATACAAACATGCATATTCCAAAAGTCCTCCATAATACTAAAACCAGTTACTTATGCCTATAGTTAGTGCAAGGGGAATAAAACACATTAACACCTAATTCTGTTTCTGTAGGAATTAGCAGCTGTTCATTGTTATTGTGAAATGATATCAATAAAAATAGCATTCTTGAAATAGTTACATCAGTATGTAAATCAGCCTCTAAAATTTGTACAGGTAAACACTAATACCAATACAAAAAAGCTAAAATAACTTTAAAATCCTCAGGTTTTTTGTTTTTGTTTTTTTAATCAAGTAGTCATGATATACAGACAATCAAAATTGTATCTATGCAGTCTGAGCATTTGTTTGGCTTCATAAACTAGTTTGAACTATTTAAGAGATGAAGGGTAATTCCTTGCCACCTTCACTGTAGAGGCATTGTTAGTTGTATCACTGCAGACGGCCAGAGGAAATGTCTCCCATTTAATCCACTCTCACCTTTGAGATTTACATGGGGCATCTAACAGATTAACAGATTAAACTGTGAAATTATAGCTCTTGTTAAAAACTGCAACAATACTTGGAAATGTAACCTCCGTGTTTTGTCCATTTAGGAGTTGTTTTTTGGGGCTTTATTAAGTTTACCTTAGCTTTGCTGGTGTTCGGTGTGAAAAGATGTAAAACATGAGATTTGGTTTTGTTTTAACGTATTATCTTTCCTTTAAGAGAGTCACTGAGACTTTGTTCCTCAGTTATTATTTTAGATAGATATATTACAGGCTTTTTTACTAAGCTATTAGTGCTCTGGAGAGGTTCATGCCCAAAGGGTGTTCTCTGTTTTAATATTGTTAAATTACATTTAGAAGATAACACAAGTATCGATCTTAGTAAGAAGGCAACATTCTGCATTAGTCAGGTCAGCCGTGATAAATATTACGTTTTTGGCAAAGCTTGGTAATTTCTATGGTTTTTATTGATCTCCCTTCTGGTCTAAGTTGCTGTTCAATAGCTGAATTACTAACCTAGTTATTTCATTATAACAAGTGACAAATAATACCATTTTTAGACCTACAGTGCCCTATTTCAGATTCTGGGCTCCTAACACAGATTCAGTCAATACTGGTTCAAGCTCAGGGTTACTCCTTCTTTGTGGGGAATGTATCAGCCTCTTTAGATGTAGAGTCCCAGGACAGACATAGCCACTGCTTTTATTTGCCAACAAAGGTCAAAATGCAAGTATTAGCATTCAAGAACATTACAGTAGTTTGGAAGCTGCCTGGGGGACATGTCCAGCAACTTGAGACTGAAAATCCTGCCTCCATCTGTCTCCTGCAAAAGAACAATAAAATATGCCTATGGTCCTTATGCTATCACTTAGGGATGTCAAGAATCAGGAAGAATCACTGCTGAAAACAAAGTGATGTTCTGGTTTTCTCCTGTGAACAAAGGTCTGTACCATAAGAAGAATATGCAAATTTCATAAATCTAGTCACTAACAGAATAGCTAGAAACTGTTTAAATGTCAGGTTGAGATGTCCTATTGACAATGTCCTTTTCAGTCAAGACCCAGATATACCACTGTTTGAAAGTAAACCCTAGAGAATTATTAAATCTTAGAGCTGAAAACATTCTCAATATACCTAATTCTTCTGATGCATTGCTGCTTTCTCAGCCAACATATACAGTACTAGTTGTGGTTTTATACTCTGAAAAGATTTAGATTCTCCTAAGTGTTGTGATTATTTGTGTAATTTTCATCTTTGCCCAGCTAAGTAACATCAGGAGAGGAAAGAAAGGATCAGAATGGATGAAGGCAGTTCTTAATAAGCAATAAAACTGAGTCCAACAGTAATGAAAGGGCACATGGACACATCCACTCATTTTTAGCATTATGGCAGCGACACTGCATTGACCAGCAATGACCTCCCTGCTGCCTCTACTCATGATCGAATGTCACCAGCTTGTAATTACATGCACCAAAGACAACATCCTGCCATCCAAAATCTTCTCAACTCTGTCAGATAAGTGAGAAAAAACAGTAAAGATCAGCCCTGTATCACAGTTTTATGCGGTCATAAAAATCTCTGTAGCTACTAGGACACAGATACTTGCAAACAAAAATATTCATTTTTTGCTTTAAAATGTTGAACAACTTAGTAGAACTGGCTTGCTCTTCTGTAATTTCTGTGCTCAGCAAAATAATTTCTTATGCAGTCAAGTAGACCTGCAGCTGAAACATATCCTATTTTTCTGACCGAGTCGGTAACCAGTGACAGAAGTCTACTTTTGATCCTTTTCTCCAGATCTTATCTCTCTGCCATCTCTAAGCAGTTCATTGCCTGCAGTATATCTATTTTTCAGAGATAGATTCATAATGAGTTTTTCTGACCTACAAAGATCATAGGAGACAACAAACATTCTGTCCATCAATGCAATCTTTTCAACACTACAATTTATCATTTGCATCACTCAAGAAGTAAATATAGTTGCCACATACCCACATATGAAAATCTGAGTGAAATACCCAGATGGAACCACATATGCTGACATTTGCCTGCGTCATCATCAAATCAATCTTAGATAAGCATGCAGAATGAAGAATCTCATTCTCAACAAGAATTATATTGTATTTATTAGCTACAAACATGAAACAAACAATTGATTGTCCCTGAAGAACTTGATCTCCTGCAATCCCTTTTTAAAAGTAAAATCAGTGCAAATGAGACTAAACACCTTGATCAGAATATGTGGCTATTATTCTGCATTGTTTTGTTTGTCTCCCTATCTCTTCATCATGAGACCTTCACTTAATCTGCTGTAAATCCCTTCTTCTCAATAGACATACAACAGAATTGTTCAACCCTTTTGAGACCCTAATGGTCTGAAGCTGGTTTTGTGGAACAGAAGTTTTCTCTCCACCATAGACCATACACAAACAATACTTTTTCTGAGCCTTCTTTTAGGGTAAGTCCACAGCATAGCTCCCAATGTAGCATAGAATGACCCAAGTAAATGTTAAACTTCCAAGAATCAGATAAAATGATCTTGAGATGCATTTTTCTTTTTTTTGCCTTGTGCCTGGACCAAAGCTAGCAAGAATCTATCAACTCCACATTGCGGTCTGCCATATAGAGATACTTTAAGATAAGCAAATTCAATTACTTTAGGATTTGACAAAGCAATTAGACTCCAGCTGCCATTATTACTACCTATACTGTATTGAAACAGCAATTTTACAATTGGCCAACCCATCATCATCCATCCTTTCTGTAGCCACCAAAAACTGCATACGGCTGAGTCACATCCCACATGTCGGATGGCTGTGGAAAGAGAAAGGTGTTAATGGGCTGGAACTGGAAGGACTTTGGAATATAGTGTTTGTCCCTGCAGCTGCTGCTGCCTCATCTCATTCAACAGCTAGAGGTATGTGCAGTCCTTCACGTATCCATGCATGGACCTTATGGCCACACAATGCTGTATAACACTGCCTTCTCTAAGCTTGAGCTATTTAAGTGCTTAATAGAGTTTACCTCCTCATGCAGCCATTCTGGCCCCACATGTAGCCTGAGGTGATGTTTACCTAGATGAAATACCTACTTTAACAAAATTAGTCTATACTAAAGGAGTTTAGAAGTGAAGTAGATTATTTCTTTTGTCATAGGAATGCTGAGATTTTCTTCTGCAAAGCCATTTGCCTGTTAGATCAGCATGACAGTGAAGAACAGGCAAGAAGTAGAGAGCACCTCTGTGGGCCACCTACACACCCATAAAACTATCATATAATGCTATGCATAACATTCAACATATAAAGTGAAGCAATTTAAGATGAAATACCTTTTTTCCCCTATTTCCAATAAGTAATTTACCTGGATGTTATCAGGTAATCATTTTTAAAGCTTGTACAGCTAAAGCTTGATGAACAGCTGGGAATAGAAATGCTAGGGTTTTTCTGACACTATTTTTTCTTTAACAAGTGCATTCCTCAGATTGCTCCAAACTGCTAAGGTTTTTGTTGAAATAAATCACATGTTCATAAAAACTATGTCCTTCATTGCCACAATAATTACTGGACTTTCAAGTCTTGATCACCATAAGAATTTAGGCAGGTAGCAGAGGAGTTAGGTGGAATTTAAGAAGAAATGCTGTATTTCTATCAGACAATTTCCCTGGTGCACAGGCATTTGCTTCTGTGCATTCCCTAAGCTGATTCTATCTTTTCAGGAAGGAATAATTCAATGCTTAATTAACATTTAATATTTAGAATTAATATTAATGACTGCAAGTGAGTACTGCATTTCCAAAGTCTTTGGAGGCATGCTAGTTCACTTTTAATAAATACCACCACTAAACTTGACAATATGGGGTTGTTTTTACATCAAACTCCCCTGGGATCAGCATCCCCTTGTCCATTGGAGTTGCTGGTTAGAAAACTTTTCGCAGTATATGGTTGAGCCAGGTTCTTCAAACGAACGGGTTCAAATCCATATAATCTATGAATTGTAAGGTTCTAACCTCCCAGTTAGCTATAAATGAAGATTATTTACCACTTCTTTGTACACAGGGATAGCACTCCTTAAATAAAACAAAATCAGTCATGATCTTCCCCTGGACCAAAGGAAGGAAGAAAGATCATGAAGGCACTAACATGACATGGGGATATCTAATTTTGTTCTCTGCTTCAAGAACAACTTATAGGCCATTTTTCCAAGTGTTACATAAAGGAACTAAAATTACATTTGCACATCAGTATAGCCTTGAAAAGAAAGTTACATACCTGAAATGAAGAAATGCTGTCATTTCATATAATTTCTGATATGATAATTCACCACATTTATATCTGCAGTTGACAGTTATTGCTTTCTTCTTCCCTGTTTAGTATGTAATGCCTGTTCTTCATCTTGTGAGGCTGTTCTCCAGAGGGTGATCTAAAGTAATCCAGAGAAAAGGAGGAAAAAATCGAGAGACTTATTGACCAAAAGCTGAATGTGAACCCTCTTGTGAACCTTCTTATCAATACAGCTTTTTGCAATATACACCTATTTGACCATTCTCCTATGCCTACCCTTCTTTGAGATCCCATATTTCTAAACATTAAAGAGACCTTTGACTAAGAAAGCTATTTGCAGTCCTCAATCTTCCCCATGCCTACAGATATGTCTCAGCATTTCAACACATCCTCTTTCATTCAGGTTTTACAGAGGTTTTTATCATTGTAACAACAAACTACAAATAGAACACCCAGAAGTTAGATGGTCACTGTATTTAGCAAGAAAATAATTACATTTTGACACCTATGCAGAGGCAGAAGAAAACCATAAATTATTAAAAGGAATAATATATATGGTGTCAAAGTTAAAAATCTGAAAAACATGACTTGTCTCTATCTCCTTCAAAGAAAACTAGGCTGCCAGATGAATTGATATCAACACTCAGATGAATTATCCACTCAAAAATATATCCAAACTATCATAAACCAAATGATCTTATGGCCATGACTTATTTCTTTTTCTAGAAAAACCTATAAACATGAATAATAAGGCCGCAGACACATCATCAGAAACTTGCCTTGCAATCTATTTGCAGAGTTCAGAATCAATTACAGTAACAGAATGGAAAGTCTTATGTGCTGATAATATTAAATTGAATTAATTGAAGGCACAGCTACCTAAACCTACTAGAGATAACACAAAATAAGGCTAAGACTTGGTAGTAGAAAAATATCATCTTACTATGGATTGTGGGAAAAAAATTGGCTCCAGGAGCTTTTGCCTTTTTTGTTTCTGTGACAAAATTTATGGGCAATTGCACAGTTCCAAAGAACGAAAATTATTATTGCAAAATTTAGAGGCAAGGAAAGGAGTTATTCTTTCAGTTCTACTGCATATGGAACTGAAGATCAGTTGAATGTATTGGTCAATTCTGAATGTCCAGCAAATCTAATTACTTGGTTCTCCCATATATATTGGCTATTAACTACAGCAAGAAGCAAAAACCATCAATAAGGATCACTGCAACTTCACATTTATTTTTTTTTTCGTCAACTTTTTCAGTGGTAGCCGAATGAGGGTAATAGCAAATAGATGGCACAGGAGATTGCTTGTTAACTTTCTGCCACCAAAATGATTCCCCTCGCATTAATCCATCTCTGGTTGATGTTCAGAGATCAATGCTTAATTTAAGGTAAGAAAGCTCACAGGATAATAATTCCTGTCCATTTGCATTTTGTCTTTCACTGTTACACTAAAATAAAAATTGCAATGCTCCAGTGATTCTTTTTTTACCATATAATCAGGACAACATCCTTACTTGACTAATTGAGTTACCAGGTGACCTCTGAGCATATTATTGACACTTGTAGCTGTTCATGATGGCAAAGTGTTTCATCTACTTATCCATCACTAATTATTATTTAATGGTAAATACATATCAACAGAAACTCTTCTACCTATGCTCTTTCCAACTGTATGATTAGCAGCCTAATTATTACTTAGTGACATTTTAGTACTTTATTGCCTGAAATATATTTACCATTCTATTTTCCTACAATTTTAAAATTCTTTATTTAAAGAGATCAAGGGGAGAAAATCACCCTTTTCATTCCATAACAAAAAGAACTGTATATGGCTGTTGCAAATGTACATGATTTTAAAATAAAACTAGTGTAGTAAAACTGAATTAGAAAATATCTCTACATGGCAGAGCATTAAATATACCTAAAATTGTTCAGGGTCTGTGGCTCTCTGAAAGAGATAGTTTCTCAGGTTCATACCAGGGCGATGTAGTGATTGTGAATTGTAATCTTCTTTACACCACTACTGTACTTAACATGACAAGAGGTCACAATATTGTACTCAGATGTGAAATTCAACATTCTTTGTGTTTTATGAATCTCCACTACAGTGGAGAATTATGTTGGTACAAAAAGCACATCACCATGATCAAGAGCAATACATCCAAGGATAAATATTCCATGTGAAAATCTAGATGAATAATTTACCTGTTTCTTTCTGACCACCTCCACAGTGCAGTCTTCCAGTGAGACTGCAGGAGAGATGTATGGATATACCAACTGGATCCCATTGTTGGTCTCAATCTGATTTTTAAATTCACACATCAAATTGCCAGTTTATGAGGAAATCAAAGTGTCTGCTCTCAGGTGTTTATTCATTCACGCTCAGTTGTGTGGCACAAACATCTGAGTGAGGTGCACCCTTAAGTATCTGTGTGTTCTGCAGGACTCCATACCCAATTGGGTGTTTGTTTTTACTTCACTTGGAAATGAAATTACGGTATTCAAAGGAAGTAAATACCTCCTCGCCATACAGAATGTGAGGAAAGACTATGTTACATGAAACGAAAATACCATGCGATAACACAACATGAGCCTACCTGAGGAACCATTTGAAAATGGAGAGAGACTGAAAGCTCTATCTTCAGGTCAGCATTCTTCATAATGCAGACATTATCATGGTGCCTCCTGGACATACCACAGCAAATTAGCTGCCAAGGCATAACAAGACCGAAGTTGCACAACAAAAAAGCATCAACAAGAAGATCAAAATCCAGTTTTCTATAAGTGTGAATTTCTTGGGCATCTGCCAGACTGCAGAAATTCCCCACATGAGTTACACTGTTCCCCTTCTTCCCTCAAAAACAATTACTTAAAATTTTGGTACATAAATTCATATAAGGGGAAATACCTTAAAGAGAAGTAGCTTGGGATTTAGAGGTGTCGGTGGATTTTTCTTCCACCTTTGACTACAAATTTCCTATATAAATCATACCATATGAGGTATAAACCTTAACTGACAAGATCATTCATCCTATTTCCATGTCAACATCTGAGGCCTCCTAAGTGATCTGGTACTGCTGTAGTCACCACCCTGGGTAAGTAATGACTATCAGTGGCAGTCGGAGTAGATCTCAGGATCTCTTATTTCTTAACCTTTGCCACATTCCTGAGCCAAAAAACATGTTGGTATATACCCAGAAGAGCAGGATGATCTTTTTATAGCTTACTTCTAATGATGCCCTTTTAAACAAGACTGCTATCTGACATCAACTATAAAGCCATTCTGCCCGACTGGAAGATAATTGGAGTGTGTGATGGTTTTATGTCAAGTATAGTAAACAACCAGTACGTGCACACAGAACAGTTTATAAGCAAATCACTTAAAATCTCAGCAGAAATTTGCTGTGCATGCAGATACTCCGAGGCCAATTGGCAGCAGGAAGAATTCAAGTTCTTAGTCAAATCGTAAGTCATTTGTATCAGAATACACTTTGCATTATTCCTCAGCAAAGATTTTACTTATGCAAAAAATGGGTTTTCCTAAATGAGCTCAAACTGAACCTGATAGAAAAGTTACTTCCCTTTTTCATTAGGAAACAACGTGTTCCCTTCCTTTTCAGCAAAAGCAAGGGGAATGGATTTAGCCACTATTTTGTGTTTCACTGCCCCAGGCAGGACTGTTGTTATATCATGTGCCAGACAGTATATGGAGTTTCATCTACATAACTGAAAGAGACAGTCAATATGTATTTAAATTTATGTTCTAAAAGAAAGCATCTTTAAATTCACACTTTACTTCTCTGTAAATAAATGGAACACTGTGAATATTATAAAACAAGGATAAAAACCACATAAAATTTAAAATTTCAGACTACACTAAAAATGACTACATAACTGTTTAGCAGTGTTTTCCAGTGATGTAATCAACAAAGAGAAACAGTGAACACGTCTGTTGCTGACTCTTTGAAAAGATGCAGTTTCATGTCAGTCTTGTTTTTAACTTTCATGAATTTCCCTGGGACTAAATTTGAAATTTTATCTCAAAGAATCCCACATAAAGTTTTGAATGTTTGAAAACAGGTGTGCATCATGGAAATTCCTTTTCAGCTTCACAGAATTTCCCACTGGAGACTTACTATTCCAAACATATGGTAATGAAGGGTGAACACAACCATCAACATGTGCTATTACAAACGAAATACGGGATAAAGCATATTTTTATTCTTAAAAGTAGTATTGAATTCAAAGTAGCATACACCCATAAAGTGAACCTGACCCTCTTCATTTTTCTCAGCTTTTCAATTGTAAAAAAAATCTCTTTTGGGATTCAACTTAGAATAAGAAAAAAAAAAACAAACAAACCAAAAACCAAAAAACAATTACTCCATTCTGTTCAGATATTTTTTGATACATATTATATTATTGATTTTAAAGTTACCAACTATAGAGAATGCAGTTCAGAGCTTACTAGGAGTTAATCATGTTCACTGCTACAAGCAGCTAGTAAACAATCTCAAAACACCTTGGTTATATATTCTTTATGTCAAGTCTGACATCACTATGTTTCAGAATTTACACCAGCCTCTTTCCTTGATCTGTGAGGAAACTGATTACAGGATACCTTGCTGTCATTCTTCAGAAAACATTCTAGGGATGATACACCACAACTTCAGGAATAACATAATAAACTGTCAGGTACCAGTAGTAAAATACCTTTAACCTCCAATTTATTTTGTCTCCTTTATTGCCCAGCATAAGACTGATGATCCAGGGCAGATGTGCAATGTGGATCTGCGAACTGTGGCCTGCCTGTGTAGTTGGGAAAAATATTTTACTTTCAGAAGTTGTTACTGTAGGACAGAGAAAATAGCTATCTAGCAATTAAGCATCAAAAGTGCCTGTCATATGTCCTTAATCGTGATATCTCCCACCCACTTTATACAATTCATGGATGTGTATGAAGCATCATGTAAAGTGCATTTTACGTCTAGACCACTGTTGAAAGATTTAAAGCTCAGTGACAGAACTCATTTTTTCAGTCTTTACCTGTGAGAAGGTCATAGCTTCTAATCACATAAAAGCTTTGACCTGACAGCTTTTTGATACAGATCAGAAAGCATAACTATTTCTGACTCTCAATGTAGAAATAGCTACATAAGAACATTTCAGAGACTGCAGACAATGCTGCTCAACACTGCTCTCTCTTGCACATAGCTTCTGCTCCTTGTCATGGTGCAGCACATCATCATCTGTTGTTAGTTCCCTCTTCTTCCTCACAGGTATAGTATGTGTGGCAGAGCTTTCTTTGCTTTTTCCAAATGCATTAAAAAATAAATATTTTCAAAATATAGGTAAAACTTCTTAACAGAAATATTCGGTGCCATCATGCCTACTTGGCTGCTTATTAATTAATGATGAAAAGAACATAAACATTTATTGTAAAAATTCTGAAAAATATGCAAAAATAAAGAGCAAAAGGAAATACAGACATATTCAAAGGTATTTAAAACTCAAAATTTAAAAAGGGAATTTCAGAAACTGGAAAGCTAGACATACAAGTCTTATAAACATAATTCAAATGTGTGTAGGCATTATATTTCCTTTAGAAAAAACAATCCATGTCACTCCCCCACAATTTTTAAGTGTCTACCAGATTTTGACCTCCACTGCTGAAACTAAGGATGGACAAACAAAACAGAGATAAAACACTGTACGGTATCATCTCCATAATGCATTCATGTACATAGAATCATAGAATCATTTAGGTTGGAAAAGACCTTTAAGTTCATCAAGTCCATCTGTACTTAACATGGGGTGACAGTGGCTGGGACAAGAGAGACACAGAGGAGGACACAGAGGACAGTGCAGAGCAGGTTTAGACTTTGTTTAGTCACTGATGCTATGAGCATTTTATGAATATGTCAAATGGATGAAAACAAGGATCAGGAAAAGCACTAGCTACACTTCTGGCCAGAACTGTAAGGTTGTGAACAGTAACTCAGAAGTATCAGAACCACAAAAGCAAACACATGGAAAAGAACCACAGAATAAGGATATTTTGTCACATGAAAAGCTTAATGCAAGTTTCTTCACCTAAACTGTTCATTTTCTAATGGCTTAATTTTCCAAAATGTTCTTGTACCTTGTTCTTGTTTGCTAGTATCCAGTATAATAATCAATAATCAACAATAATCACTGCATCCAGTATAATCATTGTATTAGCTGTACACATAAAAGTGATATTATTATTAGTAGTACTGTTGATTTCTAAATAATTTTATTTAACAGATATGATCTAACATAAATGAGTTCATTTTTGTGTATTGTTTGCTATTAGTAGAGATATTTTAGGTAGTTGAAGCATATAAGACAGAAAAGTAAATTAGCAGATCCATTATGATTTCTGGCTAGTATCCAGATAAACTGCTCCTCATGGATACTGTAAACAGACTACATTCCAGTTACTAACATCTTCTTTTCAGGAATCATTTCAGTGACATAAATGATGCCTATTTGTATATGGCCAGAAGCACCAACGATACTGTAGGACACCTGTGTCCATCTCTGCCAGCTGGTGTCCCAGCTTGATCTTTTCCCTATGAACCTGTCTGTTGATGAGCGGGCTGTGTGTAACCCTGGTTACCCTCGCTGGACCTGATCCTGACCAGTGGATTGATTTCCCAGCTTGACTTGGACCTGCCTCTTCATCACAGACTTGCCTGATGCCCAGGGCTGGGGCTGCCCTGGCTGCCTGCCTCCACAGGGAGCCCCACTGTGCTGGGATACCTCCATGGCCTTCAGATACCTCCTCCTCCCCAGATGAAGAGGCTTGGACTGCCCAATTTGATTGACATCTATGACAATTGTGCATTGGCCCAGCAGTCACTGTAATGAGCATCTTCCCTGTCTCCATCACAGTGGGGTTGGTTTCTTCCCAGCCTGACTGTCAGTCAGGGAGATGGGATCGGCCATGTAGCCGAAGATAGAGCCCAGGGATGACAGCTCTGAAATGGCTCCATTTGATGATGAAGTAGCTTGGACATGTTTGTCAGTAACTCTGAATGCAAACAGAAAGGTCAGAAATTCCTCAAAGCAACATTGGAAGAAAATTTAAAGAAATGTCCTGTTCTGAAAAGGTGGTTTGGTAAAAAATTTTATCTCCTTTAAAAAAGCTGAAACTTGTCTCTATGCATATTCTGAATGTGCTGAGTCTGGAAATAAAAATAGCTCTTTGATGCTTTGTGTTCTCATTTGCCCTGCAACAACATCACAGATAGAAGACTGAACTAGTTTTTATTCCTTCTTGTGCATCTTCAAGAGTTTAGTTGGTTTTTTTTTCTGCACCTGATCACTTACATCTGCTGTCAGAGCATGGCTGGATAACAAAGCATTTGTTACACAGCTGTCACCAATGCTCTAATTTGGCTTCTAGTACTGGTGAGGATAAACAAGATGGAAAGGAATCAGCTTGACTCCTAGAGCTCACACTGGGTCACTAAGGCTAAACATTGTAGGAGGAAAATTATGTATAGCAGCTTTGATCCAATTAAGTGCTTAGCCTCGTGGTTAACATTAAACATATGTGGAACTTCTCTGCCTTGTAACTTTACAGGCTTGATATATCAATCTGAGAGGGAAAAAACCACAGAGAAGTTTTCCATTGTCTCTCTAGAATAGCATTTTAAAAATAAATGCACTCCTAGAAAATACAAAGTTAAGCTGTTGATTTGCTTGAAAATATCTTATGAACCATATACTAGCTTGGAAAAATTGCCTGCAGCTCCATTTCTTCGATCTAAAAGGGTCATCAAAAAAGTTTAGCCCTCCAGATAGGTCTAATCTGGGTTGATTTTTTTAAATTTAGCAAAGAAAGTAGTACATGGTTTCCTAATGGTTACCCTAACCACTAGTTTGCTTTTTTTTTAAAAAAAAAAAAAAAAAAAAAAAAAAAAA
>NW_020799099.1:27191945-27351018 GCF_003259725.1 Athene cunicularia
AAAAAAAAAAAAAAAAAAAAAAAAGAAACAAAAAGAGCCCTGAGCTCCATAAAGAATGAATAACCCGATATGTCTCAGTTCTGTAAAAAAATGCAAAGTTTGGGGTGAGGCTTTTTTTTTTTTTTTTTTTTTTTTTTTTAAAAAAAAAAAAAAAAGAAAGCCAATAAACACAAACAAACCAAAAACACTAAGCTTATTTTAGGAATTTAAAATTTATAAAGTTGGAAAAAAAAATTTCTTAATTATGTTATAAACTTTTATCTGTAAGTGATGCCAATTTATCATCAGTAAAATCCTGGCTTGCATTTAAAACATCTTTTCCTTCCACTACTGGAAATTTTTCACATCCATGACACAAGAAATGCAAACATTTCTCATGACCAACCAGGAGAAAGTGAGCACTGCCAAGATGCTGATTATGGTTATATTAGCTTGCTGACAACTGTTTTCCCTATGCATTTAACAGGATATACCAAAGAGCCAAGTGATGTCAGCAAGAATATTTCAGATTTAATGAAGTAATCAAGACATATCCTAGACTTTAAGAGGTAATACTGATACTGATATAATGCGGTAGAAATAAATCAGTGCTGAAAGCTGCAAAGGATGTTCATATCTATAGGTGCTGTATTCCAGCTAGGCATTTTTCATTTCCTCTGTAATTTGCTAAGAAGACCACAGACTAACCATCTATTTGAGTGTTTATTTTCCTTCCAAATATGATTGCATGGGATGGGAGGGATGAGTGGGATGGAATTGTGGGACTCAGGAAGATGGTCTTTATCTGAAGTTTAGTTAGTTAATAGTCTGTGTGATCTCCTAAAACCATGAAATAATTTCTTGTAAACCACAGAAACCTGCTTCTTGTGCTATGTCTAGTGATCCCCACTGCCTGGGTCTGGAGCTCCACAGTACTGCAGAACTGCTGAGAGTTTTGTTTTGGAAGTATAGGGTAACCAGAGCTCTCTTAAATTTGCCTGCCCTGGTTTCAAAGCAGCCCTGTAGTAGCTGGAACAAACCAGCAGTGACTTAGAATATTCCCTTCAACAGCCTGAAATCTGGGATGTCACTTTTCACACTCTTTAGACAATCTCTTCTGTTTTGTAGCATGACCCAGCTGCTCCTTGCACAACTTTATTTCAATGAAAGTATAATATTGCAAAGTTGCAATTTAATAGTTTTTAGAAAAAGTCAAATATGGTCAGTGAGAAAAAAACCCTCTTCAAAGAACCCCATCAGAACAAGAAAGTACTTAAGAAGCCACTGCAAGGAAATCTATGTGTTTCAACAAATATTTAAAATTGTCAGATTAACATTAGACAAAAAAACCCTATTGGGAGGCATTTTTATAGTCTTGTTCTATGAATAACAGTGGGATTCTACCATTAATTTTAAGGAACATTAACTGTGAGGACCATAATCATCAGCAGTAGAACACATGAATGCGGGGTTTTTTAGTTATTCAAATCAGAATCTGACTGCTCCCAAAGTTTCTTAGCAATTTACTCTAGTACTAAGGACATTTGTATAATATCCAAATTGAAAAAAACCCTCAAAGCCTTTTAAGATGTAATCTGCCCTCTTATAAATATCAGCTCTGTTTCTAATACAGGCACATGGTTTCAGATCAGCAGCAATGCCAGGATAAATGTACTGAAATACAACTTTTTTGATGGAGACAGAAAAGAAATTGTTTGGACATGATGTATGTTTTTTGTCAAAAGTGTCAGAGAGAAACTGTATGAGAAATGCTGATTAATTCTTTAAAACCTCAGCTGAAATGACAGTTTAAATCATAACAGTTGTCAGGCTATACTAAAAAAGATCTTAATACTACTTCTTAATTTCTTCTAAGGACCAAAATATGTAAGCGAAGCTGAGTAAGTTAATTCCAATAGATCATTGTATTTGAAAGCAATCATATAGTGTAACCCATAATTTTCCAAGCAACAGAGCTTGGAAAACAGTTCTCTTATGTCCAGGAAGATCAGTTCATTTAAGAAAAATTGCTACTACCTCATTCTGAGGTTTCTTTCATGTCCAGGTGACATATATAATTTTTAAGAAAAGCATTTCCAATGCACAGAAGAAAAAATTTACTGCACATGTTAAAAGAATCAATATCATTGATAGGACTAAAAAGCTATGTAATAAAAGTCTAAAGATTTTGATCAGCTCCACTCACTCTCCTTCCTTTACCTCAGTCTTCTGCCTACATCCAGATCCAAAATAGCTGAGGAGTGGTAGGAGCTGGTTGGAAGGCATGAACATTTATTGGGACAGATGAGGAAAACTGCAGTAAATAAAACTTCAAAATATTTGTTACGCTTCTGCTTCAAGCAAATTCAAGAATATATTTCTACTGTTGTCTCAATTCCTTTTGCAACCCACGTAGTACTGAGGCTAGTATTAGAATCCATGGATTATTACCAATACCAGAATTTTACAAGAACTTACTTACTTTAAGCAGACTCTTAAGTGTCTTTCCTGGAAGATACTGTTCTCCATCAGGAAGATTTAAGAGCACACAGTCAGTTTCTTTGCTTCTTCACGTTTTTCCTCCACCTTCTATTTTGTTTTCAATTCCATCTGTGGTTCTAGAACAGCATATTTCAAAAAGATGAAGAATCAACTTTAAATGGGTCCACTGGTTTTAAAAGGATCTTTTGCTCTAGTTCAGTTCATGACTCTTCATGCTTAACAAATTTTTAGGAACGAGTATTCCTTAAGCATAAATGACACCACAAGTAAATGGGTATGCTTTAATGCAAACTTAGTTTGTGTATGTAAGGATATTAATATCTATAGCCATAGTTTCTTACAACAGTAATATTTCTCTGATTTCTGCTAATTTTTATTACAGTAACCTTTAAAATTTTAGAGAAATATATGTATTTTTACAATTTAAATGTAGTTCAGCAACTGTAGCGTATGTTCTTAATAAATTAAGTCTTAAGTTCACATGATAGGCATGAATAAAATTTGGAATTCCATGAAGAGAGAAATATATATCTGTATCAATGAGTAGGGCTGCGATAGGGCATGTCTACTAATGTCTTTTGCAGCATCAGATTGATAAATCAACACATATACCCTTCTTAAGTGTTTCGGTTTTCATGTTTGTCTCTTTTTCTTATTCTAGTTACAGTATAACAGTAATGAGAGACTGCTGCATGTGTTAGAATGGTAAATGGCCTCGGTATGTTCATTTAAATGCCCTGTTTCTTAAGTCTGTTACATAAAGCCCTTTCCCCCCTTTTTTGAAGATCAAAAAGAAATTAATGTTGTACCACATCAAAAGAGATTGGTGAAGGAATGAAATGAACTTGGAGTTTTCCCCTAATTACAAAGTATACAAACTGCAAGCTTGTTGAATAATTCATGTCTAAGACAGTGATAATCACAATGTGAAATGACCTCATACCTATTATTTATAAGCCCTATTATATCTTGGTAAGTATTATTTGCTTATTGAAAACTTGCTTATTTATTTATTGAAGAAAATCTTAAATATAATCTGTGTTTGTTTTTCTGTAATACTGTATTTTTTCCTATCTGTTTCAGCTCTCAGAGGGTTTCTAGATCTTAGTCCATGTACTTCTGAATCATGCACAAATTCATTATTCACATATAGGAAAGTGTACTAAAGTGCCCAGACCATTTTGGAACATTGCAGTGTTGGAGCAGAAAGTCAAGGCTAACTTTAGCCAACAACTCCCCCACCTCCCACCACCCAATAGAAATGACTGTAAAAAATGTATTTTTAAGAAAGGCAGAACTGGATAGCTTCTATCCTTCCATTTGAATCCCTTCATTGCAGCGTTTGGACAGAAGAGTTGTAGGCCAGATCCGCTCAGTGTGGTCTTGAAGACAGGATGGGTGCTGTCCTTAATAAGGATATGAAAATCCATGTACCTCTCTTCTTGAAGGAATTATCTGATGAAAATTATGGTTCCCCAAACGTTGGAATTTTCTCATCCTTTCAAATGCTTTGTTGAATGGGGAAAAAAATGATGCATGTAGGAGTTTTAATCAGAAAGCTGTCCATGTGGTGTTTTGGTGCTAAAATGCAGCTGCCAGAGACTGTTTTTACTACTGAAAGAAGTTTTTGGAAAGTATTTGTATATATGTAGCTTTTAATTATACCCAACATTTGCTTAGGACTGTAAAACATCCTCAATCTCTTACAGTAAGGCATAGGTTGTAAAATATGATTCCAAAGCAATAAAAGGACAGAAATATATAAATGCAAATTTAATTAATATAAGTTTGCCTATCTTTAAATTTATGGGGGCAAGGGGAAAAGGGTTTTTTTGTATTGCAATACAAATTTGAAAAGATTATTTTTATAGATATGTTCACCTACAATATAGAGGCAAAGTTTTCACAGGCTACTTGTATGCGTGTTTATTAAATGTATAGCAGATTTCGGAAAGAATAATCATCCATGGTCTCTTCACTGTGTAGTGTTAAAAGAAGCAAACCAGGACAGCAATCAAACCTTTTCCATTCCTTTTATGAGCACATTTTTAAACAGGCTGCAGTGACAGGAGGTGCTCTGCAGCCCTCTCCCTCACTGAATTCACGCTAGGCGCCCACCAACATCCTTTGCATTTAAATAACACAACTGCGGGTCTCGCTCACTCCCGACTGAACACTCAACCTAATTTCCTTTGCCTTTTCAGCAGTTGCTGCACTGGCAGCATAAAAGAAAATCAGAAATTTGAAAGGCCGTTTTGTTTCTTCATCCAGATCGTTGCTGTTTATTCAGCATAGTCAATGTTCTACAGTTCATGTGGATGGATAAACAGGAATGGCCCACAGCAACACATAAGAGCTACAAATAGGATCAAGATATATTTTTATGATTGCTGGGCTCATATCACTGTCGCGGTACAGATTTGAGAGGCTCTTTTATCTGCTTAGCACCATGTGTTCTGGACATTGATTTTTACACTGAAGCATTTGGAATTAGGCATTTATCATTGACAAACGTTTGTGTGAGAGGTGACTTATTGATCTGTTAATTGAACAATCATTGCCCCATCTTTGTCACATATCTTGCTATTTACTGCTTTTACTCTGTGACCCAAAATCCTGTTTTGAACATCTCAGACTCTGCAAAGATCACAAAAAAAACCCACAAACAAAAAAAAAAAAAAAAAAAAAAAAGCTGCAGAAATGCATGAATACTCTTCAACAGCAGCTTTATACATTATATAAACCGACCTAGAAATACAGCAAAAGACATTTCTTTTAAGTATGACATCCCTGCTGTGCAAAGGGTCGTCAAAAGGACATAAATGATGATGAGATCTGCCTTCCTGGCCTTCTCTATAGAGGTGAGTTTCACTTCAGGGCCAGTGCTATGATATCCTATACACCTGCAGAAGAGTACTTTGACACCAAGACTTAAAAATGATAACCAGGTCTAGCTTTATACTGATAATGCTACCTAGATGTTTTGTTATTTCCCTTACAGTTCTGAAAGATTTTTATGTCTGGGCTGTTTGTTTGGCTTGTGAACAAGGGAATATTTGACCTTTTAATTTCACTCCTCTTCTTTCATTTTTCTTTCCCTGCCTCTCCAGTGAACTGTTTCATATAATTTCTCCTGTGAAAAAGGAGGGCAAGTTTGCATCTGCTTGTGATCACTTACTAGTAAACAGGGAAGAACAATACCAACCTCTGACACCTCACTTTGTCCCTACCTAAGGAATGAGCAACTGGTTTTGACTGTTACCAGAAGCTGATGGAAAGCTGTCTCATTCGTGAAACACTCTCAAAATCTTCTGATGCAGTGTAACCCATAATTCATGCCAGTGAACTCGGGTCTCGATGAACTTTCCAGTGAACTTGCAGATTCCCTGATATCTAAACTGTAAACCAGTGCTTGTATACTCTTCATCACTTGCCATTTTCTTCTGCTGCTTAAAATATTCAAATGTGAAAAGAGAGTTGATACTAAAAGGAAGCATTAGATTCAAAGCAGACAGATTGAAAAAAAAAAAAAAGCCTGCTTATATGCACGTTTTGAGCCAGGTTCTCAGTTAAGATGAAAATTAGTTTCATTCCATAAATTCATACCAGAACATAGAGAATAGGTTACATGAAACAATGGACTTGTCTCCTTATCGCTATTCTCTATCATTACAGATACCTTAACATTTTGGACTAAGTGAAGAATGTCAAAGCAGATCTGATTGTTAAGAGGGACCATTCGAGATTTTTAATCAACAATTAAAGTCATGTACTATAAAGTACAATGTTAGGGTATTACTGGTTGTATCACAAAATAGACAGAAGTAGTCTGCTATGTGTTTTGGAGAAGGGAAGATTACTAAAGTAGCTAGTTGAACTGAGGCAGTATAAACAACAGGACTTTCTCTCTGTACTCCATTTCCACTTGGAGCCAATTCAAGAAAAGGGGTAGATCTGTATGAACCAATCAGTGCTGTTAAACTGAACACCCAGAAGGACACAGAATTGCTTGTGTGCCTTTCTGAGTACATGCAGTCTAGGATAGGGAGACAGAAAACAATGGCACGTCACTTGTTTCTGTTCTGAGGTGTTTTCAAGACCTTAACTACCTGTTCCAGCTTGTATCAGTATAGATTTGAGGTAATAGTATAAGGAATAATTTAAAAAAAAACAAAAAAAAAGTCCATTTTGATCTTATCTTAGTGAACAAAACTTACCAGATGACATCAGAATTAGTATGAAATATGTGTCTCTTCACTTGTCCAGCTGATGGTGTTGTAACCAGAAAGTTGTCCCTAGGCATCAGTAGTGATAATGGGTGAAACAGACAGCTCTCTGAATCTGTCTTTGAAGAGGCATCTCTTTTGGATTAGCATTACAGCTGAAGGCTGGGGTTCCAGTCTGTCCCTCACTGAAGTGCTTTAAGTTAGGCAATGTAAATGCGCATGCCTCTACATGCTTACTAACAGAAATAAATCAAGAGTTAAAGAAACTACACATTTGCCAATCTGAGTCACACCGATTTCAATGAAATAGGATTGGGCTCTAGATAAATACACTTTGGGGAAAAAGTCTACAAAACGAAACATGGTTATTTACACTGGTTGAAGAACAGTAGCAGAGAAACTACCAAATTCAGAAAATCTGTTTATTACAATTGAGCAAAGACAGCCCATGGAAGGAGAAATGGGCTAACTTGTCAGATACACTGAAAAAAGAAAACAGTGTATACACCAGTTAAATATGTATGTAATTAGACTGCCAGACAGGTTCCAAATATGCTGTGTTCTGCACAGCAGTCTAGGAACAGCAAGATCACCAATTTATTTCATGCTAACCCTTGAAGGCAGTCAGAAATACTGGTAACTTTTGAGGAGGCTTCATTACTTATACCTCAACATCATCTGGTCACTCTCTCTTGATAAAAATTTATTCTTTCCACAAAAATCAACCAGCCATTTTTCTAATAGATCCTGCTCTTTGGCATGTGCTGCTGAACTGCATGTCAAGTACGCATTTCATTAGATGCAGAGAAAGGGGATTTCAATGGTGATTTAGAATAAAGGATAAAGCAGTAAATCAATTCAATCATCATTCCGTGTGAAACCTAAAATCAAAGACAGTTTTTCCTCTGATGAATATGGTTCTCATATTTATCCCCAGCCCTGACAAAAGAAAATTGTAGATTTATATTTTTTTCTCAAAATTTAAATGAAGACATTTTATATTCAGAACTAAAGTCTCAGACATCCCTGTTTATCTTCTAAAATACAACCGAGATCAATGTATAGACTGCGACATGAGCTGATTTACATTGTAAGTGTTCAAATGCCCCATGTCAATATAGAGGGAATTAAATTTGCAGATTTCTACTAGCACTGATATTCTTTTAATTATGACTTTGGAAATAAGAACCACGGTTTGCTCCTTCCGATAACTCAGCATACAGTCTACAAAGCAGTTCTACAAACTATTCAGCTAACTAGGATCTAACCAAAAGTGAAGTCACTAAAAAAGGTTCAGTTCTCTTTATTGCAGAGGGAAGTGGGAAATTCAAGCTCCACAGAAGACTGCAAGAATGAGTCACTCCAGATGGAGTATATTACATTCCTAATTAAAGAGCACATACAGTACTTCATGATTTTAATGCTCTTAAACAATCTCACTGGCCATAAACATTATGCTAATGTCTGTTACAGGGAAAACCACTTCTGACAGAGACAGTACGTGTTTGGGTGAATATCAACAGCACCACTCTATGAAGTTTTCTCTTCCTACAGATAGTTCTGCTATTTCTTTGCTTTCCAGAGAAATCCAAAGCATCTGATGAGATGCTACTTGATATGAATTATGATGTAAAACAGTAACATGTACATTAAGGTTAGTCACCTATTTTAAGGTGAACTTGAAAGTAACAATGACTGTGAATTACACACTTCATTTTATTTCATTGTTTAAAATCAGACCTGAGTGATGTTTAGAGAATCCAAAGAAGAGCATATTTTTTCTTAAAACTGATATTATGTATGCACACACATACACAGGCACCCTGACATGTGTGAAATACTTCAGTTGTTTCTCCCTGTCATTTTTTTTAGGGGGCACTCTTTGAATTACAGTAGTTGAGTTACTTAATTTCCATCTAATTTCCAATCCTCCACATGACTACATGTATATTTCTGAGCATTATAAGAGAATTTAAGCTAACACTCCTGCTCACTAGTAAAACACCTGCTATAACACTAGAACAAATGTGAGTTTCATATATGCTTAAAGCAAGGAGTCATTTACAGTTTTCAGCTTCTTCTTATAATTTCTAGTTTGTTATCATGTTGTTCATGTTTAATTTTTTTTTTGTTTTGTTTGTTTTAGTAATCTTTGATTGATGATAGAGTAGCCCATTGCTTCTTATTTGTAGAAAGACATTTCTTATGGAAAAAAACCTTCACTTTCCCAGTGCTTCCCAGGTTCTTTCTAACTCGGAATAGCCTCAATAATTTGGACTATGTATCTGAACTGCAATATGTAGGCAATATCTGTTCGTGAACTGGACAAAGAACAGAAAACTCAGAAAATATACTTTCCGATCCTAAACACATCAATTAACAGGGCAAACAATAATATTTTTTTTCAATTTATAGAAGTTATTGGCTTGAACAAATCAAGGTCTGGTTCAAACAGGATTTATAGTTAAAGACACTGTGGCAAATTATCTGCTGTACTATGTGGGTGTCATGTCAATCAAATAAGCAGATTTATTTCTTTGTAATCGAGTATAAAAAATTGCCAAATACCTACGCTAGCAAGGAGACGATATTATATTGGTAAATACATTCTATTATTCCATGACGATACTAAACAAATTAATGTATTTGTTCACTGAACTGGGAAAAAAAAAATAACGTCAAATTTGAAAAAGAAGTTATTTAAGCAGGAATCAGAATGCAGATGATACCTGAACCAGATTCAACTGTTAAATACAGACCTGAGCTCTCTCTTGGACCGTGACACAGGTCCTATATGTTCTCTGTGATTTGACTGCAGCCTGGTGATTAAGTCATTTTCTTAGTATGGTGAGGTACACATTTGAGTCTTATCACCAAGGAATCAAATCAAACCAAATCAAACTTTCTGTGCAAGGATCTTACCCCTTCAGTTGTGATATGAGAGCAGTCACCACCATCATCAGAGGTTAAACCAAACTTCCCATAGATATGGGAGCAGGAGTCAAACATTTTCCTGTCTTATTAGGAACAAGAATGTTAAAATTTGGATCACAAATAATATAAGCCTGGTTATGGTCCATCTTTCCTCTTGAAAATGTTCCAATTCACATAAATACATATGAATTACAGCAGGAATTTGCATGACATTCACCCACATGAGTATCCCAATAACTGTTACAGTTATAGTGTCAATCTCCTTTCCTCCTCTCTTGCCCAATTAAATATTAATTTACGCAAACTAGAATAATTACAGGAAATGAAAACAAGAAACATCTGCCCTTCCATAGTCCACTGATTAAGGCATGATCCTAGAAGACCATGAAGCATTAGGACACATAAAAGTCTCTCTTTAAAATGTATTTCCACAGAGGTATATACTTTGAATTTTATCTTCTTGCTACAGACTATCTCAGCTGAAATTAGCCATTCACATAATTTCTTTTAGATGTACAATGATATGCATCAGCAGTAACAATAAGCTTGATTGGTTTGTTCAACCCAATTCAGCGCCCTGAGAATGATGACTACTCTTTGTTGCTTGATTTCAGTTTTCAGCTCTTGTAAAATGGTAAAACGTATCTGATTTCAAGCCAAATTTTGTGAGTAAAATTAATTTAGCCTCACCTGTCATGCTGATCAATTCTCCAGCAGAAAACTCTTGCATGTCCTGATTTGTAGGTAGAATTGACTCCTTATAAAGTGTTCTGCTGTACACAAGCACTTAAAACCTCCATTTAACATCAAGTATTTCTATCAGTTGAAACACAATCTATGTCAATGAGAATTTAAGCATACTACCAAGTAATATGTTGTTTTAATTATGGTTAAATAGACTTTTTAAAATGAAATACGTTGTCATTGTCTTAAATGGATGAATGCAGGAAGTACACATTACTGTTGGAAACATTTTCGTATTACTAAGCACCAAGAAGTCAGAGAACCACTCAAGAGAGCAGACTGAAGTAGTGTTTGTATCATTTAATAATTTGGAATAGTTTTATCTAAGAAAATATCCCACTGACTTGAGTGCAATAGGCTAATTTTGCTTTGAAAGCACCAGACCACCCCCCACCCTACCCCACCCCCCAACAAAAAGCCACATCAAAAAGACTGGCAGATTATCAGACTCATCTCCACACAAGATGCCAACTCTTCACAGCCATTTGACATTTGCCCCTACAGAGAAGTCAGAAAACACTACAGAGAAAAGGGAGAGGCAGCAACCTCCTAAAGCAGATCTGCCTCTCCTCTTCCACCAGTAGCTCTGGTTCCACTCTGCCTTCCCAGGCCCACTTACGCCCTGCCCCTGCAAGGTGTCCCTGCCTGCCAGCGGCTGGGGTCCCCCCAGGGATAACTGAGGTACAAGGTGGCAGCTGCCCCACCTCCCCTCCCAGCAGCCTCAGGGACCATCTGCCCTGGAAGCCGTGCCCGTTTTCTGGTCATGTGCTCTGTTGGGATGGGGTGGCATGAACAGCCTTTTGCTCTGGTTTCCGTTTTGGCAGGCAGTGTTGCCTGTGTCATCAGGCGCTGCGCAAAGGCCCAGGCCTGCCCCAGCTGCTCTGCTGGGCTGGGCTCTGGTGCCTCGGTCCCACGCACAGCATCAGGCCAGGCACCCCTTGGTCACTTCCATGGAGGGGTGCATGCTCCCCTACACCCCCGTTTTTCACATCTCTTTGCCCTCTTGTAGTTCCCCCACCACAGGTGTGTCAGGGATTGTTCTGAAGTCTGATAAAGACCAGGCCCTGAATATGACATTTGCTTTTGTTTAATTGCTTTCTATTCAGATTTAAACTTTAACTATTGCTTCCACTAGCTTTTATTAAAGAACTGAAACAAAGAGCTCCACTCAACAGGCAGGATTGAGTATAACTGTTCAGCAGGTGTACTTTTTTGCAGCGCTGGGCAGCACTGGGGATGGCTCCACCACAAGTGCCACACTTACTAACAAAACTCTCTGACTACTATACACAAAAAGCATCCATATGCATTAGATTTATTAGAAAAGGCAGTCTTGTGCTAATGAGTTTTCAGAATTCATTTACGTAGTCTGAGCACGCATAGTAAAAACAGAGTGAGGGTCTTCTCCCATCCCTAGGGGTCCCCACAGCCTTTCTCACACTGTCCATTAGTGAACTTTAGGTTTCTCGTGTCCATGTGTGGTCACAGAGTTACTTCATCCGTCCTTCAGCTCCTGTTTGTTCCAGCTTTCAGTCACTTATCTTGACACTGGCATCTTCTTAGGCCCTTGATTTTTGTTTTTTCTTTAGGTTCCTGCTATTAGGGATGTACTCAGGGAGGTTTTTTTTTTGGGGGGGGTTCAGACTGTCCAAGGTCTGTCTTTTCTTTACTAGGCAAGGAGTTAAACGTTTTAGAATGTAAGTGGGTAACTGGGTAACAACTACCGAGGGTAGTTACGAAAAAGTATAAATGAAATTATATACATTACAGTAAAATACAGGAAAAATACAGGAAAAAAATAAAAGCTAGTAAAACATAAGTGATGTCTAACATTAAAACTAAATGTCTTATTTTACAGGTCCCTGTACATTGGCAATTTCAAGTATACTTGTAGCAGCTTCCTTTCAGAATGTTTTATCTGCTTTATACCTATGGTTCTGTGGATATATACATTTAGTTACTATATATTTATAAATGCATATACATGTATAAAAATATGCATCTGTAGAAGTGTGTGTATATATATATATAACTGTGGACCTATGTCTAAATAATTATATATTGATACATATTTGTACACTTCTTTATATTTATTTCTATATATTGTATATAAATTACATATAAAGGTATGTATTTTTATATCAGAGCACTTTCTGGGCCAAAGGAAGGAGACAGACAGTCACAGATCTACCTGAGAACATGTGGGTATGATGGTGTCAAGAAATAGCTGTCAGCCTATCACAGAGCAGTATGAAAACATGTACATTATGAAGTTTTAACAAAATGGCAGCTCCCTGCCACAAAACAGTGGTACCCTGCACCCTCTCACTTATTATTTTGTGTATCAGTTGCCCCTATACTACTTTGGTTCTATGAACATATGTAAATCTGTAGCAGGTGAGCAAAAATGTTAGAGTGAAAGGCAACTGTCTTGAAATAATAATAAAAAGGTAATGTACCACATATAACTTGTATAAATGATAGCTGAAAATCCTGTTTATTTAGAACAGCTATTTCTTTATAATTACTGCTATATAAAGCAAGTTAATCACTGTCATAACTTCAGAAGTGATTGGAAAACTTGTCAGAATCCTTCAAAAAATATATGGAATTAAAAAATAATTACTTCTGTGAAGAGTGATTTCCCAGATATTTCTGTCACAACCATTTACTGTGAATTCCTGCACAATACCTCTCCTAAAGTACAAATATTTGAAAATTTGGTCTTCTGTGATAGACAGCTCTGAATTCACCTTTCCCTGCTGTGTGTCTTAGACACATGCTTTTTGAGTATTTCAGCAAAAATAGTAGAGCTGTTCATGAGGGAGAAAATTAAATCCATTTACAATTTTGTTCATTATCAAAACCCCAGACAGACTTCTTTTTGATGTGATTTTGATGGAAGGAATTATTCCATTTGGATGGAAGGAAAAAAATTACTCCAAGGATGTTCTGTGACAAAAATAGAAAATGGCTGAAGGATAGTAGGACACATGTACAGGAGTATGTGGGGAAAAAGCATAAGAAGACTGGAGCAAAGAGATGTGGAGTGTCAGAGAAGAGCCTAAACCTGATTTGCAGAGAATTGAGGTTCAAATATTTAAAGTTCAAATATTTAAACTGACCATGATAGCAGGCCAGGGAAAAAGGTGCTTGATGGGATAGTGAGACAGTGTAAAAGACTGAGTCAAGAGACAGCTTACAAGGAGAAGTGATGAAAGAGTTGGCAACAGTTACCATCCATTTTTCCTTCCAGAGTTTGGAACTAAATCAAAGACTCCTGAGCCATACCATTGATTTGACATCACTAAGCACTTGTCAAATCCATGGTCAAAACTTTGTTCACCAGCAACTATCTGTCATTTCAAATACTAAAATTCCACACAATGCCTCTTGCCTTCTGTTCATGGATCAAGTATCACCAGAGGATGTTAAGGGCTGTAGAGAAGCAAGTTTGGGAAGAAGGAGGACACCCCAGCCCCACCACCAGTTCCTAGAAAATAATGCATCCATGCATGTTGTGCTAAAATAATATTCTTAAGTTTGAAAAGTCAAGGGCTCAGAAGTAGGATGGTTCATGCAACCTAATTTAGCCATTTAAGAATGCAAAAGTCATTAACTGCAAGATCACAGGCTATTTTTATGCATGAGACATCTTAATCAGGGTAGAAAGTAGACCTGCTCTAAAGAGGAATCAAAGATGTGTGCTGAAGGAGCCTACTTACGGGACTTGTTGAAGATTCTGGAAAAAAAAAAAAAAAAAAGAGATAATAAAGCAGGAGAACAAAAGATGGTCTCATACTTAAGACAGCAAACTTACTCTAGGGAACTGGATCCTATCTTTACTTGTACCACAGGATTCCTACCTGACACTAGTTCGGCAGATTAGTTTTGGAAAAGTAAGACCTTATACAATGTAGTGTTGTAAGGCTCAAAGAGATTGAAACACATAAAAGTTCAAGCACTATATTTCTGTGTGCTCATAACCCTCATTGCTACCCAGCTGCATACAACCATCTTTTGCTCTTATGCCCCTTCTTACCCTTGTAGCAAGTGACACTGGGATCCTTTGATAAAGATCATATGACACCACCTCTGGGGTAAGCAAACACATACAAGTAACCAGACCAGGCATAAAGTATCCTTGCTAGTCCAAACTTCTGGTAAACACTGTAGAACATTTGTCCTTTAAAGCACAAGACAGATCTGAAATATTTTCTTTGAGTACTCACAGTCACCTATATGGGTCAGCCCCTATGGATTTCCTGCAGGTAGCAGATCTGGAGTTACCAGCTTTGTCTGCCAGAGAAGATTCAGGCACCCTCTGCACTACATGTAGAGATAGATGTAGTCTCTATGCCTTAAGGCCTGCATCTGTATAATGAAATTAATATAATCCTTGTCCTCATACACAAGGTGTCATGGTGAAGTAACTGTTTTTTCGTGTGAAGCATTCCAGTACTATGGTAATACAGAAGAGCACCTGAATAAACTTCCAATTCTCCCTTCAAAGAGTGTTTGAACAATGTGTAGTCAACAAGGCACAGCACCGCACACTGTACAACGTGCACAAAACATCAAATTAATGTTGTAAGGTTGTAACATTTATACTGATATTTCCTACATTGTGAATTCTGATCTCTGCAACCCTAATGTTCTTTTAATATTGTTTCTTGGGATAATGCTTTTATAAAAATGCTATCTAAGTGCCTACCCATATAATAACACTTTATTATTTTTTCAATGTCAAAATCAAGAGAAATACTGGGATTTTTGATGCAGCTAGCTAATGGCTTTTTAAGTGGACTATATATAGCTCTCTTGAGTACCTTAAACTAAAGAAGAAACTCCATCCTCTTATAAAATTTTATTAAGTCTTCATGGAAACATCTATGAATACAGATGGGAAAAAAGAATATCACTAATATCACCCTCAGATTTTAGAAATATGGTCATGTCTCCTATTTTACCAAGGTGTTATAACTTACTCATTTACCCTAGCACTCTTAGGCTGTTCTCTTTATTTGAACAAAGATCAAATATGAATACATATATTTTCTGTATCATACTGCATTAATTGATTCCGATGAGAACAAGATTTAAAATATTTACGTACAGCTGTAGTAGAAAATTTTACCTCTAGACTGTCTCAATAGAACTATGACTGTGAAGATAGTGTTTATGATAAAAATGAAGGGATGAAACAGCTTTTGCATTTCTTGTAATAGCATTAAAATACAGCAAAAGTAATAACTTTCAAGGATTCTGTCTGGTTCATCAACAGCTGCACTTAATTTACCCTTCTGCTAATTAGCAGTGCTTAAAAACCTATCAAATGACACTTTTAATCGACAGCATACTCTGTGATTATAAACTGATTAGACTCCATGATCTCTCACCTACTTGTAAATAATTCTGTCACCTTTTCCAACAGAAATTAGTCAGAATTATTTATTATGCATGTATGTTGTGCTGTTTTATTGAGCTAAATTTCAACTCCTAAACTCAACTGCAATTGCCCTTTTATTATCATTATCTAGTCAGTACAGCAGTAATTTCTACTAATGTTTCTACATTTACTAAAGCAGATAGTATGAATGAAGTTGGCCTAAAAGAGCAAATAGAAATCCCTTTTTTATTACTAAATGCTTCTTGAATTACTGTACCATAGCAATAGTACTCCTAGTCTCCCAGTTGCCTATTCAGTTAAGCTGAGGTGAGCTTTACATGTTAACATATCTACAGGCATCTCTTAAAACCAACTGAGACAGAGTCTTTTCAAACAGTTATTTGAATGCCAGACTCTTTTTGGATAGTTTTTCTCTTATACAGAGAGGATTAAGTCTAGCCCCTTTGATGATCTTTTCCAACAAGTATTATGGAATGGCTGAGTTTGGAAGAGACCTCTAGAGATAGTCTAGTTCAACTCCCTGCTCAGATCAGGGTCAGCTAGAGCCCACTCTGACTTTGAGGAGCGAGACTTCTTTCTCTGGGCAACCTGTGCTAGTGTTAGCAGTAAAAAAAATCTTGACTTACATTTAAGTGGAATTTCAAATGGATCTCAAAGGAAGGTGATGAGTCTCAATACTTCTGAGAACAAAAAATACCTCAGGCCACTTGCCTGTTGTTTAAACTCAGGAAAGTATGTAGATATGCATTTTGCTTTAAACTGAGTTGTTTTATCTAATGGAAGTTTAACAGAAGGTGGGCTTTTAAAAAATCTCGATAGATGTCTACCACCATTTTTAGGTATATTGCATGTTCAAAAGAATTCAGCTTTCATCAGCCTTAGAAACAGGAGGATCTGCCTTTATATGGTGCAATGTAACTTTCACACTCATGTTAATTTGCTGCAGATTGATTTACTATGTAGCTGGATAATACAAGTATGAACCTCCCATATCCTTAATTCATGGAATTCGAGCATTTAAATCAATTTAATTCAAAAAGAAATGCTTATTTCTGAATGCAGTTTTTGGAATATCACTTTTGTAATGCAAGTCTGAGAATAAGTAGATTGAAGGTCAGGTTCTGAATATAATTATGGTCACTATAAATAAATCATGAATATTAATTTGAAGCAAAGGATGCTCATTTCTCATTTAATTTTAAAATTTCCTATGAACCATATTCTATAAAATTAGTCTTTCATCTCGGGAAAAATTCACAAAAAATAATTTGATAAAAATAATTTTTAAACAGTTGTGGTTTTTTTCTTTCTGCTCTACCTCTATTGCTGCCACTCTTTTTCCTTGTATGTGTGAGCTTTCCCATAATAGGAAAGGGATTCCAGTTTAAGAAACATAATCCAATCAGGAAACATAAACAGTACTTATTTACTCAAGACCAAGGACAACTTGCAAAATATTTCAAATAACTGACATTTATAGTGAACTTTCAAGCAGTGCATGGGCAAAGTTCTTCATAACTACAGTAAAATCCTAAGAAAATGTAATCTATACTGCAAATGCTACAGCAGAAGGGAGGACAGAACACACAGACAATTCACAAGATCTCTTACTGAATTTTAAATTTGACTGTACCATATCTGCTTTCCTTTCTACATAACCACTATTAAAATAGAGGTCACAAATATTTACATTGCAAGGGAGTGCTTGAAACATTTGTAGAGTGGCAAAATATAGAATAACTGGAAAAAAGCTTTCCATATCCCAGTCCTACTACCTCTGCCCTCCCTTGTCACCCCCAGGGGTGCATCCAAACTGAGATGAATGATTTGTTTGGCATACAAGAATTCATTCCCTCTGTCCTCCACTGTAAGACCATTTTGCAATCATAAAATGAAATGTTTCATTTTATCTAATATTTGTGGTTTTTTCTAATTAAATCTGTCTTTTTAGGGCTGTCCTTTGCAACTAAGACCACAATGTCACAATAAGACTGTTTGAGATAACAGTTCTTGTGGAAAGACTGGATTTCTTACTAGGAACTTATCAGCAGAAATGCTTCATCTATTTAGCAGATCTGTACTCCTCCAATATCTCATAAATGTCAAAGTTATATTTTTGCAGAAGGAGCCATAGTGGCAGAGAATGAAGAGGTGTAATTAGAGTGCATGAAGACAGTAATGCTGGACCAGAAGCAGGGGTCTAATGTATCAAAGACTGCTTGTAGACCGGAAGGTACAAATCCCAGGCAGATCCTGACTTTGCACTGGGTATAAAATACAAATATTATCAATTTTTTACCCCTAATGCAATCAGTGCGCTGGAGTTCCCAGGTGCAGTTCATATTCTCCCCTTCATAGGTCTGAGGGGCAATAGCCAAGCTGTGGTCTATTTTCCCTAGATTGCTCTGCAGGCCACACTGGTTATTGGAAATTGTTTCCCATTTTCAGAGGTGAAATCACCTAAGTTACATCTGTTTCTTGCTTGAATACATGAGGACAAGAGATATTTGCCTCACTGGGCCTCCACAGTTCACTTGGACACTAGTAGAGTTTATTCCATGTGACTTCGATTTACACACTGACTACACTTTAGTTTACACACTCAGAGCATTCCTGTGGTCCTGAAGTAATGAAAAATGTAAAATACTCAGTAATAAGCAGAAGATTGGGAGGGAAACTTTTGTTTTTCTGTTGAAAGAAATTGTGAAAATAAACAGGAAAAAAAAAAAAAGTGGAATGAATAGACTGAACAGATTGGCACAAATCTTGGAATTTCCAGATTTTGTACCATTCCCTCATAGAAAGCTTTGTGTTACATACTTTACTAAATTGACCACAAGACCTAGCCTCTAGAAAGTGAACTGAAATTTTAAATGAAGGTTGTTTCTAAAATTTGAAAGTCATAACACTAAACCAAAAACTCAGATCTTAGGATAGCATGGAAGAAGGGCTCTACCCTTAGCAGGTCTCTATTTTGTCAGGATTCTCTAGTACTTGTTGAAGCAGCATTAAAAAACCCAAAATATCTGTTCTTGTGTTTTAATTCTTCTGGGTATCCCAGAATGGATCACAAGGGACATCTTTGCCAGCTTCCTGACAGTCACTTGGCAGAGCAGTAAACTCTTATTGGTTTCTGAATAAAACATGTGCCTATCCTGTAGTTCTCAAACTCTCCACATTATGTCAGGTTCTTCAGATTTAATGGTGAATGTTAACTGCACTCTGCCTGCTTGCCAGGGCTTAAGCTAGTTAAGACTTTAATTAAATTTTTAGGATTTATTTATTTATATTCAAGCTAAAGTGACCCTCTAGAAATCCCCTTCTCTGAAAGACAGCATCGTGCAGTCTGTATGTGGTCAAGGAAAATAGAGTGAGTGCCTTGTAATAGCACAACACAGGAAAAAATGGAAAGAAGAATCAGACAGATGGGGGGGAGATAAATGGGACAAGAACAAAAAATTCTGTATTTTCATTTTAATAATGTGCCCATAGATACTAGGTCAGCCAAATATTCGTTTTATAATTACTAGCTTAACTGTAAAATAACAAAATTTGTTTATTGGGAGTTATTCTAACTGCAAATCAGGATGACCCTCAAGGTGTCTTGACCTTTGACAGCACCTCAGAAATTCAGTTCTTTTGTAACTGGAGTTACTGGACATCACTAATGGAATCATGGAAGCATGTGGAGTGATCTGATATAAATGCATCTAACTGGGTCAAAGCATAGGATAGACAAGATTTGCAATGTTAAATTCATTCTTACAGATTTCTGAGGTTTTTAAAGCCTTTGCACAGCAAACCCCTTACAAAGGTGTCTGAAACTGGGTGTGTTTTTTGTTGGTTTGATGGATTTCTTTGAAGGAGAAGATGCAGGTGGAGTGGGACAGAGTGAATGACACTTGCTAGAATAATGAGAAGGGGCACTTGACTGATGCTGGCAGCAGTAGAATACAAAATACAGAAGTTGGGAAGGTCACTTGGAAGAAAGACAGTGAAAGTAGGGGTCATACAAGTCAACAGCATCCTTCTTCATGCCAGCAAACAGGCACCTCAGGTAAAGGAAGTATCAGAAACATCAGACTCTCTCAGTCTCAGTCTCAGTCTCACAGCAACGTAATACAACCTTACCAAAAACTCAAGGTGACAGCAGCAAAAGGATGAAATGGTAATTAAGGACATGACGTTCAAAAGTTAGTTTTGAATTAAGTTTAGTTTGTATGTCTTCTGCCTAAGAAATTAAACACATATATGCAGTTATGTAAGAAGAGTGGAATGGTCAGGGAATTAACTTTATATAGGAACTAATTTCTTCATTCTGCAAGCTGGAAGGCCATTGCCTAGATTGCTGTCATTCTCTGAAGTTTCTTTTGTCTCTTGATACTCTTCTACAGATAGAGATCAAAACAGATTGCTCCCTGCTTGGAGTAAGTGGAACCAGGCAAAGAATTGGACTCAGTCATAATTCCCTTCCTGATCTACTCCCTGGGTATTACAGCAGTGCATAGCCCACTTTCAGTACATATAAATTCACCACATCACCCCTAATAATTGCTATGGGCCTTTGTGATTTGTTCTGTCATTTTATAAATAAGAACAAACCCACAGTGCCCCGATAACTGAATTGGCATTTATAACTTTGATCCTATTTTCAATGTAGTATGTATGATAACCTCTTGGTACTGCTTCGAACTCACACAGTGCTGCAGTATTTCTCTTTCCTTGCTGTGCATGTATAAAAAACTGGAGAGGGAGCTGGCTTCCAGCAAGAATAAAGGTCACCTGGACCCTGAAAGACACTTTCTGAAAGAAGTTTATTTGAAACATCATTTAATGTGAAGAGTGATACTAGCAAAATGAGGATTTTTAGCACATTTCAAGGGATGTAAAACTAAAGTTATCTCCTTGGATATTTACAGTTTCACAAGTCTCCTTCAGAATCTATTAGAAAGTAACACTAATCTAAATTTCATGGTTCTCTTCAATAAGTATTTGGATTTTAAAAACTCTTCAAAATATATGTTTTCTAACAGGCAGGTGTCAGCAAATTACTAGAGGGTCCATTGGCTACTGATTCTTCTGTCAGTGATATTACTTTTTTTTTTTTTTTAACAGCAATTAAAAAAATTATATTAATACATTGATGGTAAATTTTGTAGGTGACTCCTGGAAAATAAGAAAGGAAAGGAGAAGAGGCTGGTGCTGTTTGAATGCCATGATCCAGTCAGATATATTCCAGTACAATTAAATACAATATAGTGTATCTAAAAATATTAACAGTTCAACTATTTCTATAGAATGAATGTCTCAAAAAACACTCCCTCACAAATAACATACAGGTCATTGTATGACCTCAGTGTGAGCTCTTCCTGCAATGTCTTAAGAAATGGGCAAGTAAATCCTTCAGAGAGTTATGAAAAGGAATGGTGTCAAATAAAAGTAGGAAAGCATTTGTGCCTCTGCACACAGCACTAGTAAAAGCCAGTTCTAGAATGCATTTCTGGAATCGCCCCAGGAAAACAAGTAAACAGTGAGAAAGTACAGAAAAGCCTGCAATTATTAAGTGATTATAAAACAGATCTGCAATGTCAGGCTGATCAGGCTTAACTATTCTGTTTACTTAAGAGGCTGAAACATGACTCAATCACAGTACATAATTATTTGCACATGAAAAAGACATTACAGTTAAGACTGAGCAATGTTCAGTGGCTACAGAAAAAAAAAAATCAGAGAAAACCAACCTGGAAATAAACCCAAAGTATATATAAACAAGTATCAGAACAGCCTACTACTGGGGATCATAAACTCAGTTGTATGTCATCTTCAAGACAAGATTGTGTATCATACTAAAAACCATGTCATCAACAAGCTTTCACAACATTCTCCAAATATCTGAAATCTGCGACTGCATAAATATTTACAACCTTACTATTTAAGGAATATTTATATTTAATAGACTGTTTCAACTTATCAATTCCTCTAAGTAAGAAGGATCAATAAAAGCATAAATATCAGTTGGTTAAAACTATTTAACAGAAGAGCATCCAATTTTTCTCATTTTGAGATTTTGTGAAACTTTCCAAAGAATAAGAACCCTAAGCAGTACAGTGTACTTATACTACCTAGACGGAAGGAACATATAAGCTATATGAAACATACTAATTATACTGGAGAAGAGGAAGAACTCTTTTTTTTAAAAATGCCTAGAAGGTTTGTCATGCTATTACTCTTCATCTGCTCCTCAGTGTACAATCTGCTCTAATTCCCAGAGCAGCATCTTTGGAAAAAATTTACTCCTCAGGTAATGATCCAAACTTCCTGATAACAATGATAACCATTTAATCTCCAGCCACATATTATTTAATATCACTCACATTTTTCTCTAAAGGAAAGATGTGCATTATACAAGCCAAAATATCCACTATTCCTTCCCCAGCAGTACTGGTTGTCTTTCCCAGCACTTACAATCCCCCAGTTGCAGGAATTTAGCTTTTCCTCAGCCCTAGACCTGGCAACTGCCCACACCTGTCATACATAAGTCCTCTTACAGTCAATAAACAAGACTTTCTTTTTTTTTTCCCCCCTTACTATTTTTTGAAGGGATTTCTCTGCCACAGCTAACAGAGAAACAATCTGAATAGAGGTAGACGAAGTTCAGCAAGGAGGCCCTATTAGGCAGTGGGAGATGCGGGCTTACATTATGCCTCAAGACAGAAGGATCTTGTTCCTGGAAGCAGGTGGGGTAAGAGGAACGTCTTCTGTTGCTGAAGCTGCTCTAGTACTGAGGTGGGTGTTTTAGCCACAGTTGTTTTAGTTTAGGCATGTGATCATGGGAATCACTATTTTGACTGCAAGAACTTTGGCAGACTAACTTATGACTTGTAGTCTGATACCAGAATTTTAAAAAAGATTTTATAAGAACCCATAGAAAGTGCTAGGGCAAATATGAAGACAAATGTCAGATGAACAACTCTTTCAAAACTATCATATGCACATAAATTATGGAGGAAGGTATCACTGAGGACCTGGATGGTAATGCCTCAACTGTCATTATTGATCCTGCCCTTTCAAAAATTGGCAAAAAGAACTAAATCAAGTAGCAGCCACCATGGCTAGGTTTGTCTGTACACATGGTTTCACTAGCTAAGTTCCTTTGTAAGGGGTTTGCTGTGCTAAATTCCAGTGTGCTAAACCAAGTATCCCCTCACTACTGACTCTCTGTTTTTCTTATTTTTATTATGACTAAAATATCTGCAATTATCCTGAGAAATCTAGTTCTGCAGTTATTGATCCTTTCTAGGCTTATAGGGAGGATCCATAATCTAAATTCACAGTGGAACATTGTAGGATTAAGGGGAGGAAAGTCCCAAATGAATGCATCTCTAATGATATTCAAGCATTTCTGCCTACAAGAATGTATAATGGTTTTGAAGTCAGATTTGACAATAATCATGACGTACTATGCAAATAATATCAAACTTACTTCCATTGACTGTAGAGGAAAAGACTTAACTTGAAACTGTTTATACTAACCTTCATACTGATTAAAAGCCCCCACAAAACTAACACACAATAAATAAATGTTCCTACAAGAGGTGAATAACTGACAGAAAAGAAGTTTTAAGTAACATCTTGTCAATAACAGAAGGACATCTGAAAAGAAATAGATAAAGCTCCTGATGTAAACAAGGTTAAAAAAATTCCATAAGGTAAAAAAACAGACCTGTGCTGATGAAATGGGTAATTGCTGGCAATGACTCAGATGCTAATGATAGAGAATATGTCTCTAAGGCATAGGCACACATCTAGGCCATGATAACTTTCAGCTTCCTCTTATCACATCAAATTAGCAGTAAAAGAGGTTCCCTAGTGCTTTTTTTTCAGAAAGTAGAAAACAAGAATCTGAGGGAGAGAAGCAATTTTGGAGTAAAGCTATTGTTGGGAAGAATATGTGGATTGGGTCAGACTACAAAGTTTTCTTTTGTTGATTTAAATCAACATCTTAAAGATAATTCTGAATATTATGCAAATTAGCTCATGTTACCCTGGACAGGATAGTTTTCTGTTCCGTGTCTGGGTAGGGAAGAAACCCTACAACCCAAGTTCATATTGTATATGCTGACATCTCAAAGCCTGATCAAGTACTAAAGAACAAAAGTGGAACTGAAGAAATTATACAAGTGGCCAGATACTTGTGATTATACACAGAAATAGTTTTGTTTGCACTTATTTATTTATACTGAAATCAAGGCTATTACTATCAGAAATAACCTTAAGAGTTCTGCATGATAGAAGCTGAAGAGCATCTCTGCTCATGAAGCACAGCAAAAGTCTTCAGGCTGATTGTGTTTGGGAGCAATGTCTAGTGGGAAACTCTGCAAGTATTTGTAGGTAGCCCATGATAATAAAACTGATTCACTGCTAAGTATAAAGGTCATTTGATCTGAACATTTTATTTGGTTTCTTTTCAAGTACTGTTGCTTTTTCCTCATTTTTGTTTGTCATCAGGAAAGAATAGAAACTTGATTATACTTGGTTTTCATTGTGATTTTAAAGACTGAAGCAGTGAGTCACGATAGTTAGTATGTTAAAGCACAAGCTGTTGTTTAGTCATGCACCATGTCATAATACTCTTCACCCCTTGTGAAAGGAAGGAGAGACTCTCATATGATTATGTAATTCCTCATCAAAATCAATGATCCCAGGATCTGCAGAACAAATACAACTGGCACTGTCCACGTCAATAAAGTGCCATTCATTACCTTTTTCTATATCATTAAGATGAGCACCAAAACTGCTCAGTCAGCACAATCAGCCAATTGCCCTACACAAGTAATTGCATCACTGCGAATCTGTTAAGAATGGAAGAATTGCTGCAAGATAGAAGAATCTTGTGAGTGATTTCAGTGTTGCCCATCTTTTACTATCATAGTTGCTGACATAGGAAAGAATTCAAAAGACAAATTTTGAAACTGGGTAAATATGAATTAGAACTTCAGCAGGTTTTTTATAGAGATCTTGCAATTTACTTGACCAATTTACTGTAGAATGGTAGCAGAGTTTTAAAGCTGGAAGGTTTGGCTGCTTATCCTAGATTGTAGCCACGCTTTGGATAGGTCTGTGTGTGAGGCACTTGAATTTTAGTGGTGCATGAATTTTGTTCAGCAGGCACAGCATGGCATGGCTTGGTGCTGAGATGAAACGCTGTCTTGAGCCCTAAAATGAAGGCCTCACTACAGTACTGCTGTACACACAGAGTATAATCTGCAGGCATAACTAAACTGCCTGTGGTCCCAGAGTGACACTGCTTGTCATCTATATAACTGTGGCGACTCTGTAGTGGTTTGTCCACCCTGGGTAGGGATGTCAAAGCCTTTTCATGTTATAGTACAAGATCACCGTAAGGAAGAAATCGATAACCACTGAACAGCTAGTTTATCTATCTCCCTCCTGTGCATTTAGTAGATAGCATCACTGTAACATTCCTCATTTTCTATGGCATCCTAAATATGTTTTTATTACTTTCTAGATAATATAGATGGAGATAAAACACTCAGTGAAAACACAGTCAGGCTAACCAATATGAAAGTGTGTAGAAAATTGATGATCAAAAGCCCTTCATGAACTATAACAGCTTTGAATGTGTTTTCAGGTAGCAGAGTACACATACACAAAGGGAAAATCATGAATTTCAGGTTTAGGTTTTAATGAGGTCTAGTTCTGTATTTTGTTACAATTACTGTTGCAAGTAGTCCTTTATGGCATAGCCTTCTCCCAAGAGGAATTAGAACTTAATCAGTCATATTTCAGAAGGTAAACATTTTATGGAATATCTTCTTTAACAGACTTTAAAAACATTTTTCATTGATGTTAATGACTTTTAAGAGATGAGTTTTAATTCTTCAGAGTGATGGATTCTTCTTATACTGCTAATATCCAAATGCACTATGTAGAACCAAGATGAAGAAGAAAAGAAAAATATAGTGCAACGAACTTAAATAAGATAAGGCTAATTTTGAAGGCTACTCAACTGAACTATAAAGAGAAAAAAAACCCACAGATTTGATATGAGAAGATCTGTATGAAACAGCTATAATTAGGGCTAAGTATAGCACAGTCTTTAACTTTATAATGTTTCTCTAGGCAATATTGCCACAAATAATAAATATAAAGCTAAGTATCTCTTGTTTCATCCTTAGATACATGCAATAAGATCTTGACCCACTGATAACAGAAGTTTTATTAGTAACTGTAATAGTGACAGTAGTTTAAATCAAAAGTTTCTATTCAAAGTTCCAAGACAGTCAGCTGAGATGCAGAGACAAGAGCACTTCTCCAGGAAAATCCTCAATCCATTTTTAAAGCTTGTCATTAATCTATTTTCTAGATGGATTTTGAACTATGCCAGCTATAGTTCATGTCAAACTAAATTTGGATTATACTGCCTAAACAGAGCTTTACAAGCTATTTATTTTTCATATGTCAAATGGAGTTTTGTGAGATAGAACCTGGTAAAGAGTACGCTGAGCGTTATTACAGTTGAGGGCTGGGTTTTGGTTTGGGGTTTTTTTGTTTGTTTTTTTTTAAGTGAGTCTGTCCTCCTGTGATCAAGAATGCTGGCTAAATTTCTAGGAAGATGTTTTCAGGTGATTATCTCAAAATATAGAGGCAGAGGCTCTGCTTTGGTGTGTGCTTTGGTACAGTTGAGAAATCCAGAAAAAATGACACCATTTTAAAAAAGTAGGGACAAAATTGTGAAAGGCATCTAATCTAACACACTTGTCACCAACTTTGTGTTGCCTCTGCTCAGTCCATGTCCCTTTTTATTGTCTCCCTATTAGGCTTCAAGCAACTGGGGAGTCAGATTATTTATGAATAAAATAATGAGGGCCTTTCACCTCCAGGTCATGGTTCAGTTTCAACCCATGTTATCCTGAATGGTCCCTTGGTGACTGAAAGCATATTTGTGCAGTTTGGTGATACAAGTTTCCTGTGTTGACTGTCATGGATTACTTTATTTGGTCCCATAATATACTGTCAAAATTGTCATCAAATGACTCCCTTGTTATCATCCTTAAAGCAGAGATCAGTTTACGCAGGGTCCAAACAATTCTCTTAATTTACAGGGTAAGTTGAACTGAAGCAAAACAGGAAACCTGTAATGCTTCTCTTGTGTAACTGCACTTTTACCATAGCTCACTTCCTAAGGCAGTAAACTTAGCCTTTTCACAAGCACTAAATAAATATTTGAAATTATTAGAGAGCACTTTTTTTTCTTTTGGTTTGAAAAGGAAGTTGCTCCTGACCTGAAACCTTACACGCCAAGGTTCAGCTCAAAACATATTTTATGGTTGAGTAATTGCAGACCATTTAAATTAAGGATTTATAATGGAATTGCTGACACAACCTTAACTCTAGCTGTTTGAATGACACCACTATAATTATATGAGAATTTAATGATTTCAGCTGCAGCTGAACTGACAAGCAGCATAACCAAATAAACACCAGAATTTATACAGCCTATGAGTGAGGAAAAATGTAGTAGTAGACCTGGGTAAATACATTCATAGGAACTTGATGGAAATTTTGATAAGGAAAAAAAAAAAATCAAGAATATTTCAAGCTATAAATAAATATCACCTTAATTTCCTTTTAGGTGAAACAGAATAGAGTCACGATGCAATTACACAGTCCTCCTCTCCCTTTATATAAAAAGCATGTGAGACCATCCGGAGAAACACAGGATGTGTTAAACTACAGACTGACGAGTGACTCATCAATAAGATAAAAATAGATTTAAACTGAGAAATAAGACCTGAGAGAAATGGGTTTAGGAGTGAGTAGCAGACAGGGGAAAACTGAGAGATTAAAAAAGTTAAAGTAAGAAGTACTATTACAGAACATGCATTTCATTTCTAGCATTTGTTCCTATACCATATATTAACTAGAATTAAGAAACCTTAATGAATGTTAGGCACTCTTCTTTTAAAAGCAAATTTCATACACAGACTTGTGAGCAAAAAAAGCCCCACCTTTTGAATTATCACCAATTTATTAATATCTATACTTGCATACATAACTTTGCAATTCTCAGATGCTCAGATAAAGCTTTTTCTAATAAAACCCAAGTTTCTGATGTTGGGTAATTACCTTTTGGTTATATAGTTTTCCATTTTAATTGTGCAGGTACCTCCTCTGTGACTTATTCCTCTACAAATTCAGAATCCCACTTCACACCTTCAGGGTAGCATTCAGTATGTTTAACACTTTCTAAAGCAAACTTTCAAAGAGTCTTCTCAAATAATACCACCTTCTTGGAGAATACAGTATACCTTTTCATACTATGATGAGCAACTAGCTTTATTCCCCTCCCCCCTTCAATTTTTTAAAATTTAATTATCTCCAAAAGGCTTTATCTGAGCCTGACAAGAATTTGTGTGCTATATTCCATTTTTTTCATTAGATATCCTGATCCTGTTAGATCAATGGGAAATTTATACCCTTATTGATGACCCCAGAGGTTTATAGGATTTCATTTTGAGTGCTTCAGGTCAGAGACCTGTATCATTGACTTCAGTGACCATAGCATCAAATCTATATTTTTTGATTTCCACTATTTTTCTGTTCTGTTCTGTGGAGAGAAACACACAAAGTCAAAAAGAATTAATAGAAAACAAACTAACAGGAAAATGTTTTCTTATTTCTCCTCTCATTAAAAAAAAATAATCATATTTTCTCTCTGATTTAAAAAGAAAATATAAGTTCAGTAGTCATATCCAGAAGGATTTAAGAGGCTAGAATTGAAATGTAAGCAAAACATACGTACAAGGGCAGAAAAGGCTGCACCGTAAAAATATCTATGCAAGCTGTTGCTTAACTCTAGGAATCCCTAAATTCTATATTTCTTACTTAAAGCACCCCGAATCTATGGGTTTGCTTTTCAGTATATTCTACAGCATCTTAGTAGTGACCAGACTGACTAAATTAACATCTGCCTGATGTCTAAATTTAATCAGAATCCTGAAATTAGGTTTCTCTGTTGCTTTCATCAGTTCTAGCCTTTATTATGAGGGCAACTGACACATTTTGCTGTGGGAAATACAAGATAATACATAGGAACACTTCTCAGAACAGACATAGAAGTTAGAATTTCTTTGACACCCTGGTGGCTTGAAATGATCAGGCCATAGAGGCTCCTCTTGCTCTCTCTCACTGGTTCAGTGTATCTTGAATCTACCCCTACTCAGTAGCTTGGGCTCAACCAAAGTGACGGGCACAAGAGTAGAAATTCCCTGATCCTTTCTCCCCTGCTTTCTTGGATTCATCTAAACCTGAATATCTGAGTGAAGATTAGATCTGTTTGCAATGATGGGGTGAAACATTTTAACGGTGAAGAGTGTTCAATACTAAATTGCTAGCTCTATAAACCACACTAGAGAATTCTACTGTGGATAAAAAATTTAAAAGGGTAAAGGGTTAACTGTTGTCATTTGGGTAAACATGCATTAATGGATTCATATTATTACTTCAAAATTAAAAGATAATGCATTTGCAAGGGGAGTTCCGTGGCAAGGATCCAACAGTAGGATAAATAGCAACTAACAGAAGAAATTATTTATGGATTATTGACTATGATGAAAAAGTGCAGTATGATGTACAATTCCCGCTCCTCTTCTTTCATTTTTTTTCAACCTTAAGCAGAAAGGATGCCCCAAATAAATAGGAAGATAAACATTAACACATGTTGTTCTGAGCATCCCTATTCATTTCCCATTCCCTATTTTGATTTGAACACTTCTGACATAGTGGTTAACTTGTTTAATGAACTAGAAAAATAAATCCACCAAACTATTTAATAAGTCAAATTATGACTAACATTAGTATCTGATTTTAGTCAGAGTGTTCTTGATACTGTTGTGCATTTAGACTGCATAACAATCCTAAGAGGAATTGTAGCTATGCTGGCACTGCAGGAGAGTCAACATGAAAATCAGATGAGCAAGTATAATATCTATGCAGGACCTTGTGTCAAAATTTGCCTTGAATACTACTCCTAATGCAGTTTCCTAAGAAAATTTAATTTCTCCATTGTTTTTATAAATTTTTCAAGATATAAAAATGCATATAGACACAGACATGTAACGAAAAATTTAAGAGGCATCAGTACAAATTTGCTTGTGTTTAAATTGAATATAAATATGGAAATAAAACATTTTTGAGTGCATTTCTCATTTCTTGTCATAGATATAATTATGTAGCCCTTTAGTTTTTAAACTTTTTCTATCCCAAATTCCACAGTAAGTCTACTGCAACAAATCCTTAAGTACCAATATTAATTGATACATTTTTTTCTTATGATGAAAATGAACAAAAGCTCATCTCATTTGATAAAGAGTAGAAGAGATATTACATGTGTTGTAATAATTTGATAACATAGTGTAGACTTCCTTTCCTTGATATCTTTCTTATTATCCTTTCTAGATATAAAGGCAGGAAAATTTATTGGGTTTACCCTGTTTTTAATAAAACTATGGATTCTTTATTACCATAAAGATAATATGTATTTATGTATTATATGTAGAGAGAGATTTTATATTATAGATACATATCTTCTGCTAACCTACTGTAGGAAAAATAAATAGCAACAGGACTTGCTACAGGAAGGAGACCATCCTGGCAAAACGGACTTTTGGCTGGATCTCAAGACCAAAAGGAGAATCCATTGCCTTTGGAAGAGGGGGCAGGTCTCTCATGAAGAATATAAAGATGTAGTGAAGCTATGCAGGGAGAACATTAGGAGAGCCAAAGCACAGCTAGAGCTCAACAAAAAAAGTTTCTATAAATTCATTAACAGCAACAGGAGGATTAGAGAAAATCTCCCTCCTTTACTGGATGCAGAGGGAAACATGGTAACTAAGGATGAGGTGCTCAATGCCTACTTTGCCTCAGTCTTTAGCATCAGAACAGGTCTCGGTTTTGGGGCCACTCCTGTTTAACACCTTTATTGATGATCTAGACGAGGGGATCGAGTGCACCCTCAGTTAGTTTGCAGATGACCCCAAGCTGGGTGGGAGTGTTGATCTGCTGGAGGGTAGGGAGGCTCTGCAGAGAGACCTGGACAGGCTGGAGCCATGGGCTGAGGCCAACTGGAGGAGTTTCAATAAGCCAAATGCTGGGGGCTGCCCTTGGGCCACAACAACCCCCAGCAGTGCTACAGGCTTGGGGAGGAGTGGCTGGAGAGCTGCCAGTCAGAGGGACCTGGGGGGGTTGATTGACAGCCCGATGAACAGGAGCCAGCAGTGTGCCCAGGTGGCCAAGAAGGCCAATGGCATCCTGGCTTGTGTCAGCAATAGTGTGGCCAGCAGGGACAGGGAAGGGATCTGACCCCTGTACTCGGCACTGGTGAGGCCGCCCCTCGATTCCTGTGTTCAGTTTTGGGCCCCTCACTACAAAAAGGACATTGAATGACTCGAGCGTGTCCAGAGAAGGGCAACGGAGCTGGTGCAGGGTCTGGAGCACAGGTCGTACGGGGAGCGGCTGAGGGAACTGGGGGTGTTTAGTCTGGAGAAGAGGAGGCTGAGGGGAGACCTCATCGCCCTCTACAGCTCCCTGAAAGGAGGGTGCAGAGAGCTGGGGATGAGTCTCCTTAACCAAGTAATAAGTGATAGAACAAGAGGTAGTGGCCTCAAGTTGCACCAGGGAAGGTTTAGACTGGATATTAGGAAGTGTATCTTTACATGGGTTGTTAGGAGATGGAATGGGCTAGTGTTTAAGAGAAGAGTTGATATAGCGCTGAGGGATATGGTGTAGTTGGGAACTGTCAATGTTTGGTTAATTGTTGGACTGGATGATCTTCAAGGTCTTTTTCAACCTTGACGATTCTGTGATTCTCTGACTTCACTTTTCTCAGAAACATTTTCATCAAAAAGTTACAATCATTGCTTTCTGAATGATAGAATATATTTAAAATAATGTTATTATTTAAATGTTAATATTTACACTATGTTAAATATTTCATATCCTAAATATTTAGAAATATTAAATGTTTAATATTTACCCAATATATTTAATATTTAATTACAGTATTTGCTTATCAACTCTGTTAAGTATGCAGAAATCTGTGTAAATTTTTTTCCTAGGTCACAATTTTTTTCAATTTTTACTTTCTTGGACTCTAAGGGTTGATGTGGATAGTAGACATCTAGATTGAAACTACTAAATCAGAAATTTACTCATCTCTTTTTGTTTATAGACTTTAGGACTTTAAGCAGAAAGTGCCAGCTGTCTATGTTTTCACCAGAAATGCTTGTTTTGTACCTAAAGTTCTGATTCACAGCTTGCTCAAGTTTAAATAGATAGGCTCTTCAATTCCCTTAGCTGGATTCAGTAACTCAGTTCTGAATCATTTCGGCTTCTAAGACCTGATTCACTAAGTATATCCTCGTCACACCTATTTGATCTGGTGTTTTAACATACTGTGAAGAGGAACATCCCTTTATGTTATGATTAGCACAGTCATTTGGGATGCTTCCCAGAAGAGTTTCCAGACTCTGGCTGACACCAGTCAACTAGATAGAGTTATATGGTCTTGTGGCTAGGGAACCCAGGCTGGGGGGTAAGCCCCCTTCCAGTCTCCACCACAAGTAATAAGTAACATAAATTACTTCAATATTGACTGTATTGAATACTGGAAATGAAGTCTGATGTCAGATGAGTGGCCTATTCACTAAACTATAGATTGTCTCTGGTCCAATGGATTTAATTTGTCTGTTCAAAGCTGAGCAGGAGGTACAAAGAGACCCTGGTGTCAAACTTGGCTGGAATCTGCTATTTGCTGCACCCTGAGATCTGCGTGTTCACACCTCCTCAAGAACACATGCGATCTTATCACTTTTATTCTCAAATCTCTATGCTTCTCCTTATGTAGAAATCTTGGGTGGTTAGTTCTGTTCAGATGCTGGAAGGGATGTGCTTGCTGGGTTTTGCAACCATTGACTATCTGCTTAGATTTAGCTCCAATGTTTTAAACACCTTTACTCTTTACACACTTGGGGTTCCTCTATTTTCCATGGCCCGTGGGGAGGGGTAGTGTAATATACCAATTCCATACCAAATGCAACTTTAAAGAGAAGTGGGAAAAACAGAAAGATTAAAGTAATAAGATCACAAAGCTGCATAAATCAGATGTGCACTGCTAATGTGTTTTGTTGTTTTATTTTTACCATGCCAGATTCCCAGGATGCCCATCTGCTTTTGTTGACTAATTTCTGTTCCACTTCCTGGAAGCTGTTTGTTCTGAGAAGCCTGAGTGTGAATGACAGTCTTATATATTAATTCAAGGAAATTAGTACAAGTACAATACAGAGTCTCAAGTGTATTGGTTAAGCAATGCCAAAGAGCAGATTTAAAACATAGGGCAGTTTACAGTTCTCATGATACATGATAGCAAAGCGGTAATTAGAATTCTAGCAATGTTTCTGCTTATTTTCAAAAAGCATGTAAGCTGTAAAAATGAATGACAGATAAGCTTTGCGTATTGGGCAATGTGTGATTAAATTACAGAAATTTAACATAAGACACATGAAGAGTTATAATTTTGGCATGCTATTTGCTAAAAAAAAAAAAACCTCTCTTCTTTACCAGACAATGCTTTACATGTTTAGTCTGAAATATATAATGCCTGTGTCCCTTACCCAAAGCCCATACAATTCCTGTTGGAGAACAGTATCCAGTGTTCCCTATTTCACTTATTTTTCAACATCTCCTCTGTAAAACTGTATCAATAACCTTTCATATAGATGTAAGACTTATTCAAAGGATTTGTTTTTCAAAAGGATATAGCTTCTAAAAGCATTAATAGATGACAAAAACATAATGCAAGCATTATAAAGGTGGTTCCATGAACAGTGGGTTTTCCTGGTGAGGATCCTCTACTGTCTGAAAGCACAGCTGAGCTCACATTACTTCCTCCTATTACTACAATATAGACCGTCTTCCTCAGCTTTGCTGTTTACTTCCTCAAAGTTTGTAGGAAGTTAATTACTTTAAAACCTCTACTGCACCTGACAACTTTGAGTAAATATGACAAAATGGATAAAAGGGGGGAGATGCTAAGGGGGAGATGCCAGAACAATTGCTGAAGAATTGTTTCCTTAGTCAACCAGTGAAAGAAAGAAAGAAAGAAAGAAAGAAAGAAAGAAAGAAAGAAAGAAAGAAAGAAAGAAAGAAAGAAAGAAAGAAGGAAAGAAGGAAGGAAGGAAGGAAGGAAGGAAGGAAGGAAGGAAGGAAGGAAAGAAGGAAGGAAGGAAAGAAGGAAGGAAGGAAAGAAGGAAAGAGAGAAGGAAAGAAGGAAAGAAGGAAAGAGAGAAGGAAAGAAGGAGAAAAGGGAAAGAGAGAAAGAAGGAAAGAGAGAAGGAAGGAAGGAAAGAAGGAAGGAAGGAAAGAAGGAAGGAAGGAAAGAAAGGAAGGAAGAAAGGAAGGAAGAAAGGAAGGAAGAAAGAAAGGAAGAAAGGAAGGAAGGATCGATCACAGTGATGTGGAACACCAGCTTATCTACAAATACTCAGTGGAAGAACTTTGCAGGTCCTGTTGTTTCAGAAAGAAATTCAGTGAATGCAAGCCTTTGTACAACCCACACACAGTGAAAATGATAGCTGTATCAGTTAACATCAGTGTTGCAGATTAAAGCTTGTTTGGTTGTTCTACAGCATTCGTTACCAGACAGACGAACAAGTCTTCTTTCTGTATCATTTTGTGTGTCCTCTGCTCCCTTCTTAATTTTCTTTTCCCAATTCTTCTCTAAATGCAAAATCCAGAGGCTAATTCTGCGTTTATTTGAGAGGTCTGACTTTCAGTTACTGTCTCTTTTACGTCTCCTGTCTCCTTCCTGTCTGCACGTAAGTGTGTGACAATGTGATGGACATATAAGTCACTTATTACTTGTGCTGCAAATAAGTCTTTAGTGGTCAAGAGGAGAACAATTTTCTTTAAACGAGGTACTTTAAGACCTAAGAGAATGACACAAAGGCATAAAGAGCCACCTTGGTCAGAAAATTCCCAAATCTAAATGTGAGGGTTGAAGATGAGTAAAGCACATAAAACATGATGAATGACCATCTTCTTGGACAAAACACAGACTTCCACTTCAGCAGAGTATTTTACACAGTATCTCTCTGATGTGATCAGATTTAACTTTTGAACACTTTTATATGTTGTTCCATTTAGGGATTTCTTGTGATGTCTGCATTTACTCTATCTCTACTTCTGGAACTCTCTTACCCACTTCTGAAGAGGTGAGTCCTTTCTAAGTAATTTAAGATTTCATGATTGCATCATAACAGATCCACCTTAAATATAAAAGTTCTACAATAATAAATATCTTCTTGTAGTGTGTTGACCCTGGCTGGATGCCACATGGCCACCAAAGCCATTCTATCACTCCCGTCTTCAGATGGACAGGGATGAGAAAATAGAACAGGCTCATGGGTTGAGATAAGGACAGGGAGAGATCACTCACCAGTTACCATAATGGGCTAAACAGACTCAACTCAAGGAAAATAGTTTAATTTATTGCCAATCAAATCAGAGTAGGGTGTAGGGAGGGAAAAAAGAAAAACAAAACTAAATCTTAAAACACCTTCCTCCCATCCCTCCCTGTTTCTCGGGCTAAACTTTACTCCTGAATTCTCTAACTCTTCCCACCATGAGCAGCACAAGGGAACGGGGAATGGGGGTTGCAGTCAGTTCATCACACACTATCTCTGCCACTCCATTCTCCTCAGGGGGAGGACTCCTCACACTCTTCCCCTGCTCCAGCATGTGGTCCCTCCCACCGGAGACAGTCTTCCATAAACTTCTCCAATGTGAGTCCTTCCCACAGGCTGCAGTTCTTCATTAACTGCTCCAGGGTGGGTCCCCCATGGGGTCACAAGTTCTTCCAGCAAACCTGCCACAGCTTGGGCTCCTCTCTCCACAGGTCCTGCCATAAGTCTGTTCCAGTGTGGGGTCTCCATGGGGACACAGCCTCCTTTGGGCATCCACCTGCTCTGGCGTGGGGTCCTCCACAGGCTGCAGGTGGATTCTGCTCTACTCTTAACCTCCATGGGTGCAGGGGCACAGCCTGCCTCACCACGGTCTTCACCAAAGCTGCAGGGGAATCTCTGCTCCCACACCTAGAGCACGTCCTCCACCTCCTTCTTCAGTGACCTTGGTGTCTTCATAGTTGATGCTCTCACATATTGTCACTCCTTTGGAAGTTCTGGGGTTTTTTTTCCCCTTCTTAATATGTTATTACACAGGTGCTACCACCGTTGCTTATTGTGTCTATCTTGGCATTGTATCTGTCAGACACAGGGCAAGCTTCTAGCAACTTCTCACAGAAGCCACCTCTGTGACCCCACTGCTACCAAAACCTTGCCATACAAACCCAATACATTCCACCCCTCACCTCTGTGAATCACATATTTAAGAATTATCATTAAAATCCACATTCATCACACAATCTTCACAAACTTCACTTTCATCAACAAAAACAATTCCCAACACCAAAATAAAAACAACATAATCACAACACCAAACAGAAGTAGACAATTTACACACAATCCACCCCTCATTCCTTCAACACAATTCCAACTGAAATTCCTTACAATCGTTACGCTCTCTAGCAATGTTAAGTTCCTGTTTTGCGTGTTACCTCACCCAAAGACTATCGTTATCTTGAATTCTTCATGTTCATGTTGGATGCCAAAAAGAACTGTGGTGGTTTGATCCTGGCTGGACACCAGGTACCCACCAAACCACTCTATCACTCCCCTCTTCAGCTGGAGAGGGTGGAGAAAATAACATTAAAAAAATCCCTCGTGGGTCAAGATAAAGGCAGTTTAATAAAACAGAGGAAAACAAAATATTTTATTCTCTAATTCCCATCAGCAGGTGATGTCCACCCATTTCCCAGGAAGCAGGGCTTCACTACACATAGCAGTTGCTCTGGAAGACAAATGTAAATAACAACTGTCCCACCTTCCTCCTCTTCCCTCTTATTGCTGAGCAGATATCATATGGTATGGAATATCCCTTTGACAGTTTGGGTCAGCTGTCCTGGCTATGTCCCTTCCCAAGATCTTGCCCACCCCCAGCCTACTGGTGAGAGGGGAATGTTGGAGGGACAGCCTTGATGCTGTGCAAGCACTGCTCAGCAGTATCCAAAACACTGGTGTGTTATCAACACCTTTCTACCTACCAATACAAGGCACAGCACTATAACTCCATCTCAGCCAGACACAACACGCTTCTCAATAAAATATTTCCTCCCTACTTAAAAATTTCCATATATTGGAGAAATAGAAAAATCTGACTGCACTGAAACTGGTATCTTGACTCTCAAAGGATGTATAAGAGATTAGCAGAGGTAGAAGGATTAACTTCCCAAAATTAGTTCAGGGATGACAGAAGGAAAGTAAGTAGACAATATATTTCAAGAAGTTGATCAATATTTTAATTTTACTCTTGTCTGATTGAATCAGACATGAGTTGTCAGAATGATTAAACTGGACTCTTGGACAATACAGGCATTTTTGTAATTGTGCTGAGGAATCCTTATTGCAGAATGCCACTTTTGATACCCTCGGGCGTCACTTTAACTTCCTCTCAGTGAGAACTACCCAGTGTTAGTGTGTGGATATGACATACCTGTTCTTATTTTTTTCTCAGAGAGAATTTAGAAAGCCCAATTTAATTTTTATTCACCAGCTACATCAGAAACCAAACGACTGTGTGCCACCTTCCAAGATCTACATAAGATATTACAGATGGGGCTGTGGTTTAGGAATGTTTTTTCCAGGGAGACACCCTAGTTGAGACCTCTTTTCCTGAAGAAGAGTATCCTGAAGTAAGGATGGCACAGGTGAAAACGTAAAACATGTCTCTTCCCAGCCCCCTCCCCATAATAAACCATCTTATATTTCAATACAAAATAAATATGTTTACATATTCCCCCCAGAGAAACAGAGAAACAAGAAAGAAGAGAAAACTGCTGGACTTTTAAAGTCCATGTTGTAACAGCATTCAATCTTGAAACTAGAACTATGTTCTGACACCTTTTTTTCCCACTGAATATCCAGTTGAATAAAGTGCTGTATCAGAATCGAAAACTGAGAAATACTTTATAACAGATTATCCTTCCAGTGTGTTTAAAATCTGTTAGTCACATAAAGGTAGATGGTTTTAATTAAGAGATTACCTTAACGGTGCTATTAAAAAATGCCTCATAAAATATTTATGGAAAATCAATTTAGAGTTACTGCATTATCATAATTACAAATTTTCAAAAGTCCCTAAATGCTTATTTACATAATAGACCATAATGGCTCTCAAGTGATCATTTATACCTACCACATAAATAACATGCAGTTTTAGAAGCTCTTCATAACACGCATTTACCTATATGTTCCAATATGCATGCAAAAACTTTGCTTGGCCATTCATGATGTCATCAGATAATTTGGTTGTTTATTAGGTGTTTTAATGTTATCATTTCTGAACAGAAACATAGCAGTTATTTTACTTTCTATATATCATCTTTGCACAGGTATTTGAGTCCCTTGTTATCACCTGTAAAACTTAGAAAGAGGCATGGACTACCTGGAGATAAAGTTCTGATAATTGTTTCAGAGTTTACATCCTGACCTGGTGTGGTATGTCATAACTAGTTTCTGCTTTTTGTGAATCAGCCAGTTATGCACGATACAAAATTAAAACATGATATGGCATTACTGAATTTATTAAAAGATGCAAAACGGAATTAGGAGAAATGACTTTTTAAACAAGTCCTAGTTGGCAAAACATAGTTTTAAGGAGTGTTTTCAGAGAGATCAAGATATCACCAAGCATTTTTGTGCAGAGCTCCTTCTATAAGACAGCAAGAACATGTATGTTTGTTTGGAAGCCTAACAGGTGGATGAAGTAGACTGGTATTTTGAACTATCTGAAGATGAAGGTCTAATTCAGTCTGTACTGAATGACAGGTAGTACACAGGAGAAGACAGGACATAAGGCCTTTAGACTGCACACGTACAACTTATGCCAAATTTTTAATTTATGTAAGAAAAAATTCCAACTTCCCCTCCAAACAAACCTTGTCAGTACTGAAGACCTTGATGTTATTAGTCTCTATAGTCAGGACAGTTTTGTGTGGCAGATAGTATTAGATTTCCATCAATGACTAATTTTTTTAAGTGACTATAAACCAAATTATTGTGTCAGAACTATATATTTAGAGTTAGGATTTTGTTTGTTATCTTCTTTAGCTTTCATATATTGATTATAAGATTGTTTAGTGATATAATCACACCAGGACCATGATAATTGACTAAAATATATCTAGAGAGTATAGCTACAAGGTGAAGTGATCAGAAAAGTTTAATTTGCTGTTACCATCTTGAGAAGAATGTCTGTACTTATCCAGAACAGTGCTTCACAAGACATCATCAGAGCTTTATTCAACAACAGATGACCTGTATTTCTTTGACTAGTACTTGGTCAAACATTTGCCATTAGTATACAAACACCTCAAGTGCCCTAACTGCATGGAGTGTTTGCTTAACATAGCAGTGCATCCGGACACTGAAAAAGCTTTTTAGTCTTCCCGTGATATGTGTGATATTCTAAGGAATGCCAGAGGTGCAGTTAAAAATTGGGAGGAAAATACCCAATGCTTATGCATGAAAATCATGCCCATGATGTCAGATGAATACTTAAAACCACAATATCTATTTAACAAAATATAAATATGGAGTAATTTTATTTTTTCCATTTATAGTCATGTTCTTTGACATATAGAATGAGCCTCATTAGAATGATTTTTTGTCAGCTTCTGACTTCAGAACTCAGAGTTTAAAGAGTCATCTACAAGAGTATATACTGGACAAATTGGAATAAGTAATATACTAGTTACTTTGAAAGACTGAACAACAATACTAGGATTAATTACACTGTCAAGGACACTAATCATTAGTAAGCTCATGTCCCTTTCTGAAACAATTGCAATAAGCTTTTTTGCATCCTAAATCTACTACTACTTATCCCTTCTAAAGCACTGCAGCTGGTATCTATATGCAGAGGTGCTGTGTATGAATGTGAGAGAGATCTAATTACACATTGAATTATATTTTTTCTGAGCATCAAAGGAGAAAAGATCTTAACAAGTCCAACTAAACCAGAAAGACTACAAAGTGCTATTTACCATACCCTGACTCAGAGCATTGAAAAGTAAGTCTCACTAAGCCATGGATAAGAATTCTTCTGTACTTTGACTCCATTGACTTCACAAAAATTACATCAAGTAATGTAATTTTCTATTAGGTTTTGTTTGTCTGGGTCAGTAAAATATTATCAGCCAGTTGAAATGGGCTGAGATTTAAAGTTTTAAAAAAAAGAAAACATGCAATGCCTTTCAAAATACTATATAAAGTCATCAACATAATTATGAGAAGTTTAGGCATAAATGAGTAAGTAACAGTGAAAGGTCAAAAGTGTTGGCAGAAACAGTGATCTGAAAAGGGCTGAAAATTCTAGTGAACCATACTCAAGAATTCACTAGTGTTAACACCTACTCTTTTAGAACAAAATACTAAGGAAACCCATAGCCAGATACATGTTTACCTACTTCTAAGGTGCTTATATATTTAAATTTAATTAGTTGTGTAAGTAGGAAAATGTGAGAGATCCTGCCATCACTTTGGGAATAATTTTCTCAAAGCTAACAAACGTTTATCTTGTGCTAGAAGTATAGTGGATGGGGGGGGGGGGAAATCAAAGAAATAACAATCTGGATGTTCAAGCTGTTATAATCGTTATCTGTTTTCCAACTTATATGATTTTGTGATTCTGTGTTCATTTTCAGGTCAAGTTAATTTGCTTTTAAATTCCCTTCCTAACCACTACAACAGGAATATCTTTCTGTCATGGTTTAACTCATGTGGATTCTGTGCATTTATAGTGTCAGCAAAATTGTGCAATTTCTATCACAGATCAATAAAGGTTTTATTTGCTTTATTTGCTTCTTATTGGCAGAACTGGGATCTAAGCTGCCTAAATTAAAGCCTGTTAACAAGTTGCCAGATAATATAAAATAGTTGATAGCCACTGTGTCAATAAATTATTACAGATTTTGAAGTTTTAAAAATTCAACTGTAACTCCTAGACATCATTTAGTTTTTAATTGCCATGTTTCAACCACCACCTTTCCCTCTGAAACCATTCTTGTCCATTGTACTCTCTTCACAAATGACATCAACAAAATTGAACATTTTAATACATGCTTGACCACTCATCTTAAAAATATCTACAGTAAATCATTAATAACAAGTTGCATGTTTGTGAGCAATAAAATTTATGCTTAGGCTCTTTTTCCAGTTCATTAACTGATTCTGATTTCAGAGCCCACATTCTCTATTTCCTCAGTGATTATACATGTAATTTGATCCCAAATATGATAATTCCTTTAAATTCCCTTATAGCAACCTGTATCTCTTACTCCACAAAAAGATATGCCACCTATTCTTAACACTAAAGCTCCATGGAAGATAAATATTCAGTTTTGTGGCAAGTTTTGAGGTTTTTCTTCTTGCTTTTGATCTGTATTACAATGAAAAGCAGTATTTTTTTAACGTGGTATCAAAGATGTGCTGGAATATCTATGAAGAATTGTTACCAAATTTATCCATTTTTTTCTTTGTTTCTTTACTCTCACACTCCTTTTCTATTTTCTGAAATATATATTAAAAGCTACCAGAAGGCTCAGAATTTAAAAATAAAATCCTTCTTAGTGAAAATTTTGCTGAAGCCACTGTATCTCTGTGACATTTCATATTCAATAAACCCATGTTTCAAAGAAATTTCATTTAAACAAAAGGATGCCAGTTACCTCTTTTTACTGCTATGCATGTCATCTCACAGAAGAGCATTATGGCTTATCAGAGAGAGAATTATTGCAAAAATTGGGGCGAGGGCTGGGAGGCAAAATTCCAAAGAGATCTCCATTGTTATGTGTTTGTTCAAATGTCATTCACAATACTGTAGATCGAACATTGTGCAGGTCTTAAGGGACAAAATAATGTCTAATTCACTATCCAATAGCTAACTAGAAACTTTTGCAAAATAACATCTGTGTTTACACAAGCAGACATTCCCAATACAGCTATAGATGCTGCACATCGTAGTAGAGTCCTCCTCTATGTGAAAATTGCATCTGTCAAGCCAGTGGAAATAAAAATCAAGTTATATTTGGCTACAGATACTTTCAAAACACTACTAACAATCTAACATGATCATCAGATGGCAAATATTGCTAACAAACACTGTTCTCTCAATTAAGAAATCCCAATATCACAACCAAGGATATTCATATCATTTTCTCTTAGCCAATACAGCTTCTCCAGTTTTATCCACAAAATGAAACCCATGTATTCAAACTTTTAGATTAGCTAAAAACATGATAGAATGTAGGTGTTCTCCCTGAACCATGCAATACAGATAGATAGGGGTGCTTCACACTTCCACTTGCTCCTGTTAGGCATCGTGCTGAAGAAAGCATAGATGTCTATAGACTAGAAGAGCTAATTCAACTCATGTCAGCCTCTCAACACTTTGAGAACCAGAATTCTACTTTCCTATTTCTCCTTTCTGTGAATCCACAACTTGCCTTCTGCCATTTCCGTATTGAAAGTGGCTCCTAATTTGCAGATGTGAATTTGCTCCCTGCTCCAAACATTCTTTTCCTCATTCATCTTTCTATCTTTAACCTAAAATATTACCTCTAGACACGGTAGGTACAGATACACTGAAATTATTACTTTTGGCTGCCATCTGGCCTTCCTTTGGACTGTCATATTTCCTACTCTCCTTAGGTTTTGATCTTACCTAATTTAGACTGCAGGAACAGCTTCTGTCCTGACCCGAACACCTAATCTCTGAGCCTGATCATGAGCCTCTCTCATTCCTAACTTGGTCATAACACTAGAAAAAGAACAGAAATTGTTCCCTTGCACTAGAATATGATTTTAAGTAATCTTTCCCCACAGTTATTGAGACTGGATGTTGGTAAACAATGCTCCTATTTTCCTATTTTCTTTAAATAATATCACATATTCTTTTTCTGAAGATCTCAAAAAGAACCACAACTACAAATTACCTCTGAGATTTCAGTTCCAGCTATTGGATTTTTCTTAATACTCAAACTACATTATGTTATTTTGATACTTGCAATAAAGGATGTATGTTTCATTGAGCTCTCTACGGCTGCACTAAAAATCACAATCTGTCTGTCTCATGACTAACGGTTTAAAAATTAGATTGCAATAATGCATTTTATTTTCCTGCTAAACATATATTTAAATATTGCATGAACCTGGCTCCCTCCCAACACACATATTATTAAAGCCAGCTGTGAAGTAATTATTGAACATGCTAAAAATGGCTTTTGAGAGTAGAACAATTTGAGTTTTGTCCAATTTAGATTCACACACTGAGCTTTGACTAAATACTACATTCCAAGAACTCACTCTCTTATGAAATGGAGTCTCTGAACAACTTCAGAAAGATGATTTCTGAGAACTGTGGGAATCTAGGTCAAGGACTGATTGCAGCAGAATTTACTCCCATAAAGGCGTATGCTTTTTCCTAAATAAATAATGTGCTTTCAAACACCAATGAAAGCAAAATAATGAAGAAAGCACAAACAAGGAAATTCAGTTTGAGAATAAAAAATATACAATATGAAATGCAAACTATATTGCATATGTAGTTTCTTTTTACAGAAGTAAAATGTTTTCTTTCTTTGGGACTTGTAATCTAGTCACATTCTGACAGAAATGTTATATATTTCTGATGGGTTTCTCACCTTTTATATGTTTTTCAGGCACATTTGGATGTATCTTTTTATACCATATGAACTTCTCTGCATTTGCATTAACATCTGAGGCATTCATTTTTAAGCATAAATAATAAACAATTGTCTCCAGGAGGAGCATGGCCTAATTTTGAGTTCTTTATGATTACTCATATATTTTCTGAAAAATAAAATTCACTATTCTAGCAATAAGATTCTATTTGGTTCTGCATTTGCATGCTAATGGACAAAAGTATTTAAATTCCTACAGATATCTATTGCTAGCTAGATGCAGCCCAGCTGCTCCCTGTTAAAAAATGATGATTAGAAATTAATATAACTATCCCATGCATTCACAGCTTGAGATTTGTAATATATCAAAAACAATCATTCCTAAAGGGGCCATGCTTGTGAATGCTGTATTTAATTAATGCCCAAGGGAAAGAGCAAAAGAGGAGGAAAAGTACTGCAGATTAATTTATTCTGAAATTGTAGTGATGTTAAACATAGCATGCCAGGTTTAATGGCATGTATTCATCTAGCTAGCAGAGTGTCTTACACAGAACAAATGGTGCTGTCTGCCTTGAGGAGACCAGGATTTTGAAGTGAATTTGGGAGTGAACAGTAGATTTCTATTTTATTTTCTCTATTGACTTATGCTAGGCCTGCCACCACAAACACCCAACCTCCTCCCTGTATGCAGATCAGCTTTATGCATGGGCTACACAGAACTCTTCTTTACCTGTAGTGATGTCTTTAGGCTTAACGCTTCTTTTTAGAAGGATGCCATGCAGCAGCAATCTGTACAAGTCGTATCAATCATTTATGTTGAGACTGACACTTCCCTTTTTTTCCTAGGTGCTACTAGTATGTGTGAGAAGATAGAAGTATGTGTGGTGTGAACAGAGTGCATGCAACAGCTACGTTTAGAGAAAGCAAATACTGCAACACATTAAAGTGAAAGACTGAAATCTCATGCTTACCCCAAACAAATGGCTTTGTGTTTGTTATAGGGAGAGATTTGAACATCACTACAAAATTTAAGAAGATTTTTAAGAAATTAATAAAGCAAACCCAACAAAATGCTACTATACCACGAAACAGTGCATTAGTACAGCAGAAAGCACCTTCATACACATGCCACAATTACCCACTGCAACAGTCCTAGGCCAGACTCTATCTGGACTGGAAGTTGCAGCTGGAGGAACGGAAGGCCAGGACAAGAACGGGGTTAGGTCCTACCTGCCCAACTGTGGCTGCCGTTTGGTAAACGAACAGAAAAGTGCCAGCTAAAACTAGCAGGCTTATTTGTAAGCCAGTCCTCATGCAGCAAGCACCTTGGGAGAAGCAGACCAGACAATGTGCCTTGCAGCCGCCTCTGTCCTTAGCACAAAGGGAACCGCTATGGAGGCTGCACTTCTTTGCTTGTTATTTCGTCAGAGCTCAGCTGCTAACTGAGACTTGAACAGAACACTAATAACAAAGGTCCTCTTGTGTAAACTAGAGCTTATTTTGTTGAAATATAAATCTGGGAAAATATAAAGGTTCAAGCCCAAATATGTATTTCTGGTCACATCAGTAAAAGTTTCCATACTGCCAGTACAGCAATATTATCTCAATATATAAATACAAAAAGAGTAACATACAGTAAATGTCAGACTGAACTGTTACGTTATTTAATCTTTAGCATTTAACTATGAACAACGTAAACACATAAATACCTACGGATGGGAAAGTGCCAGGGACAAAACAATGTGGGCAATGAGCGCAACTCAAGGGGATCTCACCTGCCGTGGCCCAGAGCACCATGACGCCAGCTCTGCTCAGCGCCCAGCCATGATGCTGGGCACACCGCAGGGCTCTGTGGCAGGCCTTCCTGCAGCAGGAGATTGCAGTGGAGGGCCTTGTCACCTCCAGGCTCCTTCCCACTTACATTTCTACTCTGATCTTTGTTTTCCCATCTGCAAAACCAGACAGCAGCAAGTCCCCTGCCCTGCGCAGCCCCAGGCTGGGCTGCATGCTGCCAGCTCTGGTCCTGGAGGAGCCTGCACTGACTACCCCTGCAGCCACCTGGCCTGGGCCTTGTCCTCCCCAGCAGAGCAGCCTGCGGTGGGCACAGCAGGCAGGGCCACGGGGACAGCAATGGCCCAAGGCCCCTGGCAAAGTGGCAGGAGCCATTGCAGGCCTGGGGGCTGGCCCTGGGCCTCTCCCCATGACCCCCAGTAAGACAGAGCTGCCCACACAGGCTATAGGCTGGAGGCCCAGAGAGGAGGGACATACAGTGTGATCCAAATGACAGTGCTGTGGTCACCTAAGAGTGAGACGGGATGTCCATCAAACATCTTAAGGCAGATGCTCTTCTCTAACTGACACCATCTCTATTAGACTTCCGGACCAAACTAACCGTTTATGCACCCAGTGTAGCAGGGGGTGCCTCTAGAGGACACTTTCCTGAGAACATGTATCTCCCTGTGAATCTGGGGACACCTCTTAATTGCTCACCAGGGAGCAAGCCTCGGTGGCTTGCATGAGGTGCCTGGTTTCTCGCTAGCTGAAGTAGCTGGATCTTACCTCCAGATCACTTTCCACATCCTAATTTATAGGCAGCATGCTGAGTAGTTTTGGTTTTTATTCACAGTTTAAAAATGGTTGCACTCAAGTGGCATTCAGTCTGAAGAAATGCTGCAGTATTGGTCTTGGTCCTTCTCTCTGTTTGGGAATGCTGTGGCAATCAGCAGGCAAGTTTGTTTCCCATCTTGAGATAGTACTTACACCACAGCTAACGAATACCTTTACTTATTCCAACACTTGCAAACTAGTTTCAAATTTCTGCTTCAGGACTAATGCAAGGGCAGCATTAGGGAGATGTTCAGCTCCAGGTAAATTATTTGTGGCATAGTTTCAGATAAAATACCTGCATGCATCTCCACCAAGGATCCCTCCCACAGACCACAGCCTGCATTGAGCTCCCTATTACTGCAGATTCGTTCATCATCTTCGTAAGCTGCAGCATAAAAATATCCTCCAAGTCAGCTTTCAGAAACCATCTGCTTCCTGCAGTAGCGAAGTACTACTTGGGACCAGGATTCTTGAGAGCAGCTATTTTCATGCTGCAGTGACTACTTCAGCTTACAGACTGCTGTAGCTCTGCTGTAGCCATGTTGTCTGTACCAAAATACGTTCGACTATTTGTCCGATTTATTCTTAAACAAGAAGGCCAACCCACAGGCCTCAACATCTGCTGCAGTGTGGCAAAGGGTGATGTGATTCATTCAGACTCTAAAACTGATGGTCACTCAGGTGAATGACTAGAAGAATGCTCTTTGTGGCTGGGAAAAAAAGGATTCTAGACCGTGTCACATCAATACCTTTAAAGCCTGAATCAATGACCTTAGGGCTGATCATAAACTGATGATTCTCTGATATTTCAAATGTATCTTTGGCCAACTAGTGTTAGCAGTTACCCTCATGTATCAATAGCAAAACAATATTTCAGTAACACTATAAAAGCTGCAGAAAGGGAGGCTTACTGCCATGAGCTGGAGAAAAATGTTTTGTCACTTAGAAAATAGAGCAGATAGCTATATTTAATTTCTGAAAGTCTCAGCTGTGATGTCACCATCAAATAACCGTAACACAATAGCAATGAGATATGCAAGTGTAAAATAAAGTTGAACCTTTTCTGTAATTGTATTAGTTGTTTTCTGCATTTGTTCTGTGCTAGAAATTAATAACTTTTCAACAGCTTTTTGAGGAAAATTTCCTCATTTTTCACCAGGATATGTACTATCTTACATAGAGATGCTGCATCAGGAAACGGCAAAGCCTCTCTGAAATCCTGCTTTTTCTTTTTCGGTAGGGCTTAGTAGAACTGATAGAAAGAACAGTAACATTATAGAAACAGTATATATTTTCTCTGTGGGGAATGCAAAAAGATTTTAATTCTTTACATTTCATAGGTTTCTTTTTACCTTTTCCTGAAATAGCAATAAGACATCTGTAATATTCTAGTTAGTCTAATAAAGTTATGAATATTGTTCTTAAAAGAAGACATTTCCATTCTAAGAGTTTTGCTGCAATTCTTAATGCAGCACTGACTGGCAGTTCATGAGAACGAAACCTTTCCAAATCTTCAGAATCTGTCTTTTTTCCCTATGCAACCTTTATGTTCTCTAGGCTAAAAATGCAATAGGACAAGCAACTATACTACTAAGACTGAGAGTCAGGCTCTCTGACTCAAAATCCTTATTATAGGAAAGGTAGGGTAATAGCACTTCCTAGAGACATTGGGAGGTTAGCTAGGACTTGTGCAACAGTGTTGTACAGCTTACGTACCATATTCACCTTCTGTCATATCAACTAGTATCTCAAAAGAACCGTGTAGTGATCGTGGGTTGCATGTATAGCCTTTAAAATGCCTCATTTTTTGCTTTTCTGCATTCTTCTGAGGTTTAAATGTCACTTTCTTTATGGTTCATAGGCTTTCAGGGCCAAAAGGACAGGAATCTGACATGACACAGTACAGCTAAGTATGGTACAACAGACATCTATGCTGTAAATATGGAATATAATTTTAAAAGACAGTCCCAGAGAGAAACAAGCTAATTTTCAGTGCATAAATATTTTCTTTAAATAAATTAATTAAAAAAAATTGAAAAAGGGATTAAACAGCTTTTAGTTTTGACCACATTAACATGAAGTTCATAAAAATAGCAGATACTGATTTAAGGGATTATTTTAAATTCACCTGCTATTTTTTAAGTCTTCCCAAACACAGAGGTTATAAATATGTCTTATTGTTACTAGGCAGTTTTTATGAATTTGCAACTACATGCTTAGATGCTAATATCTTATTAACCTGTTTAGGGGAAACATATCACAAACAGCTGAAAGGAATTTCTGAGAATCTAAAATAAAATACAGGATCCAGCATTTGCACAGATTCAAGAAAGAAGCAGACTAAATGACCTTTCTGAATCAAAAGCTATCACTGAGGAAAAGAACATAAAGGGGAGATCTTATTTTTTTTATTAACTTTTATATTTTCTTCTTGCCTACTGTAAGAATGCCTATACAGTAGATTTTTTTTTTGAAAAGGGCCAATTTGACTGATTAAACCAGGCTACTGCACTTTAAATATGCAACCCGTTACCATGACAACAGTTTTACTTTGACACACAGCTTATCTTGTTTTAAGGAGTGCAGCCTGTTGTTATGGCAATTTGGAACACCACTATTTTCTCCTCCCAAAGAGACATAACAGAGGATAATAAAATACTAGTTAAAATGAGTTCAATAATTAAAAATCAAAACCTGATTCAATGTCTTGCAGAATGCTGTAGTTTCTTAAATTTAACAAATGAAACTTGACTGGAACAGGGAAAGAGAGGACCAAAGTTCATGAAGAAATAAGGATAAAGGATTTTATTTTATACCACTGAAAGTCAAAGGTAGATTGTAGAGGCATTTTGTAACAGATGAAATTTCATTTGTTAATCCACTGTTTTCTGCCTTCATGAAGAAACACATCACTTCCTGTCTTGCAGATTTCTCCAGAAGCAAAATCTAAATAAATGGCTACAGAAGGACCAATGCAAATTATCCCCCAAAGCTCTCAGCATTACAAGCAGGAAGAATATTCTAACTGAAATTTCAGTAACAGTAAGTGATCAGAGTTCTGCCCTAAAATAAATCTTTTTCAAAAAAGAAACATTAAGAACCTAAATGTACACTCTTCTCCCTACTGATACAAACACTTCACATTACATGCTAAGTAATCATGCCTGCGTATTTTAAATAAGGATGAAATCGGTATGTTTTTGCTACAGGCATATTGAATGAATCCCTACACACTGATCTTCAGAAAAACCCAATTCATGTTTAAGCAAGAGCTGGAATGCTCCTGGGAGTAGAGGAGAGATCTGAGGGTTATACAACCATACAGCACCTGTAAATAAAAGAAAATTAGGAAGAAACTTCCATCGAATTATCCAGTCTCCCCAAAAGAGGTAGCAGAAGAGGGATAAGTAACTCAGTTAGGGTCCACCTGCTGGAGTTAAAGTGATTTTCTGATGAAGTAGCCATACACTTTTGAAGAGAAGCTTTGACGTATGAAGAACTGCTCAAGTTCTGAAGTAGATAAACGCATGATATTTCTACTTAATTTCTTGTAGAAAATACCATTTAAGACTTCCACAAGGGAAAACAGGTCAGCAGAAGTTCCTCAGCAGAATTTAGGCAGGACAAATCCCTTCCTACCATGTGCCACTGAATTTTGTCTGCAAGGGTGCCAATCCTTGAGTTTGATTCCTGTAAACATACACATAGTCATAAATATAAAGATAGTCATAGTGGGTTTTTTTCAAATCTATTTCAAAACCATAATAGCTTTATTAGCTTAGCTGAACAGTTTGTCTAGTTCAGTATTCTGTCCCCAAAAACAACCACAAGGAAACATTTAATGGAGACTATGGGCGGGGAAAGAAGACATAATGCTCATCCATCATTTGTTTTCAGCTCAGCGGATTTCTTTGGCCTGTTCTAATTTGACTATTTAATAATCTGCCACAGACCTTTCTTCCAACTACATAAATTCACACCATCTTCTTCTAGCCCCAGTATTGCTACACTTGGGTCCATATGCACATACTTTGGCCCATATACAACAGAGAGATGGTGCAAATCTTTTTTTTTTTTTTTTCTGTAGGAATTATATCCTTTCTTCTCTGCCAAATTTATTGATAGCATTTAGCTGCCCTTTGCCTCGAAAAAGTATTAACTCTAGATACAAAATTTCCCACCAGTCTAGACTGCATCTGAAATACTCTGCAATGATTCTCAATTCTCTGGAAGATAATGGTTTAAGTTTCTGCTGCAAACCACTGATTTGAGATTTGACATTAAGAAAATCTTTTTCTGCAAGAACAGATGTGTCTCACTGCAGTAGTCACAACCTCTAGATTCAATTTAGGTGCAACATGCGTAAGGACATCACTTTCTTCTCAACATTTTCTATTGGAGATTTTGAGCTAGTTTACATATAGTTCCTTTTAAAGTGCTTAGTTCTCCCTGCAGCTCTTATGAGGAAATTGGACATGTTGAAGTTAAATGTTGTGTAAGTTCATCTCTTACAAGTTTAGGTTTTATCAGGTTTGCAAAATTTTGCCTGAAATATGAAAGTTTGTTGGCTTTTTTTTTTTTAATCTGTTCTAAATTATACTGTACATTAATTTTTCAGTATTTGAAATATTTGTTCTGGGATAGTTGATGGCATTCTCAACATCCCTACCACTATTTCAGTCCTTACTATAAAAAATAAATTATTTAGTATATGAGATTTATCAACTTAACTTTGAGATTCCTGTTTTATTTATAACTTTTTCTGTAAATAAGCAAAGAAACCTTCACAGGTATGTTTAGGGATACTAAAGGATTTTCTGCAAGATAATGGTCATGTGACCAATCCTGCACATGAGCAAGACTGAGAAAAGCCTCGGCAAGGACATGACAAGGACATGGCCCTAAAGGGAGAACAAAGAACTCGACAAACAAACAAGTCCAGGAAATGGGTTTGGGCAGAGAAAGACATTAAGCAAGGCTGTTGTGGCGCTTATTATCCAATCGCAAGAAGGCTTGAAGCATGTGAACAAAGCTAACTATCCAATCATAAGGAATTGTATCACGTACTGTTCGTGTGCACAGGAGAAAGCATTATAGAAGGGCTTGTATACCTTCAATAAATGGGCATTGCTTGATCATATTGGTCGTGTGCATGTCCATATCTCCCGCATGTGTGATGTTTACAAACAATATTCTAGATTTTAAAAAATATAGATAGAAATGATGCACATGATTAAATCACTTCCTAAATAGCCATTTTGGGAAGCAAGCACGATAAGAGGGATTTTAGATCAAATCTGAATGTTGTGCGTCAGGCCTCTCTCTTCTTTGCAATAACATCAAAGTTGCTTTGAGCTTTCCAATTAGTTTCTTTAAAATACTGATATTGTCTTGCTGTAATATCTCTTCTCACCTCTCTTCTATGCCTTTTTTTTACCCCCTCTGATAAATATCAAGAAACCTAACTATTCGTCGCAGTCATGTCCCTTTTCCGGTCATGTCTGTGAATTTAATTTCTTTCTGAGCTTGTACCTTTGAGACCTTCATTCCCTCCAGCATTCTGCCTCCTTATTTCTGTTTCTCAGTTTTTTCCAATTTTATTCATGATACATGAGGACAAATGTGGTTTCAGATGTTCCTTTCTTCTCTTAAGAAAATCTTACTGCAGCTTCTGTTGCGGAAACACAAATTTGAAAAAGCAGTACAGGAACCTTTTCCTGTACTTCATGTATCCACAGAAAGGAGGGGGGAAATTAGTCTGAAGCAGTTCAGCATAAAGCTGGATATAGCTTACAAGATAAAATATATATGGCTGTCCATGACAAAAGTAGCAGAGGCAGCTAAATGTCTTTTGACTGTCATTTTATGGGTGACTGCATATCTATGAGGGGCAGATGTTTTCCATTTTGCCTAGAGCTACACAAGTCTGTGAGCTGGCAGCGAAGTCGTACATGAAAGCATAAAACAGTGATCAGCTCATAAAAGAGATCAGCTTTAAGTATTTAGTACTTTTAAGCACTCTGCCAGTATCAGCTATTAGTTCTTACTACAAACCTATGAAGCAGAGAATTATTGTTTATCTCTGTGTTAAAGTAGACAGAAGAAACCCAGACTCAGGTGAGGCATCAACATAGATTCTTGTCTAAGTGACTTGCCTGAGGCCATGCAGAGAAGCAGTGGCAAAGGGTGGGACTAGCACTCTTGAGCTGCCTGGGCTCTACACACCATGAAGGCCCTAGGTAACAAGCTCTTTGAGAACTGAAGTTTTCCATGCCAACCCTACTCTCTGACCTTTCTATCAGTGGAAATTCAGAGTTAAAAAGCTAGTTGGAATTACAGACATGCATCACCTTCCAATACTTACACGAACAGACTGGCGAACGAATATTGAACATCTGAGAAATTCATTTTATTGTTAAGGATATTAAACAACAGCTTCTAAGTTTCAGATTATTTCTTTATGCTACTTGGATGTCAGACATGCATTTCTAATGGGAAGATATCAGCAATATGACCATTCTTTCTGAAGTTAGATTTGCTTATACCTTGTGTCTCTTGATCATTATCACTGCCTTTCTCCTTTCTTTTATTTTTATTATTGCTCTTTTAGTCCTGTGCTTTTCTCTTGTCATGTCCTTTCTTTTTTGTATGTCCTTTCTTTTTTTGTATGTCTTTGCATTTCATTTTTCATCAACAAATTAGGGAATTTAGCATTCCACGGATAAGGTTATTAAAATGACATTTAGTAAGATAATAATGGGACATTAACAAAAAATAACAGAGAAGAAACACTTTTTGCTCATTGGTTGAATAAACAATTTATGCCAAATTTAAGAACAATCTCTACAAAACTCTTGTATGATTTCTCTATACAACCATTAGTTTTACGATTATATCTGTAGATTTTAATCTGTATCTTAAAAATTCTTCTAATTTAGCTTTTACAAGTCAGCCATACAAATAATACCTATGCTATTTGCTCAAGCTAAGCAAAAAAAAAAAAAAGAAAAAAAAAAGTTAAAAGCTTTCCTCAATAATAAAAAAAAATCCTTTAGCTCTGATTCTTACTTTATGCCTACATCTTTAAATCACTACAACTGATATCCAGCTTTCCATTTATAGATGATCATTACCATTATCACAGTCTCTAACACTGTCACAAATACTTACCTCACTATCAAGTCCGGATGCCTCCTAGCAATTACACTGAATAAAATCCAATTGCAGAAGGAATGCTGGTGGAGCATGATATAGAGTTACAGCAAATTGAAATGGCATTTCAAAATTTTGCTAGATCCTTTCTACTCAGGTCAGTCCAATTACTCAGCTTGTTCTCATTACCCCCTTTGATATAAGCATTTGATAGTTTTCTGCTGTGCACATTATCACACAGAGCTGGCAGTACTTTGCAGTTTCTTTATGAAGAAGCATTTTCATCAGGAAGAGAAAAAACAACCCTGTGCAAACTAAGGGTGGACACCATAGAAGCCTGGTCTCAAATCTCAGTTTTGTGGTTTATTTTATGGGCATGAAAACTAAATTTGATAAAATCATCAAATGGTCAGGTTTCTGTTTCAAGAAGGACAGTAGGCCATCATTACTATTACTGCCCCACTCTGAGTCATCAATAATAACAGTGAGACTTGGGATCAACCTAGACAACTATTTCCCATAATAGTTTTGCCTGTTTATTGAGCATACTATTTTTTTAAATAGCAGGACATTAGAGATGGTGCAGCTTGCAAACAATATGTGGGCCAGAACTAGTGAAATAAGCAGGAACAGCTTTTAACTACACTAGAAACCTCCAACAACAGCTATACATGACGCAGAAATCTTTGGAACAACAGTGCAATGTGCCTGCAGCTTGAGCTGTCCCTATACTGTAGAACAGAATGATTCTCTGGGGCCACTTGACTTTTGTGCTTCTGGCACTCGTGTAATGTTTCTTCTCATTGCTTTCTACTAACCTTCTTCCCAGCATCCCTTAGCACAGCATCATAATACCCTCCAAATGATAGTCATAACTTACTCAGTCGTTCTCTGTTCTCAGTTGCCTTCATGCTCCAGAACTGGCTGCACAATGTGATAGGAAAAGTTGCAGAGCTGCTAGCACATAAGATTCTGTGTGCATATAGAATCAAAGGGAGTTAAAGTACATAGGTGTGTTGCAGAAAGGGGAAAATCAAAGGCTGAAATAATTAAAAGTGCCGTTTCTTTTTTTTTCAGAATTTGATATATTAGCATTCAAAGCTTTATCAAAAAATAAACACTTGACCAATTCAATGGATACAGGAATAGGGAAATCTATTGACTTTGTAGGCAGGCCCTCCATGAAAAGACTTGTCAGTTGGCATTGAGAAACTTGACTGGATTGATAGTGATGACAATCCATGGAAAAACAAAAAGAGGACAAACTCTAGAATAGAAGGGATGTTCCATCCTCTATTACTGGCCAACTGTGACTGTGCCTCTCCTTCCTCCTCCCTTCTGTCTTTTTTAATGTGAACTGTACCAGTTTTTTCTTGGGGGGTGCTGGGAAGCTCTTGTTCTGTCAAGACTCTTTTCCCTGCAGTCCAAAGTTATTTATTAGATTGCATTGCATCTGGTCGTTGCCTATGTTTGGACTCTATTTTCCCTACTGGAGCCCAAATGGAAGAGAGCTGATGAAAGAGGCCGGCCTTTGTGGTGGTGAAATTCTCCACCTGCCTTTGCTGGGCTGCTCAGTGCTTGGTGTGATTCCAAACCCCCTTCTGGGCCACATACCAACCTAGGGTGGTATGGATTGCAAATGGCAGTGAACTAGAGCATTAAGGCACCCCCTTGACATGCCTGGCTCCTGTTCTCCCTATCTCTTGGGAGCAGTAATAATCAATCACCTCCTGACAGCCTGGTACATCTATACCTGGGACATGACGAGGTAGGGTGATAGTAGAACCACACATCCAGCAAGTCCTGGGCCTGTGCAACTGGTAGAAAACACTAGAATATTTCATCACTCAAGTTGGCCTGGAGTGGAGTAGCTGATGAAAGTCAGTTATCTTGGACCCTGTAAAGAGCATCCCTAAGTGATACCATTTGAGCTCTCCTGGATCACATCAGACCTGTGACAAGCATCTCCTGTGAGTTGGGGGGCCTCTCAGATATCAACTCCTTGAGGTACCATCTGTTGTCAAAACTGACAAAGGGCCAGGGCAAAGTAGAACCCCTCGAGTCTCAATTATATTACTCATTGAAGAATGCTGATGCATTGTGAATATTTATTCTAAACTCGAGAAGAGGGAAATTTTAACTGTACTCTAGCCTCTCTTTCACCCACCTCTCTACCTACCAATGTGTTCGGGTATGCACAATTATTTTCACGAGTGTGGGTACATACGTATTTCACTGGATACAAATACTTTTGTCTGTCTGTGTGTTTGTATATCTTGTGTTTATGTATATATATATATTGATTTAGGATACTTCATAGTAAGTTAGTATGAATCTTGACATTTTCAAATCTGTAGGTAAGTTGCTGTTTTAATCATAACGTATTTTACTGAATTATTTTATAAATCCTTAAATTGATTGACTAAGTGCTGCTAGTCATTAATGAATCTTGATTTGCTGCTAAATCATTCCTATGTTAATATTCCCATCTGTGACACCCTTCTGCAAATTATCAGGGGGGTGTAGAGTTAGTTGTAATTTTAAATATTTAAAAGTGTAACAGAGCTATTGGCTAGGAAGTTAGAATGCATAAGCATTCAGAAACTGATATTTTCCTTGTACCACCTCAGATTTACTTCTTTCTTTGTCAACAAAGCTTGAGAGAGGAAAGAGACAAAAAATTCAACTCAACCTTATGAGCAAGTGGAAAAAATGTACTCCTGTTCAAGGAAAAGAACTGTTCAAGGGCAAGAAAGTTTGTGAAGCTACACCAGCAAGACACCAGTGCCTAGCATGTTAAGCTAAAGTTGTAGAATTTCACTTTTAAAAGTATGCCTGGCTTTAGTCACCTGCATATGTTCAAATGCACAAACCCACAGTCCACTCAAACTTAATATTGTCCACCTTTGAAAAGTATACCATTGTCCAAGGAATTTAATATATGTGAGCAATACTTATGTGAATACTGAATTTAATGGATTAAATACAAAGCAAAGCTTGACAAACTGAGCTTGAAGCACAGGGAAAAATTAGTGGGTGTGAGATAGGAATAGATGTCTGAACCTATATTGAAATTCTTTCTAGTTTGCACAGAAAATATCAAAGAACACAGCCCGAGAAAAAAAAAAAACAAAAAAAAACACAAAAGTTTCTCTTTCCTCATGTAAATTCCTTGTCATGATTCAAAGTTTATCAGCGAATAAAAATATAAATAATCTCTGTGATAAAATTAGATGGGGAAATGAAAAAAGATAAATTCTCTTGATATATTAACATCTGAAGTGCAAGCTCCACGTTAAGCATTTACGGACACTGACATTTATTCACTTAGTATCTTCAGTGTTTTAAAAGATGTTAATATCTTCCCTTCCTTTCTCTACCCCTCTCTGCCAGAGCAGTAAAGCAGAATACCTTTTATCTAATCACCCACACCTCTCAAAAGCAATTACACAGCTTTACGTTGCTGAAAAGGCAAACTTCAGGCAAGCTGCAAGACTGTGTCCTGAAGCAGCCGAGAAGCATCTGGATGTTCCATTTTGCTAACTTTTCTGTGGAGACAGTAACATTGAATACAAGGTAAAAACGGATGTGCATGTTTGGGAACTTACACTATTTTAGGAAGATTCTTTAGAATATGTCTTCCAGTGCCCTTATTTCTCATTCTTCAGTTACACGTGATTAATAACAGGCCTTGTTCTATTCACAGTCAAGTCCTTAGTAAAATATTCACTAAATCTAGTAGAAGCAAAATTATGCAACTAGTTCATTTAAGGAACAATTTGTATAAAAGTAATATTTCCTGTCATACTTGATCTACTCTTTACCACCTACATCTTTCAGTGAATTTATCTTTTAAAGAATGCAGTTTGGTGGTATGTTGCAAGACAATTTCTTTGAGGGCATATTGACCTTAGGATTTGAGCACTATCACAAAGGAAACACTAAAAGATATGTCCCTCTTCTGCCATTCTGTCTCTGCCACTCTTGTTATGGGAAATTGTCATGGCAGTCTGAGCTCTGAAGGCCCTGGTTAGATCTATTTCCATGTTAGTATTGTCAGATGGTGATTTGGCATTTCCTTTAATATTCGAGAAAGTTATATATTTTCAGGGTTGATTTCTTTCCTTTTCATTGCAGGCTAAATTTGCTCATGTCAAGGTTTTCAGAAAGTGCATTCAAATAGGAGATTCACATTTTTCTATATTATTTTTATTTCATGTTTTATTTTTTCAGCATTATGAAGTGACTGAACTTATTTTGCTTTAAACATGAACAAAAGCCACCTTTCCATTCCAGAAGCTATACTGTGATAAAACTTTTTTCCCTATTCACTTTTGATAACTAAATATAGAATTTTAGGTAGATCTCTCCCTCGCAACCCTGGACTATGTATTACACAAGTCAGTGCTGTCTCATAAAGACACATAAATTACTGCAGAATGAGTTAGCAAAGATATGAGAACTAATATATGATAAATTATGCTGGGTTTCATTTTAAGGTAACAGAGCTATAATGCTTCTCAAGCCACCAGGGATGCTACCCATGACACAGCACTCTGGTATATGGATATATGCTTAGTTTCTTCACATTAGTCTCCCAGCCTTAGAGAAACAAATAAACATTGTTAAAAGCATTAAAATATACTGCAAATAATTTTTTTTCCAATGCTGTCTCAATCATTTTTTTGAAACAAATTAAAGAAATCTAAGAAAGTAACCTTGATAAAAGTTTAAGTGGAGGATACCTGGGAGTATAACATAATAGGAAAAAGTTCTTAAATGGTTATTGGTTACAAGCAATGGAGATATCTCTTAGCAAAGTAAAACTGAACATAATAACAAATTAATCAAAAGCCAGGCTAAGAACACACAGTGGGGAGATATCTAAGTTTTGTCCTATTTCTTTTGCCCATTTTCTTCTCTTGCAACATTCATAATTATTCCAGTGGGAGTAGAGCAAGGTAAATGCTCTGCTCCTGAGAATTGCACTTGGACAGACCATTAGTCAGAGTGGATGATGGACATCTCATTGTTTTCCATGTTTCAGCATTTAAGGTGTATGAATACAAATGAATTGAAATTGATTCATATTGGTTTCAGAAACAATGAAAGCAGTTACAATATGTGTAAGCTTCTGTCTATAAACTAACTCAGTGAGATAATTTATGTGTATCAGCTCTCTAAAAATTGACCTGGTTGAATTAGTTCTTTTAGAATAATAATAAAAAAAAATCATTTATATTCTGCCTAGGATAAATTACATACTTTAATTTATTTTTTTTTTTCTGCTGAGTTTTTCAAATATATCTCAGAATTTTTCTCAAAGATCTTTTGGCATTTTTTGATCGGATAAGGTCTCAGATTTCAAATACACCTGCACACTAATGACATCTCTTTGCCATGACAATAGATTTATTAAGCATGCATATGTCAAAAAGTAACTGGAATGAGTAAACATCCTAATCAAATCTGTTCCTATCCTACCATTTTTTATACAAACTAGATTTCTCAAAAGCTTAACTCACAGGAAGACAGCTGACACTGAGCTTTCTCTTCTAAACCATTGAGCAAAGCATTTCAGCAAAGGACAATTCAGATATTCAAATGAAGAGAAAAGAAAGACCCAACTGTCAAAGACTGTGGGGACAGTCTCAAATGTGGGTTGTTGGTTTGTTTTTTTTTTTTTCAGCCAGTGTTCTGCCAGTGTTCTGCTTCCTGAAGCAAGGGTACATATAGAGATCCTGACCAATGAAAGTACTATATCTTCTAAAGCTGGACTGACTCATTTTAAAAATAATTCCCACAAACAGAAAGTAGGGAAAAAACAATCCAGTGACTCTGAAATATAGCCAACTTTATCTGCTTGTGAGGCAAGCCTCAGACAAAATTTTGAGTGGAAATATATGTTACTCATATTCTTACTTATCATGATCGAGATCTTCTGATTTGCTTTATAGTTTTAATTTATTTAGCACTAAAATTTTGCTTTGTGTTGATTTTTTGGGAGGGTGGAATAGGTTCTGGAGGAACTTGTAGAATAGAGTGGAAAAGAGGATTGAATTGACTGGAGAGAAAGAAGTGAAGCTTTAATTTTACCAAGTGTCACCTCTACCCTCTTGATTGAATAATCATTTCTATTTTGTTTGATAGCTTATTTTCATTTTATCTTGTGAACAGATATGCACGACATTGATTATAAGGTTGCTAGCTGCAAGACCAGACATAAACCTGTGTCAGCAAAGCAGTCAGTGCTTTGTAGCCTTATGTTCCAGCAGCATTTTCTGCATCATGGATGAGTTCTCATTTTCCATGCGGTCCTGTTCACCCTTTTCGTGAAACACTGTAACAGGGCACATATTCCAATGGTATCATGTAGTCCGTCCATCGCTCTTGGGACAGATTTTTAATCCTCTCTGCTCATTCATCAAATCCTAGTAATTTCATTTCTCTCCGTTTTAAAAACAGGATCAGTAGCCCCTGATTTCACTGTCTTCAGCTCTACCACACTATTCTTTCTTTCTGGATGTAATTTCCCTCTTGCCTCTCTCTCATCTTTCCAGAATACAACAGGTAAAATGATTCCACTCCTCAAATAATCTTCTAATTATCACCCACATAATAGATGCTCCACAACCACAATCATCTGAAAGTCTATTTCTGTCTCCTATCAGTTTCACCAAATGAGTTAGACCTCATCTACCATTTTATCTTATTATTATTCCTTTTCCTGTTCTTAAACCTGCTCCCATAATGTCCTTTTACTTAGATCTCTTCCATCCAAAATTAAAAGTGTTTATTTAAAATATTTTTTTATAAAAATCCACTACTAATGGACTGCATTTCATCTTTTCACTAATTCCTATCAATACAATGTGTCAGCCATGTATTTAATTTTTTTAAGATACACTTAATTCATCCTCATCTCCTTGGAAACAACTGTACACTGTGTACTGAATTTCTACTTTAAATGTTTCTGAAAAGTATAATAAGCAAGACATTCTTCTCAGACTGCCTATATAGTGTTAAACATAGCTAATTCATTTAACAGTAATATGGACATCCAAGTGTGTTTCCTTTTTTAATAATTCTACCACAGTCCATCATTAATTAATACAATGTTACAGTGTTATCTGATCATAGCTGTCATTGTCTGGACTGTACAACATATCACCTACCCTGGATTAGTATAGTACAGTAGTACATAATCAGTGTCATGTCTGACAGGAAGAAAATGTGTTTCTTTTTCATATTCAGTCTGTTTTGGAGGTCCCTTTGCCAAAATATTATCTTCAAATGAACTCACAGTTTTCTGTCTTTTATGCCACAGCAAGATTTATCTGCTAGTCCAAATTCCTGTGGATTTTTGTGGTTTCAGTCTCTTCCCATTTGAACCCCAGGCATAGTCTTCAGCTGCATCCATCTCAATCAAGGGCAGTTGTCACTAGCTGTAGTGTCAGAAGTTCAGTAACCAAGCTAGAGAAAGTCTTGCAACAAAGAGCTTCTAGGTAACTCAGCAGAGAACAACCACAGCTGTAATTACAGTTAGAAAGGGATCACAAATGGGTAAGGATACCTCCTGCAGCCATTGGCATAATTTAATTTATAAACAGATCCTATGCTGTTCCTTTCAATTTTTTAATGATCAAATTAATATCCCATCCATCTTTCAAGCAATTTTTATTTCTTATGTTGTTCCGATAAAGTAGTGACATTACATAGGAAATAAGATTAAAAAAATATTGTCTTTTAAAAAACATTGTCTCTTCCATTTCTCTTAACTGAATGTGTGAACTAACTACAGAAAATTTTATCCTCTTTCACTTAAAATAAAGGCACATTTTTAAATCTAAAGTATGTTTAACCACTGCTGTCTTCTGACTGCATTATAGTTAACTGAAGATTTAGTTTACATCCCAATACTTTTCTCAATATTTAGTCCTAATGGATATATTACTGTGATGCCCAAAGAATGGTTAATTTAACTATGGCCGTAGCCACTTAACTGTGGCTAGAGTGCCACAGTTTCACTGGATTGTATGCAAGCATGATTAGCATACAATAAAATAATTTTTTGTTGCTCTAACTTTCTACCCAGCGTTGGTAAAATTAGTTGAAATACTTCCTTTTTTCTCTGCTAAAAGGTGATCAGAAAGTGTATTATTTTATTACAAAGAGAGCAAATTTCAGGCAGATCAGTGAGCAGGGTACTTTTTTTTTTTTTTTTTTTTTTTTTTTTTTTTTTTTTTTTTTTTTTTTTTTTTTTTTTTTTTTTTTTTTTTTTTTTTTTTTCAGTGGAGAGGGGAGTCTCCTAAAGAATTCAGTTTCCTCTGAAAGGAAAACTCCACTCCACCATGCATTTTAAGTTCAGATTGGACAGAGCAGTCAAAAATACACAGAGGAGAACAATTGCTAGCACTGTAACATCATCTTAAAGAAAGTGTGGAATAAACTTAGAATACAAGAAAAAGACAAATAACAAAATATATACACACAGTCTTAGCTTGACTGTGTTTGACCTCTATTCGCCATCCTAAGCCAACTATCATATCTTTTGAGATAAAAGGATAGAACATTGGCAGGTCAATGCTAGAAGCCTGGTGTTGATCTTCAGGCAGCAACTGGAGAAGGGAACCTGCCTGACATTTTTCTCCCCTCTGAATCCCCAGACAGACGTGGGAGCCAATCTGTGGCCTGGGGCTGTAAGGAGCAGGAACAAGCTGTTCTCCTGAGAGTGGAGGAGGTGAACTGCTCAGCTCATTGCTGGAGGGAATAGCAAAATGTTACTCATTTGGATTTTAAAGACAAGGCTTGTAATTTGTACCTTAGCTCTGCACTGTGAATTACATGTAGTGCTTGTTAGAGTATGATGGCGTTCTTGATATTCACTTTATGCAATTGAGAAGAAAAGTCCTGCTGACCCTATGAAGGAAGCTACATGAACTGACAGATTTGGCAAGGATAAAGGGCCAAGAGGCTCAGCAGATGTCATAAAGACAGAGATATATATTCTTTCAAAATCCATTTCTATATAAATATGATCTAACAGATGCAAGAAGCAGCCTCTAATATACAGCTCTCCTCTGCAAAATGACTGTGCCAGTGCACTAAAACCGGCCCTGCTGTGCACTGTGAATCATGTCAGTTCATGTTGGTGAAAAGTTTTATACTGTATAGCCTTGGCAAAACCAACACAATTAAGTCTGAATGAGCTGCAGTACCATTCTCTATCCTATATCAATAGAGGTGTTTAATCTGTTTAAGCATGTCAGTGCCAAGTACACTAAGGTAATTACATCACGGACCTAACAAAAGGGCATCATTTCACTTGCAACATTTTTATGTCAAGTGATAATGTGCAACATGGGAAAAAGCCAAGAGTTTCTAATAGCCAAGACTGAGTTTGCTGAGCTGCATTTATTGGGGGAAAACCTGCAGTTATGAACATTACTATTTTATGTGACAAAAGAAATGCATACTTCTAAATGTCATTGGCCACAGTGAGGATTTAATCGTGTTGACCACATGAGTAGGAAGTTACTACAGAGGGAATAAGAGCCTCCTCATGAGCAGAATTCAAAAGTGAAATACAACAGCTTTCAGTGTATCCAAACCAGGTTTGAACTAAGTCCTTTGGAGATCCTTTGTTCCCCATTGGACTGGTCACCAGAATTTATCTGTGACAGAGAGAGCACTGCCCTACACAACAGCACAGGGCGTTGTCTCCTCTGTTCCTGACTGAAGGTGACGCACCAAGGAACAAGACGAGGGGCACCCCAGAGCCTTAATCACTCACTAGATCCCAGAAGCCTGCTGCACTGGCAGACGGCTGATTTCCTCAGTATTTCAGGCAATGCGCGAATCTGAAATTGTGCTGCCTCTGCGCCAAGTTCTGCTTCTGCATAAGTACTTGCAACAGCTGCATCCATGAAGCTGAAGGGTAAATATAGAAACTGCTTTTAAACCCGAAACTCAGCAATTGAGTAGCTGATACCATTATTTAGTGGGAACAGAACCCCCAGGACTGATTTGTTTAAGTTTTTACTAGAACATGTAATGCCACATGTAAAAAAAAAATAAAATAAATAAATAAAAATCATGTTTTGACTTTGCTTATTCTGGCCAGAATTGGCCACTACAGTGAAATAGATCATTCTATAACTAGTGTAAATTCTGTCAAAGCTCAAAATGAGATGCAGAATTAATGATCTGACCACTTCAAGGTCCAGCAGAGGCATTTCTGTATTCCAGAGAGCCTTCTAAACTGTCAGATTTGACACCAGGAAAATGAAATGATGAAGAGTTGGTAACTCCCAACAACTTATCCCAAGTCCTTCATTGCCATTTTAAGGTAAGAAATTTCCTGAAGTCAGTGGTTCATATTTATAACATATCAGGTTTGTTTGATTTATCAGGATGCAATATATGCGTCTGCTAAAAATAAATATTCTGTTCTGCAGTAGTCAAATGGTTAACTAGAATATGCAACTACCAAATTGTTTCTTTGGTGTTCTAGCGTATTCTGTTGAATTTGCCATTAAGAACTTTTGCAGGATCCAATACCAATGACATTCTCCATTAGTGCACAGAGACTCAGCAATTTTTTAACATCTGTGAAGAAAAATTGATCTTTAAACCTCTGCTTCAATTGCCCTTTCCCATCTTTGCTGGAAATAAAGAAGCAGCTACTTCTCAAAATATTTACCACATCTATCTTAGGCAGCTATGGAATGCATATCCCTGAAGGGAATGTTTCAGCTCAGCTAACATCATGGCATGATCACTTATTATACATATAGCACTAGCAGGCTTTTTCCATACTGCATGTGTTGTACTTCACATTACAATACTTATGATTATTACACTTTTATTGTATGCCTTTACTGTTATGGTAATGCTGTCAGATGGATGCCAGAATCCCATTTTGTTTACTTGTATTTTATTTGTCAAGGGCATCTGTTGCTTTGGGAGGGCAAACTTTTTTTGAGGGTATAATCAACTTACTTAAATGAGTAACTACTTACACTATACATGATGTCAGGTAAAGAATAGCACACAGAGAGAGAAAAAAGAATAAAGTATGTTAAGAGTGGAATATTTACTATAATACAGTATCTGTCTGCTCCACTTGGCACCTGGACAATTAAGATTTTCACCATAGGCAATAGGAACTTTGTCCTTGATAAATGTAATCTCCAGAGGCTAGGGATAAGGTTAACCCAACTCTATGTGCAACATCCAGGACAACAGAAGTAACCTTGAGGAGGGCCCTAAGCTTAAATTATTTTTTTTTAACGTCACTGAAAATGAGGTTGTACTCCAAAGGACACAAAATATGCTATAGGACGCAATTAAAGAGAAAACATATTGATAATTGTACACACAGACTTTTATTATCAAATTCTTGAAGACTCAACCTTCAACCTTCTGGGAAGAGAATAATTAAATGTATGAATTCTTGCAAGAAATTGTTCCTAAGTTCTTCTCTGAAGATCCTTTAATTAGCTACCTTATTATGCTTCTAGACTTGTACCTTGACTAATGGAGCTTTATGTTCACTTTTCTTCTGATCTTTTGCTAAAATGTTTGAATTTTTATATGCTGATTGGAGAAGGAGGAGAGGATAAATGGAAAATAAAAATACAAATGTAAAGACAGAAGATAACAAGAAGACACTTTAATGGCACTGCCACTCTTTTCTCTAGTTATCTGTATTACAGAGCTTATTGTGCAGATCAAAAATCCCTTAAAGACCTGTGTAACTAGCAGCTTTTGATAGCTGATAATGACTATATTACATAATCTTTTGAGAGAATAAAATGTTTTGTAGAACTCACAGAAAACTTTTGATTAGTTTTGTATTAGTTCTGTAGACTATTAATCTATTTGGAACCTATTACTATGAATTTTCATAGAATAAAACTACAAATATAAATTGCATATTAGACCCCAAGAGCTGTATTAAAGCATTATTGCTGTCATTAAAAAAGATAGATACAAGTAGAGCTGTAGGCAGGAACTGATTTAAATCTGTAGTATCCAGACATGCTGATGGGTTGTGCAAGTAACTAAAAAAATACTACAAATGAAAGTCACACATCCGCACGCAAAATTTGGATTCCAGGACTGCCAAGGAGATTAAATCCCATGAAGCAGTAGCTGTCTACTAAGAACACAAATTCTAGTTCTGGAAAATCTTAAAGTTCAAAAGATTTCAAAGGATGTTAATTTGCCAGTCTAACATACTGGGTACAAGGCTTGTGTAAGCAACAGAATTTTTTGTTTCACAGGGAGTTTCAAAAAAATTATTGTCGGTAAATAGGAACCTAACATTTTTAGATATGGTGAAAGCTCATCTAAGCTTTACTTGAATAAAATAAGATGGTTTTTGACCTTTTTTTAATTTTGAGTAAAGAAAGAAACCATTCAAACAGTTTTGGGAGAAGAGTTTTAGGATTGGGTGTTTAGCAGCTTAAATAAATCTAATGGGAGGTGTATTTAAGATCCATGGAGACCCATCTAGTACCATGGGAAAGCACTTGTACAATGAGCCAGAACAAGTAAACAAAAAAGCCAAACTGGCAAAAGAGTTACTTGTTTCTATCAGAGTGTGATGGAACCCCAAAACTGTCCTTTGCTGTCATTCATAAACTTTATGCAAAGATCACAGAATGTTTAAATAAATATTCAGAAGGAGCCTACAGTAGAAGCAGTCTTCTGAAAACTTATGCCACCACTCACTGTATGGAGGCAGTAGGAAGGACAGAAAACTGAAACTGAATAATTATCCAGTAATAGAGAGAAGGTGATGAAACAACCCCAGAGAAGTCTTCCATTTCTACCATGAGATCTCAGAGCTCTAATCACAGGGGAAAAAGCAAACAGAAATGGAAAGCAGCAGAGCTCATTGTGTTACAAAAGGAGCAGCTGGTCAGGAGCCAGATTTGGAATAAAGTCACAGAAGCCATTAGGCAGTATCAAAAACCGCTGGGGTGCTAGGGCAACTAACAGAAATCTTCTCCAGAAAGTATGATATTAATAATTGACTTTATTGCTATCTTTTTGCAGTGTTTTTCTATTACTGCAAATCTACATTTTTAAACACCGTTTTCATTTAAATCTAGCTTAGACTTGAACTCTTGATGATCTAATTCAACAAAGACATTATATAAGAAGGAGATTCCTAAAAGAGATTATCGGAACAGCAATAATTTTTTCCAGACTTTCCAAAGAGTTATAGGGTAAATCTCCACTCAAACTGCAGAAGTGGATTTCAGAGCCAATAGTTAAAAGTTCAGGAAGAAGTAGGCTCTCAATAGCCAGGAAACCTCTCTGGCACCATGACAAGGTGGAGGTGGACACTCCAGAAGTCTGAAGGTCCTTACAGATTTCACAGCAAAGGTGAATGGCCTGGCCTACAGCTGATGCAAATATTGCTTTAATAACATGAGCCAATATGTTCCACCACTGGAGGCTCTGTGCCAACTTCCTCCATTCAAAATCACCAATTCAAAATACTATTTTTCTTGTCATAAGCACAAAAATATACAGAAGAAGAAAAATTACTAAATAATTTTCAAAAAGTCTACCAGTACACCTCAAATTAGATTATCAAAATTCATCTGGAAAACATATATGACTCCAGAAATCCCCAAAGAACTGATCATTTCTGAGATTCAAGATGAGACCCCGGCTCAAAACAAGAAACTAGTTGCAACATTTTTTGAATAGTCACGTTCCCCCATGCAGAGTTTGCCTTTTAAGAAATAAATACTCTCAGACTGACAACCAGTCACACCTAGTTGGGGATATGCACTCACCATTATTTCAGGGGTTTTATGTAACTTTCATTTCTCCTGCAGACTGTGCTGCCCATCGAAAGACCAGCTACTTAGACAAACATGTAAATAGTCCTATGAATTCAGTTCTCAGATCGCATTTTCTGACATGGGCCTTTAGTTGACAACAAGGTCATCCAGCTTTCCTGACTATTCCTGGTTAATTTGTTTTCCTCAGTATGGTGTCTCTTATTAACAAACCTATTAGTCCTTTTCAGATAATGTAGTGTCTTTGTACCCAGTTCCCTTTTCAGCTAATTTGTTGCATTGAAGCCACCACACAGATCTTACACTGTAAAGTGAGATAATATAGAGAAATGCAGCCATGATGATCTATGTATGAACTCATTTCCATAACATAAAACATGATTTTGAGAAAATTTGGAGGCTGTGACTGCATCAGTGCAGTAGGTCTACAGAGCAAAGTAGCTGCTGCTGACAGTCTGACATCTGCACTGTAACTACGACTCTGGACTGAATGCGTATTAGTGGTCAGAGTGCATCCTTTCAGTATCTTTTCATCAAGAGGAATCTATCTTATACAGTCCAAAATCGTTCCACAATGTGAACCAAAAATCAATAAATGGACATGATCAGGAGATTCCCTTCTTTTCTCTCTCCCTTCTGCACTCTAATGTAAGTGCACCTTGATTTGCAGTCACCTTGCAGGGTTGTCTTTATCCTTTATTTAAAATTATAAAATCTTCATTTCATTGTAACAGGAAGAACAAAAGTTCTGTTCAGTCTCATAGATGGGAAGGAAATCACCGTCGGTATTTTGGAGCAATGGTTAGGGGTGATTATATTGATAGTGGAAGCAGAGAAATTGCAGAGGGTGCAATGACAAGAGGACGCACAAATGCAGTAGATCTTCGTGTACTCCTAAGCTAGCTTGTCAAGAAATGACAAGAGAGAACTTTATATCTGAAAAGAAGGTATTCAGAAAATGACACTGACATTTGTTAGCTGCAACACTTAACACACCAGCTACCTGCCAGCTAATCACCACACGGGATAATATCTCACTGTGAAGCTGAGGTTTAATACCTTTTAATGACCTCATGAAGCGAAGATTCACCTATTTGTAGTTACAATACACAGTGTAAGACCTTTTGTTAGACTAAAGAGGTTATTCTGTCTCCTAGTGGACTCATGATTATTTGATAGACTGGTTTATTTGACATGAGTGGTTTTCAATTAAAAGAAACAAGCACATTGACTGTCATTGATTGTGCTTATGTTCTTCAGCTAATAATCCTCACATCCCACAGCAGCATTTCTAATTATTTTGCTTGATCTTGATGTCAGACTAAGCATCCTACAGATACTCAGGTCACCCTCTTCATTCTTAGCCTCCATTGCAGCTTTCCCCACTTTTTACTTAATAGGAATTTTGCCATATTACAACTTATATTGCATTTAATATAAACTAAATGTTATATATTGAATGTTATATATGTTATATATATTAAATGTTATAAATGCTGGTTTCAGCAGTTCAAAGAGCTCATCATCAAGCTGTTTTAATTATTTTTCCCAGAGATTTTCTCAAAGGCAAGCAGGGCTGGTAATATCCAGAATAGACTGGATATATGAAGTCTGGAATATGAAGTGGAAAAGGACAAAGCGACCAGGTTAGCCCCAGAAACTTTAGGTGGAGACAGACAAGTCAAGGTTAGCATCTGCTTTTACACAATCTCATCTTCTCTTTTCAACTATACTGGAAAACTGAGGTCAGTAGGTTTTTTAAATACTTAGGCAAATTTATTTGTGCAAGGTTCAATATTTATCTGCATATTATAGAAATATTTATTGTGGTCCACCGTTAGTATCTGAATTAAAATAAGAAGGAAAAATCCTAAACTGTCTTCAGTTATCTAAGTGGAAACAGTTTCTAATGGACTATACCCAATAAGAATTTAATTTCTGAAATTTTTAACATAAAATCTTTGGCTATTTCAGTGACAGACTTGTTTACAGAGAATTTGAAGCTTAAAACAGACAAACAAACAAGCAAAACAAAAACGAAGGAACTTTGCCTTCTAGCAAAAAAAAAAAAAAAAAGAATGTCAGTCAGAAAAATGTCAGTACATGTGGATTTATTTCAGAGGAAGCAAATGTTTTTGAATGCTTTTTGGAGGCATTTCAAAGTCATTTTCCAAATATGCAAAGTAGATTCATGTCTAAATTGTTAGCACTGTAAGACACATTGCTACAACAGCAGGGATACTTGATACTATGGAATTCACACATCTCAGTTACAAGTGTAGGAAGAAAGTGGAGCTTTGAAATCTTGAGGTCTAAGGCCCCTTATACTGACTTGACATTTTAAAAAACTTTGTTTTCAGAAGAAGAACATTCCATAAAAAAAAATGATAAAGTGTGAGAAGGCTTCTATAACTGGACAGTGTGCAGAGTAAAGTTAAATCTCAACCATTCTCTTAAAATGTGTGTACCCTTTTGTCATGTTTTTTCCCTCTTACACTGACAACCATCCACAGTGACTCAAAGCTGCTTTACCTGAAAATTTGTGAGGAAAACTCAGTAAGGCCCAACTGTTTTAGCTGCGTGAAAGTCTGCATTACTATTTCTTATAATCTATCCACTGGATACTTTAAAACTTTTTTTCTTTTGCAGAAGAATGCACACCCTGGAATTCCTTTTCCAAACAACAGGTTAAAGCTGAGCACTCAGCCTGGAACAGCAAGTGAACAGAAGATGAAGGATGTTAAACACATAGCTAGTTTGCCACCCTTTTGTTACTGCTCTGTGGTCTAAAGAGATATAGCTGTCACAATAGTATCTGTGCAGGACCTTTATGCAAGGATGACTTTTATTTTATCCTAAATAGACTTTAAAGGCAGTGAAATGCATGCCAGTGATCTGTACCCTGGGAATCTCTCCAGTAAAAGCAGGCTGTCTATTTATTAGGCACTGATTATGTGTCACACACATAGTCACCCAACCTTGAATTAGATAGCCTAAATACAGAGTTAAGTATGGTTCATCTGAATTAACCCAGGAAGATAATGATATAAAAGCTTGGATCAGATATAGATGCACTTTTTAGAGATATGGAACATATGCTTTAACAACAGTTAAGTAACATCCTCAAAGAGCTACTTATCTGGCAAATACAACTTTTCAAAAATTTTTTTTTTCCATCTTATGGTCAGATTAACTGGTTGTCTGATGCCTTTTATTGATACAGATGCTCACACATTTTTACACTAATATTTCAAGGCCTCAAACTGAAATCAAGTTGACCGTAACTCCTCCCTCTTTAAAGAGTCAAGGACCACTTTCTTTCCCCCTCCCCTCTTCTCTCTCCCAAGGCAGGCAGGTGTCCAGCATCACAAGGCTGAGTTCCCAAATTCACTTTCATTTGGAGATTTCCTCAATAAAATTTTTTAAGAGCTTCAAAATTACTTTTTTTCACTCAAAATAAAGTGTTTGCCAATCTGTGTTAGGAACTGATGTTTCCAGCCCTCATTTAAAGATGAGACTGATTCAGTATGTCCTGCAATTGTCACTTCAGACAGCTACTTGCAGCACTCCTAAAACCAAGTCTGATTTCAGAGCAGCTTGTGAAGGTTCCTCCTTGGGACATGACAGTCATACTTTACAGAAGGCATTAGACATCTTTAATGATTCCTATTGCATTTCCAATGAAATCACTGCTTTTTTATCTCTTACACTGAAATGTCCTGGTGCTCCACTATCTGGTATTAATGGCTAAACTCTGTCCACTTATCCTTATAAAGACAAGGAAAGTCTGAGCACATAACTGTTCAAGTGAACAGCACTTTGCTGCCTTAGCCTTACAGCTAAAACATTACAATCACTCATTTAATGCAGTAAAACTTTTTCCACTAGAAGTATGTGTCAGAAGCCATTGTCTGATAATATACCAATAGATACCAGTTCCCAGTGGTGGCATGGAATGATAGGATATGCTCTGTGTTAGGCATGCATGAGCATATCTTCTGTCAATATTAATAGATGTCATGGGGCAAACTGCCTGAACAGCACAATTAAAATGTTCCCATAAGAATAAATCATGCTTAAGAAGGCTTGATACCGCAGCCACTTGAAACCACTTCAGTTTCAGCAGCTTTTCTATTCAAGGTTGCTTTGGGGTACTAGGCACATATCAGAGATACTTCATGCTTCTCCAGCTCACGTTCATAACAGTCCATTCTTTTTCCTTGATAATTTTGCTTACATGTGTAACTGTAACATGTGTAACAGTAGAAACTATATCAGAATGTTAGTCCCACAAAATGCCTAGCATGGAAAGGGTAATTCGGAATGGATAGAAATTAAGGTCTAGTAAATGTTGCTTTAATTTAGTCGTACTTTAAACAAGTGCAAACACCTTCTAGTGAGGAACTTTCATAAGACTTTACCCCAAAATATGACTTAATGCAAACTTCCATGGGGCAGTCTCTTGATTCTGGACCTAAACCAGACTCACTGGCACTAAATATGTGGTGCTGGAAAGAAATTTTTGTTCATTTGCTGTTGTTTCTTTGGTAATTTTGTGATCTTGGACTACCACTAATTTATTTTAGGTGTAGATTATCTAATGCTGCATGCCACAGTTATTGATCCTATTGACATATGTGCAAACATAGTTCAAGAACCTACTGGCTACTTACATACAATGCAGTATTTTGACTTTGGGGTTCTTGCTGTTGTTCTTTGATTGCTTAATAGTGCCTAGGGAACAAAGTCTTTCACCAGAGTAGTTTACAACACTGAGAATAGCATCAGAGCTCCCTTCTAGGTGCTTATATTGAGCTCACCATATCTGAGTCAGTGTACTGAAAACTTCACTTCAAATATCACTATCAAGATAATACATATCACTATGTGTCAAGATAATATTCAAATATCACTATCAAGATAATACATGAATTTACCAAATAGTTATTTAAGCAGTCAAAATGAATGGATAAAAAGACAGGAGGATATAAGTTTCAATAGCTTTAATTTGTCATAAAAAAAAAAAAAAAAAAAGAAAAAAGACCCTTTAATATTTGCCAAAGTTTTAAAAACTAAGAACCCGCAAAGAGTTGTGATCTTTAGACAAAACCACTAACTGACCCTTCTTTCTACTACTTACAGTATGAGATAGATCCAAGAGCCCTTAAGTCTTCTCTCCCAGAACCACTCCTAATGCAGTTTTATAGTTTAGATACTTTAGCCCTGAATTTAGCTCTTTATTTGAGGACCTGAACAGATTAGGTTTGTGGACCACAAGGCTAAGATGATAGAGAGGTACTGACATTTTAATACCCAACCTTCTGGCATCCCACTGTGAGGAGGGGTACACTCCCTCTAACACTCAGCAGCCTATCTTTTGTGCAGTATATTTGGTTATGAATAACTGGGCTCATATTCATGTTGCAAATATGAAAAAAGCTGAAGCACAAACCTCTGGTTTCCTGAATAAGTAGATCATGGTTAACATACACTTTTAGTGAGAAGACATAGGCCTTCCCCAAAATTCTAATACTCATTTTCTTCTTTGCAGTTTATGTGTACATGAGACCCAGCACTGGGAGCAGCTGGTGGGAAGAAGACACCCTTTGAGAGTCCACTGAAGCTTGGGCACAAACCACTATGCTCTAACAAAATCCATATTCTATTCAACATATGGCCTATTGTAGCTGCTACAGCGGTTTCTTCTTTTCATGCAGAGGACAGAAAACCTGCTCAAAAACATCTGAGACTTCACCTGTGCAATTCTTGCTATGTTATTTCTTCATACCTCACTTGTGCTCTTGTGCAAATCATTGACAGGTTAAGCCTGTCCCTAAAAGAAGGGCAAAGTAAAAGCAGAGAGTGTAAGGAATGGGTAAGACTGCTATAGAGTTTCTCACAGGAAATGGCAATACTTTGTCTACCTTAGATTTTTTACCAAAGTTCCCATTATTATTATCAGCTATGCTGTTTTCACAAATGTCTAGGGCTGTATTCTTGAGAAGCATTATTGGCCATTGGTATTTTAACTGTTGTTTTCTCACTTCCCACTCATGACAATTGGTCAAGACTCTGCAGATATCTGATGGCAAGAATGGAAAATATGGAGGTTTGAAATACAATATTTATGCAGTCACACTTACACTGTGTTAATTATTTTTTTCTGGAAATAGCTCCTGGTTTTGTGAAATGAGCGGAAAAGAACAGAAACAGCTATGGAACTATTTTAATTTCACAGTCATGCTGCCCTTACAAGGACTTGTACAGATCCATCAGCTAGTGTTCCTGATTCAGATTTACTTTGTTCAAATTAAAGGACAAAATTTCCAAGATTGGCTTGTAAAATAATAGTCACACAAGAATTACAAAACAGATGGATTTATTAATTTAATGCTTTCCATAGCTTCCTCTGTCTCCTGATCTTTGCACTGAGTAAATGTATTTTCAACCGAAATGCTACAAAAGTATGTCAGTTCTTTTAATGGGGTTAGTTAATCCTTGAACATGCCAGCAGATACATTAACGATCTTGAAGAAAACAAATCCATTTGATTCAGAATACCCATTTATCATATTTTACATAATTTTCAGCCAAGACATCATTGGGACTGGCTTTAAATCAATGGAAGCTAACAAGAAAGGAAGTAATAGAAGACATTTAGCAATTATCACCTTTTTAAGAGTACAGGTGAATTAAGACCAGAAGTTCTGTACACTGCAAAAATATCACACTGATATCTGTTGTGCAGTTCCTTATAAAAAAATCCCAATTTATATCAGGCCCAATTCTTAAAAAGGATAATTATATTTCTTAGAATACATAGCAATACACCTCTGACATTAGCATCACAGATGGCCAGCGTTTGCTATGTTCAGCAACTCCAGTGGAAGATGTGCGGGAGCAGTGGGTCTCATGTCAGGAAGATTTATGCAGAGCATTTAAATATTGCACAGCCCTTCTACTGCAAGCTCCTCTGGCAGTGTTTCAGCATTAATCAACAGTATTTATACCAGAATGGTAAATTCAAAAGTAAAATGCATTATTAAATACAAAATGTCAAATGAAAAAAAAAAAATCAAAGAAATTAAGATCTTCAAAAATGGAATAAAAATGAGAGTGAAGGTTGTCATATTCTTTTCCTTGAAATAATACTATAAACAACTGTTAGATTAGTCACCTCAGCCCATCATTACAGGAAAAATTATATTCCACTGAAAACACAACATATCTTGCTGTTTAACATATTTGTTGGCGACGTGGGCAGTGGGATTGAGTGCACCCTCAGCAAGTTTGCCAATGACTCTAAGAAGACTTTATAGCAGCCTTCCAGTACTTAAAGGGGGCCTACAGGAAAGATGCGGAAGGACTCTTTATCAGGGACTGTAGGGATAGGATGAGGGGTAACAATTTTAAACTGAAAGAGGGTAGATTTAGAGTAGATATAAAGAGGAAATTCTTCACTGTGAGGGTGGTGAGGCACTGGCACAGGTTGCCCAGAGAAGCTGTGGCTGCCCCCTCCCTGGCAGTGTTCAAGGCCAGGTTGGACGGGGCTTTGAGCAACCTGGGCTAGTGGAAGGTGTCCCTGCCCAGGGCAGGGGTGTTGGAACTAGATGATCTTTAAAGTCCCTTCCAACCTAAACTGTTATATGATTCTATGATATTTTGGCTGTTCAGCACGTAATTTTAAAGAGACAAATACACAGTTTATTGATACTACAGCACATAAAATATGTAAAATTATATTGTAAAAGCAATATCTACCTTGAAGAGACTATCTTTCTTGCTCTTCTCTTACAGAAGAGCAGGATTGCACTCAAAACGCTATTAGTCTACAAAATTCAAAACAATATATGTTTAAAAATACAAACCTACCATATTTGACTGCTGAGGTCAGCATAATTTTTGGATACTTTCCATTTTGCCGTGCCAAGAGGTATATATGCAGGCAGTCCAAAATTCCCAACATGGAACAACTGTTCACACATTAAAAATCTCAAATAACTTTTCATTCAAATATACTCAGATGAGATCTGATGATAAGGAGAAAAAAAAAGGAATTTCAGGGGAAAAAAATGTAGTAGTTTTAACAGTATTAAAGGAAAACAGTTATAATAACTCTTCAGACTACCCAAAGGAGAACACTTTCTGACAGTCCTGGGCTATGCTGCTTCACCAGGCTCCTGTTCTGTGCCACAATGAGTGATAAAACCTAGCATTTTTCATTTATAACTTTCCTACAACAGTTCTGATTTCCCATTAGATCATTATTGTGAATAATATTTTTGATCCAGAGATACTTTCTTAGAAATTATAATCACTTATTTCCCCTACAGGACTGCTTGTTCTTAACCTGCCCAAGTGTGAAGCTATCTTTGATCCTGTCTTCACTTCAGTACATGGTGCTTCAGAGTTTTGGCATTTGTGCTTTTAAATAAATCATCCTTAGTCTAGGTTTTTTGTCATGCAAATTGAATGAACTGTTGATATGAATATAAATATAACATTAATTTCAAATTTTGAACTCTAAAACCTGTTCACATACACACTTTTGTTCCTGTCTCATGTCAGTTCAACCCTAAATAAAGGAAATTGCAGGCAGAAATAAATTTCTTAATTATTTTTAAGATTAAACGTAAGTAATGGGGTTTTTTAGTAAACAAACATATAAAAAGAGCAGCCATTTGGCTTAGAAGCTGATATTATAAATTCTGACAAAATCCAACAAAAGGAAAGAAGTCATCTGAGCAGAATATGGATGATTTTATGGATGATTTTATGACACATTACTTGTTCTCTGTTGCCCACCCTCATCCTCTGGAATTTGGTCTGCTGCATACAGAGGACTGCAAAAATCATTTGCACTCCAAAGAAAGCTTAAGATGACGACTGACACAAATAATTTAATTGCTAAGGAACTCAGTGAAAAGAGGAAAAATGCTGCTGCCATCACAGTAGAAGCTTTGGGACCAAACAACTTTCTTGTATCTCTGCTACTGTTTGGAGAAGGCCTGGGGATATAGACCTCAAGTAGACATAATCACTTTCCACTCTGTCTGATTTCTGATATCCAAGCTACAGAAAGCACACATGATGGATCTGTCTTTTTTGTATTTCCAAGTGGTTAGCTCTCAATTCAGACCCCAGGTCTGTGGTGGTGACTATGTGCATTATAAACTGGTGCTTGTTTAAAGCCATACCTAACTTGGGTCAAATGCTTTACACACGTGAATTGAATTAAGATACTATTTAAGAGCTTCTGTCTACCATACAGATAATACAAAAAAAGATTGCATCACTCTGCTTGAAATGCAGCTGCTACATGGAAATACATGTTTAAAACTTTTGAACCATTTTCTTCTTTTAAAATAGTTTCAGTTTCAAGACCTATAAAAGGATCGCCATGAACCAAGTGTCTCAAATGTAATACTATTCTGGAAACTATGTTTGCAACTGCTCACAAGTAGAAGCTTGCAGAAGTTCATAATTTCTAAAGGCTTTAAATAGGTTAGGAATATCAGCTGGTTCCATGTGTTCCTCCCACGCTGACCTATAGGCTTGTGAGAAGAACTTTTTCCAACTAGAAGAAATCTGCTTTTGGAATGACCTGGTAGATTCACTAAACTGTTCAAAAACTGGCGGAATTTCTGTTCCAGTTTGATTGAAGTCAGAAACTATTTGGATTATGTTGTATGCTAAGTAACTATTTCAGTGATGATCAGTGATGATTTATTCTGTCCCAGCTGTGGTTGGCTTTAGCTGAATATATTGAGATTGGAAGGCTGATCTAACAATTTAAAGCCATTCACACTTCAGTCTAGCACATATAAGGCTCCTCTATTGGTGGAGCCCTCAAACAGTTTTGTGATTAAAAAAGGTTAACAAAGTGAATTGTTAAAAAAATATAAACACAAGGATGCTGTGCTGGTTTAAAAGTAGTGGGAAATTACCTCCAGGGATATGTTCACACTATATTTTCTCTTTTCTCTCTGCAACATTGACCTAGAAAACTGAGGTTCTTGTGCAATTACTGTTTCAGGAGGTTAAGCTTTTGAGAAAAATCTAGATTTTGCAACACCGGTTATGCTGATGTAAAGACCTGCCTGGCCAGTTAGTAGCATTGTTCCACAGTACAAAGTAGAATGTGGAAACAGCATTTTATCCAATTTAAAATGCTGTCTGCAAAACCCTGTGGAGTTTGCAGTGGCATTTGCAGAGAGATTGAACACAGTTTTAAGGTATGACTGGCATTTCTGATGATAGTAATATATAGGTAGCCTGAAGGGAAGAGTGGACTCGTATAATTTTCTACTTGTATGAAAATACTCATCTTGCAATTGTCTTCTAGAATCTCTTACTGAAATGCTTCCTTTTAGCCATAATAAATGATATACTTTTATACAGTTTAGAAAGATTCTTTAGTTTAAATGTTGCTGTAGAAAGTTGCCCTATCCAAGGGGCAAAGAGATTGGAAAAAGCAATCTAGGGGTGCAGCCTCTGGTTGCCAGCTCAAATGGGTGCAAAGGCTGCTATGTGACTTCACTGACTGTGCAAGAACTTGAGTAACTTTTCTGCCAGAATATCTGTAACTCATGCCTCTATATTTGTTCACAAGCACAGTTTGGATTCACAATTATTCCTGAGAAAGTTTCCTTAAGTTAGCCTGGGATCCTCTGTACCCATCACATGAGACAAATTCTGGCTCAGCAGAGCCATCAACTGAGATGCAAAGACTAAATATATATTGAAAAATAAAATAAATCCTTTGGTTTTGCCAGTTCACCCTGTAATAAGATTTTTAAACAGTTATCAGAAATTTATTTGAGAAACCTGGTCTACTGGGGGCTGATGGGGTCCGTCTGTCAGAGAAGGGGAAGAGCATCTTTGGTCATAGGCTTGCCAAGCCAGTGAAGAGGGCTTTAAAGTGAAGTTGACAAGGGAGGGGAACCTCCATCCATCCCACTCCTACCAGTTTGATACCAGTGCCAGCAATACATGCCCAGAGCCTGGAGAGGAGTCACAGATCAGCAGGAGAGCACCTGAGGAGCAGCACAAAGGAGTTCCAGACAGCAAATCATCTTCAGCGGGGCCCAACTTAAATGTCTCTATGCAAAGACACATAGCTTGGGGAATGAACAAGATGAGCTAGAGATGTATGCACACCTGCAGGGCTACAATCGTATTGGCATCATGAGACATGGTGGGATGACTGCTACAACTGGAGTGTTGGAATGGAAGGATACAGCCTCTTTAGGAAGGACAGGCAGGGGAGATGAGGAGCGGATGTTGCCCTCTATGTCAATAACCAGCTGGAGTTCATGGAGCTCTGCTTGGGGACGGATGAGGAGGCAACTGAGAGCTTATGGGTCAGGACTGAAGGAAGGGCAGGGACAGGTGACGTTATAATGGGAGTCTGCTACAGGCCACCTGACCAGTAGATGAGGCCCTCTATAGACAGATAGGAGCAGCCTCACATTCACAAGCCATGGGGGACTTCAACCACCCAGATAACTGTTGGAGGGACAACACAGCAGGACATAGCAATACAGGAGTTTCCTGGAATGCACTGATGACAACTTCCTCCTCCAGGTGATAGAGTTGTCAATGAGGAGAGGTGCTGTGCTGGACCTTCTTCTCACCAACAAGGAGGGGCTGGTGGATAATGTGAAGCTCAAGGGCAGCCTTGGCTGCAGTGACCATGAAATGGTGGAGTTCAAGATCCTTAGGGCAGTGAAGAGGGAGCACAGCAAATTTTTTACCGTGGACTTCAGGAGAGCTGACTTGGAGATACCATGGGATAAAGCCCTGGAGGGAAGAGGGGCCCAAGAGAGCTGGTTAATATTTAAGGATCACCTCCTCCAAGCTCAGGAGTGAGCATCCCAACAAAGAGGATGTAAAAATGCCAAGAGGCCTGTATAGATGAACAAGGAGCTCCTACAGAGCATGAAAGCAAGGATAGGTAGCCTTGGAAGAATAGAGAGAAAATGTTCAAGCAGCTGGGGATCAGGTTAGGAAGACCAAAGCCCTGATAGAATTAAATCTGGCCAGGGATGTCAAAGGCAACAAGAAAAGTTTCTATAGGTACGCCGATGATAAAAGGAAGACTAAGGAAAATGTGATCCCTTTCCAGAAGGAAACCAGAGACCTGGTTACCCAGGATATGGGGAAGGCTGAGGCACTCAATGACTCTTTGCCTCAGTCTTCAATGACAAGTGGTCCAGCCACACTGCCCAAGTTGCAGAAGGCAAAGACAGGAACTGGGAAAATGAAGAACCACCCACTGTAGGAGAAGGCTATGTTCGAGATCATCTAAGGAACCTGAAGGTGCACAAGTCCATGGAACTTGATGAAATGCATCTGTAGGTTCTGAGGGAACTGGCAGATGAAGTGGCTACGCCACTATCAATCGTTATTTGAGAAGTCATGGCACTCTGGTGAAGTTCTCACTGACTGGAAAAGGGAAAACATAACCCCCATTTTTAAAAAAGGGAAAAAGAAAGACCCAGGGAACTACAGGCCAGTCAGTCTCATCTCTGTGCCTGGCAAGACCATGGAGCAGATCCTCCTGGAAACTATGCTAGGCCACATGGGAAATAAGGAAGTGATTGGTGAGGAGTCAATTAAGAGCAGCCCTGTGGAGAAGAACTTGGGGGTATCAGTGGATGGAAAACTGACTATGAGCCAGCAATGTGCGCTCACAGCCCAGAAAGCCAACCGCATCCTGGGCTGCATCCGGAGAAGTGTGGCCAGTAGGTTGAGGGAGGGGATTCTCCCCCTGTACTCCACTCTCCTGAGACCCCACCTGCAGTGCTGTGTCCGGCTCCGGGACCCCCAACATAAGAATGACATGGACCTGCTCGAGTGGGTCAGAGGAAGCCACAAAGATGATCAGGGGGCTGGAGCACCTCCCGTATGAGGACAGGCTGAGAGAGTTGGGGTTGTTCAGTCTAGATAAAAGAAGGCTCTGGGGAGACCTTATAGCAGCCTTCCAGTACTGGAAGGGAGCCTGCAGGAAAGATGGGGAGGGAGTCTTTATCAGGGAGTGTAGGGATAGAAAATACAGTAGTAGTCTTTCAGATCTCTTTTCCTTCTATCAAAATTTATAGCTATTTACAACTTTCACTTCCTTATAATGTAGTTTTCTAAAAAAAAATCTAATATTCACGGAGGAGCACCTCATTAATACAATTGTTTTTAAATGACTAGTCCATTTTAAAGTTTGTGCAATTAACAGGATGTTACTTTATTCTCTTAGACTAGAGAAGGAAGACATTTTAACCATATATAACAAATTCAGCCCACTAAGTTACTGCTGTATGATTCAATAATTTATGAAACGTAAAGAATTGCAAAGAACTGTTGCCAGGCTGCACAAAATTTTGGATTTGCATTTTGTGTTATACTCTACAGTTTGCAGTCTATCCAACTTCTGATTATGATAATTTGCTATCATTCTGTATATCCATGTACAGAGCTTTTACAGAATGAATATTTAGTTAGAGATATCACTTCCTGTACTAGAGTAAGTTTCATGTGTTTATAGGGGTTTTTTCCTCTTTTTTCTGTAATAGACTGAGGCAAAAATCCATTGCCTCAGTCAGATAAGCAATTTCCTTGTCCACAGATATACAGCATGGGTCACGCCATTGCAATAACTTTAATGTGGCTATTAGAGGGCATTTCAGTAGCAGGGCATAAAAACATATTTTTGTATAAGTTTCAACAGTGTTGAAAAATATATCAGTCTCTCCATGTTAGTAAGCATAAGATATATAAGTGCTAAAAATTGTTGCAAGACTTTGCAAGATCCTGCCTGGCTGATAGATTTTCATAAGTCATTCTATCATCAGAGGAACATTTAAACAACTGGCAATAGAATATTTGTTTACTTGCATAAGAAAACAGCTAAATAAAATCTAAATAAAATGTGATGTCTTCTAAAAATGCAGTTTAGCTGCCTTAATAGCTGTCAAAAATTCCACTAGAAAAGCATGAGCTCTTTCCTATTGCCTTTTGAAGCCCATTCTGCCTCCAGCTGTACTTTTGTGGTGCATGTTATGCATGCACAAGATAGATAGTGTGCCTCATTAGCAACAACTTTACGTCTCAGATGCAGACACCAATCTTACCAAATCAGATGCAGTTTCCTTCTTCTACGAATGAAATTCTTAGTAGGATTCTTGTGGCTGAGACAATATAACCTGTCTCTTGAAAAATAAACAAATGAAGATATGTTTAGGTATGTTCTGAAACAATGAGAACTTTTCTTTCCTAAGCTTTAATAAATACTTCATCGTTGTACCTCAAAAGCAAAAGTTTGTGTATCACATTCTAGTGACACCCATTTGCTTTGGCAGTCCTCATGAAAACCTCATACAGGAGCATGGCCAAATACGACATTTCAGCTCCCTTCATAGATTAGAGCCTCAGTTTTGACGCCTAGCAGAAGCTATGAGAGTTATTAGCTCTATTGACTGTATGCTGTGGACATACACAAGCTTGGTCTGCCTAAACAACTTGACATACAAAAGCTGCTTTTGGTTAGCCAGAGACATGTTAAAATTGCTTTTAAAAACACTTCTTACAAGGCAATTTTCATTTATTGCATTCCTATGAAAAATTTACTGCATTCTTATGGAAAAGTTCTCTTTCATGCCCACCAGGGAAAGTTTACAATGACCTAACATCCAATGGTACAAAGTTTCTCCTAGGCCTTTTGTCTAGGCAGGACCCTAGATAAGTCTCAGGGCCCAAAGATATCCAAACACGAAACTTTTTACTTGACTTTGAAGACCCGAGGCAGCATGTACATCTGGTAGATCCATTTTCATTTGGTTCTATCTGAAACCTGACAGGCTTAAATATGCCTTCGTTTAGCAAAGTACAGGGTTCAATGGCTGACAAATTTGGCACCTCCTTTTTTCTTTTGAGGCTCCCTCCATTTTTCTCCCATAATTTACATAGAACTTCTTTTTGTTTGTCATGTTGTGACATTTTTAAGGCTGTTGCAATATTTTGCAACTCATACATCAAAAGAAGCATTTGCTGTTTATACACCTTAGAAATGTTGCAGCCTATTAGCACACTTTTAGTTCCCATCCGGGAGGCCACACCTGACAGCTGAACTGCACAGATGGAGATCTGTCATAGTGCTCTGTTTAAATCACCTCTCCTCCTTTCGACTGGGTTGTGTCACATGCTTTCCCACTAAACTGTGGCTTTTTGACAGCAAAGATGTTGTGAATCACTAGCACAAGGTTGTGGGAAAAAATGGGACAAGCTAGAGCCCAGAGCTCTACTCTGTTGTAGCCTAGAGCTACAACAAAAGCATAAGGAAAAGAAGAGACTTTCTCTCTTACAGGAGGGGTTGATATCTCTAGCGAGACATCAGACTGCACAGCAAATGCTGTCTAGGGAAGACAGGGAAGGAACCTAACCTGATGGGAAGACAGGGAATGAACCTAACCTGATGATCCAGAAACTACAGCCCAAACATTTTCCGGAGTTAAAATTTCAATTAACTACTTACTCTCCCCACTCTTGTATACTTACTTATACAGCTGTGAATCTGATCTGTGCATCTACTGTTTCTGAACAGAAGCAAAGCAGAAATGACACCATAAGACAGTCTGCTTTTAATAAGACACTTCTGTTGCCATAACACAAAAGTCTGTTTCAATGATATTTCCAAATGCATTGCAAAGCCAAAGGGTTCAGAACAAACATCTGAAAAAAAAAAAAAAAAAGAAAAAAAAAAGAATCAAACTTCACAATCGTTTATTTTAAAATTGGGCGAGGTATAAAAGAATTAATGTTACCTTTTTTTATTTGAAGTTGTGTTCAAATTTAGCCATGCATTTGGTGTTATATAATACCGATACTAGTAAAACTTTGGAGGGAAAAAAAAAATAAAATCTGTACTTTTGTGCAAGTTTGTGCTAAGAGATTCAGACTTTGTCCTACTTATAGAGCCACTTCAGATAAGAAAAAAAAAAAAAAAAAAAAAAAAGGAAAAAAAGTCTTAAAAGAAAAAGGACTGACTAGGAAAAGGGAATCTCTTTCTTGGAAAATTATTCCAGATGCAGACAAAAAAAAAGAAAAAAAAGAAAAAAAAAAACACAAAAGAAGAATAAAAGCCTTCACTAAAATATCTAGGGAAGCTTACCTGGATTCTAGGATCTCTTCAGGTCCTCCATTTCCTCTCTCACTCTAACAGTTTATTTGTGCCAGCCCTAGGAAAACAAAACCAAGAAATTTCAGGGAAAACATTGATAAAAACAGAAACTTCAGAAATTATAAGTGCACGTGGGAACTACCTGAAAGCTGAGAGTCTGAAATTATTTCAGACTGCATTGAACACCTAATACAAATAGGATTTATCTCCTTATGCCAGTTTTTCTTCAAGAAGGCCATAGAATAGCCCAGGTTATATTCTTCAAAACGCTGGGTCCTAATTACTGAAAGGACACCTAGGAAATACTCACATGTTGGGTATAGTGCTGTAAAGTCTCATTTGTTTCACAGTGATCTGTTGATTTTTTCAGTACCAAAATAGGGTGTGTTGCAGGAATCACTTTCAGATGACGGGTGGATGCAAAGAGAATGTGGATTGTACAGAAAAAGGGGCCTGAGACTCTAGGAGGAATAGGCTCTAAGGAGTACATCACCAACGTCTTTCAGGGCTTCAGGTAGCTCCTGGCTCACATCCACTGACAATTCAAGGCAGTTTTCTTCTTTATTCAAGCAATGGATCAAGGCCAGACTAGATGATTCCCTCCATGAATATTGATCTATGAATTGTTTTGGTTTTGATCAAAACCTGATTAAACTTATTAATTGACTCTTCTTAATCAAGAAAATACCCCCCTTCTTAAAAGTTCAACTACATCCAATAAAAATCTCTCTTTCAATAAAAAGAGAGGAGTTGTTAGGGTTTTTCTTTTTTGTCACTCGAGAAAAAGGTATTTATCCTAAAGAAAGCAAAAAGTTACTTTTAATAAAAATAAGAAATTAGATTTAAATAAAGTAATTTATGATGTAAAATTTCTAATTTTTTTGGTAATAAATGGCCTAGGAAGTAGATTTTCCAATCACACATATCTGGCTGAAATCAATAGATGAATTTACAACTCAATTCTTCTAAACAAACTTAAAAATCCTCTTTTTTTTTCTAAATGTTTCTATCATACCTGAATAAGGGAAAAATGCATGGTTGATTTTTAGAGAGAAAAAAGAGAGGAAAAAATCTCAAGGTCTCATCACAGAACTTGAGAATCTTTGGGAACATTGGACCCATATGTGTGGAAAACGTAGAAGTTGATACATTACTGTCTTTCCCATATTTTTCAACACAGACTAAATTTTAATGCCACAATAAATGCAATACAGCAAAGATTCCATATAGGTTTCCAGAAAAGACCATTTTTTCCCCCCAAGCACCTGATACCAAGCATTAGACCTGTATAAGGGGAACGAGTATCTAATAGAAACATCCATGTTCATTGCCAGGAGGTGCTATGAGTCACCATGCTAAAAAAAAACAAAAAACAAAAAACCACAAAAAAACCCCAAGAGAAATTAAAGTCTGTATTAACACAGATAAACTGTAAATCATCTCCATAAATTATCAATCCAGACTCTTCAGATCAGACGTTAAGGGTTCCTGAAGTGATTAATGACATTTTTAAAACAAAAGAATCCTTCACTCGTGTGAGTGTGGAAGGATCCTGTACCTTCCAGTACTTCCCAGCACACTTTTGCAGCACCTCACAACATTGCCGACCCTAAGCAGGCACCTGCTTTCCATCGCTGTGCACAGGAAGGATGAAGTCCCATAGAATAAGACCGACTGTATAGAGCAAACCAACATTCACAGGAGCCACTTAAATTACCCTAATAGAAGATACGGCTTAAGTAGCGCAGGGTGAGGACCTTGTGGTGCCAGGGCAGCCCTTCACTCCAGCTCCCAGCTGGCTCAGGTGCCAATGCCTGTGCATCTCTTTGCAGGGCGTGACCTGAGGTGACCACTGTGCCCACTGATGTTGGAGGGCAACATGGTGAGATACATCAGCAGGCACGCTGCTGGCCCCCTCCCCTGGCAGAGAGGCTGGGTGCCAGCAGTATGTAATGTAGGTATTAAGTATTTCTCCAGAGCCCACACCCAAGAGGAAGCAGGCTGCTGGGTGCAGGCTCGGGTCGTGGACAATGACCTGCCATGCTTCAGAGGCTGCTGTCTGTGCTATTCACAGACATGTTTGTGGGAGCCTGACAAGGACACATGGCCCCACAGCTCCTTCCTTGTGAGTGGGAAGGTACAAATGAGTTCCCTGCATTTGATACCACCTACACATTTTGCCTCTTTTTCTTTCACCCACTGTGTCTGAACTAGATGAGTCAGGCTCTGTCCTCTGTTACGCTAGGATAAAACAAAGGAACTCCAGAGGAGATGAGAAGTTACTCCAGGTGGTATTTGAGGGTTAATGGAGTAAAATTTGCTTCTGTGCCTGAAGCTACTGCCACTCCTCTGCTTGAGTAATAGAGCCTTAAACATTTAAGTGATGGATGTTGGTGCATGCCAGCTGCAAACCAACAGAGCAGGCTGTAAACACATTTTACTCCTTTCTCTCTTTGTTTTTTAATGTGCTCTTTTTCTCAGCTGAGATCCTCTTGCCTCTCCAGTGTTGTATCACAGTGACATGAACGCCAGTCAGGGTAGGGAAGGTACAGCCTAATATGACTCACAGCGTTCAGCAAGTTTTAGTCATCAGGCTTACAGTACAGCTATGGTTAGCATGCCGACTGCAGCATTTCAACCATTGCAAATTTCCTCCGCTACTCCTTCAGCTGGAACAAGTCATTCTTGTGTATCTGTAGGATTTTTTCATTAAGGCTGCTGGTATGCAAATGTGTATGTTTACATCCTTTCAGTAGCAATGTGAAGAGAGATGTTTCTAAATCCGTTAGATCTGAAGCTGAAGCTGTCACATTTGTGGAAGTGATTTCTATTGGAGATGTACATACCTGTTTCCTCACAGGAGCTATCTTGGGAAAAATCTATTTTCTGCGCTATATTTGATGGGGCCATATTCCATAAATGAGACTGTTTTCTGTGTAAAATGTTTCATTAGTAGAAAAATATATTATGTATGCTTAAATTAGGAGCATAGGGAATCTGTGCACTTAGGTGATGCTCCCAATATACAGTTACACGGACCCAGGCTTGAGTGCACTCATTCTCCCCCACATATTTTTTTATTCATTGGGAAACCCATAAAATGGATAGAAAATATCAAGGCCCAGAGGGCACCAAGAGGCCTTAGCTGCCTTGAACAGCTCCACCTGAGTCCTCCACCCACACACCCTCTGCCCATAGGCTGGGGGCATGTTTAAGCCCAGGCCTGGGCCCTACTTTCTCCTTAAGGTGTGGCATGGCTGTCTGTGAGTGGGAAGGAACTTTGCCTCTTGGAGATGCTGCAGACCTGTGTGGCTGGTAGTTTGTCTCCTGGCTGGACTTTGGACCTGCCTTATAGCCCTGTTTCTAGTCCTTCTTCAGCTACTTTTGGCTGCAGCCTGGACATGGTCCATTCCCTCTGCTTTTCTGAGGCTGTTGATGGATCATGTTGCAACCCCTGGATCTGCCTGCCACATCCAGACCTGTGGGACTGTGCTGTGGGTGAGTGCCCTTGTCTCTTGGGTCAGTGTTCCTAAGAAAGCAGAGACAAAGCTAGTGGAAGACCCTGGGAGCAAGATGTGGGCAGGTTTGCTTTGTAATTGTAGCACTGTCAGTGCTTGTCAAGACTCTAAAATGAGCTGTGAAGCTTGTTGAAAGCAAGACTCTTCTTTCTGGGTAGCCACATTGCTAAACAAGGGTTGCCCCAGGGTAGGTTTGTGTCTAGATGAAATAGTGACAACAAAAGACAAATAAGAAGACTTAATTTCCATTAGACTAGCCTAATGGAACATCTGTTAACAGAATTTTTATCTTAATAGACATCTTCCTGTTCTGACATGTTCTTGGTGACTTACTTTTGAACTATTGACTTCTAAAATAAAAAAAAAAAAATTATGTTAAACTTGACAGCTGACCTCACTACTGTGCAGTGTCAGTGTTTTCTTTTCACTCTTGCTCTCTCGTTTTCTTGAACTCTAGTGCTTACAGTGCAATGAGTTAGTTAAGTACTGAGGTGTTTGCTGCTTGCCTGTTCTCTCATTGGGATCCCACAGTACAACACAAATTAAAATTCATTCTAATGCATCATCAATGCCATTTATTATTTCCCCTTCTTGCATCTGCTCTTGAAGCTTTTCAGCTCTCTCTGCCCTGGAAGATTCTAACTATCTGTAAATAAGGCTGGTAGCCTAGCAACACTGAGTGAATGCATTTCCCTTGCTGAATAACGCTGGGCATAATCAAATCAGCTTGTTATGCTATCTGCAGCATTAACACTGTAAGTTGGAGACAATTACAAATGTTTCATGTACATTGGTATAATTTTGAATCGGAAACTTTTCTCAGCTCTTTCAAAAGCAGTCTATACCCACAAAGTGAAGCAGAAATGCTCAGCTTAAAAACAAATAAACCAGCTCCAGAACCATGTACAGTCATCAAACTTAATCGATTAACCTGATCCCTTAAGGAGACTGGAGAAGACAAACGCCATATATGACCATTTGTACTGATCAGCACAGACAACCAGAGAGTTTGGAGCTACCTTAGATATATGACAGGGAGAGAACTGCCTTGTGGTGCAGATGTGACATTCTCCTAGGCAGGACATGAGCCCATGTCATAAAAATTGAGCAAACACATAGTGAAACCAGTCTATAGCACCATCTATAATTCTTAGGACTGTCTTGCTCTAAAGAGGAAACTTGCACTGTCAAACTGAATTTACTGCAACATATTTCAGGGGTGGAAGCAAGGCATAACGTTCTCCCTACCCTGTCATGCGTGCATACATGCGAGGAGCAGCACCATTCTGAAGGATGCATCTCCTGCTCCCTTCATGCCCTGCAGTATTAGGTGTTTTTTACCCTTGTATGAAGAAGAGTGGCATAGGTCGTCTTTAGCCCCCACAGAGTTAAACAAGTTAAAGCATGAAAAACTTCTTAATTTTACATCAAAATGATGTCAGAACAAATTCTTCAGTTTGTAGTGGGCTATACAGATTTGCCATCTTCTTGAAAACTAAATTTTGTGTGAGTAGAACTTTACATTTTCCAGCTGTTACATCTCTTCAGAACAAGGAAATCTTTGTTCTGCATTTTTTAATTGACCTTTCTAATCTAAACAAGTTTGATTGGGCAACGAATGAATGAATGGTTCCAGCATACTGTTATCACAAGACAGAGCTGGTGATGCCAAGCACAAAAATAGCTCTGGCTTTTTCTCCCCCTTCTCTCCTCCCATCACTGATTAGCACAGGCATTAGCAGATAAACAGCAAGAAATATGTTTTTACTTATATTTTATAAGCCTGAGTACATTATTTTTATTGGCTGTGAAGATACCTACTTCTTTGATAAAAGTAACCAAGTATGAGAACCAGAAAAACTAAAGCCTGTTAGGATGAGGTTCAAATAGAGAACTCATTCTAATATTTTTGAAAGCTTTATTTATACAGATAAATAACTTTATGCAGCTTAAAATACAAAAGTTTAATTCACATTGATATAAGTATTACTGAATCAAAATAACCACTTCACTTTCTTTTTGTGTTCAGTTCTGCCTAACTAGCTTATATTGCTGAAACCTGGCACAAGAATGTGATTTACAGCCACAGCAAAAGCTTGGTTTAGTCTTTGCCACAAGCTTGAAGAACATCTAACTTTGCTTTCTTAACTCAGTACACAGCCCAGCATGGGTGGGACTGAAGATCATAGCCTTGTATAATAATGCACTTATTTCCTGGTACCTTGTTCCAGGCTCTGGGAGCTAACAGTGTCTGCTCTAAGTAATTGTATTTGCCATCCTTTTTTCTCACAAGGTGGCAAAGCTTTCTGCTCAGTGAAATCACCACTTGCAGCCATGAGCCAGAGACCTAAAAAATCGGTGATATGCATTCCCTGAGGTTATTGCAACCTGGGAGGTAAAAACTGATCTTGCTACTTCGGATGAAACTGGAGTTTGGGAGCAATTTCACAGAAACCCTAGGAGATCTATCTGCCTGTTTCTCTCATTAGCATTGCAACCTGTTTTGCATCACAGTCTCACTCCTCTCTCAATGATTGCTTCTCTTGCTATCAGCCTTCCCCTCCCTGTTAACTGGTGAGAGGCCTCAGCAGAGTCACCAGGGGAGGGCTGCAGCCAGGCTTCTCCTAAGCGAACGGGAAGAAGGTTCTGACCTTGAAAACCTATGTCAAAGAGAAAAGTGTATTTGTGAGGGGAGGTGCCCAAATATGAAACCAAATGAAGTGCCTTGGGAGGTAGCTGAGGGATTAGGAATGGCAGATGAGATACAGAGTGGGAGACTGGCAAGCAAAAGGATAGGGGGGCTTCCTAACAAAATGAAGGGTGAAGGGGCAGAACTGTAATGAGAGAGGAGTAAGATGTTATTGCTCTGTAAATCTCATTACATGGAAGGTGGCAGAATAACAATATATTAAAATGTCTGAGTGGAAGATAATTGACAACTGAAGTTGAAAAGGAGTGTAAGTGCTGCAAGTGGGAGGAAAAGCAAAAAATAAGGAGCTGTATTTTTGATACGTGTTCTGACTGTGTGAAGGTAAGAATGCCATCACACCTACGTGCTGTGTCTCTGATTTTCTTTTGAGGTTCAGGGAAATAATTTCTTTAAAAATAATCTTTAATCACCCCTTTTTCCGTTTTCACTACAGAGAAGCTTTTTTTGTTTTCTGTTTCTTTGCTGGTTTCTTAAACAGGGGAGAGCCATAACCTCTGATACTCTCTCCTTCTCTTAAATGCAGAGATGAAACTGCTCTTAAAGAGCTAAAAGACTTGGCTGGAAAAGGAAGGAAGAAGTAGTGTGGCACCTGATCCTGGTTTTTAGGAAAACATTATTGAGCTAGATAAGGAATGACATAACTGAGATTGTGGACAGACTGAATAACACTGAAACTGCAAAACTGAGACCCCCTTCCCCTGTTTACCCGGCTCTATATTTTGGGTGGGCAGCAATAGATGTGTATTTTGTTCACTAAAATCTCAGACATATTGTAATACAGGAAAAAAAATCAATCCAAGTACTCAAGGAAAAGGGGCATACTTGAAAAAGAAACATTAAGCGCATATCTGAGGCTACAGAGCCTGCCTATATAGAGGTTTGCTGAGACCTTTGCAGGGCTATATAAAGCTGTAAAACTTCCAGCTGAAGGATGGACTGAACATGCCAGATCAGTAATGAATGATTGGTGCTCTGCTGTCTTCTGATCCCCCAGCCCCTCCTCATATCTGCAAACATTCATTATTTTCTGGAATGTCCTTTTGAAGCACATTTCTTCCTCAGTGCTGCAGTGCCCTCCAGTGCTCAGAGAAAATGCTTTGTCTTCCATTATCAAGAATCCGAAAGACAGACACCATTTTATATCTTATTATAAGACTGGACCCCTCATGATATTTCAGATGACTCTCTTACTTGGTTTCCAAAGAGTAAAGGCAGTACAGTATCTATACCTAAGCTACCTCCTCCTGGTGCCCTCTGTCACCCTGATCCTGTCAGAGGAACTACCCTCAGAAAGCTTGCCTCCTGGTTAGAAACCTGCCCCAGAAGATGCAGGACATGAGTCAGGGGTCTCTGAATCCACCTGCACCACAGCAACCGAACAAGCCTGTGGCTTTCTGCCTGCTGAATGAGTCTGGCTGTCTCTGTAACCTGGGACATATGCCTGCTGCAAGGCTGTGACCCCCAGCTTGAAAAGGATTTTCTTCTTCAGGGCATCTCTTTTGATGCCTGAAACACTTTCACCGCTGGCAGCTTGTTTTTGTGGAATGATTATCACCTCAGTAAGTCTTATCCCAAAAGCGGTTAAAATGCTTCTCTAATAAAAGTACTACCAGCAACATACAGGCTGTAGTTCAATAATTGTGTTCAGAGTAGTCAAGTTTTCCTTAACACTTGTGGCTTCAGATTATTTTAATGAGAAATCCTGGTTAAGGATGAGTGAGAAAGGCATAGAGCGAGTCTAAGTTTCCTTTTTGTGAGATATATTTTTGCTATTGTATATCTCTAGTGCAGAGGTCTAATAAATTCCACCTAAACCACTGTAAGTGCTTTCCTAAATACAAGTGGGAGAATTTGTAAATCCAGAGCAGCTCATAGCAAATGCCTGATTAGAATAAAAAAGTTTAAAGTGGGATTTTTCAACAGGCTAAAGGAATTCAATTTCAGGTTTCCATCAAATTATAGTAAGAGCTGCCCACCAAACAACAAAAAAAAGTATATTCTGATAAATTTTGTGTAATGGGGAAAATCATCTTGGCACACACTCATCCATATATTTTTCAGTCAAGAAGACATCTTTTTAGAGAAGTTTCTAGTTGAATTAAAAGTTATATAAATAGTCCAAAGAGACCAGTGTTCCTCCCACATCATTCATTCTCTTTCAGATGTGAAGTATCTGATCAACCACCACAAAACTGGCAAACATCTGGTCAATCCAAACACTTGAGATCAAATATGCAACATTCTGGTAAGTGAGATCGGTCAAGTAAGAAAAAGGGGTAGTGAGGGAGGGAGCACAGAGAAAGGAGTATACATAAGGACAGAAGAAGGAGGTCAGAGCTGAAAATAAGTACTTGTGCTCATGGGAGAGATACAGAAAGGGTAAGGGAGCCCATCAAATACCATGCATTTTGAAATTACGATCATCAATCTCTCTCTACCTTTTGGACTCTCAGTAACGTTTGTAATATTATGACCAAGTAATATAATAGGATAGTCTTTCAGGAAAAGATTTAAAATTACTTTTCTCTCTGCAAATGATGTACCACAGAGATTGAAAGCAAATATATGAAGCTAAGTATTGACAGACTATATTTTTCCCAAGCATTTAAGTGTGAATCTTATCTTAGGAAGAAACACCTGTGCTTTCAAGGCCCTTTTTTTCCGCAGACTTTTAAAATATACTAGCAGAAATTCTAATATAAAGGACCCTGTTGGTGTTCGCTGCTGATTAGGAGCAGATGCTTGAGAATTGCAATGGACTGTAGTTGTGCTAGACAGGCTCTCAAAACTTGTCCTTCATTTTTTCTTGTTTATACATCAAGACAAGCTGTAGAATCTCACTTCTGACAGAAGCATCTGGGTCTGCCCACTGTCCCCAAAATATTTTCTCTTCTGTAAGTGTGTCTTCACCATTTGTGCTGGACACTTGCACCAGGGCTGGGTATCATGATTCTGTGTACAGAGATGCCTAATTTTGACAGAATTGATGGAAGTTCACAGAACACACTCTGGCTACAGTTTTAAAGTACTATTATCATTCATGTGATTTTGCCTGCACACACTCTGTGAAGCAGCAAGGTTCCTGACCATCTTAAAGCAAAGCCTGCTCTAACCCAAATCTGCAAAGACAAATTTAGATATATAGCACTCCAAGCTCTCATTCAAAGTTGTTGGTGAGGCACAGATAAAAGCTGCACAAATCTCAGTAGGAAAGGCTGCCCCCAAAATGCAGTATTATTCCAAATGTTTCAAATGAATTTGAATAGAAGTACAAATAAATGGGTATACTTCTTCTATCAGTAGCATATTCTATAGATAAATTCCACAGGCAGTCAGAGCTGGCCAGAGTGAAGGTACTCTCTTAGAATTTGAGACTGTGATGTTAAACTGTCAGGCTAAAGCATTTCCCAAAGCCATGGGCCATAAAGCTTCAGAAGCATACACAAAGCACGTGCAAGCCTTAGAAGTGCTTTTTAAACAGAGATTAGGCTACAACTATATTCATGAATATAGCTTTCAATAGTCAACCATCTTAACCAACCCATAAGAGGCAATGCATAATTTGTTAGCTGATCATTTGAAGTGTATAGTCCTTTTTTCCATTTAAAAAAACCTTATCATTTGCAAATGAATGCAAATTAATGTGATTTGTATTTTTGCATGTGTCATTACTCTAGAACAGCTTTGACTTATAAAAATAGAAATCCATAATATGAACAATTAATCTCTAATTTTAAACCTACATTAACATGCTCTAAGTAAGAACACGCATTAATTGCATTAATAATGCAGTGTAACAGCTATCATTGCATCTAGGACAAATTACTTCTATTCAGCAAGACTGCTTTTATTGCTCAGTCTGCCCCAGCTACATCAGTCTAATATGGTAGACGCCACTGTTTTCATGCCTTAGGCCCTGTTTCTTCTATGTAAAATATTATGAGTGCACATCTTACTACACCATGAAAGAAAAGTTCTTTTGTACCAGCATTTGTTGGCAGCTGGCCTCTGTTGAAGAGCTGTGCTGAAGCAGGAGCACACATTAACCATAGCGCGCTAGGGTTCATGTATCCTCTCCCGTGTCATGGATAGGCAGTTTCAGACAGTTATTTTCCTGTTGCAAACATCCTTTTCAAGTACATTGTGCCAGACTGATCCTTGAAGGATCAGTTCTGATTTCTTATGTTTATATTTATCACATACATACCTGGGCACCATGTTACAGATAGATTCTTGTGCTCATTTCATAAACATTCAATCTACACTGAGATTACTTAGTGATTCTTCAGAAAACCTTCCAGCCATAATAATCTCACATTATCAGTCATTTTATTAGGTATCAAAAATCCTTTGCAGAAAGATTCTTAGCCCAAATATTTTACAGTTTTGCACTGTTGATATGGATTATGTGTATCACTACATTTATGAAGACAGTTTTCAGATTAGGTTTAACAGTTGCTACAGCAAGAGTTTTATATTTAAAAACCTCAATAATCTGAAAGGATTTAGGGATTCTAATTTACTTCTTTTTTTAAAGTGGAAGTATAATTTATGGTCATAGATTCTGGTCTTGGAGTGTAGCAGGAAAGTTGTTACTGAACTGTTAGTGTTTCAGTAACTGTAAAATTATATTCACTGGACTTATTTGTGCAAAGGTAGTAAATACTCCTTAAAATGAAGTCAGATATTTTTCACCTGGCAAAAAAACCTTTTTGTGTAATTTCACTAAATGTCTCTACTACAGCCTTTGAAGTAGGGACCCAAGACAAAAATTTGTCCAGATGTTAAAAGTGTTCTCTTCCAAATATTTGACTGTTTTCACTCTCCAGAAATAGCTCTTGATATGTGTTCAGACAAGACTTGATAGCTGCCAAGTAATAAACTGAATACATGGGCAAAACTGTCAGGCATCTTCCATTCCCTCAAAGCTCCTTGGTGTGACTGGGTAACTCATGTTCAGTTAGCAGAGACAGCACACTGCAGTCCAGAATGGTAGGGATGAGGCCAAATTTTCCCCACAGTTACTCCACTTTTTCTCAAGTCCGGTGTGGTGCTGGGCAGCAGGGTTGGAAGAGGAAAGCTCTATGTTGCAATGAGGGGAGAATTCTTGCTTCAGTGTGCAGCAATAAGTGAGATGAGAATGAACAATGGGAAAAATGAACAGCAAGGGATAGAAGGAAGACATTTGGAAGTGTATGAGGGTAAGTGGAAGCCTTTGACCGAGGGAAATCAGGATAAGGGACCAGAAAGGAGAGAGTTGATAGCACACATTTTGCTCTGGATATTGAACATGCTTGTACTAGAAGATGCAGTAAATTATGCTGGCTTTGCAAACACTAGCCCCCAGATCAGCAGAACTGATGTGGGTACTCAACCCATTTGAGTTCAGAATCATTATTTCCCTCATTTGACTTGAGTGCTACAAAAGCTATATTCTGACATACAGATCTTAATACTTCTGACTTCCTCTGGTTAACAGACTCCTATGTCACACCCCCTGTACAGATGGATCCTTGACTCTGAAGCTGATACATACTTTGACAATGGTCTATTGGCTCTTATTAAAATTCAGTATAAATGCAAATATTTCTGGAGGTTAGAAACTGTTTTAAAGGATGTGTTCTTAAATGGTGCAAACAGAGGACAAGCTAATATATGTGCCATTAATAGGAATGAACCTATCTACTCATACTGTTAGAAAATAGAGGAAGATACTGTTACTGCATAATTTGTGATTATTAATGTTCTTTAGGTGATGTATTATATGTAGGCAAAATGCCAGCTGTACCTCAAGTTTTATGATCCAGATGACAATCCTAATAACTGAAATTAAAACTTAGTATCTTGTGACAAGACAGCCTCATTTCAAATTAGCTGGTAGGCAGTATTTTTATTTTCATGTCCCCAAAGCTTGGGATGCTCCCAAATGGCACATAATTTAGAAGTTTTTTCCAATAACAATAGTAAATAGTAAAATACAGTCATACATTCTAATATCTTTTCAGTCCACGTGAAATGGTATTTCTTCTTACTGTGCTGAAATAAACCAAGATGCATTAGCAGAGCATTGCAGTTACCATTTTCAAAGGACCTTCCATCCTGATTCTACACCAGTCAAGCCCCTGAATTTATGTAAAGCATCGTTTAGTGTGACTTCCTCTCCACTGTTAGCTGCAGGATAGTGTACTGATACCTACTTCTGAAGCAATTTGTCAACTAAAATGGCCATTTTTTAAAGGTTGGAAACAGAAATAGAGACGCTAGATGGCAGCAAACATCTTAAAACTAAGTTCTCTCTGTATCTGGCCCGAATCTAATAGATGTAGGTAGTCTTCCAGCTGTGAAATGTCCCTTGGGACTTCTTCCATGGTTCAGCTGTTAAAAGACTGTCTTGCCAAAAAGCCGGTGTTTTCTCAAGCTTCTGAAGTACAATTTAAAACCGAAGCTTTGATGGTACTGCCTTCTGAATGAAAATCAGAAAATACTCTTTTTCAGCATCCTACCCCTTCTCCCCCCCTGCTATACCTATACTTAATTTTGCATTAATGATATGTAATTGAGTAGGGCTTAGTTCAAATGTTGTCTTTACAAAGGCTTAGCTGTAAACAGATGTGGTAACTTGAGCTACTTGCCCTGTTGAAGTTTAGCAGTATCCCTAATCAGCTCACACTGCTCAGTATCAACTTATTTCACACTATTTTCACTACTACAGCAGCTTTAGGCATATGTATGCCTTATGTAGACATAAGTATGTCCATTTTTCAGTGGTTTATCTGTAAGACCAATTTCCCTGAGCAAGATGATTGTCTACTGCTTTATTAAAATACTCCTATTCAAGCTAACAAATACTACTTTAGCTGCTGTAGAGGGAGTTAACCATAGACTTCCTACAGATTCTGGGAAGCCAGATGTTTCCTAAAGATTTAGTTTTCCTTTATTAGGAAAAAATGGATAATATAGGTTTTGTATGCCCCTTTGTGAAGTGTTCTTTCACTGAACTGATTCATTAGGCAAACTTTTCAAGAGCTATTTTTATATACACGCAGCTGTAAACTAAAGATGTGGAAGGTATAGGACAGAGCATTTGCAGACCTTGCAGTGTTTGAGAACTTTCTATTTACTTGCTATATGAGGATGAATTTTGTGCGTTAGTGTACAGGCAGATACTGAAGTAGCACTGAAAGATCGTACAAACTCAATTCCACAGAAAGCTTTTAAATCTGTACATATTCACTTTAAACGTGGAACATAGATCCCCCTGCAGCCTACTTCATCACTATATTGCTCAAAGGGTATGCAGGAAAGGGCTCAGGCCCAACTTTCAGCAATGATGACAGGTAAACCTAGGGAAGTCTCAACTTTTGCCCGGCTTGTGTGTCTGGGTGGTTCTTCTTTCATGCAAGTCATATGTTAAGTCTATTCTCTTAAAGCGAAAATGGAGACTCTTTAATTTACTTACAAAGTCTGAAGAAAGTGCAGGCCTAGAAAGAAGGAAAGAGTGTACAGCAAGAATAACACTTGAGGCAGGATGTTGAGTGTGAGCCCAGTGGCTCCTGCTCCAGAGGAATACCACCCATGTCTCTGACAGCTGAGACTTCACCTTTTCATTGTTCAGCCTAATTCATGGTCAGAACCTTTTCTCCCATTCAGGTTTATTTCCCAAATTTATTTTCCAGCCTTATAGTCACAGACATTTTTCATGGGTTTTTACTCTGCTCCTTGGCGCAGCTGCCTTTTGGGTCAATCCCCTGCTTCCAGTTTCTTGACCTGCTGTTGCTCTAAAATCATGAAGCATTTTCCATTATTTTCTTCCTCACTGTAATATTATCCATCTTCAAAGTCTTCCCTTTGTCATAAAAAGAGGAGTAATGCATGAAAAGGGAGAGAGTGTTTTAAAATTATTGTTTGTTCAAGTAAAATTACTGAAAATATTAACCTCCAAAGAAACTAGGTGATGCTTTATATTATGTTATGGCTTTATCCTAGGCCTTGGGAATAACTCCTACAAGGAGCATAATGTCAAATATTTAACAAATGCTTAAACAGTTACTTTTGATCTAAATTCAGAGGCAGTATCAATCAATGTAGTATACAACTTTTCCATTTTACTACAAGGCCATTTCTGGAATTGCTGCTGTTCTGAAAGAAATACTAGTCAGCTGTAGCAAATTAAAAAGTATTTTGCCAGACAATTCAATTAAGTATGATTTTTATTATACTGTAAATATTTAGAGTAGCACCCATTAGTAGACTGTATGCTTTCTCTTATCACTGCAGCTCTGTGCTATGCTGTACCAACGCAGCTTCAAGGAAGCATTTTATTAGGAGGCATTGAAGTAATTGTTAGGCTTAATTATGTAACTATTTATATAAATTAAGAAATAACTCTTGACATGGCTTGTAAGTTAATTAAGAATTAACTTATTCGGATCTGTGAAATAAAGAATCTTTGTGTTCAGTATTACCAACCACAAAAAGATGTTTACTTCTCTAATCCTCTGATCTTAAAAAAAAAAAAAAAGACAACCTTGATTTTTATCTGAAAATGGTGAAAGGTTGGAAACTGTTTGCCAAGTTAAGCTTGTTCCCTTACAAGGAAATGCAGTTTTGGGAACAAATAGCATTCCAGTCTCTTCCCCAGTGGGCATTATGCCATTGTACTTGCAGACATTGTGTCATGGAAATATGGAAGTAGGCTTGAAACAGCTAAGAAATGCATTGCTTAGTTATGTATTTGTTTTCTACTACTTAAAAGCTACTGTCTACTCTTATTCAACAATATAAAAGAACACAAGCTGAAGCTTATAGATTACATGTTTTTCTATTCTATTGACTTAAAGAAAAGCCAAAACTTGCATAATTCTGTAATAGTTAATGCAAAATTTGTTCTTATTAAAATATTTTGATATTGGAAGAGTATTTTTAAGCAAGCAGTTCTGTAGGTGATTCCCATGCTGGTCAAAGTTAAACTTTTCAGTGTGAACATGGAACACTTTCAAAATTGGAAGGTAAAACTTCTTGCTATAGTTTTTTTTGAAATATTCTTTAGCAAGACTTTTAGAGATTTCTCTTTTAGCACTCCCTGCTTTTACAATACACTTGAGAAAATTAATAGCAGATGCTCATCTTTTTTTTTTTTTTCTGACTTTCAAGGTAACTCTTATTAGTGAAGTACTTTTGTAATTAGAAGGGCTTTTACAGTTAATGTTCTTAAATTAATCTTTCTTAGAAAATTAGTTTTATAAAAAGTGTGATTTCTGCTTGGAGACCTTTGTTTTATTCCTTGATACTATCCAGTAAAAACGTGGTTTAAATCCACATGAGCATTTTGACTCAACATAGCTTTTGATTAAAACACAAGCTCCTTTATAGATCTATATTTTTCAGCAAGCATCAGAAAGCATCATTTTAAGTTTAGATGTTAAATTATTTTTTTTTTTATGAACTAATTCAGATTATTTTTCAGCAATGAACTAGTTCTTGTGCTTTCTCCAGACAACTGGTGTTTGCTTTTTGGGGGGGAACAAATTTTCATGTAAGTGAGATATTCCTGATGACATATATTTGACATAAGGCTGAGGGATGAATGAAAACTTAGATAACTTCCATAACACTCAGTTTCTTGTGACACCTTCAGCATCATCATTGTTTTCCAAGACCTGAAGGCCTATGTCAGGAAGAAATTATGCTCTCAAGTGCCCTTGAAACTTCAGGGTCATTCATTGGTACCAACAAGGTACTGATTGCTCATAGCACAGTAATATTTGTTTGGAGAATGAAGAGTTTGGTGAGTTGTATGCTACAGTTTGTTCCCAGGTCAGCTGTGAGAATGCATCCAATGAAGGAGCTTTCAACAGTGTGTTGAAGAGCTCTTGGAGGTTGTCTGTATTTTTGCTGCCCCAAGAAAGGATGATCTGTGAAGTGCTTCTAATCATTAAATTCTACAGATCACACCATACATTGCACTAAAGCTGTACTTTCTAATCTACGAATTCTATGTGGTGAATCAGTAATGTAATGCATGATGATATAGATGTGCATACAAAGCTTTAAGAAGTATTTGGCCTTTTTCAGACAGGACTTCATACTGGCCGTTGGAAAAGATTAAAGCACCAGCGGGAAGTCCATGTACCTTCTCTACTCCAAAATATGCACAAACAGAGTATTTTACTGATAAGATGCACTTTATTTTGTAATTATGTTATCAAGGTCCCTGCATATTTTTCCTATTAACCCGTGTTTAAATGTAGATACACGCTCTAACCAGTTCTTTAAAGTTTTGCCAAAAGCCAAACAAGAATAGATGAAAGCTCACAAAATCCCATGGTTAAAGTTTACATTTTCAGTGCCCTGCTTTATGTGGCATTCAGAGCCTTTGCATGCTCAAGGGAAAAAGTGACACTAGTGAACACTTCAATTGTTAGTACTATTTTGGGTTTAACTCTAGTGTGAACTCCAATTATAGCAGAGCTTCCTTAGGAGGGATGTGAATGATGAACATGTTTCCTTTTCCTTAAGATTAATATTCTCTTCAGTATCATGGTATTTTTGTGCATCTTAAGGACTCTGTATTTTTAACTATTGGAGAAGTTCAGCATTTTTCCTCTGTTCTTCAATTCCATGAAAGGAGTGGCTCTGTAAGTAACACCGTAGGAGCCAGGTCTTTACCTATTAATTACTAATAACTACTATTTGTTAGATATATATTTTTGCCCACAATTTCTTTCTTGATATGACAAGCTGATTTCCATTCCTGCTTAGTATCTTGGCAAATAAAAAATGTAATACAAGTCACACTGCTCTAATTCCGTACAGCAATTTCAAGATTAAGTCCTCAGTTATAATATGTAAGGCAGTTCTGACTTTGCACAAGCTATCCAAGTGGCAATTACTAAAAATATCTTGCAACAATTACAAGAAAAATATTTTTCATCCTTTTTAGCAATATTCATACTAGCCCTGAAGACCAGCTTCTAATAGTCAAATTCAACTGATAAATATGGACATCAAAATTATCAAAGATTTTCAGAGAAGAAACTATTTTATAATTTCTGAGTTTCCTTCAGCTTCTGTTCCCAGTAAAAAAGTCTCGGTAAGAGCATGGAACAGTCCTGCTTTAAGTTCTTGTAACAGAGATTAGGTCTTGTATCCTGGTAATTTATGTACTCTAGCAACCACAAATTTTAAGATGTGCAATTTTTTATCTGAAATGGCTTTAGTTTAGTTTAAAAAACAAACAACCCACTTGAAGTTCTTATCTGTGAAAAAAAAAAAAAAAAAAAAAAAAAAAAAAAAAAGGCAACTGACTGAAAATCCCCTTGTTCCCAGAAGAAAGGAAATTAATGTAAATTGGTGAATTACCACCAGAAATACAAATTAATCTGAATAGAATAACAACTCTATTACAGATCCAGAACATCTGATGACTGTTCAGTTTACAAGTTCTGTACTGCCCACTTACGAAGAATAAAGAACAAAACCATTTATCAAGCTGCTAAACCAATCTAAGAATTACCACATTTAGTTTGTAAATTGCCTTCAGCTTGTGGGGATTTGTGATGCTTGTCATTGTGGCCACTACTGAATACAATGAAGGCTAAATTGTCACCACCATACCAGGATACCTTTTTTTAGAAGGTCATTCTGTGTTTCCAAAGTAAATTATTATTTCCAGATTTGTCTTCCCAGCCATTGCTTGCAGTCAATGAATAAGGTGTGTGACAAAAGCTGTCGTTCAGTGACTAAACATAGATGGGCTTGGGATCCTGCGAAACTGAATCTTCTCTTCTGTATGCATGCCTAAAGAGGCTACATCAGCCCACGGAGCTGAGGTCTGAAAGCTGTGCCCTGTAATAATGTTGTGCCACACCCTGGGAACTGGCTGGCAGAAAAATAGCAAGCTGTTAGCAGCCATCTAAATTTATGTGTCTCTAGGAGGCAGGGTCGTGGAATCAGCTCAAAAGGCACGTATGCTGAATACAAAAAAAAATTTAAAAATGCTTTCTAGATCTATTAACTTTTCGCACTTCATTCTTGGTACAGTTTTTCCCAGAGCAGGGTTCTATCCAGACAGTTTTTCGCTTTTTGCAAAGTCATTACTTTTGTGGATTCCTTGGAGAAGCTTATTCATCAAAAGGCAAACGCTCAAAAATCCAGGACTCTCCTACCTTGTGACCTCCCATAGCTTCAGGAAAGCAGAGCAGTCAGGAGCGCTGAAACAGTTGCCCAAGGCAGGTGCTCATTTTGCCCCTGCAAATACTTTGGGTAGATCCACAGCACTGCTCACACAGCATCAGTTTCCCAGTTACTCTACTCACAGGTACCTTAACAGACTTTGAGGAGGCCTCTAAAAGCAACTGTAATAGAAGTAACAAGTATCAGTATTACCCTACATTTAGTAACAGCTTGTATGCAAGTTCAGCATATTTAAACTCCTACATAATTTAGCCCATTATCATTTGTTTCTCAGTCAGTGTTCTGACCTGACAAAGTGGTATTATGAAAGCTTCACAGGCACATTGATGGAACAATACATCATTTTCAAATGCAGGCGAGCTTTTTAAGATACAATTCATGAGGAAGGATTATTTTTGCTTATAAATTTTCATTATTTATCTGTCAAAAAATATTAAAATTACAGACGTTCAATTCAGTATTTAGTAGTTCCTGCTCTTTTGCTTTTTCTTCTCTGGTCAATCCATCAGTACTTCTTTCTATTAGCTAAAAGATTAATTACATCTAATAAAAAGGTGGTTGCTCAGCAACTCAGACTTTTGCTGAGCCTGACAATGGTACATGAAGGAAATTTCTTTAAACTCTTATGTGCTAGCTGAACAGAAAAAAATATTATTTTAAATAGTCCTGTCATGAGTATCTAAATATAACAATAAGGCTTCTAAACAAAAGATGACTTTTTTATTATTATTCCTGAAATAGGTAAAATCTTAAGCAACTCTGTTCTGGGGATGGCAGTGGAGGGGACAAAAGAGTGAATAAAACTAGTTCAATTTCATATTATATTTCTACCTTTGAGGTGTCTATTTCTATAGTATGAACTGTTTTCAGAGTATTTTCCCAGTGTCTGTGAAAAGAATGGTCATCATGAAACAGTAGCAATGAAATAGAAAAGCCAGGGCTTTGGTTTTGTGTGTGTGTGTGTGTGTGTGTGTGTGTGTGTGTGTGTGTTTGGTCCTGATTTTCATATGGCTGTTAGATCATGCTTCCTGCCTCCTCTGTGTCTTGCCAGCCACACGTGAGTAGTAAATACAACAATGGTGTGCACAATCAGGGCAGTAGTTTGTCTACTGTAAGCAGTCCCAATTCATTTACTAGCTGATTGGGTATGCCTCAAAAAAATCCTTGCAAGATGTAGTCAGTTACAGGTTTCATAACATTATCTCCCTGATAATTTTCCCAGCAGATCTACTGGTCTAGAAGTGATATACTACTGTTCCACAGTACCACTTTGATCAAAGTCCTGGCTAAACACAGACTTGACATTAGCCACTTGCCTGATTTCTGCTGATTTCCCTGACATATTGCTGAAGAATCTAACCTCACCAGCTTCCTATGAAAATATATGATAAAGCTTCCTTCTTACCTATTAGAGTGAAAAAGCAAGTAATTGCAGAATGTAAATGTAAGATTACTTGCTTTTTCACTCTAATAATGGAAACCATATGATTTGTCTTTTATTAAAGTTGTCATCTGTGTATTCTTATGTTCAAGATCCAGAAACTGTTGTTTCTGTCATCAAAATGCCAAAAATAAGTTGGATCTTTCCAAGTATTAACTGTTTTCACTGGAATGATCCCTACTGTAAAAAGTTGGAAAGAAATATACAAATAGTATCTGTATTAAAAATAAATATAATCCTAGTCCATGCATTCTGAGACTTTGAGTTGGAAAACTTTATTTCATAACCTATGATATTTTTGCTGTATTATTCAACATGTGCAATGCATAATGGAGTACCTTATTAGTATGGACAGGTAGTAATTTTAATTTTCCATTCATTTGTAAAGAAACTGGTGTCCAAGAGGTAGCATTTGAGAGTTCGAACAATGTGATGTAGTATTCTTCCTACATCTGTCAAATGTTCCTACTGTACATTCATTGATGTCTTCAGAATAATAGACTATTCCCTTCTCTGTTGTGCAGTCAGGAAGCTGAGAAACATATTGACAAACCTTTGATTAAAGACACCAGTAGTCACAGAACAAAACTTCTTTATCTGCCAATTTTTGTTTCTTCAGCTGAGAGATAAGGTATTATATTATTGGCATTACATAAATCTCAGTCTCAACCAAGATATATCAAGTCATTTTATGAAATCTTGGTAAATAAAACCTTGTACTTTATTGTCAGATCAAGATAAATTACCTGTAGATAACACTAGTATGCTTTGATTACTTCTCCAGAGGCCACCATGTCTTTTTCTGTATTTTCATATTTCTCTAAAAATACCTTGAAGTTTTCTTTTTGAAGCAGTTATAAAATAATTTCCTATATCTTCATCTTTTGAATGGTGTTTTGTGTTGGCAGACTACTGTCAGCAACTAGAGAACTTCCACATAAATCACAGAAATATCAGCTGCAATTATGATAGAGGTGTCTAGTAGACAACGTTACACTTGCTTATTGCTTTTCACTTAAGCTGCAACTAAAATGCACATCTCAGCTCTTTGGTTTAATTTGCTAGGTTTAATTTCAGTACTTAGACTTGGGAAACCCCAAGTCTATCTAATGTAACTACGTAGACTGTGCCTCACTCCCTCCCCACCTTGCCCTGGTCTCCTGCCCCTTCCCTCACACCCCTCCTGGCTGAACCCTTGCCCCCGAGTTCCATCGGCTGCCCCTTCCCTGTTGTTCCCCCCCCCTAGAGCCCCCCTCCCTCAGCTGCCATTTTGGTGGAAGAATGGGGAAGGGGGAAACTTAAATATAGTAAATATATTAAATTCCTCCTAATTTCTCCTCCACAATTCTTGTAACAGCCTTGCCCTAAGCACCTGTGTTTGTCACCAGACTGAGACTTTCTTTCTACAAATCTCTTGACAGCATTGATTGCACCAAGCATATGTTACTTTAGGGTCCTGTGGGACTGAATTTCTACACAGCATATAAACTGCTGAGCCTGGATAAATGCATGCAGGTAATATCTCTACGCTGAACTTTCTATAACTGAAAAAAATGGGATTGCTAACAACTTTTGAAGCCTACTCTGTAGGCCATACTCCCACAATTGTTATAATAAAACATACCAATTTCTCTATTAGGCCAGAATTTGTAATAATGTACTTTTAGAAATTTTTTCCTCTTTGTCTGTCATTTCCTTAACAGAGCTATAGATCAAAGAAGAGAGGTCAATGTGCTTTTAGAAGGCAGTTTCAAGTAAAAAGTCCTGTCCAGGATTTTTATTTCAGTACTATCTCAGTAAGTCAGTACTCTATCAGGATAAAGATGGTTGCAAGGAATTGTTTATGAATTCTACAGCAGGTCATGATTTAAGCAAATATCTCATGGCTTTATCCTTCTGCTCAATTATGGGATGAGTGAATGAAAAACAGTTATTTTAGAATGAGATGGATGATTTCTCTAATGCTTATTGAATTGACTGATGTAAGAAGAAAATTCTCATTTTTAGACAAGTTTGGTTTCACAAAGTGATTTGAGAACATCAGCAATGCTGTTTATGGATCCCACCTGTGGAGCCCCTGTGCCACTGACAGTAGTCTGACTATTTGCCAGACTTTTATCACAGGCCATGATACATTGTCCAGAATGGATCGAAGCAAAAACAAGAAGGGAAGATTTTGTGTACCTTTAGTGGTCCTCATCAAACCTTGCTGAATGCCCAACTTTTTCTGTTAGCCTTGACAGACTCCTGAGAAGATCTTTGTGGAAAAACTTGTGTCTGCACCTAGGATTCATTGCATAGAATTCATTTCTGTCAATCACACTGGTCTCAGTGCCTTAGAAATTGCTGCTACTCAGTGTGATAGTGTGCTGCTACAGCAAAATTTCCTGTGTCACCCATATCATTTACAACACTGATTATACGCTATAGTAAGAAAGAATTGGATTTCAAGAAGAGCTTGTGTTTACCCTTAAAAATTTTAGCCTGGCTTAGTAGTTTCTACTTCTCTTCAGTATGCACAGCTCCTGGGAAGGATAACCATGAGAACTGTGATCAGATAAAAAGGGACCATAAGTACCATGTGAACTGGAATAAATAGGTAGTTTTTACACAGCTACCTTTAAATATTTCACATCAAGATGGTCACAAAAGCTCTTCTCTAAGTAGCACACAAGCTAACCACTGTAATAACCAAGTTTTCAATCTGTATCATTTATATAAACTCAAGTATATATCTCATGTTGCTGGTAAATTTGTTTTCTCCTTTGTAAAATTAGAAGGTAGAAACAGATGACAGCATGTTATCAATGTCAGAAAGACTCCTCTATGTCAATTCTGTAGTATTCTCTCATTCTTATCCCTCTGTTCTATTTAAAATTTGTATACGATTGCATCTTAAAAGTGCCAGGAGCTAACCAGAGATTTGAAAGCCACAAGTGCAAGGCATCACTGTAGTTTTTTGTACAGATCAGTGCAGAGGTAGTGATGCTGAATTTTGAAAAATTAACATAATGAAAAGAGAATGTATGCATTTTTTGAGAGATCTGAGAATGGTCTTTTTTTTTTTTTTTCCATCTTCAATGATTTATGAAACTTCATATTCGTAACAGATGTGTCCAGCCACACACAGAAGTTTGACTTGTGAAAAACATTTGTGTTTTGAACTTTTTTTAATACTCCATACTTCTGCATACAGAATGTGACCTGTGTATGAAGGGTTGTTAATATTTTTCTTTTAATTGAAGTTTTGGCTGGAGTTGTTAACACCACAAACCATTTTACATTTTGGTAGAACATCAGCACAGCAAAAGAATTACTGGATTTGATGCAGACATTTCAAAGAAAAAAATCTCTATTTGGAGATGGGGACTCAGGGTGAAGTTGCCAGTTTTACACTGTTTTCTGTTCTTCACTCTCAGGTCTGCCCTTCTGACCCAGTTGCAGTCTTCATCCTTTGACCTTCACTAAATGGTTAATAAACTAGCCAAATATCTAAAGGACATTCAAGTAGATATATTCCGAAAATCATCACTGATATAAATGGTAGACACACTTGGGGAACATCAATCAAAGTTGAATTTATTCACTAACTGGAACTCCAAAAATCTCAAATTGGGAAACTAATAAAATATTTCTGATTTCTGTGCTGTGTTTGCTCAGATGAAGAACCTTGCATTTCACATGCTTAATTTAACCCTTAAATTAAAGAATTAGCTAGGTTTGTAACTGCAGGTTTGTATCTGCAGAAGCCTTACAAATAATCCATGACAGTGTAAGAAATAAAAAGCTCTGTGCATTCACACATCAGAAAGGATTGAGATGGAACTGCCCTAAGGCAGCCCTCTAGCAAGTTTATTCATTGTGACTGTAATGACTTTTTAGTCCCAAAATGTTACCTGCAATAAGCATGGCAGTGTCAGAGAAGTGCATATATTTTATACGATGTCATCTTTTCAGAATTATTCAGTATACTTGCATAGCTGATTTGTCTCCTTCTACTGAGTACTTATCCCAAATCTGACCTCAGTTAGCATAATTAGCAATATAAGTAGCTAGCAGTTATTTTTAAATACTGTAAATTTCTTTTCTGTGTTTTTCTTTAAACCAGCTGTTTGAAGGTAGATGTACAAAGAGCAAAAAAATGAATGCTAGACTTTGACAAATGTTGAAACATAGATAAATCTCAAAGGTAAAGTAATAGTCTTGTAAGGATGGCAAACACATGGCAGTGACTGAGACCAGAGTCCTGCACTGCATGACACATGAAACCCAGGGCATTTTACACAGGCAGAAATCCTTCCAGCTATCATAGAGTCCCTGCAATTGTGCATGGATCTACAGACCATTAGAAAAGAATTTCCCATGGTCAGCAGCTTTCCTGGAGAACAGGAGGTCCATAGGCAGATCCATAAAGTTACATTCCTTATTTGGGGAAGTAGTGACAGCAAGGAACAGGTGACAATTCACAGACATAACCCCCAGAAGGTAAAAGACCCTAAATTATTTTTCATTTTGAGAGAAGAGCACTGAGTTATCCTTTTTCATAAACTGCAGAGTGAAACCTGACTTAGTGATGCAATTTCTCCATTTTTATGGAGTGCAAAATGAACTCTAGGTCCATGATTTGTGCAAGGTTTGCTTGGGCAGAATGGGAAATATGACACCTCCAGGCTTCTTCCATAAGATCAACTGACAGTGAAAGCTAGTGTTCCCTGTTCATGTAATTTTTGAAATTTAGGAAGAGCCTTTTTTATCTTTTTTAAACTGTCTTGCTAAGGCTTTAGCTGTTTGTTACTGAGGTACTGATTCTTTGCAGGGCAATCAAGTGAACTTCCAAGACAAAAGAGTATCTTCAGAAATGTTAGCAGTAAGTGCTTATGCTAGAAATATTAGCTCCACTGCCTTTGTCCCAAGGATGTTTCTAAGTCCCTAAGAGATTTTAGCAGAGGACTCACCCCAGTCTTCACAGAAAAGTATTTTTAAGCATCTTTCTTCTAAGGTTGGATTTCCTAGTGTGCCAGAAGTTCTATTTCCAGCTACAGGGCAGTGATGGCTTTGTCAGTCAAGTGTTAACTGAAAATCTGCTAATTAAGTAGGACAGTAGAAGTGCAGCACCATTTTATTGCCATCCAAGTCCCATTCACAGAGTTCTATCTATTGCTTCGGGACATTTCACTCAAGCCCAGGGGCCCGACTGCACAGTTTTGCTAGAGACCCTCAAGAGTTACAGGCAGACTTACATACTGTGCATATAAATATAATACAGCCTAAGGGGCTATTTTAGACTGGGCGTTGGAGTAAGTCATAATGAATTAACTGAAACTGAGCCAGTGTGTCATCAACATGAATACAGTGCTGTGTCTGACATGAGGCATAACCATTACAGAAGTTCATGCATATTAGTTTACTATGTTTATTGCAGCTTGATGTATTGCCCGTGGCAGAAGGGAAGAGAATGCATACATAAACACATCAGACTTTGATTTAAACATCAGTCAACTATCATGAAGAAACTAGTAATGGAGGAATGGCATTATGGACCATGAACACTGATGTAGAAGGTGAATAGCTAGGAATCCTGCTCACAGAATCGTTTTGGAAATAAAGATATGTTAGAAGCAACAAGAAGAAAGGAAGGCACAACTGCAAAAGGCATTCTATTAAAAAAATTTTGTGGCAGTGACTGAACCAAACAGTTTTAAGAGAAAGATGCTTTGTGGACTATAATGGTATGGTTAAGATAGTAAGTAGAGTTTTTTTCAATACCCAACTAAATAATTTCATACTAATTCTAACAATGAATGTGAATATTGGCCACCACCTTTTATTTTACATGGCATTATACTACCCTATACTATTTATTCTTTAGATACAGGGTCCCTGATAATCAAATGTAGGCAACAAAAGGTAAAGCAGAAACAGAAGTTCTGAAATTTTGTTGTGAGGCCAAGAAAAATAGCTCAGGGAGTTTAGCATATTGAGTTCATAAAAAAATCAAAATCAATGAGGCAATCTAATGGGCACATTCACAGGGAAAAGAACACTGAAGTGAGACCAGAGTGGACTAATAATATTTGTCTTTGATCAGTATTTTCAAGGTGAACCTTGATAGAAGTTTGAAAACTTCCATTTTTCACCTGACAACGACATTAATATTAAATCACACAATGTTATTTATTTTGTCTATGTTGGAATTGACTGTTCTAGCATTCTTTTGTGGCACATCTTTATATGACTATCAGGGAGAAGCGTCCAATCCTTATCTTTACCTCTGTCAAAGACAGATATTTTTAACCCTCACAAGTGGACATATTTACTGACAAATCCTATACCAAATTGTCTGTATCTAAATAATGAACCTGAAACATTATTAAAATTATGTAACTGCAATTAACAAATTATTTCCAATTTTTATGACCCAGAGACAAGAATTCAGTGCATTTATTTCACTGTTTCTTCCTGACTTGATCTGTCTTTAATTACAGAAATCCAAGCAAAATGAAAGTAATCCTACCTTGGAATGTGTCCTGGCTGTCACAGAAGTCTAGATTCTCCATATCTAGGTAAAAGTGATCTTAAAAATCGTTATGTATAGTAAATCGAGCAAGGTTGCACATGTAGGAAATGTAATGCACAGACAAGGACATAAAAAAGAATTTTATTTATGCAGTTATCTGCAGCTGGGTACTGTACTTTGCAAGATGGAGAGAGAAGGATGAGAAACATCAAGTTCATCATAACTTCCAGGCTCACTTAAACAAATGTTAAGTCTAAAATTGCCTTACTGGATTCAGTACAGATGTGACAGATATTGGGCAAATTCCTGCTCCTCCTTCCATCTTCATTTTCTTTGTATACAGCTCATTCTTTTCACATAGTGCAACCACCGCAATGCTTATATAAATATTATTCTTGTGATTTTAGCCTGGCCAGTGAAGAGTGACATCCAATCTCCCTCTGAAAGCATCATAAATTTTTATCTGATACACGCAATTCTGTGTTCTCTGATCAAAACCTAGAAGTCAGAAGGTTTTTCTCAACTTGAAATTGGTACTTCCTAGTCATTCCTCAAAAATTAAATCATTTTGCCTTTCTTCCTGCAGATTACCTGGAGATAACAACAGAATGATAACAGAAATAGTGAAGCAGTTTTTATAAATCTAATTAAAAAAAATAGGAAGCATAGGGCAAGAGTGGCTCTAGATAAGAAACTGCTAATAAGTACCTATAAAGTCACTGGATCCTCACTTGACCTGCTTTAAAAATATTTACTCTCATTAAAAGCTATTTCCACTTTTGTAAAGGGATGGCTCAGGGTAATAAAAATAACTTGCTCTTCATAGGAACAGAGCCAGGGAAATAGCTACTTTGTTCAGTTATATGCAGAACTGAATGAAGAATGGAGAGAGGAGAATGTGTTCTCACAAAACAGACAAGGAGTATTAAATCCCCTGATGTTTTGGATAACCTTGCTAGCTCTATTTTCCCCCATCTCTCCAGTCTTTGTTTACAGGCAGGTATAGACTTTGATGTAGTAGGTGGTTCTTCTCAATTTCCTCTGGGACTTCTCTGCTTAGGACTGTTCCCACTGTAGCCAGGGCTGCCTGGCAGGCAGAGCCCCATCTCCAGCATCTACCATCCAGTCCCACACCAGATGCTTTGGTTCATCTCACTTTATAACCTTTCTCCATCAAATGCAAGACTTTGTGGTTCAATGAAGTTAAATTTCAAAATGTCTTTCATAGCATATGGTAACACTTTGTTTACTTGAAAAGACTATAATTTATCCAATGTTTACAGCAGTAAATTTAAAAATAAGTATTTAGAAACTGGAGTTCTTATTTTCAGTCAGCTGATGACTTCAGCAAATACTAGTATTTTCCATGAAATAATCCAGAATTAGAGGGGAAGCAGACATACTGACCTAACAGGGTCTCGTTTCAATGTATACCAGAAGACTGCAGCAAGCTCTTAGCTGAAGAACTTTGAAAAAACACTGATAGACACAAACGCTTCTATTTAGTACTCCAGCTATTTTAATTGTAGCAACTGACAAAGCTTTTGTGTTTTCTTATGCAACCACCCAGTTCATAGTTTGAGAAGACATTTCAGTTCTGGAAAAGATCACTTGATATCAGGATTTTTTAAACGGTTCTGAAGTTAGGAATATTCCTTGTGATTCCTGCACAGTTCTGAATTTTATTAAGAAATCCCATGTCTTCATAGTTGTAAAGGGTTAACAGTATTTGAACACTTGCTCTGAAAATTATAAGTCCTTCAATATAGTCTCAAATGCTTCTCTGTAATAATTAGTCTGGACTTGAAGCTGAGCCAGCTTTCCTCTTTTGTTAGTTTTTAATGTCCATTTATTACTGAAATCATAACCTATATTTAATGTTCTAATTTAAGAAGTCAGATTTAAGAAAAATATGGAAACTTTTAAATTCAAGGAAATAAGTGAAAGAAGGGTCAGTGGGAGCTGTAGGGTGCTTAGAGAAAAGGAGAGAGAAGCCATATAGCTAGGTGTCTGAAAATAATTCAGGAGACTAATTTAGGCCCCCCTATATTTTAAGTTTATCTTAGGCCCCTTCTTTTTTGTAAAAAGGTTTACATTCACAATCATCACCAAAAACAATCATGCAAGTTATTGCCCAAGCATGTATTCTTACAGCAAGAATATATTTCATAAAGTAAATTCTATTTAAAATTTTTCTTTTTTTCTTAGCCTGCATTCAGTGTTGATGAGCAATATTTATTCTTTTTTAAGCTTCTTGTTGTTGCTTTAAATGGCTTCTTGCGATACATTTCCACCAGCCATTGCACTTCTAAGGCAATGAACTTTAAATTGCTCGAAGGACCGTTGCAGGATGTTATGAAAACCTACTTAGCAAGAAGACTGAACTAGACTGAGGTACTTGTCCATGTACTAAAATAAACCATGAGCGAATATATTCCAGCTCTGGTTTACATGGTCATTTTTCTCGTAAAGAGTAGGAGTTATTTTAGGTATCTGTTATTAAAAACCTAGAGACATAAATCGAAATATCTTTAAAGCTGCAGTGACAGAAAGAGTATTGAGATATCTTTCCATTGTATAGTTTAAACAAAAACCACATTTCTAACTCTGCAGCTTCCTAATATCCCAAGAGACTTTTTCTTCATTAACACTGACATTAATTTTCCAGCAGCTGTGGTAGGATAGGCAAAATATACATTTGTCTTCAAACTCTCATCACTGCAGTTCTAGTGAAGTGTTCTCTGATGGCTACTTGTTTGAACCTCTAGTAAATGATTGGTCTTGACAAGTAGCTCTTTAATCAGAAGCAAATTATAACACAACCACCTCTTAGCTCTTGTGTGTCACTTCTGCCCCTTTCACCCCTTCCTGCAGGTACTAGTACTCCTGTAAGTTCTATTTGGCATACGCAAATGATGCTTCATTATTTTCCATTCTTTAGTCCCCAGTAGACCCTGGGAAAAGCTCTCATTTGCATTGCATGGGTTTAAAACAAATTATCAGCAGACAGACAGGTATCATCAGCAACCACCTACATCTACAGGTTGAAATTTATACTTCTGTGTGAATTGTGCAATGGTTTAAGGTCAAAAGAGTATTCTTTTGCCCGTTTTTACTGTCAAAGAAGTGGGCTTCCTTGCCAGGAAATTTTAACTTCTCCGAGCACCTTTCAATGAACCACAGAAAAATTATTTCATTAGATATATTTGAAGTTGCTACAATAATATTTTTTCAATCCAGGAAATGTATTCAACCAATAAATGAATTAACTTGTAGTTAAAAAAGTGTAATTTTCCTGTTTCTTTTAAGCCTGATCATTCAATATAAGGTAAGTAATTCATATTGGAGACAGTGGAAAAGAATCCATCAGCCATAAACCATGTGCAAAACCCCAAATTCAGATTTCTGAGCTGGTATTACAGAAATATAGCATATGTTTGCCAAACTCAGTCTTATACAGATAATACCCGAAAACTTCTTTAGAAGACAGCTACAATTTTCAACCAACTATTCTAAGAAATTAAAGGGAGTTACTATCATTTCCCTTTAAAAACTGCCTTGCTGATCCATAAAATATATCTGCCTAATGTAGTCCCACAACTTCACTTGCCTGTACTTGATACTTAGGGAAAAGTACAGAAACCAGTGATATCAAAAATAAACTTGGTGTACCCTTTTGTTTTCCAAATGCCAGTGACTTACAGGCTTCTTGAGTGAGAGGCAGCACCCAGACCACAGTTTCCCAAAGAGCCCACCCTGACCTAAGACCCTTCAAGGTGCTCGTGTCTCCTGGCTGATCAGAGAGAGGAGAAGACAGAGGACAGTGAAAGGGCGAGTGCAGTAAAGGACTGCTTCCCAGCAAGACAGGACTGAAGCAGGAGCTACTGGAGAGACACAGGAGCACTTCACTGGTCTGAGAACTGGGAGCTATGCAAAGTCTCCATAGCCTTTAGTCTTTGCTCTCTGCCAGCTTGACTTCACAGCTCGTGTATCTCTTGCACATGCGTGCTGTGTGGCAGCCAGAGAGGAGCTGTCAAAGCCTGCTGAATTGAGGGCTATGCTGTTATAAACACCCAAGCAGCTGAGGTGCACAGCAGCCAGATGGAAGCGTGCAGGAAGCAAAATCCTAAAGGAATAGGATGCGGGTGCTAGTTAATCACCAGCTCCACATGTTACATTTTATCACCAGATTCTGAGTCATTATTTGTCATTTTTAGGGCTGCAGCATTTTGTAAGACCGTCCCATTTTCAGCCTCATAAACCTGTAAAAATTTAGACCTTTTCAGTGTCACAGATAAGACCAATCAGTGAATAATCACACTGTTGTATCTGAGTCAACTGATTTAATTATTTCTCCCAGTTTAGCGGGGATTTCAGACATTCACAGCTGCTTATATAAGGCATCACCTTTTTAGTATGAGAAAACACAGTGCTAAAATTTCACATGATTATTTCAGCTCAGGCTGAAGTGTTGCTGCTTTGAGACTGGTCATATATTTGCAATTCATCAAACTCTCATGTGTTTCTGTCCTCCCAATCACTGCTTTTATAACTTATGTTGGTGTTCTCCCTAAGGCTCCAAACACATCCAACTCTATGGTCAGTACATCTATATGACATCTCTGATTACAACCAGCTTTTCTCTTACTACCTACCTTGAAGTAATCCTGAAATATGAAACAATAACAAATATTGGTATGTAAAATCCTCTATGTTCTTATTACATAATCATGGCAGTTAGAGATTAAATACATACATAGTTCATCCTCATCCATTGTCTCTATGACACATTTAGATCTGTTTTATGAGAATTTAGGGTTTACTCTTTGCACAGATAATGTGCAGCAGTTGCAGAAATGGTGCCCACAGCTTCAGCAGCATCTACAGTCCCTCCTGACTCTGTGCCTGACCATGCTTTTGTGCAGGAAGAAAAATGGTGCCTATTTTTCCCTTCTCTACTGTATAATCTAGAGATAATATCCAATACTGCAATATGTAATAAACACCTACCAATTGGAATTGCTGCCCCATGTCCTTCTCTACTGAAATTCTTGCTCTAAAGACAAGTTTCCTATCTGGTGATCCCGTGATGGAAGAAGGCAGGGCAGGTAGCGTTGGGCATGTGTGCCATAGGGGTGCTTCCTGTCTCCACCTGGGCATGAACATTATGGGACCCAAGAGCCAGGCCCCAGCTCTCAGCTCTGATGGAGCCTGGAAATATTGGGAATTAGCTCCCAGGCATAGCCTTGACACTTGACAGAGGCCAGTGTCAGTTCCTGACTCAGCTCTGGTTAGGCAGTGGCAGAAACTGAGACCTGGGATTAGTTTCTGTCTCATACCAAGCTAATGTGCTGTGATATGAGAAGCATTGATATTCACTGTCGGGTATTTTTTAAATTATTTGCTCTACAACCACCATTGGTGCTGTCCTGTTCTTCCTAGTGAAATTCTTATGAGCATACAGGTTCACCATCTCCCAGAGTTCATAGGCAGTGACCATTTAACCTGTCCTTACTATGCTTAACTAAGGAACGCTGCTCTGGGGTTTTTTTGTTCTTTTTTTCTTTCTCTTACTTCCCATCTAACCTTCCACTCAGTTTTGCTGCTTTTTCTTGAAACTTTTTCAGTTTATCAATGTCTTCCCTCTAATGTAATGACTGAACTTAGTGTGATTCTTTAGATTTAGTGGAATTAGATTAACACAAAAAAAACACAGCCCTTTTCTTGTATTATCAGCTAGAATTCTGATATAAGCACCTCAGAAAACATCTGCAACTATATCTTTTGCAGCAGCCATAGCATTATGCAAACTCAGTTTGACTTTGGTGTTCTCCCTCTGATTTTTCACTTCTTATTAACATAATTCTTTTCTTGCTATATAGAGAGATAAAATCCTTACAAAACTCCTCTTTCCTCCAGAGATGTGACTTTAAAAATTCATTACTTGTATAAATATATCTGCCTAGCTCTTTTCCTTGTAGTAACATTATTTTCTGTCGATGCTTGTTAATCTTAGATTTTTTGTGCATTTTGTTTCTCTTCATTGCTGTTTTCATTGCTTCCAATAGTAATTTGCATTTTAATTAATTCGGTTTATTTTATATATTAATTTAGATCAACCACTACAAAATCCATTACAATTGAGAATTATCATTAAATTACCGAATAGAAACATCTGGGAAGAATATAAATTATCTCCTCATTTGCTTTACAGTTTTCAAAAGGGAAATCCTGAGGAAGGAATTCTCAAAACAGGGACTTTTAAGACCAGGTTTACACTCCACTCTAAATGTATTATCTCTGGATTTATTCTTGAGATATCTAGGATTTGGGGGGAAAAAAATTACAATTAGAAGTGTTTTCTTATGCCCTAATAGCAACTAATGAGCTGGTTTTTTTTGGATAGTGACAACTCTAAAACCACAACAGAAAATGGAAGTGAACATTGCAGGTGAGCAGCTAGAAAGTGAATGAGATTCAGGAAGAGACTTTTTCTCCTTGGGAGCAGCACTGCTCCATGTAGGTATCAGCAGTAGGAAATAAGGAGTTGAGTAGAATGAGAATGGTAGCGATTCATACATATTTGTTGTTTCCCATGGCTCAAAAGTATGCTCAAAGAGGGGAAACTGATGCTGAAATATCCCATCCCAGCACCCCACCATTTACACTACAAAAAATTAATCTCTGCTGAAGAGAACACATTGTGAACAACTGTAGGTCAGTAAAGGCATTAATAAGTGTTGACACATTTAATTACAAAACAACAAATAACTTGGTTATCCCAGCAGAATTTTTCATGTCTTGAATCTATCCCTAGTGGTGGAAAAGTTAAAATATAACATTTAGTCTTGCCTGTGTGGGAAAGTTTTTTCATTGTAAGTTATGATATGACTTTATGCCAAAAATTAAGGCAGGAAAACCATGTGGCTTGTGGCTTTAACTGCCATATTTTGTTTTGGCTTACCCTATGTCATTTTAAGATGAGTTTTAGTATGCACAGCTGTGCACCTTGGCTCCAGTGGTAATTATGCTAGTATAACTGACAAACTCTCTCTTGTGGGCCAAACCTTGGTTTTCCTAGATGCATGGGGAATAGGTATGGCTTCAGGAACATCCTGAAACAGTCGCCCCAACAAATCTTGCCTAAACAGAGTTTTAAACTATCATCTGCTGGGACATATTAAATTACCATTCGAATGATGCATTGTGATCATTTCAATCAAACCAAAATAAAGTAATTAAATGAATAGCATTGGTGTGATAGCATTCCAGTTTTGCAGTTGTACCCTTCTTATAGGCACCAAAAGATTTGTGCCTGCTTGGATGAGCAGCGACAAAGAAAAAACCTCCCTCTCCATTTTCTCTGGCAAATAAATGTCTCTGTGTACTCTTGCTATACATTTGATATACATCCTTCAGCTTATCCAGACATCCCAATGTATCACACATATTTCACTAAACCAGTCACTGCCCTACTGCTTTTAAAATTTCAGCATAAAGAAAACATTAATCATCGGTCTTAACTTTCCTATATTTTTTTCTTCCCTGTGAGCAAGTCATTACGGTATGTCTGATTATTAGGAACAAGGAACAAACATTTCCCCTCTGTGAAGAACAGGAAACAATGTTTGGAGAACAATCAAGTCAATTCTCCATGGAAAAAAAATGTAGCAACAGGGGAGAGGCTTGACCTTTTTCCAATTTAAAAAAAAAAAAATTTCATCTGAAGAAGAAATCAGTTTATGTATTCACCCAGTCTGACCTCTTTTCTAAAGCTGTATTTCACTGCAAAGAATATTTAAGTATCTAATATCACCATGAAAGGAAACCAAAACACTGGGACTTTTGGACTAAGTATTTTGCTTTCATCTTGTGAAATTCTTGTTCACATCTGCCTGTCATTGTAAATTATGTTTTCAGCTGAACACGAGAAAATCCACAAGATAGAGAGAGGCCTTCCCCTACAAGGAGTACACATGAACATGCACTGCCACCTGCTTGCAGCTGTAGCTCACATGGGGGCGTCAGCCTGGGAAACATCAGCAAAGGCAAAGCGACTGCTCTGAAAACAGTCCAGCTGAGGTCTTGTAAACACCAACAGTTCTCTTCTCTGGCAGGAGTTTTTAATTTTGTTCTGTATCTTTTCCAGTATTTATTAAAGATCAGGAAAAAAAAAAGAGACAAATGTGTAAGGCATTGGCACATACAGGTACATGCATTGATTCCCTTAATCTGACATAGTTGTATGTATGTGTATGTATGCCTCCTGTCACCTCTCATCCTATTGCATTTCATACTCCAGATTTCTGTTGTATCACATAGTTCTTCCCTTTGGACTAATGATTAATTCTTCAGTGTGGGGCAGTATGTAATTTTGTTGCCACAGCAGCTAAGGAGTCACAATATGGTTCCCAGTTTTGCCCAAAGGGAGGAAGTAATTGATGCCAATTTTTAACTGATGAACAATACTTCCCTGTGTGTCAGCTCAGACATGTGGTTTGTGCATCTGGGAGCTAAACACAACGTTTAAATGTTCCCACTTGCACCCCACACAGCAGAAATTTGATGGAAATTTTTCTCTTCGCTATGCTGTACAACAGCTGCACTGACCATCTCAATACTGCCGTTAAAATCCCTGGGTCAGCACTCCCTCTCTGGCCCCACAACAAGTGCCACGAGAACACTGACATCTCAGTACATTACATTTCAGAAGAAAATGCAAATTTATGAGTCATATGCAGCAATGATGTTGCCAGAGCTTACGGGTTTAGTATCAGTTTTGCCCTTTTGGGCGGTATTTCCCAACTTGCTGACCAACAACAAAATCTCAGGGAAGGAGATTTCTTCCCTCTTTTAAAAGTATATCTCTAGATCTTTTACCTAGAAATAAGAAAATAAAGCTGGAAAAAAATGAAACATACACAGTTGCTGGGGCACAGAAAACAGGGGGCAGCAGGAAAGAAGCTAATGTTTATTTGTCATATTTTTGAGTTCACTATTTTTCATCTGAACTCACTTCCATGGACACAGTCATGGTTTCTAGTATCTGAATCCAGTGTTACTGAAATAGAAAGTGGTCCTTGCAGCCTCTCTGAGCACTTAAAGCTGACACATTTTGAGCATCAATCTCCCAGCCTTCTTGCTCATTTGACAGAAGAGCACAGCTGCTCAGCCTTACCATGTCCAAAACCAAGACACTAAGAAAGGGCATCAAGAAGATTAGAACTGCTTATTCTAAGGAGAGGAAGATGTATGGCAAAACAAAATGCAGTGAGTGGTGCCTATCAGGTACAAATTCCTACCTGAAGCTCACAAGAGACTGAAGAAACAATGATCTTTAAAGCACTGCACACCTTAAAATTGCCATGAACTGAGAACCCATAAAATTCACTGCCATTAGATGCTGAAGAGCTTAAAACACATCAGGAAAAAAATTAGTGCGTATGGGTGAATTCAAACACTGACATGCACAAGGACACGAAAAAGCTGGGGAGAATTATACCTGGTGAGTAAGTGGGTAGGAAGCAGTACCTAGAGTATGTACAGATTATGGGGTTTTTTTCCCACGGAAAATAATGCTCCATTGGTGCTTGCCAAAGTACTCAGACATCAGGCTGAGAGCTTCTTGATTAATATGTGTAGGATAACATTTCTGTCACATTTCTTTAAAATTACGGTTTGCCTTGTAGCTACATTTCAGATTTTACTTGCTCTAGAACCAGATAGTCTGTCAATTGCATGTAGCAAATAATATGTTTACTGAATTTCATGATATATTAGAAAGCTATTATTCAAAGGAATGTTCTCAATGGTTCATTCAACTCTGGTCAAGGCTCTGCTATATGGGCTGTTGTTGCCTGAATTTGCAAATCCTCCTACACATGCAGCAAAATACCAAGGCATTACAAGAACAAATTAACTTTATAAATCTCAATCATCTTTTCCCTTTGCTTGAAACAATGCTACTTTTTTCTTATTTGCAAAATTCCTCTTGGAATACAATGACCTTTAGTCCCAACATATTGCTGTACTACCACAGAGATCTTAACTTTTACAGTTTGTTTGCAAAATTAAGCAATTACTCTTGAAAACTCAAAACTTCTCAAAACATTTTTCATCTCAGAAATCAGGTGCCTGGAGGCTGCTTTGTGAAACATAATGAGAAAATTCTGTCACCAGTTTTCTCACATTGAGCACAGGTTACAAGACTGGTAACCATACCTTAGATATTTAAGTATACACTTATAAACTGTGGGAATATTCTGGCAATTTATAATTCGCATTCATTAATCACAAAAATTGATTAATTTATCTTTTCACATTCTATCCAGGTTTTAATGCATATTATGGTCTGTATTCCACCTACTTTGTGGGTCTTGTCCATTTTAACTCTCATTCCATTAGTACAGTTCGAACTAAAAAACAAAACACAAGTTGGCAATTGTACACTCCTTCATATCTCTGTAGTCATACATTAAAGAAATTACATATTACCCAAAAAGTTAAGTTCCATTTCCACTGACACTGGAAAAACACTTCTAAATTATCCTTACAGCAAAAAATTTCTGTAATTCTGTTTTATCCTGTGATGTTTTACTGCTGCGTGTGTAGCCCCTTCTAACTGATGGAATAGTGAATTCACTGATCCAACCTTTGGTTTTGTTTTTTTTTTTTTTGTGTGTGTGTGTGTGATGCTGGGCCTTTTTTTTCTGTACCTCCTTCTAAGTGTCAAATATATTTTGCCTTTTTATACAGTATAAAATTGGAGCTATCTATGGACCTGTATAAGAGGCAACCCTCAGTGAAAACAATAGGAAAATGCTAGTGACTCCATTTCTAGTCTGGCAATGAGCCTGGCACCACAGGCCAGTCAGAGCCTGTTGATTTTGGCACCAACACATGATAGAATTTGTCTTAGGAATATGCTATAAAAGTTTTTGAAAGGGGAGACAATATTTGCATTCGGTGTATTAGGGAATTGAAGGCTACTAATAAGATCCATAAAGAGAGCTGCTACGGTCACAACCTTTACTAGTAGCATTATGGATGGCTGCATATATGGCAATATTGTAATTAGCAAGCACACCCCAGAGACAAGGGGGTTTCAAGACTCCAGGCATGATGAGAGCTTGTACAAAAGTCTTAGCTTAGAGTAAAGGCTGTATCCTACAGAAACTGCCCAGAAGAACTGTAAAGCTCAATTTGATAGTGAAGGTGCAGGCCTGAGTGACAAGCCAGCTATTGATGTCACCCACAGTGACAGAATAGCTGTCTGCAAGAATTTGAGGAAAAAGATTAAAATCTTCATTAAACTTTAGCTCTGGCAAGAAACCCATGAGATACTATCAGGAAGAGACCAGTCAAAACAAACTCGAGGTCTGGTATTGCAAGCCAATTTAAAAAATACAGACAATGAGGAACTGTTTGAAACAATGGCGAACTTTCAAATTCTTTTTATAGTTGGTCCTGAATTTTTCCCAGAAGAATACTATCTTGGTGTGAAAAGTATCATGCAAAAGTGAAATATTCATACATTTCTTCATTTTCAAAGAACATAAAAGGATAATGAATTAATATGTATTTGGTTCAAACTTCTAATCAAGAGTGATTCATCTCTATAAGAATTATATTAAACGTATATTATGATTATTAAACATATATTACCATTTCTCTTAGCCTGCTGTTCAATTCCTTCAGACATCTAGTGTATTTAAATCATTACGCTCTTTACTATTTACTCATTGTCATGACTGAAAATCCTTCTGTAACAAGAGCATGACTTGACCTTAGAAGCCTTTTAATTACAGATTCTTCCAGTATTTTTCTGGCTTCCTGGCTTTCCCCAGTTTAATTTTACATCAGTCCCACATCCCAGCCCTGCAGTGCCAGGGTATGGGAGGAAAAACACTCTATACAGGGCGGCTGGAGAGGAAGTAGAGATGGAGACAATAAGGCTGAACTGAAAAGCCAGGAAGGAAAACAAAGCTTTGTCTCTTAAACTCTTTTGCCTTAAAAAAAAATTGCACTTCCATTTTGCCTTAACGGAATTGTACCTTCAAGTCCATAGACAGCTGTGACTGCTAAACACAAGTTGCTGTACCCCTTCTTGCCCCATTGCACACATCCTTGGGCTTCCTCTCATCCACAATGAACCTTAGCACACCTTCATTTCACTGTCATCTCCCAACAGAAACTTACAGTATTTTCACGTTTTCCCTCTCTAAACTACCTTTCACTGGAGAAAATTTGACCTTGCCTGAGCTATAGTGCACATATGCTAAATTGTACATATGCCATGCCTGGCCTTGCACCTGCCTTGTGACTATATGGACTCATCTGGCGCTCACCACACTGTTGGCTGAACTTGATTTCACTGGACCCTCTCTGTCCCTGCTGGCTAGGGAAGGGGGAACAGCACTCCTGCCCCTGGGACCAGCCTCAACTGCCAGCTCACCTCCACTCCCACAGGCCTCTGAGATAAATGGCTGTGGACAATCTAATCGTCCAGTGTTCCTCCTTATCACTTTCCCCACTCTTAGGAAAACAATTCTATCTCTATGGCTAGTATTTGGGACCTGCCTTTCAATGCAATGCATTCAGCTGAGTTGTGGTGAGATACTCTTAATCTTGCTCTTATCTTTTCTACTTGGTTCCATTTTTGAGCTAATTCTATGACAAGCAGCCCAGCATAGATAAATAATCCCATACATCATCCTCATCCTAAAAAAGACAATTGTTTTCCAGTTCCTGTGTGGCTGGCTGGTTACACAGATGGTGTGAACATGCTTCTGCATGAAGATTTTGGCTTTGGCATTGACTGTCTCACAACTGAACAGCCACCGTCCCACGATGTCCCCTTCATTTACAATTGTTCAGTGGTTTTACAAAATGTTGCAATCAGTGTCTCCTTCACTTCCCAGAAGAGCAAGAGGCTCAGGAAAAGCTTTGCTAATCACTTCTGCCTAAGTGAGCAAAAGTTTTCAATGAGATGCTTTACAGTATTCATTTTCCAGTGGATGACTTGACTTGCCACGCCCCATTAAGACAACCTTGTATACTAAGCAAGCCTCAGAAATGGAAAATTGTGTTTTATGGTAATTTAGACACCACTCACACATTCCCCACCCCCCCCCATCCCCCCAAAAAAAAGATTAATTCCTATAGGATATGGCATGGCATGCTTCCAAGCAGCTGGGCTTGCACAAAGCAGCCTTTTTTCTTTAACAGATTCTGGTGATGTCCCTGCCTATAAAAATTGCCTGTATTATCCTGAAAATAGAAGCAATTGAGCTTTCCCTGACCTTATCTGGAGGAAACATAAAGAAGTTCATTTTGCTACCAAACCTAGTTAATTTATGCTCTTAAAGTTCATCACGAAAACTTTGTTGAAAACCTATCTGGGAAAGCAAAGGAGGTCTCAGAAATGCACTTACTTACCATGCATTGTGTGGCTGTCACCTATTCTGATTCCTGGAGAGTACTCTGGAAGTTTTCTATGTGCAACAATTGCACATGATTTCCTAATATTCTCCAGTTTCATGCTGGAAAACTACTAAAAACTACTATTTGCATGGCTTTCTGAGATGCAAGGCTAGGTTTGCAGCATCTTCACATTGCTTTTGCAAATGCTAGAACACAAGCAAGGCTGCTGTGTGCCCTACACGCATGAGAATTTTATTCTACACCAAGGATTATCTTTAGAAAAAGTCACCCTGTGTTGAGTAGTCAAAAGACATTTAAGGATTTATTTAATTTCATTTAACACTTTCATCCTGCTTTTTGTTTTCACTGAAGTCAACTTGAAAGTGTTTATAAAGCAAGCTTAGAAAATTCAGTGAGTTCTACATGGCTGAATTATAGAAAAATAAACAAAACTAATCCTACAACTATATTTATCTATCTGTCCTTTTGGATTTTGGGTTTTTCAGGGGGTGTTTGGGGTTTTTTGTTTTTTAAAGCCTATCTTCAAAGTATTGCTCTGTTTTGGATTTTACCGCTCCTTTGAGCAATTGAACTTGAAATATGTCTATCAAACATCTGATTTTTAAGGATATCACTAATTTTATCCTCAAAATTATACATATTTCAAAACCTCATCAGTTCTCTCTCTATATGTTGAAAATGTGATCAAATCAGGATTAAGGAATTGAGAAGAGGCTAAGGACACATTCAGTCAGAATGTAGAAAGAAGTCTATATATCTGATGTATGGCTCCCTTTATCGTACTAGGTATATTGATTTCTGAGCAAAGCAATTTAATGAAATAGGTGATAACTTCTGAGAAATTGATACACTTGGAGAAAACAGGCAAGTTTTCAGGCACAAAACCCTAATCAATCATAATTCAGTGGTACTTCTGTTACAATTTTTTAAGTTGTTATTGTTGAAGGTAGGTACCTCAGGCAAGAGTCACCATTTTACCAGCTGTGAATCAAAATACATATGCGAATAAGTAAAGGTATTGTTATCCAAATGATATTCAATTAGACACTTAACTACACTTACAAATCTGTGCTCGAGCTATTTCCATAGAGACATACAGAACACCTGACCTTTTACATTCCCACAATCCCACAATATAATCAGGTCTTTCTGCCAATGTTTTATATAAATATACAATTGTCTATTTAACTACTTGCATTCTATTTCTGGGCAGAAAGAAAATGCCATGGAACAATAATAGTGTAAAAACAGAAGCTAGACCTCAGGCAAACTACATGCAAACTGAATCCTAATTTGAATTCTTCCAAGTTAAGGACTGTTTCCAAAACTCAAATAAAAACCATTTGATTGCATGTGATTTTTAGAGTGCTCTGTTTTTTCAGTCTGCCATATTACATAAATGCTCTTTTATGTAACTGAAATGTCTTGGATGTGTGAGAAATTTTATACTTTAGAAATTCTGAACTAGATCAAAGCTCCAGGAAACAGGCCCATTTAAAAGGACATACTTCTGTGTAGCCGTAGAAAAACCATCTGACAGACAAAATGCCTATAATTCTGATGTTGGGCTTTAACACTGGTATTGCTAACTCCTGAAATGCACTTTTGCCTGCTCTCAGAGCTACAGTAAAAAACAATCACTACAAGAAGGCAGCTGCCCAGAGAGATACAGAAGAAACCCACAGAAAAGTTGGAGATAAAAGGGAAATGTGTGTTAACAAGAGCCAATGGAAACACACAGAGCTTCATTAACAGCCTTCTGGTCCCCTGCGGATTTTGCTTTGCAGTTCAACACCCTCTGCCCAAGACAAGATGGCAAGTGTCACCTCTTCCAGAACTTGGCTCCGAATCAGAACGGCCTAATTAAAGATTAATGCTCTTTGCTGAAAATTAATAACTACTTCACATATCTCAGAGAATGAATTGAAATCCTTTCATATATTTGCAATTATATTAAAGCTGTCTAATTGGATTGCAGGTTCAGGAATTGCAGGTATTCACCTGGACATCATGTGATGATAGCTTTAAAGCTCATTTGAAGCTGTATTGTCATATATGGGGTTACTGTCATCACCCAGTTGATTGGCTTTCAAAGCTGTTATCAGTTGCTAAGTCAGCTGTGAGTCACAGAATTTTAGGAAATATATTTCAATAGTAACAATTTTCTAATTGGTGCTTAAAAAAATACATCACCCTGTGAGAAGTCAAAGGGAATCCAACTGTTTCAGTGTGCCATACTTTCATTAAAATATATCTAAAATGATAAAGAACTAATGTCTGTTACAGTAACTGTTTGATTACATACTTTTGTAACTAATTAATTAATTTGATGTGGCATCTAAGACTGCATCTTCAATGAAGTAGAAATCAAGCCAACGATACAAATGAGCCTAGAAAAAGGTGTCATGAGGAAGCAGCATCAGAGTCAATTCTCACTTCTGCCCTTTGCTACATTTTTCCTCTGTTGTGTCAGGCAGAACAACTCCCATTTTATGATTAAAAGAAGTTCTGCTCTCAGAATTCATTGTGATAATCGCCCACACAGTGTAGATTTCATAACAGACAGAAGGATAGCTTTTACTTTTCAGATCCATTTTGACCACTCTGAAAAATGTTAAATGTTTAAAGTTCCCCAACATCTGTGTGTTGTAAGAGAACTCAGCCACAGAAAACTGAGCTTCCTCCAAGGAAAATGCCTAGTTTCTAAATCTCTTTCATTCATTCATCTTTTTCATTATTACATTTAAATTCAGGTTGCTACATTATTTTAAACTTCGGGTTTTGGCTTTGATTGTCTATTTGGAGCAAATTTCTTAATGATCTAACTCTACTTTGGAAATCAGAGATCTAACACATCATGTTGGGAAGCACAGAATAGCCTGACTCTCAAGTGAGCATGTATCATCCTTATCACAAGCCTGAGCCAACGATTACCATATCCCCTGTGACTACTGCCATTAGGTCTTCAGGGAATGTATCAGGAATGACCTTCAGATAAAACGGCAACATCCAGACAGTTTAGACATCCTGGTTTAGCTCAGAATGTATTCTGACCTGAAATGATTTTAGGATTTTTTTTTCTGACATAAATGTTCTACTTTACTTGATCCATATTACTTTGTACCCTGAAACTGCAGCATTATGTAAAATATAACATGTACAGTTTAGTAGCTTTTGACCTGATTATGATATCTGAACAAGTAGAGAGCTTTCCTCAGACAAAAATTCTTGATATTAGATATTTGCATTAATTCAAAGGTGAATGATTTGCCAGAAAGCACTAATGTCCTTCCTCTAGACCAACATCAGCTATTTCTAATTTATCGTATCTTTCTACACAGGAGGCTGTTAAATTGGTTTAAATGAAAAACAACTCTGAATTGTATTTGCAAAATGTGTGGAATAATACTTGGATTGTTTATTAAATGAAAAGTATTGTTAATATAACAGGAACCACAGATGAAAACTTCAGGTGTGGATAAGAGCATAAGGAGTTCATTTACTTGTGTTCTTGCAAGACCCTTGGAAAGCATTCACAGGGTGTCTTTGAGGCGTAGATTTTGTATCTGGAGTTAATGGAAAGATATGTCACAGCATGTCCAATCTAACAATTCACTGTTATCTGCTGTGCTTCTGAAAAGTTTTCACTTATTTTAGCAAGTATAGAATATATTCTGGGATCATTAAACATGCTGAAGACCCTTATGCTAAAGTTATCATAAAGAATTCTCTATTAAAAAAAAAAAATCAGTAAAAATGAGAATCAGAGCCCCACTAGGAACACATAAAGAACTAATGTGGATAATTCAAAGTTTCCATTTTTGTGAAATCATGCCCAGGGGTGTATTTAAACATTGTTAGTATTTAAGGAGTATCTGGGTAAACTGAGAGAGAATCTAGATACAACCTCACATTACTTAATCTTCCATTAGCTATCTTCTTTCCAAATTATATTGCTAGTTCCTTCTTTGACCATAATTCATGATGTGAGAGACATGCCACAAAAAAACAGCACAATTACTGCTCAATCTCCTAACTTTGCCAGAAGGAAATGCTGAAAGCTGGATGTCTACATGGCAGCTGGAGGAAATCACTTATTTCCGTTGGGAATTAACAGCTGCAAAGTTGTCCAAAGTGGTCCTTTTCCAAATGATCTTAATGGGTAAAGCACACTTGTGAACTGAAAAGTACCTGGGCTGAAATCCTCTTCAGTTAAATGGTATTTGATGTAGGTAACCCACCTTTCTACAGGGGAAGGAAGGTTTACAGTTGTGAAGGAACCATTTGGATATTTTTCTGAAATGGATACTTCTGAATTTCTTCTGTGGAATCTGTTCCAACTGGCACTCTGAAAATTCACTAGAAAACTTTTCAGGTGAGAGTATATCTCTGAAATACAGAGGAATCAAGCACTGGTCTCTACTATGTTCATCATCACTAGGAAAAATACAAGTTCCACTGGGCTTTAAGCACAACTCACTATGAAGATCAAAAGTTTAGGTTTACAGAAATTTCTGTAAACAGGAAAAGTTTTTTCTCCACTGAAAAGTCACATAATACATGCTTCATTTCAGTCCAGAATGTTTTAACGGAACTTGGTGATACCACATGAGAAATGGGAAACAAAGCTTGGGAATATGATGTGTAATTGAAAACTTTCCCTGGAACTGGAGGTCGGGGTTTGAGCCTTACAGGACATAAACTTGTCTTCCAATAATGCGAGTAAGAACTTTGTTATGGACTCAAAACATATGCACCAGTGGGACAAAATCTAGCAAAACTAACCATACACTGTGTTGCAACACAGTCTTAATGTGGCTCCAAGACTTGAGGCTGCTAGTGGACCCCAGGGATGGAGCCTGGGGGAGAGGAGGCTGAACCTGGCTACGTGAGAAAGTATCTGGATCCCACAATGAAAGCCATCCAAACTGCAGGTTTTTCCAGGCTTTTGCCATCATACAGTGGCAGGGAGGGTGGCAGCTTATGAAAACTTTTGTTCAAGGAAATTCTCTTTGTTTTCTTAAACATTCATTCAGTCCTTAAAAAGCAGAATAGCCAGGATATTGAGCTCCACAAGTTGTTTTTGTAAAACTGAATGAATATCACATTTTCAGATCTTCACTTCTGAAGTATGCTTTTCTCTGATGATCTGCAGTCCCTTATTACAAGGCATATTTACACAGTTTTTGGCAGGAGTTCTCCCCCACAAAAGAGGAAAAATTATTTATTTTTCCTCAATAATTACATTGTTACCTATACTTAAAATCAGGGAAAGAAAATTTGACCCTAAACTATATGTGGGAGGCAGGGTTCCAAGAAGCAATGAAATGCATGTAAGATCTGTCTTCTTAGCAGAAAAAAACAGCAATTGTGAGAGCTCAAGGATATCTGCACTGGGTGGCAAGGCTGACAGCAGAAAATCAAAGAAATCTTAGCACTGAGGCAACAGTGTAACAAAAAATACGTGTCAGCTCTCCATGGACATGCAGATTATCACTCAGATAAGACTGTGATAGAGGGTAAGAATTCTTTCCCAGTATGGTGTTGACACTGCATAAACCTTAATCTGTTGTTCTTTGATCCTTTCAGATCCCTTGCTTCGGAACACAAACACTAACAAGTTGACAAAAGCTGTGTTTGCACATTATAGCTACTTGCAAACTAGCATTTCAAGTTCAAGTTTAGACATACGAGCATGCAAAGCAAAATGAAGTGGAAAGCTGTGATTTTAATGTGGATTTAATCTCTTTTGTTCTTTGACCTTTTGTGGCTCTCAGAATACATCAACGCTTCTGTCGCATGAGTTGCCTTATTGGCTTAGTTCATGCTGATACAGCCAAGGGAGCATTCAAGTGCGACTAGAAGTGTAGGTTTTGATGGTATTTTGCACTCTTTCTAGCAGCAAGTACTACAAGCACTACCCAATGGTGTATAAATCCTGTGAATCAGCCCAGGCCCCAGCTGCAATCCCAAGTATGGTGACTTCTGCAGCTGGACAGAAAGAGCCTCATACCTCAGCCAGAAAGCAACTTTAGAAAGAGGCGGTTCAGGTGGCTGGCAGTGAACTGAGTCTGGGGGAAACGCCAAGTCTGCTGGGCATCTTCTCTGCAGAAGGACAGAAAAAGACAGAGCAGCACTTGAACAGAACTATAACATCTCATAATACAAATTTTCCAAGTCTGATTATTAAGAAACAGACCACATTTTTAGTGTATGTAATAGGAATTTTTTTCTTCCCTCTTCCCTTTTATGCTGACAAACCTTTTCAACTAACCCCATAATGAAAGTCTTCTAGTTAAAAGTGCAACAGGAACTGTATGATTACAAAAGGGACCCACAGCAAAGAAACCCACAGGGGGAGGAATGAGCTAGCTGAGGCCCTCCACAACAGGGATCAGCCAAGATGGAGCCAGCAGTAATTAGTGGATCACCTATGTGATAACAAGTCTCACACCCTCTCACACCAGACTCTTAAAAAAAAAAAAAACAAACAAGAAGCTTCTGAGATTTCCTCTCACAATCTATCTGTCACCTGTGTCCTCCTCTCCAAAACTGAGCTAGATATACTCTAATAACCATACACGTGATATAAATTAGGAGATTCTCTCCAGGTATATATGTATCCAAACTGCCACTCTGGATAGTAGCAGTGATATTGCTATAACAAGAATATTATATGAAAGAAAAAAAATCTGAGAAGAAAATGGTATTATTTTTCTATTTGAAATCTGAGAAACAATTGGTACTGATGCTTAACATCATTGGAGATCACCAGAAGAAAAACAAATGGGTATTTATCCACTGTAAAATGGACTTGCATCTTGTCGGGATCAGGTGCAAAATAAAAAACTGCAGGTGTAGTGTTGAGAGTTTTTCATTTAATTGGCTCAGTCTTAGAGGGAGGAAAAGTTAAGCCTATTACATGGAAAAATCAGCAAGATTTAGGAGTATCCTGGCTATTCAAACTTAGAGAGCTAAGTTCAGTGACCTTCATGTTATAGACCAGTGACAGCTGTGGTGGTAAAATTGTCCACTGAGGAGGCTGAGGGGAGACCTCATCGCCCTCTACAGCTACCTGAAAGGAGGTTGCAGAGAGCTGGGGATGAGTCTCTTTAACCCAGTAACAAGTGATAGGACAAGAGGGAATGGCCTTAAGTTGCACCAGGGAAGGTTTAGACTGGATATTAGGAAGTGTTTCTTTACAGAACAGGTTGTTAGGTGTTGGAATGGGCTGCCCAGGGAGATGGAGTCCCCATCCCTGGAGGTGTTTAAGAGTCGGGTTGACATAGCACTGAGGGATATGGTGTAGTTGGGAACTGAGTGTTAGGTTAATGGTTGGACTGGACGATCTTCAAGGTCTTTTCCAACCTTGGTAATTCTGTGATCATGAAAAGCAGTAGCAGAATGAGTGAATATGAGTTTGAGGAGAGACTCAATATAGCCATGTAGGTCTGAGCATCCTAAGATAAAGAGCCTCAGATATTTTCCTCACACAGTGAGTTTTTTAAAGCTAGATCTTGTCATATTTAACAGGACAAATCCTTTTGTATTCCTTTGGCATGATGCTTTTATAAGGTAGCTCCTAGCTTATGTTTGGGTATCACTAGTTTACTGCAACTATGCCACACCTGCCTTCAGAGTATGCTTCAGTCAGTTCTCATTTTAACTTTTTTGACTGCGTATTTCTTCTTCAGGAGACCTGAGGTAGGAAAAACCCTAGGTGACCAGAAAAGACTGGTATGTGATATATCCATGTATATCTGAAAATTAAGATGTATGACCTGCAGTTGTTTCAGAATTGACAGAGCAACTAGCTGGACTGCCAGATTTTACCATTTGTCAGACATAGTTTTCACACTTCATAAGGCTGGCTTTCACACTGGTGCTACTTTCCTTAACAGTTAATAAATTCCATCCAAATCTCCAAGTTTTTCACATAGCTAGCTGGAGAATACCTCTGATAAGGCGTGCTTGTGCAGCTTAACAGACCTCCATGGAATGCCATGCCAGATTTTCCATTGAAGGAAATACAGATAATTCCTAAACAGTGAATGTTGAAACCAAATGATTGAATAAGAAGTAAATGTACTGTAGAAGGCTAAAAAGGAAATAATTACTGGAAGTGAAATCATTAAGAGAAAGCCACTTATATCAAGATCTGATTCAGTTAAATAACAACATTGGTATATCCAGTACCAAATACAGATATAACAATGGATCACAGTGGGGAAAAAAATGTTTCTGCATTTTGTGTGTGTTTCATTTTTTTCAGAAGAGCAAAATCCATGGAACTGCTTTTGGAAAACCATCCTTAGGCATTAGAAGGTTGCCATCTGCTTGCTTTCTTTTGTTTCATCAAAGATAAAGCAGACTCACAACACCCAAGCATCACCATCCTTACAAATAAAGATAACTTTATATATTCTTATAAATAGGGGAAAGGCCTAAACATCTTACAACATTGCTTCTGGCTGAATAGCCTTCAAATATAAGAATACAAGGAATTTCCTTCTGGGTCTCACCGTTGGGCCACCTAGCCCAGTAGTACCTCTTAGACTCTGGCAATGTGAGGTGAGCACATGAGGCTGGGACAGTATCTGTGGTCCCTTTCCCTCATATTCCCCAGCATCCAGAATTGTTGTATGAGGTATGTTAGAGAATAAACGCTTGCCTAATTCTTATGAAGTCCATATATATACTTGCTGTCCTTGAATTTGTCTAATCCCTTTGAATCTCCTGATACTATCAGGTTCCACAGTCCCTCATGGCAACAAGTTTCAGAAGCTTAATACCTGCTGTGGGAAGAACTTTCTTTTATCTACTTAAAACAGTTACTAGTGTCATGGAGTGCTCCACACCTCTGGTATTACAAGATTTGCTGAATAACACTTTCTGCATTCACCTCATTGTCTTCATGTTTTTGCAAATCTAAATTACTAGCCCCTCCAGCTTTCTCACCTTCAAACTGAAGTTCTATTAACCCATACTTAAGCTCATCTGCCAAGTTTGACCTACTCAGTTTCATGAGGTTCTAGAGTTCTTCACTATTAATCTGTCATATGAATGCACAAAAGAGCTTAGTATCATTTGAATCCTTGGATGTTTTACTGTACACTACCTTCTCTATGTTAGTCACGAAGATGATAAGTAAAATCAGTCCCAGCACTGACTGTTGGAGGACCCCATTGCTTGACTCCATTCTGAGCAGCTCTATCTTTTGCTTGTCTTTTTAAAATCAGATTTCAATCCACAAATGAAGCATTCTTCATATACCATGGAAAATTATTGTTTTAATAATGTCATTTTGAAATACAGTTAATATATTCCATGCCACATAAAAGAAGATACTGCTGCACTGCTTATTTTAGTTACTAATTTCAAATGCTTATATTTGGCTAGGTGAGGGCTTCCCACAAATACAGGAGGAAAAGCTGATAGTCTTCAAAAAAACCTTGTAGATCCTGCTTGAAAACCACAGATATTTGTTTAGAGAGACTGCATGCCAAGATCTATACCTGTGCTATATCTCAGGCAACTCTCCTTATTCGTAACTCTCCTAAGGTCTCCTTCTGATCTTAGGGTTCAGTTTTCTAACCTCTGAGAATATGGATTAACCTAACTGACTTAAACTGTTTGATCTGGAAATGGGATGATTCAGTGGAATTGTAATGAATTTACACAATGTATCTGAGAGAGTTTAGCCTGAAGTATGCAGTAATGTGCAAAAATAAATGATGTTTTTAATAAAACAAGTCAAATTACTTTGTGTGGGAAAGAGAATGTTTAAAAATGTTTCAACATCTTTGTGTTTCCCATTAGTCTCTCTTGGATCATGGAAAAAATGTAAACTTCAGAAACCAAAATTTCTTAGGCTACTTTAACTCTGTGTGTCTCTATTCCACCTAGAGTTCAGTGTCTTTCTCATACTCCTATACTTGCCCATGGTCTATTATAAAGTTGACCAGTCATTGACCAATATTTCTGTTCTGTCATAAATGGGTACAGCCTTTTCTGCTCAATGTTTGTGTAAGTAGGCATTGTCAGGATGGCTGAAGAAGACAGTACATACTAATGCTGCAGTAACCAGAAGCTCCACAGCTACAGTGAATCAGCTTAGTAAGAAAGAGTTACGAGTCTCGTGAGTAAACAGCTAGAAAATATTTCCACAGGAAGAGCTTCTTAATCTGGTTCAGATTGTTTCTCTGAAGAAGCGGTTTTAAGGACGTAGTTTTTTCTAAACAGTACCTAATGACCCACATATCACATTAATATGTATTATGGTTTTGTTACTGCAGCTTAGAAATATGAACTGGAAATCTGATGAAGATATAATTTTATTTTGTATATTCCTGGACATTATATGACAATAGTAGTAGAGATTCAAACAATTCATAACCTGTGATAATGCTTTTACTGTCACTAATAAAAGGACAAATAAATTTACTTTTAAAATGCACAAATTCCAAAAGAAAATGCAAATTCAATATCTAATATAAAATTCAATAAAAACATCTGAGTTGATATCACTCTGCCAGTTTAGGTCAGATGTAAATATATTGCTGTTTTTCTCTACAATTGTAAGTAGAAAACTTTTAAGATTATATAAATGTGTTAGCAAGGGAAGAGTTAATCCTTTGAGAACAAAAGTTTCATCCATAATAATGTTTTGTTTAAACTTCAACTTGGGTATACCCTAAATTGGACTTATGCTGACAAATTCAATCCTACATGTAAACAGCAAATTGTATAAACAACTAGCTCTTTATTAGCCAAACTGACCATTTTATAGAAACAAGCCAAGGTATAAATACACATACATGTATGTTTGGGTTCACATACATACACATGAATGGAAGCATTTACAGAATTGCTACTGGAAGTTTGTCCCTTACTGTACCCTAAATTTGTATTTGCTCATTGGAATTTATCTTTTCTTAATATAGTGCATTATAGAATACACACACAAAAAAAGAAGGAAACTGGTTTCACAGTGCTCCACAAAAATTTTCATGTTCTCAGCTTCTGAAACATTTAAGATTATTAACTTGCTGTCAGGCTCCCAAGGAATTTTGAAGCATCTGTGCCTGTGCTACTTATTTTAAGCTCTGTCTTCCAATGTTATTAAATCAGCAAACCTTCTTAGTAATTCCATTTCATGTGGTACTGGCTTTCAGGCAGATTCAAGAATGACATAATTTTCTTTTCCCACCCACAGATTTTGGACTGTTGCCATTGGTTACACCCTTCAGAGTAATGTGCAACATGAATCTTTGTCTGATCCCATATGACCATAAATGGAAGACAGCCCAGCAAAGATGACTAAAACACAGTTTCTTGGCTTTGTGTTGAACACCACCACAGGTAGAGTAAGGTTTCTTTGGGTTTTTTTCCTATTGGCAAATATTACTTAGGCTACAGTGCGGGAATGTCAGTCCAACGTCATGTTGTTGTAAGAGGAAGTAGACTGATTTCCCAATAAACTTTACTCCTGTTATGGGAGGGAGAGCAGATATCTTGAATGTAGTAGCAGCAAATAAATAACTCTTCAAAGTCGTTCTTTTTGTATTTTTTACATTTTGAGAGCATTTATGCAAATGAACTCAAAGATTACAGAATACTTAATTTTTGTTAAAAACCCTAGAACATGGCTAGTATGTACTCATAAGCACTGTCTCAATCATACTTCTTATTGATAACAATACTGGATTCAAGTACCAAGCTCCACAGCAACAGGATAAACATTATGGAGAAAAGGCACTTTCTGGAGTTTGTTATCAACATTAGAGAATTAGAAGCAATTTACAGTTCAGTCCCACTGCCCAATCTCACAAGCCTCTCCTGACTTCCCTGAAGACTATGCAAGTGTTTGTACACATAAGAAATATGGCATATTAACACAGCACAGAAAGCAAGGTCTCCAGCTATGCATAGTGCAACACTAAGGCACCATTGTAAAGTGAAAGCAGGATGCAGAACACCTTGCCCTAGACCCAGATTCAGAATTTCAGAGAAAGAAGAATTCCTTTGCCCTTGGAGAGGGCAATGTGTGCAGTAATGGCACAGCTTAGTCTGCCTTGGCTGTTCGCTCTGGACTCACTGTTCCCTGCAGAAGTTCTGAGAGTGCTTTTATGTGCCTGTCTGGTCCATACTGGTCAGCACAGGGGGATACACCTATCCTTCCCCTTGTACTTTCTACATCAGTCTAAATCTTGATTCACCCTGCAGATTAGCTCTAATGACAACCTGATCTGTATGCCTCTGTCACCAAAAATATCTAGCAAAAAACACCATTCCTCACCTAAGGACGTTCATTTGCAGGATTTGTCTCCAGAAGATCTTCTCTTTACAGTTACACTTTTCATGCTTGATCAAATTTTTAAGCACTGCACAACATCATGGCTACTTGGACCTCTTAAACTCAGGACTACTGATAGGCTCCAGGTCACCTTCAGGGCAGTTACTTACAAGTTGGCAATTACACTGCTGCTTTAAGAGCTCACACTGAACTGCCAGGCAAATAAAAAAGCATGTATCATGTTCAAGGAAACACTAGTACATGTCCAGAAGAAATGGAGAAGAATACATCAAGTTATCACAGTAAAAATAAGTTACCTAACCTGAAAAGATAGAACAATCCTGACTTCTGATTTCTTTCTCTTATTGGTGAATGAGTCAATTCTAAAAAAAAAAAAAATACAACTGGGCAATGTGAGGCAAAAACTTGGCACCAGGATGTGCAGTCTAAAGAATGAAGAGGACAAGCTAGAAGACAGAGTTCTCATAGGATTTTTTTTCATTATCAGACACACTCTTGTATCTCCACTTAGCCCTCTTCTAAGTTCAGTGCAGCTGAGAGTCATGCCGTTCTCTCACTCCCAGCAGTGTGTGATAATCCATTTGAACAGGTATTTAGCAGGAAGAAAACTGTGAGAGGCTAGAAAATGAGACAAATTGATTGTAACAGTCATCAAAGAGTGGAATTTACTGCAACAAGGATTCCATGTGAAATGGGTCCAGAGGATTATTTCTTTCTTTAGACTCTGTTCACACTGCAAGCTACAGTAATATTATTGTTTCTGTGATAGAAATTACCTGGCTAATAAGTTACAACATATTAAGAAAGGAATAATAAGAAAATCCTATAAAATTCTGTGTTGGTGCTATTAAAAAAATTCAAGACATTCTGAAAGTGTCCTCTCAGTGCAATAGTTAAATTCTTGGTAGTTTTTTCAAATTTATCTGCTCTTTGCTGACGGAATAGAATAAAAGAATATTTAGATGGCCAAGCTCTTAAAATTTTACTAAGTATCTTTTAACTCTGCCTATAATGAAAACTATTTCTTCTAGTAATGCAATTACTGTTAATACATGTTCTGATACAGAGAAAGAAAATCTGGCTTAGCTGCAGTGGAATTGTAGTTATTTATACCATTAAATTCGCCTGCCTACTTTAACATTGACACAAAACATTTTAGTTTCTCATTAATACCATTACACAAGCACTTTCAAAAATACTTAAAAATCTTATACATCCCATACTTTTACTATACATAAAAACAAGAATAGCTATGAAAGTATTCAACTTCTGCCATTATCTCACAGCAGGAAGATAATAAGATATTTCTCTAGAAAGACAGTAAACAGGTAGGTAGGTATATGTTATGATAGACTATATCAGTTAATACTTTATTTCTGGAGCAGATGAAGGTTAAGAATCCAAAGTACTGATTCAACCTTCTCTAACTACCTTACCTGTGGGAATACTTGGGGCGAGTTGTCAGCTAGAATCGCCACCCCACAGTGGTCAATCTTAATGGAAAACCAGAGTCTGAATTACTGGCTAGAGCTGAGCACACAAACCAAACATTTTCTGTGCTGAGTTTAACAGCACTCACATCCTTAGTAGGTCTGCTTTTTGATAATATTCTAAAAAATAGTCAAGCATGTTGCAAAAACAAAACAGGTACACTTATTTAGCAGCATATTTGCACAAAGCTAAAGCTGAATTTCTTTTTTAAAAACAGCGGCAGTAAAGGACAATTCTGTGAGTAACACACAGTTAATCAATAGACAGGAGATATCAGATCATCCACCCACACATCAAAACAACCTGTACTTGAAAACAGAACATTGCAATGAGTGACTCATGATGAATTGTACTCCATACTGGACAGGTAAAGACTGTATTTGTCAAATTATTTATTATTGTTAAAGCCATGTTCTTTTTATTCTGTTTTTAAATTTCCCTCATGTAAAGTGCAAACACCCCTGCATTTAAAAGATATGAATTTAGTCCTCAGATTTCAAAAGATCAAACTAAAATAAGCATTTGGTAATGCTGGTCTTTTAGTGTTCATAATTAAAAAGACAAATTCCTGTACTAGACATGTTTCAGCAGGTAGATGCAGGGACAGTTTTCATCAATGTATTAAGTGCTTACATATCTCTGTTCCCATTTAAATTTGCAATAAAACTTTTACTGACTTGAATGAGGGAAGTAAGCGAATTCAGCCTTATGTACTGAAAATCCTGCTGCTAATTTTCAAACAGTTTAACAGAAGGAGTGTTCATGGTACCGACATATTACTACAGTATTTATTGTACCATTTGGTTATTTTTCATTTCATTTCATTGGTGACACATTGGTCTGCACTGTGTTGAGATGCAGCTGACATTTAAATGTTGGTTTTAAACCATGTAAGATTTCTTATTTAAAAATAAACTTGGAAGTCTGGAGAAAAATAAAAATTAAATAAGCCTATGAATTAAATCACTTTTACTGGCACTTTTTGCCTTACACAAATTTTTTTTAAAGACTATCTAAGAGATAGAAACAAGACTGCTTCATTCGTTCATGGGCGATACTTTGGCTCCATGTGCATTTATATAAGTAAGAAGAATTTTGGACCTCCTTTCTATTACATCAATGAGCTTTTCAATTCCTTTTCTGCCTCCTTGGCTCTCCCAGTATATTTTGTCAAGGAACAAAGACTGAAGCAACTTCTCACGTAAATGCTGGCTCCTCAGCACTGAAACTGCAGATTCAGGGAATCTGGAAAAGCACAAAGAAATTCATCAGCTTTGCCATCAGTCTGAATTACAATATTTATGTTGTGGTTTAGCAATCAATTCTATGAATATAGACTGCAATTCAGCAAAGGAAGTCCATGCATGCCCAATCATATGCATGTTAATTGTATCTTCTACAGCAGTGGAATTACTCATACATTTTTAGACACATCCTGTACTTGGGCTGACGATATCTCTTCCAGTAACTTAAGTGTTTCATGCTCAAACTGGAAAGAAATTATCAATCTTTTCACAAAATTAATAACTTAAAACTTACTCATTGATTCCTTGTAGTATTTTGAAGTCAAGATTGTCCTCATTTCTGTCAAAGAAACCCTTATTGTCTATAAAGACCAAGTGTCTTCGGTCATGCCTCCTCTGAACTATGTGTGTCAGGTCAACAGCATTCTGATCGCTACATTTCAGCTTCAGTCCCTGCTGCATGCAGGAGTCTTCCTTGAGAGGTTTGAATCCACAGCAGTTTCTGTCTAGTCGATTATAGATCTAAAACAAAATACAGCAGAGTGCCAAGTGAAAACACTATCAAAGTATTTGGGGTAAAGTGTCACTGTAAGACATCGCTCACTAACACAGCTGATGGGAAAGCAAGCTCAGGACAAGTATAATTAAAGTCAGCAGTGAAATAGCATTGAAGACCTGGTCCCCATGCTTCATGTACTGCTAGAAATAATTTCTCAGACTGTGTATTTTATCTATTTTATAGCCATGATTTGTTATGTCAATAGAAATTCTTTGAAAATAATGGAACAATATCACTGTGTAACTGGAATAACAAGATGGTGAATATAATTCTATTTTTTTCAGAAGTCTGTAGGTTTTTTATATTTTCTCTTCTGGAGAACAATAGAAATAGCACGGCCTCCCATTTTGTGGGACTTACTAAACTAATAGTATGCAAAATAATTGAAAATAGTTGTAAGGGGCACAATAAACCATTAGAAGCTACAAAATGCAAGAGGAGTGCTTTTATGCTCTGTGATCAGAGCAGACTCCCTGAGTTGCACTGTGGTATATGCTTTAATGACATGGTCTAGGCTCTTTTTTTCCCATGCAAACCCTTGCTTATTCATTGCACTGCTCTTAGCTGGAAAGAATATATTTGATCTAACTTTAGTGGTGTAAATGTTAAGCATCTCTTCTGACTTAGTCGTTTATATTTCCTTTCATAAACAATGGGAAGAACAAGCCATCCCCAGAGCAAAGGATGCCATTTTAGGATAACCATCTAATATAGGAAGGATAAATCACTCCTTCAAAGTGCTTCTACCCCTATTAACTAAATGAAAGTAAATACACGACATTGCTAGTGAGTTCAAAAATAGGCATTAACTGCCCCAAATGGCCTCACCTGAGACCATCACACACATCCCCCCTCTGCCCATGGGCCCAGGAGCCCCCTTTAAGCTCAATTGTGGCACATTAGCACTCTCCTGAGCTCTTCTGGGAAAGGTGTATCTGCTGCTTGTCTTGTTACCCAAAGTTTCTGCATTGCTGCTTGGGGTTCCTGATCCTTGGCCTTAGAGCTGGCTTGCTGCCTGTTGTTTACTGGCAACAGTAAACAAAAATAGAACCTATGCCTTTTACCATCCTTCTTGCTGGGCTGCCTCTCCTACCGCTGGCCCTGCCTGTCCTGCCTGCTGTAGGGCTGCCCTTGGCTCCAGCTCATCTCCCCAGGGAACAGCTCTGCTCCTGCTGACAGGTGTTTATGAAGTGGAAGTCTGGTTTGGTGCACCTAAGGCTTCAATGAATATCTTATCAAAGGTAAACAATTTCTGTCCTTGTTTGTTTTTATTGCTAACTCTTCAAACTGCTCTAAACATCAAAGCATTAATGTTCACAGTAGCCTTCTAAAATTACAATTTTTGATTTGTGACACCCCAGTGAAATGAACTATTAGGACTTTTCACCTGATGTAGAACTATGTTGTGTGTTGAAAAGGCCTCCTAATTTTGCTAGTTAAAAGAAAGTCTGAATTGTTTTGTTTTTTCTTATATATGCAGTCTTGGTGGCAGTGTCTATTTTCAAATATGAAAATCCTGAGAAAAGGAACAGGTTTCTCCTTTCTCCTTTCATGAGCAGCATTCAGTATCTGCAGACACTGGAGTCCCTCTTGCTTGCAGTGTTCTAGCTCATGGGATCTCTCATTCAGTTCATCACAAGGCTTTGTCAAAAAGTGAAGCAGAGTCCTTCTAGACAGATTCCTTTGATGTATAACCCTGAGACATGGTGGGCACTGTATGTTAAGGACTGTTATGATTCCTTTGAGCACAAGTATAGTGAAGACAGGGTGGAGTGTCTTTGTGTTAGAATCAGGGGGAAGGCCAACAGGGCAGGTGTTGTAGTAGGAGTCTACTATAGGCCACCCAACAAGGACAGAGAGGTGGGTGAAAGATTCTATAGGCACTTAAGAGAAATCCCATGATTGTTTGCCCTTGTTCTTGAGGGAGACTTTAACTTCCTAGACATCTGCTGGAAATACAACACAGCAGAGCGGGACCAGTCCCGGAGATTCCTGGAATGTGTGGGAGACAACTTCCTGACACAGCTGGTGAGTGAACTGACCAGAGAAGGTGCCCTGCTGGATCTCCTCTTTGTGAGCAGAGGACTGGTGGATGATGTGGCAGTTGGAGGTCGACTAGGGCACAGTGATCATGAAATAATAGTTCTCTATTTTTAGAGAGGATAGGAGAGGGGACAGCAGAACTGCCATCCTGGACTTGCAAAGGGCTGACTTTGACTTGTTTAGGCACCTACTTTACAGAATCCTTTGGGATATGGTCCTGAAGGGCATAGGGGTCCAGGAAGGCTGGGCACTCTTTAAGAAGGAAGCCTTAATGGCTCAGGAGCAGGCTGTCCCCAGGCACTGTACAAAAAGCTGGTGGCAGATACCACCCTGGATAAACAGTGAGCTTTGATTGCAACTCAGGGAGAAAAGGAGAGTTTACTGCTTTTGGAAGAAGGAGCTAGCCACTCACAGTGATTACAAAGAGACTGTGAGGATATGCAGGGTGGAAATCAGGAGGTCTAAAGCCCAGCTAGAAATTAATCTGTCTTCAGCAATCAAGGACAAGAATAAATGTTTCTGTAAGTATGTCAGTACCAAAAGAAAGACAAGGGAGAGCCCCCATCCCCTGCTAGATGCAGGAGAAAACATGGTAACAAGTGATGAGAGAAAGGCTGAGGTACTTAATGCTTTCTTTGCCTCAGACTTTAATAGCAAGTTGTATTGAGGGAATCCAGCTTCAGACAGAAGACAGAGGCTGGGAGAATGACCCTCTCCACAATCCAGGAGGAGAGTCAGTGACCTACTGCATCCCACAGACATACACAAGTCTATGGGACCTGATGGGATACACCCGAGGGTGCTGAAGGAGCTGGCTGGGGTGCTCGCCAAGCCGTTTTCCATCATTTACCAGCAGTCCTGGCTGACCAGGGAGGTCCTGACAGATTGGAAATTGGCCAGTGTGACGCCCATATGTAAGAAGGGTCAGAAGGATGATCTGAGAAATTACAGGCCTGTCAGCTTGACTTTGGTGCCCAGGAAGCTGATAGAGCAGCTCATCCTGAGTACCATCACACAACACATGTGGGACAACAAGATGATCAGGCCCAGTCAGCATGGGTTTGTGAAAGGCAGGTCCTGCCTGACAAACCTGATCTCCTTCTACGACAGGGCAACCTGCTTATTGGATGAGGGAAAAGCTGTGGATGTTTTTTACCTTGACTTCAGTAACGCCTTTAACACTGTTTCTCACATCATTCTCCTGGCAAAACTGGCTGCTCAAGACTTGGATGGGAGCAAGCTTTGCTGGGTAAAAAACTGTCTGGATGGCCGGGCCCAAAGAGTTGTGGTGAATGGAGTTAAATCCAGTTGGCGGCCGGTCACGAGTGGTGTCCCCCAGGGCTCGGTGTTGGGGCCACTCCTGTTTAACATCTTTATTGATGATCTGGATGAGGGGATTGAGTGCACCCTCAGTGAGTTTGCAGATGACCCCAAGTTGGGTGGGAGTGTTGATCTGCTCGAGGGTAGGGAGGCTCTGCAGAGAGACCTGGACAGGCTGGAGCCATGGGCTGAGGCCAACTGGAGGAGTTTCCATAAGGCCAAATGCCGGGGGCTGCCCTTGGGCCACAACAACCCCCAGCAGCGCTACAGGCTTGGGGAGGAGTGGCTGGAGAGCTGCCAGTCAGAGAGGGACCTGGGGGTGTGATTGACAGCTCGATGAACAGGAGCCAGCAGTGTGCCCAGGGGGCCAATAAGGCCAATGGCATCGTGGCTTGTGTCAGCAATAGCGTGGCCAGCAGGGACAGGGAAGGGATCTGACCCCCGTACTCGGCACTGGTGAGGCCGCCCCTCGATTCCTGTGTTCAGTTTTGGGCCCCTCACTACAAGAAGGACATTGAATGACTCGAGCGTGTCCAGAGAAGGGCAACGAAGCCGGTGCAGGGTCTGGAGCACAGGTCGTGTGGGGAGCGGCTGAGGGAACTGGGGGTGTTTAGTCTGGAGAAGAGGAGGCTGAGGGGAGACCTCATCGCCCTCTACAGCTCCCTGAAAGGAGGTTGCAGAGAGCTGGGGATGTCTCTTTAACCAAGTAATAAGCAATAGGACAGGAAAGAATGGCTCAAGCTGTGACAGGGAAGGTTTAGACTGGGTGTTAGGAAGTATTTCTTTACAGAATGGGTTGTTAGGTGTTGGAATGGGCTGCTCAGGACATTGTTGAAGTCTCCATCCCTGGAGGTGTTTGAGTCGGATTGACGTAGCACTTAGAGATATGGTGTAGTTAAGAATGGACAGTGTTAGATTAATGATTGGACTGGATGATCTTCAAGGTTTTTTCTAACCTCGGTAATTCCGTGAATCATCTGCACCACACATCTTTACATGCATTAAATAGACAAGGAAATCATGCTCTTACAGACAGCCTCTTCGTAATATCTTGTATCATTCCAGTGTTAAGGCAGAATGATAGGACACTCTGGAATTGATGCTGTCATATTCATAGTTTAATATTGGGTTTTGTCATAAATTGTCATATTTTGTCATATTGTCATATTTTGTCATACATGAGAGGTCCAAACTTCCCAAATGAAAGAAGCCATTTTACATTTAATATCTTTTTCTTGAGGGTTTTTTTTTTTTTGTGCAGAAGGCAAATGAAGGTCAGCTATAAGGATTTTTTAACCTGTTCCTACATTTTATAGTATTTGAAACCAGAGATTAGGAACACCAAACCCATTCTTCTGATGGAACTGTGTTTAATAGAGAATACTTTACACCATTGTTCTTTATTTCTGCATGTATCATGAAGCACAAATTATTTTAAGATCGGAACCCCTTCTGACACTTTTTGATTTAGAGTCTTCATGTTCTACTGCTGATAAACTTTAAGTATGAAAGCACCCAGATAAAATTTTAATCTTTAAGAACAATAAGACACATTCAGTCATGTTCTGGTATGTATGTTCTTGTCTGATAGGAACCTGGAGGTACAATCACACTGATACCAGCTACTATTTTAAGAATAATTTGTTTGTTTTTAATGTTCAGTCCTGTTGGTACAGTTCAATCCTGTCATATGTTAACTGACCACTTCTTCTCGATAATAGAAGTTCTATTATGAAGATTTTCATGTTGTCTTAGAAGACCTTAAAATTAGAAATCAACACAACTCATGAGAATTTTAAACTGTTCAACAAGCAGCCAATGGCATGAAAACATTAATTCTGACACAGTCCATACTATTTCTATAGGGGCATTACTATGTTTAGCATCAGAATAAATCCACATATGACTTTATACTAGTTTCTAAGAATTACTAGTTCATAGTGGGACTAAAGATGGAGTCACAAGTGACAATCTATTTTTAGAGAAGAATTGAATGCTCTGTTTAACAATAACAAGTCTGCAAAAATGTAACTCCCAGAACAGTTGGAAACATCCATTCATCCTAGAACAGGACTGAGAATGGCAAGGATAGGCTATATGTAAGCCAAGTCATGATTTTTATATTTCAGTGAATGTAACTCTATAAAAAGCTGAATTATATGAACAACCAAACACAGTGCATACAACTAGTGCTTGCTGCAGTTTTAAATAAACTGGTAAGTGCTACAGGAAGCTCAGTCACCCAGACCTGTCTGGCAGTCAAGGAGAGTTAGAAATAGTGCCATATCTCAGGAAGCCATAAAATTAACTTCCAGCCAGGTAGTTCAGTCCTTATTAATACTGGGAGTGTATTAATATTCTACTACATAATTGCTGTCACTGTAGCCATGCATTATGATACTACTGGGCAGGGCCCTAATTTGGTGTTATTTGGAGAGCTAATGATTATGTGCATTACCTAATTGAGGCACAGCAGTCATATCATTCATCACTGAGTACGTTTTCAAAAAGAAGGAGAATTAGCCACTAGAACTATTACCTGGATCCAAATTTCAGCTGGCCAAAATCCCTTAAATCAATCCTGGGGGCTAGGGAGATGCAAGAAAGACCACATGGTTCACAGTTGTGAACACAGTCAAGAACTATGTTTGGAGAAACAAGGAGTCAGGGAGAAACAGTATGCATGCCTCAAGATGAGGTAAAACAAGATGACTCAAGACAAAAGCCCTTTCTTCCTCTTTTAGAAAATGAGACAGTCAAGTTCCTGATCTATATCCCTGATTATAAGTTGCATTTTGGGTATTTTAATCATAAGAAACAACCAGAAAAAAGTTCAAACTCTGCAAATACATCTCTTCCCCATTTAAATAAAGGAAATAAACTACTTTTTTAGGAGTCCCATGTGTGCTCAATGACTTTTGAAGCAGATAGTTGCATTCAGTAAATGTTTTACCTGCAGAAGGAAATCAAAGAGTGCCATCTTGGACCACTCATGATGATGGATTTCGGTACAGCCCCACTCAGCTTTGGGGACTTTACCATTCTGCCAGCATTTATGCTTCAATAGCTGCTGATATTTCCCCCAGGTTAATCTCACTGAAGAATGGGTATTATTATCTGTTGGGCTCAACGAGGAATCCCAGAGAACAACAGGACAGGCTTGACCATCTGAAAAAGGAAAAAGAGATCACTGGTATAGTGCAATACTGTCTGACTTGATCATTCTTTAGACATTGCCTCAGCATCAATAATTACACAATTTTACAGATGTGGCAGGAAAAATGGCCAGGGACTAATAACTTGACATCCTTTTGTTAATGTGGTCTTATTCCACATATAAAACCACCCACTGCAGGAATGGAAGAAGCACAGACATAAATGTCTTCAGTGTACAGAAGGCTTTGTTAGAAGCAACAGACTAACGTACAAAATTATGTACTAAAGAATTTATAGGTAGATTATGAGCCTACAATGCCACTGTGAATCAATGATGTAATTTCCCTCTGATTCCAGTGAACTGATGATGATTTACAGGAACTGAAAACTGACATCAAAGTACATTTTCTGTATAATGGGCATAGAAACACTACAAATCCTATAATAAAAATGGATTTATTTTGTCATCTTTATCATTTTAGACTTATAATGTATGATTACATAGTTTTGAAATGATATGAGAATACTAGAGTGTGTGTGCTTAGCTTGAATAAACAGCCTGACAAATATTTTTTTTTACCCAGGTATAGCATGAGATATGTTTTGCATAGCAGTTATTTTGATCACATTCTTTTATTCTTCTGTGTAAAGAATATTCTGCTCTTCCCTGAAACTAAGTCAAGGGCCTCAGCTTTGGTGAAACCAAGTGTTCATAGCCCCTAGTAGGAAGAAACCTTAGCAAAGAATTTAAAATTAGCTTTCCCAGTATAATAATTGTTAAATATATTTAACCCAATATCAAGTAACAGGCACATTTATCTTAGAACAGTGGAACTCTCCTTTTCATTGCTGATGCAATGCTGCTGCTGTCCTAAACTGTCAAGGACCCAGGACTGACTGTGGCTTGTACATATATTAGAACAAATAAATTCTTCCTGGTTTTTGGTGTAGACAGAAGACCAAAATATGATATCTTGGTACAGAGAGGGGGAACCATTTAACTGCAAAGCTGCTGTTTACTAAATAGCAAGTGTTGGAACACATATAAAGCTTTAAAATTTATTTATATTGATCTTGAAGGTCAATGAACCTAAAGCCCATATTATTGTACAATTTATCACATAGCTAAATGCAGCCTAAACTGTCCCTTTGTCTTCCACATGCCCATGAGATGCAGCTGAAAAGAAGCTTTCAGAAACTTGCATGAAGGCAACAAGATCCATGGCCTCTTCTTCTCCAGAAGCAAACCAGACAGAATAGCACATAGAAAACAGGCGTCAGTGCCAATCGCAAGGTAAAAGCTAACATGAATGCTCCATCTGTAAAAACTGTTTAAAAACTCCATACAGCAGAATCAAAAAGCAACTTGCTTGAAGAATGCTGGCTGACCTAAAACAGGTAAGAAATTATTTTTGCCCATACTTAACAGTGAATCCTCTTGAATTTGCCAACAGAGCTTGACAGGCTCACATGCAATCAAGCCCAAGAGGAAAACAAACTCCTCTGCAAAACCAGAGTGTACTCTATCTTTCTCTGCCATGGCTTGCACATACAAGATAGTCCACCTCAAGCCAACGCAAGATGTAGCTCTACCACCTCTTTCATTTCTCTCCCAGTTGCCTTAATGTTTCCTTAGAACACAGAAAGTGTCCTTCCATTAGGAATATCAATGTCTCTTTCACTAGGACCAGTATTACCTTTATCAGCATCACGCTCCACACTTTCCTCCACTGACAAAAAGCACTGAGCACTCCCGAAGATCAGGCTTCTCCCACTGAGGTGCCTGAATAAGAATTTAGGAAATCCTATCCATTTTCCCATTTCTCTTGTTCAGGCTCCATCACCTGCTGCGTGGATGACTTTAGCCAGGTCAAGTCAACTATTGGCTAAGCCTCTTCTCCAAGCCAGTTGGGGAAAGTCTATATAGGCATGGGCAATTGTAACAAAAAAGGACAGCTTTCTTCAGGACCATGTCTGAGCTCTTATTTTTATATCTCAAATAACAGCTTATGTAACTATTCATGAATTCTTCCACAAACAAAATACATCAATGGTCTTCTAACAAAACAAACATCTCCTGTCTACTCAAAAGGGATATGATAAACAATAGTAATATAAATATTTGAAAAATATGAAAAATATCTTGCCACTTTCCATTAAATACAAAAACATTTTTAAAAGACCAACATTAACTACAGGAAATGTTTGCAATTCAGAGGAAATGGAAGCAGATGAGCCAAAATAAAATCTTTTAACTTTGTAATATAAATTGAATTACAGGAATATGAAACCGCATCTTCAGTAAAGAGCACTGACTCAAATTTTTGACACTTGCTTGAAAAATATGAAAATATTGAGTTAAAGCAGTTATAGCTGCATGAATTAGCATGACCTCACTGAAATCAGAGGAGCTCTTCTGATTCAAACTTTGTGAGGATAGGGCTGAAGTTAACTGAACAGTGAAAAGTAAGGCCTGGTTAAGAATCAGAACTTCCAGTTTGATACAGCCAAAACTGAGGAAATGAAGCACACTTCAGAATAAGTTCGGTGTGTTCTGCAAACACTTCTTTCCTTATCAGCTTTATATATTACCACAAAGGGCTACTGCTTTTCTGTTGCTGCAGCTGCACGGCACTGAATCATGCCCAAAGCTGATTGACAATTCTCTCTTCATCTGCTGTTTTAGGTCCATACATTTACTTGACTATCTAAAGATGATCTGCAAAACTCTATGGGAAAGATTTTTTCAAAATTCATGTTGGAACCAGCTTCCTAGTAATTCATATAGATTTTTTTAAACATCAGAATATTTCTAAGAATTTCTTAGGCCCTTAGGAGCTACTGGTTCAGAATATCCCAAACTGAATAAGGTAACACAGATGAAACTTCAGGCTGCTGAGACCAGACTACCTCAAGGTACTCAAACTGCTTCATGTGCAGTTAGGTAATGTGTCACTGCATGGCTTCTTCATCTTTGATATCCACACACCACTTTAAAAATAGCCTGTATGCTTCTTAACTGCAAAGGTGCTCTTGCAAATGTTACTCTTCTGTCTTGTGCCTACAGCATTTTTTCTAACTTCCTTGAAAGAAAATATTTTCAAACATGCCCATGAGAACTTAATTTAAAAGAGCAAATCTTCCATGAGGTAATTGAAGCCCTTTCTCAAACTCCACATTGTTCACTGTAAAGCAGTACAGCTTAAAAATGCCACTTTTGAAAGAAACTGTTTAGTTTCCCCAAGTATTAGCAGGAGAGTGCAGTTTAGTATAGAAAAATGAGAGGGACTGACATACAAAGCATTATTTGAATTTTAGCGTTTAAGTTCTGAGGGAAAAATGTAAGGGACAGAAGCAGAAAGCTGAGAGAAGTTAGGCCATTTATTTTTCTTTTTTCCCTTTGCACTTTATTTCAATGTTTGTCCTGTGATCATATGGACCTCAGAAGTAAGGAATGCATGAAATGTGCATCAGTTGCTCTGTAGACTAAGGACTCCATTATTGCTTATACATGAACTTCTCTACCCAATGAAATATCAGAAATATGTTCTCTGGTACCCCTTTGAGAGTTACAACACTGTGGTGTAAGTTGTTTGGGTTGATAGAAAACAGGACAGGTCAATTGGAGCATTTTAGAGCATTCTGAATGCATAAGTCGGGGTTAGGTTTTACTTATTCTTTGCCCTGACATTAGTGATTCATAATATCTTTACCTGCTTTTGCATAAATTTTGGTGGGATGGCAAGGGCAGGCTGATAGTACAGGGTACAACACAGAAAAACCTATGGCTACATTTATCATCATGTAGAAGTCAGTAAAGCAAAATGACAAGTACAACCAGTGGAGCTACCTATTAGGCATCTTTTCATCTATTTGCACTAAACCAACCATGGAAGGTGTTACTCAAAGGAAGAGTTTCTTGCATGCTTTAGGAAACAAAAAAGTGGTTCTAGAAAAAAAAGTGGGTTCAATCTTTAGCTTAAAAAAGCCCAACCAACTGAGTATACTTGTGTTTATTCTTCTCAGCACAAGATAAAACCTAATTAGCCAAACTGATGATAAGGGGTAGCTGTCAGCATGCAGTTCAGGCCCTCAGCAAGAGGCACAACAAAACTGCATAGCAATAGCTGTGTATTTTGTACAGAAAGCTGAATTAAGAGTTCAACTTTGTTGCTATGATCCAAGGAGCCAGAGTCCTGTCTCTACAGCTGTCAGCTGCAACACAGAAGCAATCCTGCTCCAGCCTGTTACTCCAGTTGTAGTTTAATCTCTAACAAATGCTGGCATCGTTCTACCCTGCACATGCTGCTGAGCTGCAGGTAATATATACAGTCATTTTACTTAGCTCTGTGCAAATTAAGTTAGGGCTGTGACACCAAACAAGATCACTTGTGTCTCTTCAATTCCTCAGGTTAGGGGGATCAAATAATGAAGATTCTTAGTCCTGTGGTATTAATGTGACCATCCTCAAACACACAAGAGTCAACCTCCATTTTCTTCACAACAGATACAATTTTATGATAATTTCTTGTTGGTTTACAGGCTTTTCCTTCTTTGTTTATAGGTGTTTTGAAGCTCTTGTCATTTTTCACACCTCGTGGGTAGCAATGAGTGTAATGACTGACTGCTTGTGTATACCCTGAATCATGCTCTTCTAGACTGCAATATTGAACTCAAAAGGGCTTTGCCCACCTGTCCCCGGACTTCTTATGTTTGGCCAATTCATTACAAAAATGAGAGAGTTATCATACCTGATTTTTCCATCCATGATGGAAAATAAGATAAACCATGAAAAAAAAAATCAGTTAAAGCTTAGAAGGATTTACAATTAACTAGGAAAGGCAAGGGCAGCAGACAGAGAATTTGCATACAGTATTTTGCTAGAGTTAAAAAAAAAATCAGTGGGAGATTTGTGGGAATAGGGGAAACAGAACCTGTTCAGGGACATACTAAGCAGTCCTTTTAAACTCTTGACAAAATGAATGACAGTTTTGAAAAGCCCGTTTTTTAAGATTTTAATGCTACATCAAACATGTCTTGTTAGATCACATCACAACTGAGGCAAGCTAAAGGGATGTGTCGTGGAGAGAGATATGTCAGCCCAGAAATGGTGTACATTCATAAACACATGCAAGGTCTCTAATCCTGCGTTGTTTTCTTTCCTATATGACTAACCATGATTCACACAAGTTGTCCCATAAAAAACTTTACAGTGTCCACCTAATCTTAACTTAAATGCATATGGGTTATAGAAATGACCTCACTGATTGTTTATGTTATTTTAAATAATAGATTTTGCTCATTTTCTCAACAGAGATGTTTTCCAGATTATGTCAAACACAAGCATGTAAATAGTAATGAGTTAAGTAGATATTGGGCATTTGAGCTCCAGCATATTTCCAGGCTAAAGAATGAAGAGAGACAAGGTACAGTAACTGTTCCAAATGCTCTGTTCACCCTTTAACTGGAAAAAGTGAAGTGAGACCAAAATAATGTTATTTCTCTTCTCATCACCTAGCAACACTCTTCTTGTTATAGGAACAGAGCCAGTTATGAGGAAAAGAAAATTAAAGTGGGCAGAATGACACACTCTGTCTCAGACAGTCCAAAATACACTGTAAGGTGACAGACACTGAGAAACACAATGCACAATTAGCCTAATAGCAGTTTTCAGAGGCTTGCAGTCTGTCATCTCTGCAGCAACACTATGCAGAGTTCCTCCAACCGAACTACCTTAATCCGTTATGACAGCTCTATAGCAATAAATCTTGATCCTAAAAATAAGCTAAGCATAATGTATCTTCTATGCTCTGCAAGTATGAATAATATTCAGAAGCCTCCAAACTGTTGTTCCTAGAGATTCATTCACATTGTTGCACAGGCTGCCAAAGGGGAGGTTTACAAAGCAGGAAGGAACTGGAGATGACTGGGTTGTCTTCCTGCTGTCAGACTTTAGAAAACCATTCTTGCATTACACTTTTTTTAAGAAACACAGACTGATATAAATGTATTTGGAATAAGCTAATTTCAGCAGCAAGAAATGAACAGCAAAAACATAGCTAGCCACTTTAGCAATGATTCATTAAAGTGCAATGTAGTCCTTCTGGATTGTGATTTGTGACTGTACAAAAATAGTACTTAGGCTGAAGACATATTTAACAAGATAGCAATGTTAGAAGTAGACTTCTAATTCACATTCCATGTCTGAAACCTACCTTTAATTTCACTACAGCCTAAAAATAAAATTTGTAATTGAAGACTTTATGCTAATCATGTAACAGGCATATTGAGATATGTACTGTGTTTATTTGTCTGCATAATACATAGATGTGTGTAGTGAACCTCAAAATGTACAGCAGGATTCACTGAAATGCAGTAGATATTTTTAATTATCAGGGGAGAGGGAAGCACTTTTTAAATTTTTTCTGTTCCTAGAGGTATTAGTACCATGAAAGTAGCATCAAGCTTCTGCAGGAAGGTCCTCTACCTCTCTGAGTAGGTTATCTGACTAAATATAAAACCCCTCTCTTACCAGCTGTTTGAGAGGGAAATTCTTGTGCTCACTTTCAAGAATATTAAAGTAAATTCTAAAAGATGAGAAAACTTTAAAAAAAAAAATCAGAAATACCCATTGAATCACAGGGTATTCTGGAATTTGTTTCACCAGTTTCACTTCAGGCAGTCTGTACAATGTCATGAAATCTACAGATGATTCCCTCTCTTTTTCTCACTCAAGACTCTTATGGAAGGGAAACTGTTACTGCCCTCAGATCAAATACTGTTCAGCTGCTAAACTTTGGGGTACTGCATACTTTGGACAGGATAATTACACTGCAGAAATTATATACAGATACCAGCTTTATTTCCCTGTAATGATGGAGTTAGTTCTCAGGCTCACAGGAGTTAAAGGTGGTGGCTGCTGCCCCATGGTCAATGTGGGAAAGGGAAGGAAACCTCAGCACCTCACATGCAAGCTGAAAAACATAGGAATGTGTTACCTTGGAAGAACTCTGATCTCCTGCTTACAGAAGGTAAGCTCCTGTTTAGCCCCAAGATCCTATCCAAATGAAATGCAAACACCTCACTCATGTCGAGAGGTCTTTTGACAATGCCACAGTGTCCCTGATTACAAGCAGTTCCTGTGGTGCTGGAACCTCTTGCAAATACTACCAGGACTGCTTTGTGAGAAGGTACTTCTTGGATGCTCTCTATCTGAGAATCTGCCAGCATGCGCATGTTTAGGATGTCATCTTTGCTCAGCCAAGAGGGAGAGCTCTCACTGTAAATCCTGATATTGCTTTCCTCAGGCTGGGGCTGTGCTTTTATAGATTCAGAAATTCCCGCAGGTCTCCGGTGACCCCTCTCCCTGATTGCCATTCCTTTATGTCTGTGTTCAGCCAGCTGGTGCTTTCTTGTCTCCAGAGCCATTGCTGCTCCCACTGTGCTTGCAGCATACATGGCTCTCCTTGGCTGTTGGGCAAAGGCCTCTTCCTGGTCCATAAAAGTGGCTTTTGGAAAGTGCTGTCTGTAGGACAAAGGGGATGCATGTTTCTTCCTGCGCTTTGGCTTCACCGTGCCTCTGATATTGGCAGGCTTGCTGCGCTTGGACCGCAGGGTGATATAAACTACATTGGGTGGCAGCAAGGTCCCATTGCTACCAAGCTGGGGTTCCTGGAAATTGGGCAGTGACAGGGTGCCATCCAGTGGGATGCCCAGAAAAGGAGTTTGGACTGCATCTTGGAGACTTCTGGAACTGATCTTTTGGTGTCCTCCTTTGTTCTGGGGTAAAACATGACCCACTTGACTGACAAGGAATCCCAGGTAGATCACACATACAACCCCCACCAGCAGATTTCTCCTTGTCCTTGGGCGCCTGCACGTCCAGAGCCTCAGCACCCGTGGGGGGCACAGGCAGCAAATAAACAAGTTTTTGATTTTACTTGGTTGATCAAAGGTGGTCATTTCTCCAGTGAATCCACATGATGAAAACAGCATAAACTCTTCTGTACGTTCCAGCTAGGATGATGATGCATGATTTCCTTTCTCCAATTTCTATTTCTCCTTTCCAAATTCCTTCTAGCATGTGTGATGGACAGAGGCTACTTATATGCCTGGGAATGTGTTTAGCACTAAGGACGCTGACACTCCACCTTCTCAAGCTGTTAAATTCTTATCAGCCACCACAGGGAAAGTGATTGGCTTCAGCCAATGAATGGAGCCAGCTGTGTAAGCAAAGTTTACTGACTTGTAATCTAAAAGGTCCGAACTACCTCCTTTGCAAACTGCAAAAAGAAAATAGTAGTATTTAATTTCATTAGTTGCATATGGCATCTGTGGTTTTATATTTTTAAGAGACAGAAGTTCTAGATGAGAGAGTATGCATCTAGAAATTTGTCAGGATACATCTTTCACTTTCACATTACAGTATAAGTTAAACACCAAAATAATGAAATACAGGCTCAATTTGCAATTTCAGCTAGCTGTATTCCAGCATTAGAAAAAAGCTTGTCAAACCCAGATCATTATCATCTTTTTCTTATGAGACAAAGCCTTCACCAAACCTCATGTTATGGAAATGCTCTGAATTATATGATATTAACCACCAGTAGCTGTAGTAGTTAAATATGCATATATTCACTAATATAAAAATGTATTAGCAGTGCCAAATTTCCCTAGTTGAATATGAATATAGTTCACATAATTCATAAACACATTAAAGATGAAAGATGGTTAATTCTCTTTGCTCTTGTAACGCCATAAATAGGATCTAGCTATAGTTTTTCAAATATAATGACAGTGGCTTATATATCCTTTCAAAGAAACAAAGATAGAATAAGTGCACATTGTATATATATTGCCATAAAAATATAAAATCTCTTACCTATTCAGCTTGAAACATCCTTCATTCTGGTACACTCCTTAGCTTAATAAAAGTAACTTAGTAAAAGTTGACGTTCTCAGAGTATTCTAGCAGATATTTTAGTTTTAAGTATGGTTCACGTTTAGGTATTTCATTGCAAGCTAAATACTGTTTGGAAGCTAACTGTACTGAGAAGTGGTTTGCATATGAACCGCTATAAACTTACATGAACCTCAAGTTATTAAAAAAAAAACAAAAAACAAAAAACAAAACCAACACACACACACCAAAAAACCCCAGCAACTTCTATTTTAAATTCTGTAATGAAAAGTCCTGTGAAGTATGTGCTTTCCAAAAGTGCATTCCACCCATTTCTAACTCCTGAGGGCCCTCTAGTGCACTGCATGAGAATGTACTGAAGAAATTTCCATTTTCTACATCTGTTTGGTTGTTTGGTTGATTTTTTATTTTAAAATACCCCCTCCATCCCCTGAATTTTAGAACTTTGGGGAATCATATGTTCTTGTGATGAGAAATGAAAAACAGATAGTGGCTTTTAAAACGTTATTAACATGCTATTAAACAGCTCAGGAGTGTTTCCTATTTGTGCTTTCCAAAATGAAGCACAACATAGTCACTACGCAGATGGAAAAGTTGAGGCAGAGAGAAGTTAAGAGCTTGTGCAGAATTAAGCAGTAAGACACTAGCAAAGCTCTGACTTCTGACTCCTTGCCTAGTCTAAGTATGAAATAATAAAATGTGCATGTTTGCTGTAATTCAAGCTAATGGAGATATTATCTTTCCATAATTAATACTAAAGGAAATAGATGGTTAAGGAATTGGTTTATGTTTCAGATGGGTCCAACCTGAATTTATAAAATTTTGTGAGTGGATGTTTTTCACTGACCATCACTTTACTTTTTGTCTAAACATGTACTATCAAGTTAAGATTTCATCATCTGTGCCTGTTACTAGGAAAAATGCCTTCATATAACCTGATTTTTCCAAACTTGAGTTCTTGGAGGAATAGAGATTGTAAGAAATCTTTCTGGCCACTGAAGTTTTTTTTTTTTTTTTTTTTTTTTAGTTCAGATTTGACTGAAGGGACATATCCCAAACAAAGAAGATTAATTCAAAAAGCTCCAAAGTGTATCAATAAAGTCAGTAAAGATGTGGCTACTGCCACTTAACATTTTTTATATTTGAAAGAAGTTGACAGAGATGAATATTATTAGATCAGCCTTAGATGCCTGAGGGTCCCTCTGAAAGATGAAGGGTTTTTAGCAAGAGGTACCAGCTTTGCAGCCCATTTAACCAACAGAAGTATGTGGGTCACTCCTATACCCTTTTTTTAGTACCAGTGCAAACTCAGTGAAAAATATCAATGAAGTTCTACAGTTAAAACCGTATAATAAGGGTAAATAAAGGTAACTAGGTACTACAGATTGAGAGCAGAATTTCACCCATAGCATGTAATTTACACATACACATGGAGAAATTTTTTTAAATGTCTAAGATAGGCTCCCTCCTTTAAGGATAAATAAAACACACACAAATAAAAATTATACCTACTGGATTCTGTTTTGACTTAGTGCTTATTTTGACAGCAAATAATTCAGCATGAAGCTTTTACTCCACTATATTTCTTCCAAGTGTCTTTGAATTATTTTGGGGGATTTTACTTTATATTGCTAATGGCAGAGAGTTCCTCGACTTGGAAATGTATGACACTGCAACAGTTGTTTTAAAATGCCCAGTTCTTGCATGCAGACAGCACCATGAACTGTCCATTACAATCAAGCAGTGTTAAAACACAGACCATTCCAGTTATTAACAGTTTTCCTTTGTTATGATGTTTCTCTTAAACTAAAATTTTGGAACCTATGTAATCTTCCCACTGCAAATCTTTAAAGATTATCTGGAGGAAATTACAAAAGGATATGGAGAATTTTCTTCACTCGTTATTTCATTTGTAACCTTGAAATCAAAATGTGTTCCCACAGATGGACAGTGTTGACTGCTGAAGTTTTTTTGAGGCTTTCTAAATGTGATGATAGCAATACTTCCTTTATTTTTCATGTTCAGAAAGGAGAACTGTCTTTAAATTTTGTACTTTACATACTTTGGAATGGATCATGGTAGGAATTCAACTAAACAGTATTCAATATCTTGTAAATTTAGCAGACTTTGCCTCTAATTCTGGATCTCTAAAAGATAACATACCAAGAGACATTATTTTTTCAGCTCTCATGGTATACAGCTCCAGCATCCTACTAGATTTCACAAAATAATTCAGGCTGGACTCGTTAAGGACTTGTTTGAAAAACAAACATTTTTTTTTTTATGTTTCAGGAAAGACAAAGAAAATGTTTGTTGTTCAGGTGGGTAGTAATATTCTTTCTGGAATCATTACTAAACCAAAGCTGCAGCAGGGCACTAAAGGGCATTACTGAACTGAAAGAATACTTCCTCTGTGGTCATAAAACATTCAAGACCAATATTTTGAAATAATAGATGCACAATGCTAGTCATCTGACTGAATTCTGGCATAAGTTATTGCATTTAGCCTACCTATATTTAGCCTGCAATGTCAGTTAGATTCTATATTTATTCCTTGCTCTAAACTATATCTGTGATATTACCATCTGCATCCATTAAACTTAGCTTCTCATGTAATTTCTTCAGTCATCCTCACCTATTCAATCTCCTCTAGTGTTTCACCTTTGTATCCTTCTTAATCCTACCAAGTACAGCTTTTTCCTTCTAATCTGAATTATTCTTCATAATCGTTTTTCGCAATGTCTTTCGTAGGTGATCTTCTGTCTTCTTTAACCTAGACTAAGTACAGCCTTTTGGGATAGTGAATACTACACCTGGAGAACTAAAGAAAAACACAGAGAAAACCGTTTGTAACAACATAGTGATACAATATTTTTAATCATACAGAAAGCTACCTAGCAACTAATATGTTTCTCTCCAAAATGCTAGGTTGTCAATTTTTACAAGTATCAGTAAAGTAATACATTTCCTATTTCTTTATCTAACCCTTTCTTCTTGCTCCACTCAGTCATTTCAGTTTTAAGAGACATGGGATTTAAACATGCTTATTTTTTTAGTTTTCCAAGATGTCTCAGTTTAGTTCTTTCCACTGTAGTTACAACTGCAGAAGTTCCTCTGATTCAGCAAAGAACAAAATATTGTCTGTGATGGTTTGTTGAGCATTTTGCACAAACGACACTCTTTAAGTGGACACCTGTTATATTCACAGAAGGCTCTGAAATTTGAAATATGAATGTTGCCATTTTCAATTTTAGTAAACACTAGGCATTCATAGATTTCCTTCCCCATATACTTTTCATCTCCAACAACCTCTGATTTCAATAAAACCAGACAGGACAAATAAATGAATCAGAATCTGCCCCTATTTGAGGTGTTTTATTTATACCGTCAGTGGCATTTTAACTGTTGTATTAATGAGAAAAACAATTCTCCAAAACCAGCATGGTTTGAAGAAATAGTGAGGAATAGATGAAACAGTGAGGACCAGGTTACTATCAGTTCAAGTGGGATAGAGACACTAATTAGAAGTAATTGCTGATGATTCTTCTGAGATGCATTCTTCCAAAGGAAACCAGGGGCAGGAATTTTGGAAAATATTTTGTTCAATACCAAGATTCTTCTGAAGCCAAACCTCAATACCCCTCTTTATCCCTGGACACTTGAAAGGATGTAGTTTCAGCCTAGGTTCATTATTGTGCATGCTCTCGATTTCTATGTGCAGGCAGTTCAGTGTAAAAGATTAACATTTTTGTTAATATTTTCTTCTCTCTCTTTTTTTTTTTTTTCTGAATAAAATAATGCTATTGTCTTTAGAATAAAAAGCACTCACTTTATACCAGGCTACATTTGTGATTATCAGATTATCATATGGAATATTGTTCCTCTTGGATGCACTGTAGCTAAACTGTTTCCATAGAGACATTCTGCAGTTCATCTCTCTAACTGTCAGACAGGCATTTATGTTAAAATAATTGATAAATGGTACATTCCTAGCTTTACCGAGTCCATTGGACTGAGAACTTACTCTCTGGAGAAAAACTGCATGTCCTTATTATGGATAATGCAGATTTGATTTACAAAATGTGAAGCATTATTTTAGAAGGATTGTGCTGTGTTTGTAAGGAGATCGATTTGGGCTGCCATCTGGAAACTGTACTCCAAGAGGACAGAAAGAAATGCTTGCTTCGTGACTAAACATGCTGACTAATAGTCTGTGCTTTATCTGCTCTGGGTCAAATCCTTACAGGGAAATCACAGAATCATCTAGGTTGGAAAGGACCTTGAAGATCACCTAGTCCAACCGTTAACCTGGCATTGACAGTTTGCAACTACACCATGTTCTTAAGCTCTAAGTTGACCCTACTCTTAAATACCTCCAGGGATGGGGACTCCACCACCTCCCTGTGCAGCCCATTCCAACACCTAACAACCCGTTCTGTAAAGAAATGCTTCCTAATATCCAGTCTAAACCTTCCGTGGTGCAACTTGAGGCCATTCCCTCTTGTCCTATCACTTGTTACTTGGTTAAAGAGACTCATCCCCAGCTCTCTGCAACCTCCTTTCAGGGAGCTGTAGAGGGCGATGAGGTCTCCCCTCAGCCTCCTCTTCTCCAGACTAAACACCCCCAGTTCCCTCAGCCGCTCCCCGTACGACCTGTGCTCCAGACCCTGCACCAGCTTCGTTGCCCTTCTCTGGACACGCTCGAGTCATTCAATGTCCTTTTTGTAGTGAGGGGCCCAAAACTGAACACAGAAATC